>NC_064855.1:27028316-27628316 GCF_024139225.1 Suncus etruscus | reverse complement strand
AATCCAGAATGAGATGGTTATAGGTGGATTCAACTTAATTTATAAAGCAATTCTTCTCAAATTCTTCCAAAACCTTGGAAAAACAAAGAATTAAAATTAAATTAAAATTTTTTTGATTGGAGAGCAAGTACGAGGGTGCGGAGGGGGTGAAATGCTTGCATAGCACAAACTGAACCTGGTTCAATCCCCAGCACCATGGGTGTCTTTAGAGGGATCGCATTAAATCTGTATAATGCTTTGAGGAGTGTTGCATTTTAATAATATTAATCCTGCCAATCCATGAGCAGGGTATGTGTTTCCATTTCCTTGTGTCCTCTCTTATTTCTTGGAGAAGGGCTTTATAGTTTTCTTTGTATAGGTCCTTCACATCTTTGGTCAAGTTGACTCTAAGATATTTGAGTTTGTGTGGCACTAATGTGAATGGAATTGCCTTCTTAACGTCTATCTTTCCCTATCATTATTGGTGTATAAAAAGGACATTGATTTCTGTGTGTTAATTTTGTAGCCTACCACCTTGCTATATGCGTCTATTGTTTCTAGAAGCTTTTTGGTAGAGTCTTTAGGGTTTTCTAAGTAGAGTATCATGTCATCTGCAAACAGCGAGAGCTTGACTTCTTCCTTTTCTTTGTGTTATAAGATTTTTTTAATTTTTTATTTTTAATTATGAGAACAAAGATGCAAAGAAAGAAGACAAGGTAAAGTTACAGTGGAAGGACAATCACCCATAACATAATTCTCAGAAGTCCCCTTGCTGATATCTTAACTTTGAAATTTCAGCCAAAGAACATTAAGATAAATAAGACAGAATCCATGTACAATTACTTAGTCCCTCAAGTCCCCAGATTGTAACACATTATAATATTTCTTAACAGCACACAAGGCAATCTAAAGCCATAAAACTTAAGGAACTCCTTAAACATAAAAAAACCATTTTTTTACATTTCCATGTACATGCATATTAGCTTAAGTTAACCTCAAATTTTAAGTGTTTTTTTTTTAAGGATTAGAGTCAAAGGAGCACAGTAAAAACGGTGTTAGAGTGGCAATTGTTGTTTGCATAGGCCCACCAAAATATGAGGGACATGGAAAGAAATAACCTTGGCCTAAATACAAAGAGACCCGACCCCTGAAGTTTCCTGGCACAAGACCAACTCTAGGCTCCAGGCAAGCTAGATCGTCCAATCCAAGACATTGTCTGTAGTGCCAACGCACTTTTATTTTTCACACAGTCTCTGTTGTTGGTATCATGTTTCTGTATTAAAGATTCTGGAATCTGCATATCCTACATTGAAGTCAGGATGTGGAGCGTCCTCTCATTTCACCTCACAATCAAAGGGCAATGCAGGGAGCCCTGTCCTGTAAGGGAAGTGTTAAGGGAAGTCTCTTTTGAGCAGGTCGATGTCTGAGCAGTGTAGGGTCTTCCGTGGTAGAGGATTGCTTCCAGGTGATGTTATAGACAAGCCTGGATGTTTCGTGGATGGCTTCCCTGGTTCAGGGGTGAATGGAAAATGCCCTTTCTTCTGAGGTCTGTGCCAGGTAGTTATGTCAATGTTCAGGGTGTAAGGTCCCCTTGCACTACAAGATTTGTGTGTTCCAATCTCTATTAGATAGGATCTTATTTGTATGTATAGTATTTTCCCATTTTAATGTGCATATGCAAAAAAGGAGCAATGCCACGTGGTGTTATTGGCGCATGTGGGGGCCATAAGAACAAGTCCAACAATTCCTATGATATGGTTCAATCATAAGCATTAAACTGGGGGGGGGGGGATCTTTCACCAAAATTCCTTGTTAAACAGCTCATAAAAAGAAGATAAAAGTGGTTAGAATCGTCTCTGTATAAGACAACATTTAGTAAGAATTATAGCTGTCAGAGAAAAAACACAAAATATTCTAAAGAAATACGTGTCCATTTTATGTATCTTGAAACAGTTTTGGGTTGTTATACACAATGCACGGCTTTGGTCTGTGATTAGGATTGTACAGTACTGAAGTTAAAAAGAGTAATGTAGGTTAGTGACGTTTCGGGGAGGTTAGAGGGTTAAGGAGTAAAAAAGAGCTTTGTAGGGGTGTGGGAAAGGGCAGAATACAAAATGAACATTCTGGATACGCAAAACATAACATAAGGATAAGGAATACTCTTAATACATAAAGTGCTGTAATTTTTGGACGCATAGGGAGGAATTTCTCACCCTCTCCCCCCAGGGCCCGATTAACCAGGCGTGGCCCTAAAGACCCACCTGGTGTGGGGGGATCTTGGTCCCCTGGACTAAGTAGTCAGCCCAGGGGGCCTATGGCTAGCTGTCCTGCCCAGAGCCCCCAACATACCAGTCGAAGACACCCAGAAGTCCTGGCATGTGGAGTGTTCTGAGCCCAGCCTTGCCTCTGTAGTTTTTGGATGCATAGGGAGGAATTTCTCACCCCTCCCCCAGGGCCCAATTAACCAGGCGTGGCCCTGAAGACCCGCCTGGTGTGGAGGGATCTTGGTCCCCTGGACTAAGTGGTCAGCCCAGGGGGCCTATGGCTAGCTGTCCTGCCCAGAGCCCCCAACATACCAGTTGAAGGACTTCTTCCTTTTCTATCTGGATTCCCTTGATATCTTTTTCTTGCCTGATGACTATAGCAAGTACTTCCAGTATTATGTTGAAGAGGAGTGGTGAGAGCAGACAGCCTTGTCTTGTACCAGAATTTAGAGGAAAGGCTTTTAGTTTTTCTCCATTGAGGATAATATTTGCCATTGGCTTGTGGTAGATGACTTCAACTATATTGAGAAAGGTTCCTTTCATTCCCATCTTGCTGAGAGTTTTGATCAAGAATGGGTGTTGGACCTTATCAAATGCTTTCTCTGAATTTATTGATATGATCATGTGATTTTTGTTTTTCTTGTTGTTGATGTTGTGTATGATGTTGATAGATTTATGGATGTTAAACCGTCCTTGCATTCCTGGGATGAAACCTACTTGGTTGTAGTGTATGATCTTCTTGATGATGCATTGGATCCTATTTGCCAGAATTTTGTTGAAGATCTTTGCATCTGCATTCATCAGGGATATTGGTCTGTAATTTTCTTATTTGGCAGCATCTCTGTCTGGTTTTGGTATCAAGGTGATGTTGGCTTCAGATCAGTGGAATAGGGTTGAGTTCTCAGAGAATGTTCCCCAGACATACAGACAACTAATTTTTGACAAAGGAGCAATAAATCCTAAGTGGAGCAGGGAAAACCTCTTCAACAAGTGGTGCTGGCAGAACTGGTTAGCCACTTGCAAAAAAGTGAACATAGACCCCCAGTTAACACCAGTACAAAGGTAAAATCCAAATGGATTAAAGACCTTCATATCAGACCTGATACCATAAGGTATCACGTAGGTAAAACACTCCATGACATTGAGACTAAAGGCATCTTCAAGGAGGAAACTGCACTCTCCAAGCAAGTGAAAGCAGAGATTAACAGATGGGAATATATTAAACTGAGAAGCTTCTGCACCTCAAAAGAAATAGTGCCTAGGATACAAGAGCCCTCCACTGAGTGGGAGAAACTATTCACCCAATATCCATTAGATAAGGGGCTAATCTCCAAAATATACAAGGCACTGACAGAACTTTACAAAATAATCTAATCCCATCAAAAAATGGGGAGAAGAAATGAACAGACACTTTGATAAAATGGAATACAAATGGCCAAAAGACACATGAAAAAATGCTCCTCATCACTAATCATCAGGGAGATGCAAATCAAAACAACAATGAGATACCATCGCACACTACAGAGATTGGCACACATCACAAAGAACGAGAACAGTCAGTGCTGGCGGGGATGTGGAGAGAAAGGAACTCTTGTCCACTGCTGGTGGGAATGCCATCTAGTCCAACGATATGGAGATTCCTCCAAAATCTGGAAATTGAGCTCCCATTGGACCCAGCTATTCCACTTCTAGGGATAAACTCTAGGAACACAAGCATACAATAGAAAAACCCCTTCCTCGCACCTATATTTATTGCAGCACTATTCACAATTGCCAGGCTCTGGAAACAACCAAGATGCCCTTCAACAGATGAATGGCTAAAGAAACTGTGGTACATATATACAATGGAATATTATGCAGCCGTCAGGAGAGATGAAGTCATGAAATTTTCCTATACATGGATGTACATGGAGTCTATCATGCTGAGTGAAATAAGTCAGAGGGAGAGAGAGATGCAGAATAGTCTCACTCATCTATGGGTTTTAAGAAAAATAAGTCATTTTTGCAACAATCCTCAGAGACAATGAGAGGAGGGCTGGAACTTCCAGCTCATTTCATGAAGTTCACCACAAAGAGTGGTGAGTGCAGTTATAGAAATAACTACACTGAGAACTACCATAACCATGTGAATAAATGAGGGAACTGGAAAACCTGTCTAGAGTACAGGTGGAGGTGGGGTGGGATGGAGGGAGATTTGGGACACTGGTGGTGGGAATGTTGCACTGGTGAAGGGGGGTGTTCTTTACATGACTGAAACCTAATCACAATCATATTTGTAATCAAGATGCTTAAATAAAGATATTATAAATAAAAAAATTATTAAATAAAATAATAAACAAATAGATCAATCAAATTATATAGAGAGCTCTGATACCGAACCCTTTGATCTTTAAAAATATGTCAAATCAGGGGCACAGCAGTAAGGCGTTTGCCTTGCATGCGGCCGTCACAGGACGAACCTTGATTCGAATCCTGGCACTCCATATGATCCCAGGAGCCTGTTAGGAGTAATTTCTGAGCACAGAGCCAGGAGTAACTCCTGAGCACTGCAGGGTGTGACCCAAAACAAACAAACAAACAAACAAAAATGTCAAATCAACCCCATGGATTTTGACAAACAATGCTAGAACAGCTGTTTGTCTTCCTGGAAACAGTGAGCTCCTACTGCAGACCATAAACAATGGCTAATTCAAATGGATCATAGTGGCTGGAGTGGAAGTATAGTCATTAAGTTAAAGCATTTGCCTTGCTCAATCTCTGCCACAGTATATGGTATACCTAGTCACTGAGCATCACCAGTAGTGAGCACAGAGCCAGGAGTAAGCCCTGAGCACATCCAAATTTCAATCCCAGCACCTATATAAATCCAAAGAAAAGGAACCAAACAATGTATCATCCAGCATAAAAATCTAAGACTGTAAGCATTTTGGAAGAAAGCCTAAGAGAACATCTTTGTGACCCAAGCATAGGTACTTAGTTCTTTCAAAAGACTCAGAAACAATAACCAAAACCAAACAAACAAACAAAAACCACAACCAAATAACCATACCATAAAAGAGGTATTTGATCAATTATAAAACAACTTATCAAACTTTCATTCAACAATAAACACTATTCAGAAAATAGCATGTGCTAAGGGGAAAATTGTGCAAAACACAGATATCTAGCCAAAGAATTACATACAGAATCTCTCTTCCATGATGGGACATCTTGCTGGATTTTTAGTGATTATCTATCTGTTCAGTGCAAGCTCCTTCTTACACTTAAACTGATATTATATTACAGATGCCTTGAAATATTGAGTTAATGCTATTGAACCAGAACATTCTATGAAAGCACCTTAATGTCAACCAATGTACATTGGCTTTCTGAGGATTTTCTCTTTCTCCTCTATTGTCTTTTCTCTTCTCTCTTTGTATACCCCTTCTCCGCCTTTCTCCTACCCAGCCCCCACCATTGCAATGTTTGGAAAGTATTAAAATTAGGAAGGTGGGAAGGGGGGCATTGGTGGTGGGAATGTTACACTGGTGAAGGGGGGGTTCTGTTTATGATTGAAACTCAACTACAATTATGCTTGTAATCATGCTGCTTAAATAAAGATTTTATATTAAAAATTGTTCAGGAATATTAGGTACTGTATAAATTTCTAGGAGATTCTGACTGAGGCAGGGCATCCCCTAGCAAAACATCTCTACAAAACACTATTTGATTTCTATTCTTTGTTTAATTTCCCCTCTTTTGATGCCTCTTTTCAACTGACCATTTCTATGATTCTTTTTGCAAGTCATCTCTTCACCATAAAATGGTCAACAGACTAGACAATGTAATAATCCTATACATTCTCGCCCCTAATAACATAGCTTATCTTTGCATATATGTATGTAGCCCTGTAGTTAAAGATGGTCACTAGTTATTGTGGAAGTTCCTGTAACATTTATCTTCAATTTACCATCTTCTGCCTTCAAGTGCTTGCTAAACTACTTTAGATAGTGTAAGAACCTAACTACATTGCATTTCCATTTATCTTCTCAGTGTTATTGTTGCCATTCATCTTTCCTCAACAAATGTCATCAGTTCCACACTGTAATTTTGCATAACAAGTTTCTAAAAAGTTTTGCAAATAAGAAAACATTTTATATGCATCTACATAATTTGCATGCATTCCATTTTTATTTATACTTATTATTTTTATAGACATAATAAAGCCTCCATTACACATTGCTATTTTCATTGGTACTATCAATGATATTTTAAGAAAATTTAAATAATATAAAGGATATTGTTTGCAGTGCTTTTTAGTCTTTTATGTATATTTAACTTTTTATTATTTTTCTCCTTAAAAAACTTTAGCTTTTTTGTGTGCAGGAGAGATCTGTCAATCATCAATTATGCCAGCTTATTTTTAATTTCAGCTTTTAATGTCTGAAAAAGACCATTTTATCTTCAGTGGTTTTTTTAAAATTTATTTAAAGAAAATGTATCACATTGTTGACATAATTGATCATAATACATTTATTTCAGGATGACAGAAAGCAAAATTATTAAGAAATAGAAAAAGAATAGAGAGTTAAAAAGTGGAAAAAGAAGGAGAAAGAGTTCATTAGCAGTTATAGAAGTGAAAATTATTGTATCATCAATAAAGTCATTAATGCAATTGCCAAAGGTTTACTATGCTCCCACTTTTCTCCAGAGATGGGCAATATACTAAAACAACAACAACAACAACAAAACAAATCTTCATTTTTTTTAATTTCTTTTATATATATATTTTTTTTATTTAAACACCTTGATTACATACATGATTGTGTTTGGATTTCAGTCATGTAAAGAACACCACCATCACCAGTGCAACATTCCCATCACCAATGTCCCAAATCTCCCTCCTCCCCACCCAAACCCCGCCTGTACTCTAGACAGGCTTTCTATTTCCCTCATACATTCTCATTAGTAGGATAGTTCAAAATGTAGTTATTTCTCTAACTAAACTCATCACTCTTTGTGGTGAGCTTCATGAGGTGAGTTGTAACTTTCAGCCCTTCTCTCTTTTGTGTCTGAAAATTATAATTGCAAGAATATCTTTCATTTTTCTTAAAACTCATAGATGAGTGAGACCATTCTGCATTTTTCTCTCTCTCACTTATTTCACTCAGCATAATAGATTCCATGTACATCCATGTATAGGTAAATTTCATGACTTCATCTCTCCTGACAGCTGCATAATATTCCATTGTGTATATGTACCATAGTTTCTTTAGCCATTCATCTGTTGGAGGGTATCTTGGTTGTTTCCAGAGTCTTGTTATGTTAAATAGTGCTGCAATAAATATAGGTGTAAGGAAGGAATTTTTGTATTGTATTTTTGTGTTCCTAGGGTATATTCCTAGGAGTGGTATAGCTGGATCATATGGGAGCTCGATTTCCAGTTTCTGGAGGAATCTCCATATTGCTTTCCATAAAGGTTGAACTAGACAGCATTCCCACCAGCAGTGGATAAGAGTTCCTTTCCACATCCCCACCAACACTGCTTGTTCTCATTCTTTGTGATGTGTGCCAATCTCTGTGGTGTGAGATGGTACCTCATTGTTGTTTTGATTTGCATCTTCCTGATGATTAGTGATGAGGAGCATTTTTTCATGTGTCTTTTGGCCATTTGTATTTCTTCTTTGTCAAAGTGTCTGTTCATTTCTTCTCCCCATTTTTTGATGGGATTAGATGGTTTTGTCTTGTAAAGTTCTGTCAGTGCCTTGTATATTTTGGAGATTATCAAATCAATAATACCCCTTATCTAATGGGTATTGGGTGAATAGTTTCTCCCACCCAGTGGGTGGCTCTTGTATCCTGGGCACTATTTCCTTTGAGGTGCAGAAGCTCCTCAGCTTTATATATTTCCATCTGTTAAGTTCTGCTTTCACTTGCTTGAAGAGTGCAGTTTCCTCCTTATAGATGCCTGTAGTCTCAATGTCCTGGAGTGTTTTGCCTACGTGTTTTTCTATATATCTTATGGTTTTGAGTCTGATATCGAGGTCTTTCATCCATTTGGATTTTACCATTGTACATGATGTTGCTGGGGGTCTAAGTTCAATTTTTTTGCAAGTGGCTATCCAGTTGTGCCCAACACCACTTGTTGAAGAGGCTTTCTTTGCTCCATTTAGGATTTCTTGCTCCTTTATAAAAATTAGGTGATTGTATGTCTGGGGGAACATTTTCTGAGTATTCAAGCCTATTCCACTGATCTGAGGGCTTGTCTTTATTCCAATACCATGCTGTTTTGATAACTATTGCTTTGTAGTACACTTTAAATTTGGGGAAAGTAATTCCTCCCATATTCTTTTTTCCAATGATTGCTTTAGCTATTCTAGAGTGTTTATTGTTCCAAATAAATTTCAAAAGTGCTTGATCCACTTCTTTGAAGAAAGTCATGGGTATCTTTAGAGGGATAGCATTAATTCTGTACAATGCTTTGGGGAGTATTGCCATTTTAATGATGTTAATCCTGCCAATCCATGAGCAGGGTATGTGCTTCCATTTCCGCGTGTCCTCTCTTATTTCTTGGAGCAGAGTTTTATAGTTTTCTTTGTATAGGTCCTTCACATTTTTAGTCAAGTTAATTCCAAGATATTTGAGTTTGTGTGGCACTATTGTGAATGGAGTTGTTTTATTAATGTCCATTTCTTCCTTATTACTATTGGTGTATAGAAAGGCAATTGGTTTTTGTGTGTTGACTTTGCAGCCTGCCACCTTGCTATATGAGTCTATTGTTTCTAGAAGCTTTTCGCTAGAGTCTTTAGGGTTTTCTAAATAAAGTATCATGTTATCTGCAAGCAGCGAGATCTTGACTTCTTCCTTTCCTATCTGGATTCCCTTGATATTTTTTTCTTGCCTAGTCACTATAGCAAGTACTTCCAGTGCTATGTTGAATAGTAGTGGTGAGAGGGGACAGCCTTGTCTTGTGCCAGAATTTAGAGGGAAGGCTTTTAGTTTTTCTCCATTGAGGATAATATTTGCCACTGGCTTGTGGTAGATGGCCTTTACTATACTGAGAAATGTTTCTTTCATTCCCATCTTGCTGAGAGTTTTGATCAAGAATGGGTGTTGAACCTTATCAAGTGCTTTCTCTGCATCTATTGATATGATCATGTGATTTTTATTTTTCTTGTTGTTGATGTTGTGTTTTATGTTGATAGATTTACGAATGTTAAACCATCCTTGCATTCCTGAGATGAAACCTACTTGATCATAGTGGATGATCTTCTTAATGAGGCATTGACTCCTATTTGCCACGATTTTGTTGAGGATCTTTGCATCTGCATTCATCAGCGATATTGGTCTGTAATTTTATTTTTTGGTAGCATCTCTGTCTGGTTTAGATACCAAGGTGATGTTGGCTTCATAAAAACTATTTGGAAGTGTTCCTGATTTTTCAATTTCATGAAAGAATCTTGCCAGAATTGGTAGTAGTTCCTCTTGTAAGGTTTGAAAGAATTCATTAGTGAATCCATCTGGGCTTGGGCTTTTGTTTTGGGGCAGACATTTGATTACTATCTTAATTTCCTCAATAGTGATGGGGGTGTTTAGATATGCTACATCCTCTTCCTTCAACTGTGGAAGATTATAAGAGTCCAAGAATTTATCCATTTCTTCCAGGCTCTCATTTTTAGTGGCACAGAGTTTCTCAAAGTAGTTTCTGATTACCCTGTGAATCTCTGCCACATCAGTAGTGATCACTCCTTTTTTCATTCCTAATATGAGTTATCAAGTTTCTCTTTCTCTCTTTCTTTGTTAGTTTTGCCAGTGGTCTATCAATCTTGTTTATTTTTTTCAAATAACCAACTCCTTCTTTCGTTGATCTTTTGGATTGTTTTTTGTGTTTCCACTTCATTGATTTCTGCTCTCAGCTTTGTTATTTCCTTCTGTCTCCCTATTTTTGGTTCCTTTCATTGAGCACTTTCTAATTCTATGAGCTGCATCATTAAGCTATTCAGGTATGCTCCTTCTTTCCTGATGTGTGCTTGCAGAGCTATAAATTTTCCTCTCAGTACCTCTTTTGTTGTGTCCCATAGGTTCTGATAGTTTGTGTCTCTATTGTCATTTGTTTCCAGGAAGGTATTGATGTTTATCCAGGTTTCTGGGGGTGGGGTGTCCTATATATATCTACTAGGCCTCTTTCTTCCATTTCTCTTTTCAGGTCTAGTACATTCTTGTTGGGTTTCAGTCTGGTTGACCTATCAAGTGTTGACAATGCTGTGTTAAGGTCTTCCACAATTATTGTGTTGTTATTGATATTAGTTTTCAGATTTGTCAACAATTGTATTAAATATTTTGTGGAACCCTCATTTTGTGCATATATGTTTAGAAAAGTGTTTTTTCCTGCTGTACATATCCCTTGATTAATACAAAATGTTCATCTTTGTCCTTTATAACTTTCCTGAGTATAAAGTTTTCATTATCTGATATTAGTATGGCCACTTCAGCTTTTTTATGGGTGATTTTCCTCCAGCCTTTTATTTTGAGTCTATGCTTGTTCTGACTATTCAGATGCATTTATTTTAGGCATCAGAAGGTTGGATTGAGTTTTTTGATCCATTTAGCCACTCTGTGTCTCTTAGCTGGTGCATTTAGTCCATTGACATTGTGAGAAAGAATTTTCCTGGGATTTAGTGCCTTTTTTTTTTTATCGAAGTTTGGTGTCTCTGTTGGTCAGTCCTGTCTTAAAGTAGGTCTTTCAGTTTTTCTTTAAGACTGGTTTTGAGTCTGTATAGTTTCTGAGCTGTTGTTTGTCTGTGAAGCCATGTATTGTTCCTTCAAACCTGAAAGTGAGTTTTGCTGGGTACAATATTCTAGGCAAAGTATTTATTTCATTGAGTTTTGTCACTGTCCCACCACTGCCTTCTGGCTTTGAGTGTTTCTTGTGACAGGTCTGCGGTAAGTCTCAAGGATGTTCCCTTGAATGTAATTTCTCTTTTTGATCTTGCTTCTTTCAGAATTTTGTCTCTATCTGTGAGATTCATCATTGTGACTAGGATGTGTCTTGGGGTGTTTTTTCTGGGGTCTCTTTTAGTTTGTACTCTTCGGGCATCTAGGATTTGATCACATGTATTCTTTAGCTCTGGTAGTTTCTCTTTAATGATGTTCTTGACCATTGATTTTTCCTGGAGATTTTCTTCCTGGGTCTCTGGGGCTTCAATGATTCTTGTTTCTGTTGAGCTTATCATAGACTTCTATTTTCATCTGTTCGCATTCTTTGAGTAATTTTTCCATTGTTTGATAATTTGCTTTAAGGCTTTTTCCCAATCTTTTCTGCTGTATGCAGTTGTTATTCATCTCATCTTCTACTGTATCAATTTTATCCTCAGCTGCTGTTAACCCGTGGGAAAGCTCATCCATTTTTTTCTTCAATTCATCTACTGAGTTTTTCAGACCTGTTATTTGACCTGAAATTTTAGTTTGGAGTTTTCTGGTTTCTATCTTCATATTCTCTTGATTCTTATTAGTGTTTTCTTCTATACTTTCTTTGAGTTCTGTGAACATCTTCTATATTGCGACTCTAAACTCCTTATCTGAGAGACTGACTAGTTGGTTGGCCATGTTCAGGTCATCAGAGTTGCTATCTTCATTCTCTATGTCTGGAGATGTCCTGCATTGTTTCCCCCATTGTCACACTTGTATTTTGGGTTTTTTTTTTACGTGTTGTGGTTGTATTCACTGGCTAAATGATGTGCGTGGCCATGTTTGCTTCGCTATGCAGCCATGCTCCTCTGGCTCCTCCCTTTCTGGGTGGAAAATCTCGCCTCCATGGAAGGCTAGCCATCCGCAGATGAAGCCACACACATAGGATATCAGGCCTGCAGATGTGCACAGAAGACAGACAGTCCAGAGAGATGTGCCAGGCTTCAGCGTTCCATCAGAGTTCCAAATCTTCAGTATTTTTAAAGAGAGTTTCTCTGGGTATAGAATTCTCATTTCTAGTTTTTTTCCCAGCATTTCCATACTTACAAGATTGATAGACTTAAATATTCATTAAGTTTGGAAAATTTCTAGTTATGATGATGTTGATTGATGGTGATTATAACTTGGGAAGCACTGCCAGTATTTACTAGGGACAACTAACTAGACAAGTGTTTGAGGGTTGATCCCAGAAAGTGAATTTAGGCATTCTGTCCTTGATTTTCTCCCTTATTGTAGTCATTTGTTGGAAAAGTTTTTATTCTGCACCCATGCATTCTTTCCTCTCTGGGTTTCTAACTACAGGTCTGTGGTACTACTTGAAATTTTCCTTCAGCTTAATGATGATCTCAGGATTTTTCTCTATATGTTATCCTTTGTATTGTTCTTATTGCTGAGTGCAAAAGATTATTAATATTCCTCAATATCCAATCTGCTGTTAATCTTAAGAAGTGGGTTTTCGGGGGCCCGAGGGATAGCATTGGAGGTAAAGCGTTTGACTTTCATGCAAAAGGTCATTGGCTCAAATCCCAGCATCCCATATGGTCCCCCGAGCCTGCCAGGAGCGATTTCTGAGCATAGAGCCAGGAGTAACCCCTTAGTGCTGCCAGATGTGACCCAAAAACCAAAAAAAAAAAAAAAAAAAAGAAAGAAAAAGAAGTGGATTTTCATCTCAGACCATTATAACTGCCACAGTAACTTTTCTTAAAATAACATTGACTTATAATTCCATTATTTATTAGATTATTCCATTAATCAACTTTGTTTTCCTCATACCATCAATACTTTCCTATTTCATTGTATGCCTGGATATTTGTATTCCAGACAAGTCTGAAGGCAAGAAGAGGTTTCAATACAGTGCACAAAAATATTATGGTGCCACAGGAAAATATTGTTGACCAAAGTTAACACAATAGTCAATCAAAATAGGAATAACATGAATGAAGAAGAAAAAGAATAAAATGTGTTCTGCTGAGTCTTTGGGGTCTTTGGGATGCTCTTAGATGTCCCACATCTCAAATTCCATATTTTTCCTTTCACCTTTAATATTCTAACTTAAACAATAAAAATCCACTGACAGATCTTGATTCAATCTGTTTTTGAATTTAATGTCCCATACTAAGTTTGATTTGAAGTACATCTACCATGTGACAACAAGAAGTAGAATAGAAAATTCTGGGTGTCAGATCATCTTCTGAGCTAACATTTGTTCAGCTTTTGATATTATCACAGGGAACCAAAAATAGCCAACAGGGAAAGAATAGTCTCATTTAAAAATGGTGTTTAGAAACTGGCTAAAATAAAGAGAAGTATGAAATTAGACTCTTCTTTCACACCATTCACACAAATTAAACTTGAAATACATCAGAGACTTAAACATTAAAGCAGATGCCATCCAAATCATGAAGAATTCATGAAATTCATGATTTCATGAAAAAAAAATCATGAGATATTTCTTAGAAATCTAGAAGAAAGCATGGCATAAAAGCCCCCATAGCATTGATCTTGGCAATGATTAGTTTGGAGCTGTAACCAACAGCACAAACAACAGAATTAAAAAGCCACAGATGGGACATCAAACTCCAAAGTCTTCTTGACCACAAAAGAAACAATTAAAAATATTAAGCCACCTTGGACATTTTGAAGTCAAGAGGAAACAGGCTGTGAGGGTGGTAAGAGGAACAGCCGTTGAAGGGGGGTCATTGGGGCAGGAGACTGCTCAAATAGCTCGCAGATGAGGTCATGAGGACCTGTCTGGGGGTGGACAGCAGTGGGTTTCATGTCAGCACCATCATTTGTGGTCTGGCCATGAGTCAGCAGCTCTTGCTCTTCTTGGTCACATGTCTGTCCTTTCCGGACTGACCCAAGCCCTCCGCTCTGTGTTGAATTCTCTACCCTTGAGGCTGGCAGAACGGCTGGTAAGAGAGGGTTAGATGACTGTTGTCTTGATAACAATGATATCTCCACTTGGTCCTTCTGACTTAAAAAGATCCCCTGAATCCAGAGATCTAGTTCTCTGGATCAAATACTAGTCTTGAATGAATGAGGGTCAAAAAATGGGCAAAGGAACAGCCTACTAATAACTCAGGGAGATCGGATTTAAAGAGGCGGCAATCCTTTAATCCCAGGTGATGTGGCTTCCGCTGCAAACCTTGGAGTCCATACTGCCACAGAGAGGGGCCCTGGCTGCAGTCCCCAGCCACCTGATCCCCAGAAGGGGCAGGGAACATTAGCTGTTCCCAAAGTGGGTCTGATGGGTGAGCGGCTGGGGGTCAGGTGGGGCTGGCCACTGTAATTTTAGCCACTGTCTCTTCTGGGAGCAATGGGTGCGATCAAGATGCACAAAACCCTAATCCTATCTTGGCATAGACATGGCCTGACATTCGCCAAGGCGCTTCTACCCAGAAATGCTGCTTTATAAATAGAGGAACAGTCTGCAAGATCGCAGGGAGGGTCACTGAGGCACCGTGCATGTAACAGGGAGGAAAAGTAAAAGAGAGACATTTTTACTTAGCACCTTCTCTCTAGGCCTCCTGCCTCAAGCAAAATTACTTTGTAAGCTTATGAGGACTTTTTTCTTTTTCACCTGTATTTCCATCTGAATGGACAAAAGTAGCTTAGGGAGACTGAATCTCAACGGAAGGTCTTAACGAACTTCAAAAGATCTTTGGACTACAGAAATTGTGTCTGTGTCTGTGGAATCCATGAGAAGATAGTGAAGACGATGTTGATTCTTAGCATACAACTTTCAGCTCCTCCCTCCATTTTGGTAACATGCCATAGTTAAATTCTCTCTGCCAAGGTAGGAGCCAGGAAGTGCACAACTGCAGCCCTCACCCGCAGGGGTGTAGTTATATGATCTCAGGTCTGGCAATCAGATGCATCCTCATGGGACTTGGATTTAGAAGCAAGAAATAGGAGGAGAGAACTACATATGAGCGATTAATTTTCAAGCAGGTGTGGGAGCAGAAGTCCCCCAATCATAGGCAGAAGTAGCAGTGGTGTTTCTGACAATCATCTGCTTTGGGACCAAGTGCCCAGACAGCATTTCTGACTGCTTCCCTTCAGGGTCAGACTTCTATGGCTTCCTGGTAGTCTTAAACCATTTTTAAAGTCATGGATGGTCAAAATAATTCTATGGTTTGCACCTGAAAGCCCTGCAGATGTACTGATTAACACTGGGAATGCCTAATTGCTTTCAAGGACACAGTGGCCATAGTGGCTGGTTATCCAAAATGACTGATTGGATTGAAGAAAGGCCAAGATTAGTTTTTAGAAGGGTACAAGCTTAGTTGATCTACAGTCCTCTTTACAGAAAAAAATTAATTGCCCAGAAATCTCTGGAAATATACCTCCTTTAGCAGGCAAAGAGAATGTGCCCCCAATTTTATCTGAGTCTATCCTTGTCCCATCGATTGTTTTAGTGCTGCCTTTTCCCCAGGAATTCTGGTCAACCATGACAGAGAGTAATGAATAATTATTTAAATGCCACCTGAATGTTTTACCTAAGGTTTTGGTGGGCTCCAGGATGGAAGATTCATGGATGTATCCAATGTGGGCTGAACTGCTGCTTCAAACTTTGTGGTTTTATTTTTGTTTAGTTTGGGGCCACATCTAGCTATGTACAGGGTCAACTCCTGGCTTTGCATTCAAGAATCACTCTCGGCAGGTTCAGAGGGCCAGGATACTGGGGGTGACACCTAGGTTTGCTGCATGAAAAGCAAATGTACCTGTTGTGTTCCACATGCTCTACACACCTAACTGTAGATTTGAAGAAAAAAATTAAAATCTAAAAGAAAATTAAAACATTTTGAATATCAATGATCAAATTATATGTATTTAATTCTATGTGCTAGACTATGGGTTCCATGGATCTGAGAGTTTATTATTATACTAGGATCACACTGATTTTATTACTATAGCTTTGAAGTGTAGTTTGAAAGCAAGAAGCTGAAGTGGCTAAATTTATTCTTTTTCCTCTGGTTTACTTCGGTGGTTTATTTATTTTTGGTTTTATTTTTGTATGCTTGGGTGTTGCAAGTCAACCCCTGAAGAGGTTGACTGATGAAGGGATGGAGGATGAGGTCTTTCCCCTCCAGCTCAGAGCACGTGTCTGCCACCCTGTCCAGCCGACGGTTCTGAGATGAAACGGCAGGTAGACAGCTCGCAGACAGTCAGGCTTGTGGAAATATTAGCTTTACTCGGTGGACAAGACTGAAGTCCAAAGACTCAGAATAAGTTCTAGCCAAAAGCCTCTCGCCTTCCACAGACCCTTGTTTTTATCCCCCAGAATCAGGTACCACCCAATGATGGGATCAGATACCACCCAATGGTGGAAGCAAAATCAGGTACCAGCCTAGGGTGGGGGCAGAATGCCAGGTCACATCCTAGGGTAGGGCACAATCACCGATCAGGGTAGGGTCAGTAACATAATAATCCCCTAAAATATTTACATACACAACAGTTGGGCATAGCTCGAAATCAGCCCTGTTGATGCTCAAGGATGGAATCCAGTTCTTTTGCAGGGAAAACATTTAAGCTATCTCCCTAAATCTGCTTTAGCTATTTAAAGAGATATTTATACTTTAATTTTGATAACATTATTTTCATAGCTCAGATATAGAAATAACTTAGGGAGCATAAAGAAAGTACAGTAGACAAAGCATTTGTCTTGCATGTGGTCAACCCTGGTTTGAATTCCTGGCACCACATATGGTCTTGTTGAGCACTTCCAAGAGTCACTCCTGAGCACAAGGACAAGAATAGTTGCCTCTGAGTATTGCTGGGTGTGGTCCCTAAATCAAAATAAATAAACAGAAATGACCTAAGTGGCCATCAATGGATGAATGGATTAAAGCGATATTGTATACATGGTCATGTATTAACAATGGGACATGTTCTGAGAAATGTGTTATTGGGCAATTTCATTGTGTGCTCATCATTGAGTTTACGTACACTGATCTTGCTGGCATAACTCTCTCCACACCTCAGCTCTATGATATAGCCCATTGTCTCACCATTGCACATGCAATTGTCCTTTACCAGAGCATTTGTTACCTGGCTCATGACTGTATTTTAAGTGGTATATGACTCAACCATGCGAAAGCCCAGCTGCCATTTGCAACAACACAGCTGGAACTTAACACATTAAAGTTGAGAACATTAGGCAAAAAAAATTTCTGTAGGGCATTACTTCCATGTGAATCTAAAAGAGCAAAACTCGTAAAAACAAAATGAAAGGATGGCTATGATGGGTAGATAGAAGAGGAATATGAGAGGGCTTGTTCCAGGGTAGAGTTGCAACAAACAAGAAATAAGCCCAGGAGATTCCATGAAGATTATAGTGAAGATAGAAACAGTATTGTATTTTAACCACCAAGCTTGCTAAGACACTAGGGCTTAATTGTTCCCCACACTAACAATGAGGGAAGATCTCGATGAGAGAGAAGTGCTAATTACCTCTATCATAGCAATCACATTACAATGCATAATGTCTCAAGTCAACTTGAGACTGCCTTGTATTCATTCATTAGCACAATGTGATATTCCAAATAGTTGCCAATAAGAGTAAATAAATAAAAGACAGAAAAGGAAGAAGCTTTCTGACACCTTCTGCACTCTTTCACAATTCTCAATCTTTTGATGAAAGCAATTCATGGTGAATTTGATGACAAGAATTTCTATATCGTGAAAACTGTGGCCTATAATTTGCTAAAATGAAACAACCAAAAGCTACTTACTGTTCAGGAAATCAGGCATCTGTAGTCAGTGAGGGCGGGGAGAAGGCTCACAAATTTGGAGCACAGGTTCTGCATGCCCACGCTGACTACATGGTCCCCCTGAGCATTGTTAGGAGTAGCTCCAGATACCACTGTGGGCTAAAAATAAATAAAGCCAAATAAAACAGAGCAAGAACATAAAAAAACAAACCCCAAACTCCAACTCTATATTAAGCAAGACTGCATCTACATATGAATTCATACTTATTAGCTACCATAGATACTTTTATTTATTCAGCTCAAAAAACTGAAATTGTTGCATGTTGGGATTTCAGTACTTCTCATTTTTTGTCTACTTCCTCTCTTGGAGGTCTTACTGACTCAGTTTAGGGTTTGAATTCATCACCTTTGAGTCTTTCTGCTCACTCTCCTCTTTCAGGGCCATTATCCCCTTGCTCCCCACCCTCCCAATGCATCTCTTCCACCTCCACCTCTTTAACTCACTTTCCTGCTCTCCTGCCTTTTCCTGACATGACTTTCCTGCATCATCTGCCCAGATGCTTCCAATTGTTGAAGACACATTTTAAAGGTCACACAGCATCCAAAGAATCTTCAGGTCTTAGAAAACAACCACCACCATAAATTTTCTGAGCCCTCATTTTCCAGTTCCTTAATTCTAGGGCAAGGCCCAGAAAAGTAATCTTTATAGCCTCTAATTATTCCTACAATGTGCAGATTGAGAAACCACTCACCAAAGCTATGGATCCTAGCACCTTGGAATTCACTGACCAGCAAAATGTGCTTGCACAAACACACACACACACACACACACACACACACACACACACACACACACACACACACACACACACACACGATTCCCAGTGGTAATTATCCAAAGAGCAAAGAATTCCTAGTACACTGTTTTGGTACAGAAAAAAACTGAAAGGTCATAAGACACCCCCAATAATCTACCAATATCTAATAGTATCTAATTACACATAAAGTCTCAAATTATAGTAACATTGAGTAAATGCAGGAATGGCATGATATGTTCATGGCCTGTTTGGATATTCCCAGGAAGGCACTTGGAGTCACTCTTGCTGTACTGGTGGAGGTGCCATCACTACTAGAATGCCTGCTGCAAAAGGAAATCTGAAAAGGGGAAAAAGAGAAGAAAAGAAAGCAAAATTGTCACTGTTCATTGATAATAGAATTGTCTTTGAGAGTATCTAGAACACTGATGAGAGAACATTAGCAGAGTATATAAAATTAACAGACAAAATCAGCAATATCCTTGCAGACCAATAATTTAAAAACAGAAATAAATTTTAAAAAGAGATTTACAACATCAACAAAAAAAAAAACTAGAAAGCATTTAATAATGATTCTGGCAGCGATGTCCAAGAGTAAATTACTTTTGAAATGATGAAAGGCAATTTAGTCTTAAGGAACTTAAAGATAGTTCAAGCAAAACTATATCCACCTATTTAATATACACACCCATGCTATTTCAATCCAATTGCCCATAGATATTTTTCCTTTCCACTTGACGTGGTCATCATCTAAAACAGCAGCTAGAAAAGCCAGGCTATGGCCCCATACCAGACCAGCCAGTCCACACATATAAAATGGCTGGGAACTATTGACCTATAATAACTGTGTTGTTGAAGATACTATAAAGAAAAATTAGTCTAGGTGCCAAAGAGGTAGTTCAGTAGTAGAGTCCTAGCCTTGAAAGTGGAGGATCTGGTTCAATATCCAGCACAGATAAAAACAAACAAACAAAAGGACAGAAGCAGAGACAGAGTGAAAAAAGATTAATCTTACCAGGCAGGCTCAATAAAAAGTTAAGTAATTAAATGACTAGTGTTAAAAAAGGAGAGACAAAAGGTAAATGGAGAAACACCACAGATATAAATGTGTATATAGAGTTTCTCTCTTTATTTTGATAGAGAGAAATGCAAAGAGGTAGATGCATATTTCTTGATTTATGAAGATATCATTACAATCCAGGAAAAATAACTATTTAAATGAATAATTCACCATATGGGCAGAGGGTACATTTACACGATATATAGTTATAATCTAAAAAAATTTTTTTTTCAAAAAGACATTAAAACAAAAAAAGCTAGAGGATGTTTAAAACACAGTGAAAAGGGATTAAAGGGGGAAGGAGAGAGGAGAGGGGGAAAAAACACAGTGAAAAGAAGCACAGACTGGAAAAAGTTTGGCTACACATCAGAACACAAGACTGAGTAACCATAAGAACAAGCAAGCATTTCAGTCAGTAAGAAAAATGAAAAAAATAGATATTTAAGACACTGCACAGAGAAATAAAATAAATCTGAATGATAAATATGTGAAAACAGGCTCCACCTTATGAGTAAACAGAAACATGCAAATTAAAAGGACAATTAAATTCATTTCATACCTATTAGATTGTGAAACCTTAAATCTGATCAAACCCATTTATAGCCATCAATTGGCACTTCAGTGAGTGATTTGGCAAGATCTGTTAGCTTGAGATGCCACTATTGGCAGGCCTAGCATTTCTAGAGAATCTCACGTGCATGGTCCAGAAGACCCAATAGTCATCCTTTCTATGTCTCAGAATTCTGCCTTGAGGAGAGCCTTTTTTCATCATGTGTTGACCATGCAGTAGACATCATAGCCTAGAAATGACATCCTTAAACTCTGGAAATATTCTCTTTATTTCCTTGATAAATTCCTTTCCTCCAAACAATCAAGAGTTAATTGAGTTCTCCTGAAAACCCAACAATGAATCAAATTCTTCCGTTATTAACCCTTCCCATAGTTTCCAGTCAGTGACTAAGGCTTCACCTGTATAAGCATCAAGGCTTTTACAAAAAGTCAATGCAAATATCCAATGGGAAAGAGACAAAGCAAGGAGGTATAAGGTAAAAAAAAAATGTAATGGGATCAAGTTTGTAGGTGGTGGATGAGGGAACAGACTTACAGTCGAAGAGGGGCTGTGCATGGGTTGGAGAGGGAAGATATGTGAAGATGTGGAAACTGTGAGTCTAAACAACACAAGAAACTGAGTTGTGAAGTGAGGGAGTAAATAATACCTGAGAGAAGTTGCAGGCTAGATCAACATGTTCTCTAAGCAAACCCTTGTTCAGTGTCTGGGAAAACTGCCCTCCAAAATTCATTGTCCAAAGTCAGTGACTACCTCCTGAAATAGGTCTTTCACTCATGAGTAATGGGAACATAATGTCTAATGGGTAGACTCTGAGGAAATGTGTTAGTTTCTACAAAACCTAACATACCCAAAATCTAACATACTCAGACCATATCACTACCACTTCTTGTATTATAAACACAGGAATTGAAAACTTATGTCCATCACAGATTTTTATTTATTTTCAAATTTTTTATTCTTCTTACGCATTGTTTAAGGGTGGTGTATATTTGTAAGACCAAAACTGAATCATGAACATTTTTGTAACCCCAGTGTTTAAATAAAAATATAGGGGCCAGAGAGATAGCACAGTAGTAGGGCATTTGCCTTGCACTCATCTGACCCAGGATGGACAGTGGTTCGAATCCCAGTATCCCATATAGTCCCCCAAGCCTGCCAGAAACGATTTCTGAGTGCAGAGCCACGAGTAACCCCTGAGTGCTGCTGAATGTGACCCCCCAAAAATTTTTAAAATAAAATTAATTTTTTTCTTCCCACTCCTGGTGGTGCTTGTGGAATTATGTGGATGCCAGGGATTCAACTTAGGTTGGTCTTTGCAAAGCAAATGCCCTACCCACAGATTTTAGAATAGTTTTATTCTTAAGCACTCAAACTTGGAAGCAACGTAGACGTCCTTTAGTCACTGAATGAGCAGTGGCCCATCCAGACAATAGGATATGATTCAGCAATAAGAAGAAATGAGCCATGATAGCCATGGAAAGACACAAAGAAGCCTTAAATGCATTGGCTAAGGAAAGTTTGTCAGTCTGTAAAAGCTGCCAACTAGAGCTTTCTAACATTCTGGAAAAGGCAAGAGTACATAGTATGTTAGAGCACCACTAAATGCAGGAATGGGGCACTTAGGCTCTTTATCTGGCCAGGGGCTGCCTCCCCCATGCCACTTCCAGACCATGCAGATTTTGCCCATCAGCTCACATGCTTCCTCTCACTGCCCTAGTCTGACATAGGGCACATTTCTGGACAACAGATGTGACCAGTCCTGGCTCTTTCATGCCACAATTGGCCTCATGCTCTATGGTTCTCAATGGGAACCAAAGTCCGTAATGTGGGGGACACAGGTAAAATTCACATAAAGGTGTCATGGTAGGAGACTGATGGGGATCAATAGCTGGAGACTGAGGGGCAAAGGCTGGAGACTGGGGGGACAATGGCAGAACAGGGGCTTCAGGAAGGAAACAAGAATTAAAGGGTCTGAACTTGGAACCACTGGTTTAAAACACCACCAACATTGCTCAGGCCTTGGAGATTAGACAGTCTTTGAGTCAACTACCCAGATATGTGGTGGATGCAATGATCATGACATTTTCACTTGGGCTTTTTATCACAATGATCTCCCAGAGTCTCCTGATAGTGGGCACTGATGCCTGAGCTCTTCAGAGACAGTTACATGTGTATTGACTTTGGGGAGCTCTGGTGGGAGGATATTTACCTCTCAGGTTTCATCAATTTGAATCAGCTGCAGACACTGGATTGGATTCAGAGAGAGAAGAATGGAGAAGGTTTCTCAGGATCCACTGGGAAGGGAGATCCACACTCTAGATTAGAAGAGGTTCTTTAGTTTGACTTTGAATTGAGGGAGCACTTGGGAGACTACACTTGGGAAGCTGCAGCTAGAAAGCCTCTCTGTGTCATGATCATAGTAAAAACCACCTCTAGATTAGAGCCCAGGCTATTATTACTACTGAGCTATGAAGATTAGTGATTTACCTAGGGGGCTGAGAGTAAAGTGCCATCAAATCCATGAACAGAGTTTGAGAATGAGGGAAAATCAGACATGTGGAAAGGTCAAGTATGATGAGGTCTGAGAACTGTATACCAATGTCAGAGCATTGAACACATTAGAGAATGAATTGTGTTGAGCCACATGATCGCTGCAGTCTGCTGCCCTGACAGCATTTCTGGACTGTGGGGCAGTGTCAAGGGAACTCCCTAACTAAACAGACAAAGCTGAGAAACCATGGAAACCAAGGCAGCTGAGTCTACCTAAAAGTAGCATGTGGGTCAGAGGAGCAACTTCTAGAACTTCAGAAAGCTGCAGCTTGTCCTGTGGAGTACTTAGCGGAGTATGCCAAAATTAGGAACCAATACGATATAAATCCTATCAACAACTTGAACAATATGGACACCACAAATATCAAACATTGCTGGAAGAAGAGAAAGATGATCTAATTAAAAGGAGAGATATGTCTTGTTTGGCTGGCAGGAAATGGCTAAAGGGTTGAAACACATACTTTGTGGGATGCCCAGGTTTGAGGCCCATGGTTCCTTCCAAGAACTGCAGGATGTGTGGCTAAAATATACCTTGTTATGATTGGTTTTGGGTAATACCTAGCAGTGCTCAGCTGACTTTTGCACTTAAAGATCAACTCTGGTGGGTTCAGGGGTTGGCTGCATGCCTTACCTATCATTTTGTCCCTATGATGTCAATTCTACCAAATTGATTTCTAGATTAATTGCATTTACAGTAAAACCTCTAGTATGTTTTTCCATAGAAATTAATAAAGAGGCTTTAAAATTCAAGTGAACATTCAAAGGACCTGAATAGCCTAACAAACTTTGCAAAACCAGGGGCAAAAATGTGAAGGGTAAATGTTAATTTTAAGATTTACTCGGGGCCGGGCGGTGGCGCTGGAGGTAAGGTGCCTGCCTTGCCTGCGCTAGCATAGGACGGACTGCGGTTCGATCCCCCGGCGTCCCATATGGTCCCCCAAGAAGCCAGGAGCAACTTCTGAGTGCATAGCCAGGAGTAACCCCTGAGTGTCACAGGGTGTGGCCCAAAAACAAAAAAAAAAAAAGATTTACTATAAAGTTAGAATAATTCAAAGAGTCTGGTACTAGCTTAAAACAGAGATGGGTCAATTGAAGATGGGTTTGCAATAGGATGGTGATTAGACAGATGGACTTTGGTTTTTGGCCAAAAAAAAGTAGACACTCAATGGGATAAATATAATTCTTTCAATAAATGACTTGAGAAAATTATAGCCTAAAGCAAAAAAATACATCAAACAAAAATTTTTATGCTTTACACAGAAATGAACCTGTAAAGATTATTACTTTAAATATAAAATCTAAAGTCATAAAACTTCTAGAAAAAAATGGTAAAAAATTTTGAGACCTTCTAATAGGCAAAGCTCAAAATAGGCAAATACTCAAAGCACAATCCATCTTGTTCTGTTTTGAGCCATATATGGCAGTGTGCTTCAGAACTTACTTCTGGCTCTGTGCTCAGGAATCACTCCTGCTGATGCTCTGGGAATCATATGAGGTTCCAGGGCCAACTGTGTGCAAGGCAAGTACCCAACCTGTTATTAGAGGTACACTCTGGCTACTCACAATCCATACTGATGACATATTTGTAAATGTTTCAGGGGGAGATTTTGGAGATGTTTAGAGGTTACTCCTAGCTCTGCATTCAGGAATCAATTCTGGAGGTGAACAGGAAACCATAGAGTACAGGGGCTTGAACTCAGTACTGCATCTATTGCTCTGACTCCTAAATTATGAACAAAATCAAAAGTAAATTAAGTTGAACACATTAAATTCACTGCAATTTGAGCTCACATATTCTCTTCTGCAGTCTTTATATCTGTATAAATTGGTTTTCACCTTTGTGACTGAAACTACCAAGACCTGGGTGCACCTTCTGTTAGTGGTATTTGAAATAGCTAGAATATGGCCTTCTCAAAAATCAGCTTGATTGTGAAAAGTAACTTGTAGAAAACTCTTCAGTCGGTGGATTCTTTGATTGCCATGATCACAGACTGTGTTCAAGGACTATACGGTCACGTAACCAAAACAAACATTTCTCATGCTTAGAACAATACCAGACAAGCTCCGATGCCTCGCTAGCTCTGGTCCTGGTGACTGGGCACCCCTCTATGCTGTTTCACTGCATGCAGAGTGCCTGCTTTGACTGCATCTTGTATCTGGATAGCACTGCTTTAATTCAGAGAAAATCGCTCATCCTCTGAGATTATTTGTATTGAAAAACAAACAAACAAAAACTAGAAACAGGTAAAAGAAAATTCAGAAAGTGTGTGTATGGGGGAGGGTGGAGATTATCTTTGGGGTCTCCTGGGTAGAAGAATGTTAATCTGAGTCCCAAGCCAGAGCTCAAAACCCATGCAGGCCTCTGTGGTCTCACTGAGAAGAGCTGGGAAAGCAGCACGTTTGTCTGTGTGCATCTGTCTGTGTGTTTGTGTCTCTTGTGACCTGAGCCACAAGAGAATTGCATTCCAGAAGCTTCTGCAGTGCCCTCTCATTCTAGGCTGACCCTCTGGCCAAGGTTTCCCTTCCATGAGGACACTGTCCTGTACATGCGCTTCAACTGTGCCCTCTAAGTATCTTCCAGCTGCTTGTACCCCTCTCCGAGGTCATGTGCAGTGACCATGCCCTCTCATTCTTCCTCTTCCCAGAAGTGAGAGGGGATCTGGGTTTGCAACTAGGCCAGAGATGGGGGCCAGAAAATGGAGGGGTTGATCCCTGGCCCTCAGGCACAGGGGGTGGCTGTAGATAGACTGTACTCCCACCTGTGACTTGCAGTGAGAGATGTCCCTGAAGTGCTCTGTCCAGGCGGGGGCGCTGAGGGGCACAAGTGTCTGCTGCCACCATGCTCCGTGGGGATCTGGCAGGAGGGGACAGGGTTCATGCTGGATTTACTTCAGCTCTGGTCTCAGATAGGTCAGAATGCACCTGGCCATGGCTGGGCTGCTGTGAGGGATGCCAGGAAGAGGCTTGTCAGGCCCTTAGTCAGTGAGACAAACCCAGACAGAGATCTGTATTGCAACAAAGCTCTGTGTATGTGTGTGTAAGTGTGTGAGTATCTGTGTGTAAGAGTGATGTCTGTGTGTTAGTGTGACTGTGTGTGTTTGTTTGCATGTCTCTATGTGTTTGTGTCTTTGCATATGTATCCATGTGTGTTTGTATGTTTTTGCATGTGACTATGCCTATATGTACATGCATCTGTGTGTCTGAATCTGTGTGCCCGTATCTGTGTGCCTGTGTGTTTGAATGTATGTGTTTCTGTGCTGGGTTTCTTTTTATGTGTCTGTGTGTTGGTGTCTAGGAGTATTTGTGTCTATGTATAGCTGTTTCTGTGTGTATTTGTGTGTCTATATACCTTTGTCTTGGTGTGTCTGTCTTTGCAAGTTTGTGTTTTTGTTTTCTTGTGTGTGTCTTTGTGTCTGGTATATCTATGTTTTGTGAGTTTATGTACATTTGTCTTTGTCAGTTTGTGCATCTGCTTTCTTGTGTGTGTCTTTGTGTGTATCTATGACTTTGTGTGTTTGTATGTCTGTGTTCCTTTGTCTGTATCTGTGTATGTCTTTGTGAGTTTGTGCATCTGTGTCCTTGTATGTATTTGTGTGTCTGTGTATGTGTCCTTGTGGGTACTTGTGTTTATATATGTCTTTGTGTCTATGTACCTTTGTCTTTGTGCCTTTGTCTGTGTTTTCTCTGTGTGTTGTGTGTCTGTGTTCTTGTGTGTATCTGTATCTTTGTGTATCAGTGCCCTTATGTGTATCTCTGCATGGTCTTCAGAATCAAATACTGGGGCACATGGGTTCAACAGTAGGCACTTGCAAGAGGGAGGCCCGGGGTCCAACTCCCAGTAGCAGCTGAAGGAGCTTTTGCCTGGGGTTGCTGAGGGAAGGTCCTGTAGGGCTACCTCATAGAGCAGGTGCAGGGACCATTGGGCCCCTCAGGCACTGAGACAAAAGCCTGAACTCTGGACCTATATCCCTCTTCGCAGGAGCTGACACTCAGCTCTGAGGGCCCTTGTTCCCAGCTGCAGTTGATGGTTTCGGTCACTGTTGTCCTCCTCACTGACCCGGGGCGCTATTTCCTCCTCCTCACCCCCAGGCCACCCCACCTCCTTTGTAAAAAATGTTTAAAGGTTTTGTCCATGAATGATCTTATTCATAGACAGGGCGTGATGGCAGTTTTTAGAGCTAAATGGGCACTTAACTGTGTTTCAAACAAATCTGCAACAAAAATAAACAGACAGGGAAGGCTTGGGAAAGAAAGGCCAGCACGTCTGCAGGGGCGTCTCTGGCCATTGGCTCTGGACTCTCCTGCCATGCTGACCCCTAGAGCTAGATAGACTCAATTGGGGGCAGCGCCAAAGTGCCCGGGCCACCCAGTGGTGAGGCAAGTGCAAAATGCAAGGAGGCAAAATAGTAAGGCTGTTGCTGAAATAGCTTCAGGATCCACGCCCAGATTACCTGTGGCTTCACAGGGATACCTCTGCCCGCCCAAAACGGACCTCCACCCAGGATTTGGGTGACAATCTGGGATTAGCGGCCCATTTAGGTGAATTCAGCAAACACCTGCTTCCCCAGTGTTAATCACCTCCTCATGAGCCTAGACATTAACCCTCTCCTAGCGGGCCTGGCCCCGTGTGGCATGGGCATGGCAGGGGTTGTCCAGGCCAGCCATGAATCACGGTCCTCACCCAAGGATGGGGCAGGCAGCCGAGCTCACAGAACCCGCTGGACTTCCAGCCCACACCTTGCCTCCCTCCCCACCAACACAGCTCCAATATCTACTGCTTTGAGGGAACAAAAGAGACGGACATGAGCCAGATAGGAGAGAGGGAAATGGGAGTCTCTACATGTGGCTAGTGGCTACCAACAGCTCTAGCCTTGTACCCTGCCTGGCTTGGATTTTCACCCAAGGCTTCCTTCTCCTCCAAACACCCTCTCAGTAGCAGGAAGGGCCACTCTGGCTACTTTATTCAAGGAATTCACTCAGGCTCTTGTCGTCAGGGCTGATGTCTGGGTGGGCTGCCCTCTCACTCATGCTTTCCTCATCCATAGCCACTTTCCACTGGAGATGTCATTCACTCTGCTGGGTGGCAGCATCCAAGTTTAACTGGGGCCTGGTGAGGATTTTCACTCTAGTTTCCACAGGCCTCAGTGGCTTTTCCTCCACCCAGCATTACTTCACCTCCAAAGGGACACAGGAAACATCCTAGGAGTCCTCAGAACCTCCCTGACACTTTTTTCCAACACAAAGGTACTGAGAGGAGGCAAGGGAGGGAACAAATTGGCCCTTTGCAGGCAGGCTAGGAGCCCTTCAGCAACAAGCTCCCTATTACCATTTGCCTTTTGTATTTGAGGAAAGTTAAACCCTGCTCCAACCTACTAGCCCCCAGCAGAGGACAAGATTCTGCCCTCTGGTTTTTGGGGTCAATCCTTCAGCCCATTTTCAGTGGCTAGGAGTGTAACTTCCCCATACAGGGCCTCAAAGTGACATGACTGTGAACTAGGTTTGCCACCGCAAACACAGAACTCAGAACCCCAGGTTGCCCCAGAAGGACATGGGGGAGAAGGGGAGCCAGAGTCTCTAGATGCTTCCAATGCCTATTTAGGATCTATGCCCAGTCTCTCGTGGACTTCACATTCTAACAGGGAAAACAGATAGGTCCAGGGTTCTTGGGAAATATAATGGTGGACTTCTATGAGGTCAGTGAAGGTGACATAGGGGCTGAGGAGAGAGAGATGAATTCATAGATCCAGCTTGGGAAGGTGATTAATTCAGGAGCAGGAAGAGATGGCTGCAAACTCTTGGGAAAAGAAGGGTGAGAGAGCAGCAGCTTTTTATCAGGAGCAGGGTACCCCATAAGGGTCTTTGCAAATAAAGGCAAAGCCAACTCCTCCTTGGGGCTTTAAGCAAACAATTCAGGACATCCAAATCCTGAGAAACAAGTTTGGGCTGTGTGTATTTGTGCGAGCGCATGCACGCACAAAGCACATTTCAACCCTCGAGTCTCTATCCTTCCTGCCCTTCAAATAGGTTGGGGTACAGATTTAGGGAGGACTTTGGGGAAATCTCTTCAGAGGGGCAGAAGAAGTGGTATAAGAAGCCTGTAGAGTCCCAGACATGATGCCATTCTCATGTTCCCTGCTCTTTTTCTGCTGAGGTGCAGGCACTTTGTGCTAAAGGGCAAGGCCTAGGGAAAAGAGAGCAGGCACCCTCAGGTTCAGCTGCATCAGAGGCCCAGCCCAGGGCATGGGTTTAGGAATGGAATGAAGTTGAAAGGTCATGAGCAGGTCAGGGAGCACAAAGCATCAGTGTAGATGAGAAGAGGCCACTATGAACTGGTCCACTGGTCTGCAGACAGCCGCACTGTGTCTCCCACTGCAGGTAACAGGCTCTGAGACTGCAGACTCCACTCAGAGTTGTGTAGACTGTGAAGAAGTTGATCCAATGGCTCAGGGACCCAGAACCCCAGCTCTGTTGGGAGAGAATCTGACTTGACTTTCTAAAAGAAAGATGGCGGCACAGCTGCCTGACCTTGGATGGACATAAAGGATCTCCCATATGCCTGCATAAAGACAGACTAAGTAAAGGGGATAAACAGCTGCTAAGACTCCCTCTTTACTCCAAATTCACTTTCTCTCCCCAAAAGGCAGGCTGACCAGGATTCCCTACAGGAACCAAGACTGTGTGCTCTCATTTGGCCAGCCAGCTCTGTGACCGACCTCACTCTGCTGTAGCACAGAGATAAATAAAGATACTCCTCACTTAACAACCTACCTGTTTAGCGACCGCTTGCACTTATGACCATCTCTTCACCATTGTTTTATTTTATTTTAAATATCCTTTTTCCATCTTGCACATTCTACAGTACCGTACTGTGGTTTTTGGTGCTTTCATGTACCTACTTTACTAACTTTCTGTTCTGTCATTCATTGCAGTACTGTGTGTAAATTACACAACTTATCCAAATTAAAACAAGTGGAAGTTTTCAGTTTGATCTTTCTCGTTATTTTACTTATTCAGAATACTGTATTGTCAAGTACTATGCATATACTGTACTACAGTATACAGTACATGCAGTTCCTCAGTTAATGACCAATTTGCTTAATGACCAAACAGAACTTGGTCATTAAGCGAGAAGAATCTGTAGCTTGCTTTGGAGATCACTAACCATGTTTGTGAGATGAACATTGCTCACAGAGCTGGAGTCTCACCTTCGCAAGGCCCTTTGTTTGATGCCTCACACTGCCTGCCACCCTTTCCCTCCCCAATCCAGCTGGAAACCATCCCAAAGGCCCCTAGCACTATGGACCCCAGCCCAGCACTGTAAGCAGGCCCTCTGCCTGTCACCTACAGAGGTCTGCTGAGCCTTTAAATCCCAAAAGTCTTGTCCACTAGTGTTTATGGGCTTGTGGTGAAAAAGTAAACCTCAGTTATAGTTGGAGGGGATGTCACCTGGTTCAGCTTCTAGGAAGTGATATGGAGATCTCTCAAAAAATATGAATAAATGACCCAGAGATAGTACTTCTTGACATCTATGCCCCAAACACAAATATATTCATTTAAAGAAATCGATGCACACCTATGCTCACTGCCATATTCAGTGAAATAGTCAAGATAGAAAGAAACATCCAACTATGATGAGTCAACAGAGAAGCTCTGGTCTAAGGAGTTGGGTGAATAGTACAGTGGGGAGGGCTGGCTGCCCAGAGCACAGAGCGAGCAGACATGCCCAAGGATCAGAGGTTCACAGCCATGGCAAAAGGGGCATTGGGCCATCTGTGTGACTGTCAGAGGGTCTCATGAAGTTGGAAGTCCCTCTCTTTCTTGAACTTTCTACAGAGAAAGTCAAAGCATCAGCTATTTGGCTGAAAGAAGCTGAACCTGCCTTCCAAATGGGTGCTCCAGAAAAGAGAAACAGCTCAGGGGGACTCAGGTGGAAAAATAGAAAAGGAAGACTTTTTTGAAAGCAACTTGATTTTTGATACATAAATATTTATTATCTAAAGAAGCCTGGTCTGCAAGGATGGCTCAGTGGCTGAAAGCACATTCTGTGCCAGTGTAAGGCATTGGCCCTGGTATGGCTACAGGCATTCAGGGAATGCCCCCTGAGACTTCACTGTCTGGGACCACTTGGCTCCACCAGGACAACGAAAATCAAGCACACAGCTAAGGTGTGTGGGCCTTGCAAGTGTCACAATTAAAATGATGTGTGAAAGCCATAAAGATGGTTTAAAGGTTAAGGCACTTGCGAAAATGCAACTATGGCTTCAGTCCAGGTTCAATTTCTGCTACTACCTACAATCCCCTGAGCAGTCAGAAGTGAGCCCTGGGAGCTTGTGTGAGGAGCAGAGAGACAACCTGGCAGGCAGCACAATCAAATGTATGCAGTTCCCATTGTTATAAAGCAGTCACTATAAAGAGGGCAGAAGTGGGGGGTTAATAAGTGAAACTTTTCATTACAAGATACCAGCACCTTTGCACCTGTGAAAAGTGATGCACCGAAAATCCTGGAAATAACCAGCGCTGGCAGGGATGTGGCAAAAAATGGAGACATGTCCACTGTTGGAAGAACTTGCCTTGGGTTCAACCTCAAAAAGACCACATGGTCTTTGTGCTTTGTTCTTAATATAAAGAACAAAACTTACATATGATCCAGGGCCTTCACACTTGGGTATCTAGGAATTTGCAAAGCCCCAGACACACCTTTGCTCACTGCCACACACTTTTCAGCAGGCGAGATCTATCCACAGGCCACGGCCCAATGCTGGGAAGTGGATAGGGAAATTGGTCTACAGGTGCTTGGAACTCTCCTTAGCACTGAGATGAAGGCTCGCCTTTTGCTACAGCATAGCATGGATGGAGCAAGAGGGGGTGATGGCAAGTAGAATTAGTCAGAGAGAGGAGGACATGTGTGAAGGACCTCACCCTGCTGTGGTGTGGAGGGAAACAAAGCAGTAAGTAGTGTCCACTGAAAACTGAGACTGGCCACAGAATTGAGGTACCCAAGGCCTGGGGGGAGGCAGGAGGTGGGGAAGGGGCAGGGCAGGAACATGAACACTAGTATAAAGCATCAAAGAGAAAAGGAGCCAGGGAGACCAGAGTACTCAGAGTGGGGATGGCACCATATGATCCTGTGAGCAGAACCAGGACAGGCTCTGAGTTCCAACAGGTATGGCCACCGCATTAAAAAAAAAGTACAATAAAACTACATTTAAAAAGGGGGGTGGTGCTGGAGTGATACTATAGTAGGTAGGACTCTTGTCTTGCATGCGACCAATTGGGGTTTGATCCTCAGCATCCCATATGGTCTGCTGAACACTGCCTGGATTAACCCCTGAGTATTGTTGGGTATAAGCCAAAAACCCCTCCAAAAAATAAAAAGGTTGTGTGGAAGCACATGTGAAAAGCAGCCTCTACTAGCCTACATAAGCTGCTGGAAGAAGGGGTGGGGTGGACAGCTCCCCAGCTATTAAGCTCTGTGGCCCTTCATCCACCCTCTGCCTGGGCAGTCTGGACCTTTGTCTTCTCTTCCTTACCAGTGAGGGAGATTAAAGTTTGTACCAGGTACAAGCCTGCTACCTTCTCTGAGTTAGCTCTCCAAAGGACATTTACTCAGAAACGAGACACGCCTTCCTTTGGAAACTTTATTTTTTTTTTCATTAAAAAATAAGTCATCTTAACATATCTGCATGGAAGCTACAGGGAGAATGGCATCAGGAGGGGAGCAAGGACCAGGTGGGCCAGGCTGGACTCAGCCGGGCACCCCAGGTACAAAGGCACACGTGTCTGCACACCAACCAACTTTATTCAGAACCCACACTCAGAACTTGGAACCCCTGTGCCCCATTCTCTCTTGCCCTCCCTCACCAACCCCCCATTCCAAAGAAACAAAAAAGCAACAACCCCAAACGTTAAATTCTCTTCTTTAAAACTATAGAAATAAGTGCTGAGTTGGCCAGGAGCTGGAAAGGGGATCTGTAAGCTGATCACGTGCCCCCCATCTCTCTGCCCCAAGGACCAGCTGTCCTGGGGTGGCAGGGAAACAGCTCAAAAAGACTTCCCATCCATCCCCCATCACTGGAGGCCAAGGAAGGGCTCTGCCACATGGGCAGGCTACGGCCCACTTCCCACTTCCCAGCTGCCTCCCTAGTGGGGACAGGTAGTCCCAAGGCACTGCACCCCTGAATATGAGGGGGTCACATGATAAAGCAGAGAAGGCACAGAGGTGAGCAGTCACCCACAAAAACTGGGGACAGGCTGCTAGGGGATCACTCCCCACCCCCTGCCAATCTGGAAGCTTCTCTCTCCCTTTCCTCCCTGCCTGCTCGAGCAGCCTTCTCTCAGGTGCCCCACCAGAGGTTTCTCTTCTAGCTGGATGGTGGGGGTTCTGAAGGCAAGGCCGTGGGTAGCTTCTGGGGCTGGCTGGGAGGCTCCACCACCTCCAGGGGTTCAGTGCAGGCCTGGGACTCCTGAGGTTCACGGGCCTCTTCTTGGCCCTGGCCCGGCTCTGGGGATGCCTGGCTCTGGCTGTTCAGCTTCTCTTCTGCTTCGATTTCCTCCGAGGTGGGGATGGAATTCTTCTTGGGGCGGCCTTTGGGTTTGGTGGGTGCTTCCTGTCCACCTTTGAGAACCTACAGGGGAGAAGTGGGTGATGAAATTGAAGAGAGAATCCCTTCCCTCTATATCATCCTGGGGCAGCTCCACCTGCCTTCCCAACAGAGTCTGGTCAGAAGCAAACTTAAGCCCTGGCCTCCTGGGACACTAACCTGCAGTCCTTCAGCTCAAAGACCCAAAGAAATATTGTGCTTGTGTGTTCCATCCCCCGCAGAGAAAACAAACAAACATGCTTTGGGGCCCACATCATCTATTCTACCATTCAGTAAAATGGCCCCAAACACAAAGAAATTCCAACTTCAACCATAAGAAAGGAAAAGGGGGTCATTTGTGATCCACTGACCAGGATTCAATTGACCTCTATGCTTAGTATCTGGAACCACGGGTCCCCCAGCAGCATAGGAAGCAGAACTGATGATCGAAAGCAAGCAACATAGTACCCCCAAAGTCTTAGTTGATCCCTCAAAGCTTCATCCCAAAACAAACATACATCCATATGTGTGTGGAGGTAATGTATGTGTGCCTTTGAGAGAGACAAAGAAATGGCACAAAAGGCAGGGACACCAGCTCACAGTGCTACATGGTCCTCTAGGCTTTACCTGGAGCCAGCCCCAAGCATGGCGCTGAGAAGACCCACTGAGCATTTTTTATGTTGCCCCAAGACTGTGTGTGTTTGTGTCTCTGTGTGTGTGCAATTACAGGATACCCCCCCCAATGAAATGTGTATGATGTGGGTTGTATGAAATGTGGTGTTTGTGTGTTATGAGTCTTATGTGTTATATATGATATGTGTGTGTGTGTGTGTGTGTTTCTGCAAGACAGCTTGCTCACCTGCCCACCTTGTTTCTCAGCCCCACTTGGAAGATCTGTGCTGTCTATTTAGTGTGCTGTGAAAAGGTCTTGAGGTGGACTGGATTAGCTCAGGGATCAGAAGAGAGTTTTTTTGCTACTCATTCCCCTATCTTAGTCTTTTCTCCATTTATGAAGATCCTGGAGGCTGAGTCCTGCTTCTATGTCTGCTCAGTCCTTGAAGCCCCAACTATCTTCCTGCACCACCCTCACCTCTTTTTGCAGACAGCAGAGGACCTCCAGATAAATAAATGCTTGAGAAGCCAGCTCAGGGGTCTGGGGTCTATGCCTTGCAGGCACAAAGCTCCAGATTTGAATTCTGGTATTTCATTGTCCCTGAACACTGTCATGTGTAGCCCCAGAGACCCCTAAGCCCTGCTGGTCCCAAGCACCATCCCAGCTGGCTAAATGCTCTGGGGGATCTCTCCCCACAGAAAGAATAAAGGAAGTGACTCCATAAACCACCTTTTCTGTTTGTTTGTTTGTTTGTTTGTTTTGTGGCCACACTTGATGGTGCTCAGGGGTTACTCCTGGCTCTGAGCTCAGAAATTAGTCCTGGCATGCTCAAGGGACCATATGGTATATTGGAGTTTAAACCCAGGATGGCCACATGCAAGGCAAATGCCCTACCTGCTGTGCGAATACTCTGGCAAACTCCCCCTCCCCATTCCTTTTTGACAGCTGCTTTCTGAGAAATTATTCACATCCCACACAGCCTGTGTACACAGAGGCAAAAATTATATGACTTCGCTTGCAACTGGGCAACTAGAAGGGCAACCCATTTTATAGCATTTTTCTCACTTCCCTGTCCAGTCAGCTTTGACTTCTGCTTAAGGCCAAGGACATGTGTCATTTCTCGGACCTTGGGGTACTGGCTTACGACCCTGGCAATGCCTATGGTTCTCTGAGGCTACACCCATGATGCTCAGGGACCAAGGGATGTTGGGAATTAGAGAAGTATACACCTTCACCCCTGTACTCTCTTTTGGTTCCTGTACGTCACATTTGTCACAAGCTTGTCACACCTTGTGGGATGCCCCAGAAGAACTTGGCATCTCTCAGCTTCTTAGCCTGGTCTATGCATGGAATTCTGTCCTCTGAGGAAAGTCATTCTCTGTGGGTTTTAGATTTACATTCCCCCCCAAATCAGTGTCACATAGGTTGGGGGCAGTTTATGCACATTCTTCAGAGACTTGTCATCAAATCCTTTGCCCACTGTTAACATTTTGTAGACTCTCCCTTCTGAATTGTACAATATCCTGTTTGGGAGTGTGGAGGCACACCCAGCGGTACTCGCCTCTGGTAGTGCTTAGGGAATTATGACGTGCCAGGGGTGGACCCAAGACCTCTTGCACACTAAGCCTGTGCTCTACTAATTACAATAGCCAGAATCTGGAAACAACCCTAGTGCCCATAAACAGATGAGTGGCTAAAGAAACTGTGGTACATCTACACAATGGAATACTATGCAGTTGTTAGAAAATATTAAGTCATGAAACTTGTTTAGACATGGCTATATAAAGTTATCATGATGTAGAATGATTATCTCATTTGTGGAATATAAAAAATAGTATGAGGTGCTTGCAGTGATAGAACTTGCTTTGCGCTTGGCCAACCCATACTTGATGTACAACATCCTATATGGTCCGCATGGTCCCCAAGCACTGCCAGCAGTGATTCTTTAGTATAGATCTGGAAGTAACCCTTGAGCTCTGCCATTCATGCCCCCCCCAAAAAAAGTTAAAAAACAAGCTCCAAAATAGTATGAGAATAATACCCAAAGACAATAGAAGTGGGAAGGGAGTGCAATTACATCAGAAAAGGAACCACTGTGACAATGACAGTTGGAAATGATTGTTCTGGACAAGAACTGGGTGCTGAAAAGAGGTAAACTAATGATATACATGTTACCCCTTCAGTAACAATATTGCAAACCAGTGTCAAAAAAGCAAGTAAGAAAATAAAGGGAGAGAGAGACAGACAGACAGACAGAGAGAGAGAGACAGAGACAGAGACAGAGAGAGGAAGAGAGAGGAAAAAAGTGGGAGGGATGAAGAGAGAAAGAAGGAGGGAAAAGTGTCTGATAGAGGTAGGTTGGGAGTGTTGCAGGAAGGAAACTGGTCATTGGTGGCGGGAAATGTGTACTGGTGAAGGAATGGATGTTGAAATATTGTATGGATGACACTCAACCATTAATGACCTTTTTTTTTTTTTTTTGGTTTTTGGGTCACACCCAGCGGTGCTCAGGGGTTACTCTTGGCTCTGTGCTCAGAAATCGCTCCTGGCAGACACAGGGGACCACATGAGATGCCGGGATTTGAACTGCCATCAGTCTTGGATCGGCCACTTTCAAGGCAAATGCCCTACAGCTTGCGCCACTGCTCCGTCCCCACGTTAACAACTTTTTAACTTGTATCTCAGGATGATTCAATTAAAACATTTTTTAAAAAAGAAAAAAGGTCTATGCTCTGGTCTCTGCACCCTCTCCCCAGTCCTTCCAGGTTCTGAAGCAAGGCTCTCCACAGATAGGAGACAGACCCAGGAGCTCCTGGCTTGCAGTGCTCCTTGCCTGGTGGCTCTCTCTCTCTTTTTTTTTTTAATTTTTTTCCTTTATTTAAACATCTTGATTACATATATGATTGTGATTAGGTTTCAGTCATGTAAAGAACACCCCCTTCACCTAAAGACTTCCTCCCTAGCACAGTGCCTCATCCCCATCAGTTCTCACTTAGCTTTCCTTTGCATATGTTTTGGGTCATATCTGAGAAAGTCTGTCTAGTCTGTTGTCATGGATTTGTTTCCTTTGTTTCCTTCAAAAAAGCAGATTTTCCTTGAAAGAAGTAGAAATGCCCCATTTTCCAGTTGGATCTTTTCTACTTTTCATTCACCCCAGCCCCTTGGCTACATTGTCTGTGGTCCTGCAATGACGGGGGGGGGGGGGGGGTGCACACATGCTGAGCTGGGGTGGCAATGGGGCTGCACAGCAGGCTAATCAAGGGTCGTACTTCCTGGCCTTGAGTGTACATGTTTTTTCATACTTGGTCCTTACTAGGGATCACAGCCTACTGTTATATCTCACACAGTGATGCTCAGGGTTTACTCCTGACTCTATGCTCAAGGGTCACATCTGGTAGTGCTCAGGGGACCAGATAGGATGCAGAGGATGAAACCTACTTGACCACATGCAAGGGAAGCTACCTACCTGCTGAATTATTGCTCCTGCCCACACACCTTCTATATTGTGGTGCTTACACCCTCATTACAAATAGCAGAGCCATGGGGAGTCCAGTCAGCCCATCTGGATATCTAAACTTTGAACTCGTGACCAGAGGCTTTTAAGCCAGTGCTAAGCTAGGGATCTCTTGGCTAACTTTTACATAGAGATCCATGACTGGGTTTGAGCTCCTTTTTTGCCTAAGGGAGGAAGCAAACCCTAAGTTCTCAATAATCACCTCCATTGAGCTGGGAATTGGTTCTGCCACCATACCTGTCACCCAATATCAGCCACAGAGTTGTGCAGGGGACTCTAACAGGGCATGAATGGACAGAATCCAGCTGGGGGGACCTAGCATGTGAGGGGGGTTTACGTGTTCCCCCAGTCTCTAATCCTGGCTGCTGTTGAAAGCACCTAGGAGTGCTGTGCAGATTGAAAGCAACTCCTTGCCCCCACACCAGCTCTGAAGGAAGAGGGGAAACAAAGCCAAGCAACCTCCTGGCTCACGGAGGCAAGTCTAAAGAGGCCGCCCAATTGGCAAAGAAAAGCCCAGCCCAACAATTAGTGTGCACCACCCACATGCTGGGGCAGAACTCACCTGGCTGTTTTCTTACAGCACATGTGCACCCCCCCCCACACACACACACACTCACATCCAAACAATCAAACCATTTTCTAAGTGGAATAAAACATTCCATCCTGAGCAGATCACTGCTCCATCCTGAAAAGATCACTATGCTCCTGGCTGCTCTGGGCAGCGGGCTGCTATCTCCTGCTCCATGGAGCAACTGACATGTGGCCAGACCAATCCCTGCCTGAAGCTCACGAATAGCACATGTAGCCTGGTGACCCTCCTGGGAACCCCATAGTCAATGTCACTTCCTTGTCTGGAGAGGCCAAAGATGCTAGTAAACACAAGGCCACGCTATCCTGAAAACACAAAGAAGCTCCATCTTCTCCAAGTACTGTACGCTGACACTACCCTTCCCCCAGATCCCAGCCAGAGGCCCCTACTTCTCAGTGCTAAGGCTCAAGGCAGGACTTTTACTTCTTCCCCTGCAGGTGTAAGTGGGGGAACCCCTGGGCTGTAGAATGTCAGGGAGGCCCCTTTGACCCCTAAATATTTGCTGAGCCTGTGAAAATGGTCAAGGGCCTAAAATGAGTTTATAGTGCCAGCCCCAGCCCCTTAAATTAGACACCACCACCACCAGGGCTCTGCCCTCAGGCAGTCACAGGGATCATCGGATGTGCAGCTATAATTCAGACCTCGGTATGACTTTGCAGAGGCTTGACTCCCTGCACATATAAGCCAGACTTTCCCTCACTCTGGAACTGCTTACTCAAGCTCAGAATTTATTCACAGCTCCATCATACAGTGAGATCTTTTCAGAAAGCTTCCTTTCTTTGCTTCCCTTTTTTTCACATTCATTCCCTCCTTTCTTCCCTCCTCTCTCCTTCCCTTTCTTCCCTCTCTCCATTCTTTCTTCCCACCCTGCCTTCGTTCCCTCCATCTTTCCTTCACCTGCTCTCCTCCCTCCCTCCCTCCCTTCGTTCCTTGGTCAGGGAAGGTCCCAGCTCTGCACACAGGAATCACTCCTGGCCATGCTCAGGGGACCATATGGTATGTCGGGTATTAAACCCAGGTCAGCCACATGCAAGACAAATGTCCTCCCCACTGTAATATCACTCCAGTTCCCACAGCAACTATTTTCCCACAAGTCTGGGTTCTCAAGCATGACTGTTCCCAGGCTGGCAAAGCACCATTCCCCACCTGCAGAGGCTGGTGATCCACAGCAGGACTCCCAGAGACAGGGTGCTGGTGAAAGGAGAATAGAAGAGAATAGACTCCTAGGCAGGCCTGCAATCACAGGAAACACACAGGGGTCCCAAGACCGGCTAAGTTCAGTGGCAGCTTCTGGCTCATTGTCTCTCACAGTTAGGTTTTCTAGATTTTGTGGCCAGGTAAATTCTAATAAAAGAACAAGAGGGACCAGAGAGCTACTATGGAGGGTTGGTAAGGTGTTTGCCTTGCACGTGGCCCCCTGGGTTTGATCTCCAGCACCCTTTGTGGTTTCCCAGACACCACCTGGGGTCATGCTGAGCACAGAGACAGGAGTAAACCCTGAGCACTGCTGGGAGTGTCCTAATAAATATATGAACAAAAGGGGGCATAGCTAAGAGTTTCTGGATGTGTGTTACAGTGCTGGCCCTGCTCAGAAGTCGCAGGAGATGAGCTGGGTCACTGCCACCCCCAAAGTCTGTGTCGGGCACATGCTGATGAAGAAATAGGCATGTGGTGGGTTAAGTCACCCGAGAGGCGCTGACTAGCTAGGTGGCCACAAGTATGCATCTTTACCCCAACTCCTCCTACCACCAGGAGAGCACTGGAGAGACGGGAGGTAACGTTGCTTTAGTCATAGGTGTCCCACAGCCACTGAAGAAGACATAGTTTGGGGAGAGGGGAATCACCATCTCTGTGCATTTTCCTAAACCCGCTACAGGGGCCACATGCTGGCCCGCTGGCCCTGCTGGTGAGAACGAGTCAGAGATGTTATCTTGGGTTGGCACAGGCGAGCTGGCAGCTGTGTAGATAACTCTGAGAATCAAGTGCTAATCTTTTTCCAGCTCCAATTAGGTTACTAGCCTTGAGACATCTTTATTACCCAATTACCCTTTGCTTTTTCCTCCCCATTCCTTGAAGAGATCACCTTGATGAATATTGCTCTCCCAGCACAATCTCTGAAGCAATCCAGAGCTCAGCACTTCTGGGGGACACAGATTTCAGACACTTGGTGGTACCATGAGAGGCACTTGGCACCAACATGCACTCCAATTCCTCTGAGGCAATTTGAAATGGCTCCTCCCATTTCTTTGCCTTCCTTCTGCCTGGGACTCTTCTCCCATTCTCTCCCCTTGGCACATTTCTACCCATCTATTACAACCACCATTACACAATACTTCTTCCAGGAAGCCCTCCCTGACACTGGTCTTGCCCCCTAAGCCCTTCTTCCCTACCCTGTATTCTCTATAGACTCATCGATGCCCTTCCTGACCTGACCTTTTCTAAGTTTTAATTTAGGATGAAATGGGGTCCTATATTACTTTGCCTAATAAAAGAATGGTGTCCACTACAGGTCTTATGGCTGACCTTCAGGCCATAGAGCTGGGCCTACTAAAGGGATCTGACATTAAGGGATGGTTCACAGGACTGGCTATGTGAAGTGATTCTGATCAGGGCCCCCACCCCCTCCACCCCATGTACTAGCAGCTCCAGAGCTTCTAAAAAACAAGTGAAGTCAGAGGCCGAGGTGCACAGTCCCACGGGCCCTGGGCGGGCTGGCATAGTGACAGGATGTCAATGAATGAATCATCTGAGCGTGGAGATGGCTGATAACCGCTTGCAACAATGTGTGAGCCTCTCAGGAGATATCGATTCTGATGATAGACGAGGAAGGAGGTGGTGGTGGAACTTGCCCAGGATGCAGTGAAGGAACTTGCCCAAAATCATCTAGGGAAGGGCAAGCCTGCCAACAGTGCCCAGACCTGATCCTTACAAGCATCAAGCCCCCTGACAGGTACCACCTACTCTGAGATTCAGGGGGGTGCCTTAGCTTCTAGCACTTGCTTTGGGGAGACTTCTCAGTGGTGTTCATGCCCAGCCTCCTGCAAGCAAAGTGAACTCAGGCCTTCCAGTTCTCTCCCAGACTCCACGCTCATTTTGAAGTGACTGTGGATTTGACTGGATTCTTTTTTGTTTTGTATTGAGTTCACACTCAATTGTATTCAGGGTTTACTCCTGCCTCCACATTCAGGGACATTTTCCGAAGGTGCTCAAGTGCTCTCGAGACTATATGTGGTGTCAGGGATGGAGCCGGGATTGGCTGCATGCCAGGCAAAGCCCCTACCCATTGTCTGTACCCTTGTCTGGATTTCTTCTCTCCTTAAATTTCACCTTCTCTTGCATCCTTTCCCCCAGATGCTTCTCTTCCAAATTTGTATGAGTTTAACCGTCTGTAATTATTGGTCAGTGCCCAATGACCCTCGGGGCTTTCTGGACCTTGGTTCTCTAACCAGATCCCAAATGCCATAGAGGCTTTGATTTTATTGTCTGCTACAGGGCCTGTACCAAGGTGTGACTTACAAGAGGTTCTAACTGTGTGTGTTGATTCATGCACGGTCTCTGTGTTGGTACATGCAACTGGCTTCACTGTCTTGCTCTGCATGTGCTGCAAGGGCCAAACCGCCTCCATATCCAAATCCTTCTCTACAGGAGCCAGGATCTTTAGAGGAAACCATGAGCCTTGCCCAGGAATTCCTTTCAGGGGATAGAATGATGCTGCCTTGTTGGCTTTTTTCTCATTTTTTCCATCCACAGTCACTGGCACTTTGCTTTCCTCATTCTTTGCAAGCAAGAACAAGAACACAAGTTTTCAGAGGGGAAAAGATGAGATAAGACCACGAAACACAGTAGAAGGGAGGGAGGCAGCAGATTGAGGGGTTCCACCTGACCATGGGGAAAGGTACAGGAACTCGGGATGGGTGAGAAACAGGATCAGCCAGGCTTTTGACATTTCTCTCTTTGGGGATGAAGCTGTGCTCAGGAGGGGCAGGGGTTCACTCATGATGATTTTCAGACAAGTCCAAGTCTGCAGGACATGGCACTGCCTGGGTCCTGTAGTTCCAGAGACTATCCAGTCTGCCCTGTCAGAGACATGATCAAACCAGGCTGAACCCACAGGCCAGGCCTGAGCCTCAATCCTGACCTGTCTCTCTACCCTGCTAAACCTTTTTATATCTGCAGATCTACAGGAAAGTTTTTCTGGGCAGGACATTGAAATTACCTAGGTGCAAAGTGAAGAATTTATATAATGTATCTATATAGATATAAATCTATATAAATGTATATGGTAAGCTCAGCCACCAGGATCAGTGTGCTTAGAAGAGTGTGACCATGTGTGTGTGAGCATGTGTGTGAGAGTGAAGGTATGTATATATGAATTTGTGACTATGTGAATGTGTAGATAAGTGCGTAGTTTTGAATGTGCGATTGTATGCATGTAATTATGAGTGTGTTTGAGTGTGCATATGGGTCTGTGAGCATGTGCAGAAAAGTTGTGCGTATACAGTGTGTATAGATGTGAATGAATGTGTGTATATGTGTAAGTGTGTGAATGTGTGTGTGTACCCTTGTTAACCCAGGCCTGGCAGGACTGGCAAAACCAAGCTCAGCGACCAATGGGGCTTCAGCTAGGATCTGAACTCATGAACAGAGGTACATGAGGTTGCAAGGCAGATGCATTGAACCACTGCACTTTTCCGTTGGGCCCAAGTAAATCAATGTTTCACAAGGAAGGAAACACTTCAAAATGAGAAAACATCATCAATTAACATGCTCAATAAACTCTGTGCTCCCCCTCCAAGAAAAAAACTAGATGATCTTCATTCACTTAGCATGATAGCATTGTGGGAAAGGGAATAATCCCACTCGGGAAATATTCACAAAGTGAAATGACCTGTGACCAGGTGAGTTCGGGGCTGAGCTGGCTGGGCTGATCCAGATGAGAGGAGAAAAGGACAGTGGGGTCTGGAACACTGAGCTCAAGGTGTAACTGGTATTATTTATTTTTTGCTTTTTATTTGGTAAGGGCACACTCAGAAGTGCTTAGGGGCTGCTCCTCGCTTTGCATTCAGGGATCACTCAAGGCATTGCTCAGGGGACATATAAGATATTGGGGATTGAACCCAGGTTGGCCATGTGTAAGACAAGTGCTCTACCTGCTGTACTATCACTCTGGCCCCTCCTGGTGTTACTGAGGTGGGGAGCATACATTCAACAGCAGTGTTCAGGAGCTTAGTTCTGGCTCTGTGATCAGGGTTCACCCCTCATGGGTTCAGGGAACCATATGGGGTTCTGGAGATTAAACCTGGGTCAGCCACATAGGAACCAAAAACCTTCCCACACTTTGGTCTCTGTACCTGTGTTTAAAGCTGTAGTTTCCAATGCCTGGGACATGGATCTCTCCTGGCCTGCAGACATGATAACATTGAAAAGAACTGGGCACCCCAGGCCACATACCTTCTAGGTAAAGCCAGGCGCCCCAGAGGTACTAGTACTGAGAGCCACTGGTTAGGTCAGCCTTTTTGAGGGGATTGCTGGAGAGATTTGGGGCTACACCTGGCATTGCTCCTGACTTACTCCTAGCTCTGCACTCAGAGATCACTCCTAATAGTTCATATGCTGTGCTGGGGATTATAGAAAGGTTGGCTACATGCCAAACAAATTCCCTACCCTCTGTATGATCCCTCTAGCCCCTAAAGCAGAGTTTCCTAAACTCTGGGTCTTAACCGGCAAGTGGTCACACAAAGGCCATCAAGAATGAAAGATTTCTAAACATACCACAGTCAAACATGAACTCATAGTCAGTCACAGCCACACATATTCATGGAAACTCCCAGGTTGCATTTCTTGGGCACAGAAGGGGTCATGCAAGTGAGAATCAGAAAAAGAAGATGACCATGCCCCACCTGTAGCTTCCATCCTCTTTTCCATGGCCTGTGAACCCCATTACAAACCTGAAAGTAAAAATGCCCCATGGCTTTATAAAATTTGCCATTAACAGTGCTTTTTCTCCCAACTCCCTTAAAATGAAACTTTATGAAATTGAATTTGAGGTGTTCATTACAGGAAGTTCATTTGAGAAGCAAAACTGAAGTGATTCATGACCTTGGCATGGGGTCATCTCGATCCATCCACCTGCATGGGGCCACTATTCACAGACACCTCTCAGTTCTGCCTAGATAGAGAACAAATTTGCTGAGGTGCCTGAGCTTCTGCTGCTGCTCAGGTTACTGACATCTCAAGGAGCTGGAGAGGGCACACAATGCCAGAACAGGCATGTTCCCCGCACATGTGTGTCTGTATGAAACAAAACATGCTTTCTATTTCAGGCTCCTGGTGGGAGGGAAAGGAAGTGTTTCGGGAAGGCTGGCAGGTGGGGCAAGGGGGCAATTGGCAATCTTGAAGCTTTTAAATCTATTTCTAAGAAAACTGAGGGATGGGGGTCAGATTATTAGGAACTCTAGGCCAGAGGGAGCATCTTCAATGTTCTTGGGGCCCAATCATCTGGGGGTGGGCATGCGGGATTTACACGTTCTTTTCACTTACCATTTTCTTCCATTTCATCCTGCGGTTCTGGTACCATGTCTTCACCTGTAGCTGAGTGAGGCCCAGAGACTGGGCCAAGTCCAACCTATGAGGCAATGAGACAAAAAGGGGGAGCTGAGGAAGGGAAGGGGTGCTGCAGAGATGGGGTCCTGAGAGCTCATTCCACACACTGTTAACTAGAGTGTGGCTTCCAGCTTGAGCCATTTCTTCCCCCCAAAAGGGTTTGGCTTTCCTCCCAAGAATCGAATGTGTGACACCCTGAGAAGCTAAGCAATGTATCTGGATACCCACTCTACTGCAAACACCCAGCAGTCTGCAGGGCTCTGAGGATTTCATAGCCTTCCCTTCAAAGTCCTTTTCCTGGGACTTAAGAGAAAACTGCAAGCAAATATAGTAGTGCTCTTTTTTAGAGAAGAAAGTCGATTAGACACTCTTTCCAAAGATGGTCAAATCTTGTTCATCTCTTGTTTTGTCAATAAAGTTTTATTGGAACACAGCTAAAGACATTTGTGATAATACAGCAAGGCACTTGCTTTGCACATGGCTGACCTAGGTTCAATCCCCAGCACTTCATATGGTCCTGAGCCCTGCCAGGAGTGATTCCTGAGCAAAGAGCCAAGAGTAACTCCTGAGCACCATTCAATGTATGCAACCTCTACCTCAAAAGCCAAAGACCTTTTTGTGTCTCAGCTCCGACCTTGCACAAAAAAAGGTGGATCCAAACCCACTCTGGAGAGGAAGGGGAGAGCTATCTTGTCCTTCTGGAGAACCCCTCTCACTCCAACTTGATCGCCACATCCTACTTGGGCCTCTGATTCCCACTTGTCACAGAGCTGGTCTTTATCTCCTCTCACAGGCCAGCCACCACCTAAATGGTGCCAAAGTCTCAAAACAGCCTCTGCTTTCTTCTAGAGAATTGATCCTTTCTCTGTCATCCAATTGCAAGCGTGGGGTTTGCCTTTGGCTTCTCTCACTGCCCCAAATGTGCCTCCCAGACTCTAAGTCTAGATCAAAGACCCCCTCAAATGCTTTCCTTGCACAATGAAGTCCTACCCTTTTAGAATGTCAGATTCTGAAAGAAATCTTAACTCTGTCGCCCCTCCTGCTGCCCATTCTCCAGGTCAGGCCAGCAGTGGTCCTGCATTCTCTGTTCTGAACATCAAAGTCATTCCTGAGACAAGGACAGCTGGTGTTGATTCCAAAAACACATCCACCATTTCCTGAGTGCCCAATCGCCTGGGTCACAGACTGGGCCCCTCCCTGTGCCCTTTGTTTATTCCTTTCCCAAAGCTGGGAAGCAAGTAGATATAGTCTTCTTTTACAGAAAAGACAGTTGATTAAATCCACTTTCTGTTTTAGTTAGTAAAGTTTTATGGGGGGGTCAAAATACAGTTTATTGAACATGGGAACAACATATTGGTAATAGTCACTATCTATGGCTACTTTTCTATACTGCTTCAGAGTTGAAAGCTGTGGCAGAGACCACAGGCTGCCCCCAAACCTAAGAGGGCTACTTACTGACCCTCTGCTAAAAATCTTCGTTATCCCTTTGGAAGTCATGACGCCAGGACTCAAACCTATTGTGTTCTGGTTGCTCTGGCCATTCTTGTCCTCCTTATCTTTATTGGTCCTTCAAAACTTTGCTGAACTCTCGAAGAATGGCACAATGAGTTGCAAGGCATAAAAAATAGCCCTTATGAGAGAAGGAACCAGACTCTGGCCTTTAAGGACAATGCTGAGAAGATCCTTGGGTACCATGGACCCCCACTTGCAGGAGTCAGTACCAGCCCAGCACTTCTTGTAGTCTCCAGGCCATGTACCCACAACCATGAGTCTTACAGTCATGGTCAAACATCTGGATAGCAACTGGGTCATGACCACCCCTTTGGAGAAGCCCCAGGTTTCTGAGGCCTGCAATTTGAGGATCCCAAGTACATGACCTCACCTCAGCCTGCCAGTCACAAGTTGAGTCATGGCCCCAAGCTTGCATGGTACTTGGAAGAGTACATCTCCCACGAAGAAGACTCAGGGTACCATCAAGGAATGTTCTAGGCACAGTTGCTTGCCACCCCTGCACAGTCGAAGTCTCCCTATTCCTGGTCTAAGGACCCCAGACCCTGTCTGCATTCACTGATTTCAAACCAGGTAAAGGCTCCCCGATACTGACAGTTTTATGGAAATTGATTTACAAACTGAAGCTAATAAATTCCCAGTGTCTAGGGCACTGGGTTGAGCTCCCCCCCCCCCAACTTCTGAAACAGTTTCTATAAGGAGAACCAGAGCCAGAGCAGGGTCCAGGCAGGTTCACCCCAGGCCATCAGGTGCATAAGCTCTGTGGAAGCTTCCACAGTGCTGGCACATGGTGCTAAGTAAATCTCTTGGGGAAAATGCACCCTTGAGCCACTCTAAGCTTCCCTGTCTGCAGCACCTCATCACCTGCCACCGTTACAAATTCTCCCTGTTGGTGGATTCCCTGGGAAACTAAAGAAACAAACAGAGCGGGTGAAGGGGCAGGTGGGAGGGTGGGGTAAGGAGGCAGCAAATCTTCCATCCCAGCCACCCTCCTCTCCTGAAAGTGACTCAGTCCTGGCAGGTCACCCCGGAGGTGCCTGGGCAGGTCGAAGGGAGGTACAGAGGGGCCCACACTGTACTGAGGACCTTGAGACTCCAAAAAAATAACATAAAGCACTTGCTAGACTATCTCTGGATGAAGAAGCATGGGGTGGACCCTGGAGAATGGTACTCATTCATAGTGCACGCTCACCTCTCCTCTGCAGGGCAGTATCAATTAACCCTAGGGTCCTAGCCTGTCAACCACCAGCACAGGTCTGTCTCCTCTGCTCAGCAGGCTGCCAAGTCAGAGAGAACAGAGACTCCTTTCTCCCTGTCTTCTCTTAGTGCCCCCTGAATTTGGGTCATCTTTCTCTCCTCACCCCCACTCCACTCCTGTCCTCAGGCCTCATTATTGTATGGTATCCAGATAAGCAGTTCAACCTTTTTTCATGTGCAGACCAACACCTGTGGTAGTTTTATCCATGGTGGTAAACCAGTGAGTTTTTACCTGTCTACGCCAGCAAGACCACTATTCCAGGCCAATCTGCTCCTGTCATTGCCAGAGCCTTGGGGGTGCTGGCAATGTTCTGAACTACAAAGTTGGCTTTTTGAGTCCAAGAGCTGACAGGTCTCCCCCAAATGTAGCCTCTTCCTCTCTCTGGCCTGTTTTCTCCTGCCTGCTAATGGGACCTTGTGGTAGAGAGATCCCAACCCTTACAGTGACCCAGTCTGGATGGCAAATATGCCACTGGGACCTGGGTAAAAGGCCTTTACCCTAACAAGAACTGCTGGGAATTGCTAGGTAGTGCTTGGGAAACAGCCTCCCTGATAAAGAAAGAAACCTAGTCAAAGGGTGGAGTACTGATGGGGTACATGCAAGGATCCAAATCTGGTCCCCAGCACATGGCCACCCAATATATAACCCACTGGTATAGCTCTAGATACCCCCCAAACACATGCTTTGAATCCCTAATGTAGATGGCTGCATATCACCAAGAGTGAGCCCTGAGCATGCCAAAGACACAGTCATCTCCCAGGAAGGAGTGTGAGGGCTCCCCTTGACTAGGCTTTCAGTTCCAAGGTGGGCCCATAAAGGGCAGAACCCTGAGGCAGGGGCCTTGGAGAGGATTCGTGGCCTCACCTGTCCGGTGTGGACAGGTACTTCTGCTTCTGGAACTTCTTCTCCAGGCCCATAAGCTGCAGCTCTGTGAAGATGGTGCGGCTCCTCCGAGGCTTCTTCTGTCGTGGGGCTGGCTGTTCCGTCTCCGACTCACTGCTGCCCAGTGTCTCACCTGGGGCCTCAGCATTAGAAGCCTCGGAGGCCACATGGTGGGGCAAGGCTGGGCTGATCCCGGTGCCAGCAGGGACCAGGTGAGAGATGATTGTGGGTTGTCTGGCGACTACTGAGAGGAGCGGGTATGCCCGAAGGGAAGCTGAGCCTGGAAGACAGGAAAAGGGGCTGGTCACAAGGAGACAGTGGAGGGGAAGGATGACCCTGGCTGAGACCATCTCCCAGCTCCTCAGGAGCTATGCACAGAGGAAAGGGAATGCCTGTAAGGTCATGCCATGTAGCAGATCTGCCCCACCTCTCCTTCCCTCAATCCCTAAAGCCTGGTGTCAGACTGCAGAAACAGGTGAAAAGAAGTCAGAAAAGAGGAACGACACAGATTTGGAGAATTCAGAGAAGGGACCTAGTTCAGAGCCAAGATGGTGAGGTTTGGATGTCAGCTGGCACAGAAGGGGTGAGGGAAGGAGGAGGAGGAGGGAGGAAGTAGAGGAAAGAGGACAAAGGAGAAGAGGAAAGAAAAGGGAGGGAGGGAGGAAAGAAAGGAGGGAGGAAGGAAGTAAAGGAAGGAGAAAAAGAAAGGAATGGAAGGGGAATGGAAGGGAGATGACGGAAAGGAGAGAATGGGGAAGGAAAGGAAATGAAGAGGGAAAGAAGAAAAGGGGAAGGGATAGAAAGGAGAGGAAATGGGGGAGAAGAGGAGAAGAGAGGTAAAGGGGCAGGAAAGGTAGTGCAGAGAACCACTTATGGTCCTAATGAAAATACACAAGTGTCTTTCAGAGAGACCTGGACACTTTGAATCACTTGTTTCAATTCATGTTTGAAACATGTGACACTTGAATCATATGTTTCATGAACTGAGCCTATAAGAGGCTCAGTTCAACGTCTTCCCTTCAGGACAAACAGTCCCAGAATGCCAACCTAAACCAGTGCTTCTCAAATAGTGGGGCACGTCTCCCGGGGGTGAGGGGGGTGGGGTGGGAGCAAGGCTCAGTAAAGGAGGGCATGTTTGGCCTCAACAAACACTGTCCTAACAAGCTAAGCCCCGTGTTTATGTCTCCGTATGTCTCTGGAGCTGAGAGTTGTTGTGTCCTGCTTCAAACCCCCTTCGAAAAGCTCTGCATTACAAAACGTGTTCATTGCAGCCATTAATCCACACATCACCTCTGATTAAAAAATCAGCTCAAATTATTTTTATATATTTTTGTTTTGCAGTTTAAAGGTTGTTTTTTTTTTAATAAAGATACTATTTACAGTCGTGCGGGGGGGAGGGAAAATGTTTTCTTCTTCCTAGGGGGGCAAGACTTTTCTTCTTTGTAGGGGGGCAAGACAGAAAATAATTAAGAAGCACTGACCTAAACTCACAGAACTAGGGATAAAGTGACTCAAGAGTCCCCAGGCCCTCAGAGCATCCAATCCATTTTAGCACACCATAAATCTCACAGACCCATCTCTGGGGAGAGGGGAAGAGGCACTTAGATTCCCAGCTCAAGCAGATCTGTGAGACAGCTGAGTTTGACTAGCAATGTCTGTCTCCTGTCTCTGGGCTGGGCCTGGGGTTGGGGGTGGGGGTGGGGGCGGCACTCAAACTAGCTATGAGCCACTCCTGCTTCAGGAATTCAAGGCAACAGGGAGTAGTATACTTCTGTCCAAGAATCTGTCTGTCTTTCAAGTACAAGAACGAAAGCTTCCCTTTCATGATTCAATAGTACCAGGTTGCAAATGGCAGGGTCATTACCTATGTAAACATTTTTTTTCTCTCTGCACCTGATCTGTATTATGAGTCAATGTTGCCCTTTTCAAAGAATCCATCAAACTCAGAATAGATTCTGCTGCCTAGAAGCACCTCCGGTCTCCACATCTGATGGAGACAAAAAAGACACAGCATGCCACAATGCAGTCTGATGGGGTATCTGAGCCCCATGCTTGAACTGTACCAGAGGAGAAGCGCAAGGCTGAAGGATGTCTCTGTAAGAAGCTCCTCATTCACACCTGGCCTTTTTTTTGTATCCCCAACACAGCCTCTCTTTCTTAAACTGAAGCAGAAATCCCCCTTTCCTCTGTCACCAACACTAACACTGGATGTTTTGTGTTGAAGATTATTATTTATTTTTAATAATGATTTTTATTTTGACCAAAGTGGATTACATATCTTTCACAGTAATATTTTAGGTACATATTGAATCAGGGGAATTCTCACCACCAAAGTTGTCCTCACTCCACCCCTTTTCCCAGCATGCATCCCATATTCCTCCCCCTTACCCATCAGACTGCTAGTATAAGTGGTCCCCTCTGTGTCTATCTTGTTGTTGATTGGTTATCGATTCTGTTGTCGTTGGATTGAGTTTGGTATTTAAGTCCGATCATTTTTATTACTACTTAGTGATCATACAACTGTTTGGTCTTGGTGCCCTCCATTGTTTCCCCCTCAAATTGAAAGACAGAACAAGTTGGTTCAAGTTATATGGTTCTGTTTGAGGAAGAGAAAAAATAAATAAATAAAATGGGGGTAAGAATCAAACAAGCAAAGAATGAGTGGAGTCCTTCTAGAGGCTATAAATATTAATTCGAGAGAAGAGAAGTAAAAAGGAAGAGAGTAATTTGAGGGAAAAAAAAATCACTCAAGGTGGCTTCTGTAGCTTTGGAAGGTTCAGAACAATTAGGAAATGTTGTTAGGGGGCTCCACACATCTGTTCGCCTTCTCCCTTCATCCAGGTGCTCATTCCTCTCCTGAGCAGGCAACTTACTGAACAACCTGAAACAGGGGCCTTGAGTTAGAGAAAGTCACTCATACTCATTTTCATGAGCATCCATGTCCCCTATCTCTCTTGCAAGTTCTTATTCTTTCTTTCTTTTGCCAAAGTCGGAAAACATATAGACTGGGTGTTACTGCATGTGGGTCAAGCCAGAGGGAAAATGATACTCCTCTGCTGATGGGGAGCATAAAAATCAGGAAGGTCTTTCAGGACAAGCTCGGAGTTGTCTGCCATGTTACCAAGGACACCCAGATAGCCCTCCACAAGGAGACCCGATGGCCAGCGTGGCAGGGGCCCCATGCCAACATGCATATCTCATGTTTAAAGGGGATCCGGAACTTCACACCAGCAACAGGAAATGATGAAAATCTGGAATCTCTATGACATGGGCACTATTCCAGAGAAGGACTAGTAGCCATAGCTGGGTGACAGAAGAGGCCATCAATTTCCCTCTCAGGTTGTTCTAGACAAGATGCTCTCAGATTCAGGGTATACCGGGAGTTGGCTGGATACAACAGGATGGGAGGTGGAAAGAAATGTACAGAAGAGAAGACTCAGCCAAGACTTGGAACATTGTATGTAAAACCACAAGCCTGACCCATATCTCTTGAAGAACTAATAAGCAGAGGGGGCACTCTCATGGTGCCCAGGACCTCCACAAACACAGATTCTGTTTTATGATGTCAAATGAGCTAATGGAACTTGAAGTTTTGTGTTCATTTCTTCACACACCTATGTTCACCTCAGTGCTAAGCCAAGATTAAAGACACAACCCAGATGCCCAAAGACAGACAAATGAATAGAAAGCTGTTGGAGAAAAACATGTGGAATATGATGCAGCTGGCAAGAAGGATGGAACCTGCTACTTGAGGCAACTTAGATGGCACTGGAATGTGTCATCAAAAGTGATATTTGCCAGAGGAAGGAAAAACACTAAGTAATGTGCTTGATAGTATGGAGAGAGGCCAAACAAAGGACCAGACAGTAGCTTGTGATACAAACATTGGCATTGATTTATAGAACTGATATGACCAGGTAAGGGGGATCAGGAAAAAAGGGAGTAAAGAGGCTGACTGGAAGTAACTTGGGACAGAAGGGGAGGGTCACGGGCACTTTGGGGATGAGGAGGTGTGGCAACTTTGTGCCTCAAAACCATAGAAGTTAACAATTTGGTAAACATCTGACCTAAACTATTTTTTAAAGTTTCTATTCACAAGTTTTAATATCTGCTTTTTTTTTCTTTCAAAATAACTGTCTTCCCACAATACCGCAATGCAACAAAGAAGTCCTGCATATTATTGACCTATTCCATACACAAAAGAAAGTGCTGGTTAAGGGAAGTAGCTCAGTAACACAAAGGATACTCCACATATACTCAGGTTGTTAGGATTTCTTGCCAATCAGGGCAGAGAAGTGCCTTCCCCAAGCAGCTAATCAGGGAAGAGAAATGTCTTCCCTAAAGAGATGGGGTGCAGAGGAAAGACTGCCAGGACTAGACTCTGAAAAGAGCAAAGGTTTCTGGAATACCCTGTTGAAAGGGGAGTTTTCTGTCTATCATCCTCATGGCTAACCCTTTAATAATTCATTCATGCCAGAGCTGCAATTCTGTGTTAATGAAGCCTCATCCAAGCATGAGACACTGGTCCTGAGTTAGGACAGTGGCCATCAGGCATGGGTACCTGGGACTGGTGAGTCTTTTGCTTATGTGATTAATTCATGTTCCCACAACACAGTACCAGTAAGATTCAAGATGTTTCCACAGGGCACTAGAAGACCAGTCGGCAGGAACTGAGATCTAGGTTCCATTCCCAAGCCCTATCAGGGTCTCCTTGTGAATGAGAAGAAAGTTGATGTAGATAATATGTATGAAATCTGTCTTGATCTTTTCCTGAGAATTCTCAGGATGGGAAAAGGTGGCTGGATAGTTTACACACATTTGTGAATGGCAGCTTAGAGAGAGTCATGGAGTCTAGGCTGTAATACCCAAAGGCATTGCTAAACTAACAACTTGTATTTTACAAAGGAGTGTCAGTCAATACTACCCACCTGTGGGGAGTTTTTCTGATTTTTCTGATTGTTCCTTTCTTTGTGCCTTGCTTTGGGCTGCTGTTCCTTCTTTACCCTGCCTTATGTTTGGTGCTTTGGGGAATATATTTGTGCACTGAAAATCTGGAACAGGCTCCCGAAGCATCAGGTGGGATGCATAGGGTGAGTAGCAGGGAGCATTGATGCTTTCCAAAGCCATCTGCAAATAGGTGCATAAATGGGCCAGGCACATGGCCCACCTCTGAAACAAGATCTTCTGCAAGTCAGTTGCCAGCCCCTCCACCAGTGGCAGCACCCCAGCATCCACACAGCAGTTCCTCCACTCCTTTTTCTTCCAACATCCTGGTCCCTTCTTGGCCTCTCCTCACCCTGCATTCTGATTGATACAGACAGGGCCAAAAATCTGAGCCAGTAAGATTCTCTAAGGCACCACCCTGAGGGATTGATATGCCAGGACTGTGTAGTCCTTATACTTCAGAGGGGTGAAAACTGTTGTAGGCAATATTGGGCAACTAATAATGTGGGCTGGAAAAAACACGGTCTGGAATTGAAACCAGACTAGAGGCATGAAGACTTTTCAGATACTAGATCCATCAGAGGGCCTTGGAGAACCTTTGAGGTGCAGAAGTCCAGCCCCAGGGCATGGCTGGACACCCTGTGAGGAGGATATCCAAGATGGAACAAAGGCCAAACTAAAAGAAGAAAGACCAGCAAGGGTTTGAAATTCCCCCTACCTATTTGGCAACATCTAGCTAGAGGCTTTGGAGGGTAGAAAAGACAAAGGCACACGTTTCTCTTTTGATAGCAATGGTGAGTGACAACTAGATCATGGTGGTGCATGTGGTGTGACAGAGATATTTGTCAAGGTGTAGAGTTGTCCTGAAACAGGTTGTAAGTCAAAGTTACAGTAACATTAAATAGCATCAATAACAGTAACATTAAAGAAAAGAGAGCAAACAGTTTGCAAACCACCCAAGGATATCTTTTGGGGGGTGGAGGATATTCCCAGGGCTTACTCTTGGTTGGCTCTGTGCTTCGGGTTTACTCCTGCTGGGGCCGGGGAACCACATGCGTTGTCAAGGATGAACCCCAGTCAGTCATAGGTAAGGAAATTATCCAAACTACTGTACTATCTTTCTGCTCCACCTCCCCAGGTATATCTGATCACTGTGCATTCACATAAAAAGAAAAACTTAGCAACGAGGGAACCTGCCCATTTCACTTTGCCAATAGAAGTGCTGAGACCAGTACTACTACTGAAATTGGCGGCAGCAGGCTAGTGTGGCCAGATGTTCTCTTAAAAGCTCTCCAAACTCTAGAAATAATGACTTTGGTGTTGTATTGGGGGGGGGGTACATTTAGGGAGGCGGGAGACAAGCAGAGCATACAGTGAGAGTGTGGGTGACGGAATGTTTATCTGGGTGCTCTATAAACTGGGGGAAAGGACACAGAAGGAGGCTGAGACTAGCCTTTTAACCTTGTGCGGCATGAACTTCCTAGCCCAACAAAAGCTAATAAACCAAATGCACCTTTTATAGGTTATGACTGTGCATGACTAAAGAAACGAGAAAAATGCCTTAGGAGAATTCAAAGGCTGACAAAATGCCTTAGCCATTAGCTATCTCATTTTAAACAGGGAGGGGTCCAATTTGACGGGTTAAGTGCAAATGAGTCAGAAACAGAACTGATTTATTCCCAGGGCCCTTAAGTACACTCTGGACTAAGTGTTCAATGAAATACAAACTTAATGGGGCTAGAGAATAGTTCTGGGGTGAAGGTGCTTGCCTGGGATTGGGTCCCTGAGCACCACCAGGGTCAGATGTGGCCCAACCCTCCAATAAATAATTAAAAACAAGTAAATAAAAGCTTAGACTAGGAGATGGCTCACAGGGCTAATATTCATTTGCTTGTCAGAGCCCTAAGGTTCAATCTAAGACTCCACCTGGTCCCTTCAGCACTGAGCCAGGAGTAGCCCCTGAGCACTGCTAGGTATGCAATCCCCCCCCAATATAAAAAAGTAAGAAGTTCTAGAAAGATCAAAGAAAATAAGAATATTTTCTGGAATAAGGAATATCTGGGGGATTTAAAAAAAAAAGCAAGTCAGGCCCGGAGAGATAGCACAGCGGTGTTTGCCTTGCAAGCAGCCGATCCAGGACCAAAGGTGGTTGGTTCGAATCCCGGTGTCCCATATGGTCCCCCGTGCCTGCAGGAGCTATTTCTGAGCAGACAGCCAGGAGTAACCCCTGAGCACCGCCGGGTGTGGCCCAAAAACCAAAAAAAAAAAAAAAAAAAAAAAAGCAAGTCTATAAAATAAGAAGGGACCATAGAGCAATTATGACTTTTGATGGCTTGTTGGTACTCAAAAAATAAATACAAAGTAAGTTAGTAGCACAGCCACCCCAGGCATGCTGGGGCAGAAGAAAATCAATGGGGTTTATGCTCCTCCTCCTCCTCCTCCTGCCTTCTAACACCCAAAGGAAGGTATATCCCCTCTCTGCTCTACTCCCTCCTCACACCTCCACAAGCTCCCCCTCCAGCTCAACCCTTCCATCTCTCCCTTTTATCTCTCTTGCCTCCCCAGCTCCCTCAGCCTCACCCCTGTATAGCTTCCCACTACCTCCCTCTCCTCACTTCTCTCTCTCCTTCTCACTCCCGCTCAGCCCTCTACACCCCCAAAATATTCTACCCCTTCCAGCCTCAACCCTCCATATCTACTCTCTATATTGCTCAGCTTCCTCTCAGCCTCACCCTCCATATCTCTCTCCTATCTCCTCCCTATACTGCTCTCCTTCTCTCCTTCCTTCCCTTCATAGCATCTGCTTACCATGCTCCCTTCCCAGTCTCACCTCATTCCTCTCTCCCTTCTCCTCCCTAGCTTCCTTCCTCTCATCCCTCCCATCTCTGCCTACTGGAAGCCCTGAATGTATCCCTCCTGCCCTCCTCTCTCCATCTCTCTCCCTCACCCCTCCATCAGAGAACACACTAGAAGGAAATAGCACTACCTTTCTCCCTAGACATTCTGCTCCCTTCGCCCCACATCTGCTTTGACAGCTGTTTTCTGGGACAAAGAGGTGCTAGTCTCCCCTCCTTCTATTGCACCTCAGCCTAAGCCTGTTGTGTCTTTTTACACCTGAGGCCCATACCCCAAGCTGGGCTCCATCCTGCTATGGACAGATGTCAGTGTGACGCTTCTGCTAAATAGCTGCTTAGCAAAGTTTCAAAGAGGCAGAGAAACTGTCCCTCAGCTCTGCAGCAGGAGGACCTTTTCTCTTTCCTTAAACAGAATGACACAGGCAGAACTCAAGGGATGAAAGCCGAGCAGCCCAGGGGCACAGGAGTGCCAGAAGGCCACTGAGGCACAAAGGGAGGCTCAAGACTCACTGTGGAAGAGGGAGAACCTGGTTCGTCTTAGGGGTAAAGGGAGAGGGAGAAAGGGGAGTCCAGGGGTCCAACCAAGAAGGTACAAAGACAGTAACGCCTGACCTGGGGTCTCCTATGCCACATGGACAGTGCCCAGTGAGGCAAGGGATGCTGTGAGCGGCCAAGCTATCAGATGGATCTATCAGGCCAAGCTGTTATGGATCCTGAGGGCTGACCTTGAGTGATGTGTCACTCACAGACCATGCCCAGGAAGGAGGTTGGTATTGTTGCTTATGCTTGAAGCAGAGCTGATGGGTGCAGACAGAGTCCATCATCCAAGAAGAAAGACATTAGCACTGCAGAGGTGGGCCCAGGGCCTGATCTGTACTGTACCTGGAGAGGAAACGAAAGCCGCAAGGCTGAAGACATTGCAGCTAAGAATCAGCAGCCAAAGGGCAGAGGACCAATGATGACCAATGATGGCCAAAAAGTCTTCCAGGAGGATGAACTGTCCAGCAGCCTCAGCTACCCACAAACCTCAGATTCGTTTTAGAATTTCCTCCCTGCTCTGACCCTTTTGGCTTACGTCCGGGTCTCTCGAAGCATCACAGGAGTTTCCTCACCTTGTACACAGACAACCTCCTGATTCCCTGGAAAGAAAGTCATCAGCCAAATGTAGAACCTTTAGTGCCAAGATGTAATTTTCTAAATCCAATTTAATTTCCTTCTCCCAGTGCCTGCTAATCCTGGCTTAGAGTCTCAACAGCTTGCCTGCTGTCTCCAAGATTCAGAAGCAAAGTAGGAGACAAGAGACGACTGAAATTGGTCAATACTGCACAACAAATTAGGGAAGAACTGGTGTGGTGGCATGTCAGGAGTTGTGAACACCAGGCACAGTCCTATCTGTGCTCATTTTTGCTTTGGCCCAGAAGGTAGACAGAGAAACGAATCATCCAGGGGGTAGGATGGGCAGTTAGCAGGAAGATGTCATCATGAAGAGGCACGTAAGGTGCAGTCAACCTGAGATTTGAAGGGGAGCACAATGAAGAGAATACAAAGGACACGCAAGTCTATTAAAGACTAAATGTCTTAAAAAGAATATGTGCCTTTTGGGGCCTGATAAATATTACAGTGGAGAGAGTGCTTGCTTTGCATATGGTGATCCAGATTCCATCCCTGGCATGATATATGGTCTCCTGAAGTCCACCAGGAGTGATTCCTGCAGACAGGAGCAAGCTCTGAACACTGCCAGGTATGATTCCCCAAACAAGGAAATAAATAAATAAAAGGTAAAAATTTAAAAAATATATTTAAGTGCAAAAATATTTAAATGTAGGAATAGAGAAAATAAATTTTGAAAAATATGTATCCAAAGGGACAGAGAGGGAGAGGGAGAGAGAGAGAGAGAGAGAGAGAGAGAGAGAGAGAGAGAGAGAGAGAGAGAGAGTACAATAGGTAGAGTACTTACTGTGCACGCAGTCAATCCAGGTTAGATACCCAACACCCCATATGATTCCCATGCCTGCCATGAACAATCCCCGAGTGCAGAGCCAGGAGTAAGCCCTGAATATCACCAGGTGTAGCCCACCAACCAAAAACAAACTAAAAAAGGCATTTAGATCTTACTGAAAAATACCTAAAGATTATATTAGAGCAATAGTACAGCAGGTAGGACACTTGCCTTGATGCAGCCAACCCAGATTCCATTTCTAACATCCCATATAGTTCCTCGCGCATCACCAGGAGTGACTGCTGAGTGCAGAGCCAGGAGTAACCCCTGAGCAACACCCGATGTAGCCAAAAAACAACAAAAATGCCCAAAGAACTTCCAAGATGGAAATTGGTTCCACTGACAGTGATTAAGGGGATAGGGTGGGGAACAAGTGGGAAATTGGCAGTACTTGTCTCAAACTTAAATCTGGCCCCCAACTACGGAGACTCAGAATAATACTCCCCACTGAGGGGGGTGTCTGTCATAGAGTGTCTGCACCAGGAAGTCTTGAGATGATGCAGTGGAGGAATCTCTCAGCTGAAGCTCTGCTGCCCACAGTCCTGGTGTTTTCCTAAGCACCCCCTAAGAGGTGGTGCAATAAATCCTGACACAGACTTGAGCTCTAGAGGAATGGAGCTCATCAAGAAGACCTAAAGGGAAATGCCACATTTTGTGGGAAGCACCAGGTTGGCCAGGAGGAAGGTGCTCTTCTTCCTTTCTCTTAGACTGAGGCCCTGGGAGTCAGCATGGCCCCAGACAATGACAGGGAAATTATACAACAGACACAGCATTTAAGTATCATTATTACTCCTGGGAGTCAGTAGGAATAGCAGGAAGGATCTCCAATGTGAGGACTGTGAATCATGACTAGAGATTCCCCACCAGTGAGGCCTTCTCTTCCTGCCCTAAACCTAATGCCGTCCACTGAGACCCAGCTCTCCCCTTCACTGTGCCTGAAGCTTGCTTGGCCTCCCATTCACAATGTGAGGTCTGTGCTGGCTGTCAGAACTCTCCATACCTGTCAACCTTGAGTACAGGCAGCCTTTCTCAGATCCCATTGGGTAACAAGATGCAATGATTTTTGTGAGCAATAGCACAACTGAAAACATTGTCTCTCTCAACAGGTCTTCACTCTCAAAGGTCAAGCCTTTGCCTGGCCCGTCCATGTCCCATGGAAGGAAGTTCATGGCAAATTTCCCAGACTGGAGCACACAATGGATTCACTGAGCACATACCAATTGCATTACATGAGTGTGCTCATAGCAAATGTATGATGGCACACACACAATTTCTCGACACCTCTGTTTTCTCCAGAAAGTCTGATGAAACATGATTTATCAGCTATACCCTGGAGATTATGAGGACTGTCCATGGACCATCGCCCATGTGTAGGTGTGAAAAGGTGAGAAGCACAGATGGAGCTTGTCCCTTGAGCAGGAAAAAAAAACTCTTATAATTCTCAACACGTGCCAGAAGGCACTGAGGCTATAAGGCTTGGCAGTTCACAACACACACACACACACACACACAGAGCCTGGTTCAGAAATGGGAAATGGTACACCTGAACCTAGAGGACACATGGGGAATTCTCTTTTGCCCAGCCTTTGATGGGTGGTGCAGAATTCATATAGAAAGCTGCTGTGTGAGTGTGGGCTGGAATGCAGCCCTGTAGATGATAAGAATTTGTTTCCTTTGCATCACTGCATCACTTTTATAGACAAGAACCACCAAAAATGCTGAAAATAGCCTGACCTCCAACAATTAATCCACCCCTTTAGGGAGTCTGTATTTTTTTAAATGATGATTTTCTAAAAATAATTTTTATTGTGACCAACGTGAATTACAAATTTTTCACAGTAATATTTAAGGTACATAGTGACATTGAATCAGAGGTATTCCCACCACCAGTGTTGTCCTCTCTCCAACCCTGTAATATTTTATTAAACAATCCATACTCAAAGTATGGTGAGATTAATCATCATGGTGGAAAACTTTATTGTCTGAACTTATACACCATAGAGACATATAACTATTATTACAAATTGACCCTAAGTTATGATAATTCCATTTTTCTTTGTGTTGTAACAACATAAAGTAAATTTACTTGTCTGCAAGGGGACAAGCTGCTGGATGGAAAACTGGGAAAACTGGTGGAGGGAAGGTCTCGCTGGTAGTGTGATTGGTACTGAAACACTGAATGCCCAAAAGAACTATATTATGAACAATTTAGCAAATAATAGTATTATATTAAAACATTGATTTTTTTGAAATTTTTTTATTTAAACACCTTTATTACATACATGATTGTGTTTGGGTTTCAGTCATGTAAAGAACACCACCCATCACCAGTGCAACATTCCCATCACCAATATCCCAAATCTCCCTCCTCCCCACCCAACCCCCGCCTGTACTCTAAACAGGCTTTCTATTTCCCTCATACATTCTCATTATTAGGATAGTTCAAACCGTAGTTATTTCTCTAACTAAACTAATCCCTGTTTGTGGTGAGCTTCATGAGGTGAGCTGTAACTTCCAGCTCTTTTCTCTTTTGTGTCTGAAAGTTATTATTGCAAGAATATCTTTCATTTTTCTTAAAACCCATAGATGAGTGAGACTATTCTGCATCTTTCTCTCTCTCTGTGACTTATTTCACTCAGCATAATAGATTCCATGTACATCCATGTATAGGAAAATTTCATGACTTCATCTCTCCTGACAGCTGCATAATATTCCATTGTGTATATGTACCACAGTTTCTTTAGCCATTCATCTGTTGAAGGGTATCTTAGCTGATTCCAGAGTCTTGCTATGGTAAATAGTGCCCCAATGAATATAGGTGTAAGGAAGGGATTTTTGTATTGTATTTTTATATTCCTAGGAGTGGTATAGCTGGGTCGTATGGGAGCTCGATTTCCAGTTTTTGGAGGAATCTCCATATTGCTTTCTATAAAGGTTGAACTAGATGGTATTCCCACCAGCAGTGGATAAGAGTTCCTTTCTCTCCACATCCCCACCAACACTGCTTGTTCTCATTCTTTGTGATGTGTGCCAATCTCTGGGATGTGAGGTGGTACCTCATAGTTGTTTTGATTTGCATCTCCCTGATGATTAGTGATGTGGAGCATTTTTTCATGTGTCTTTTGGCCATGTGTATTTCTTCTTTGTCAAAGTGTCTGTCCATTTCTTCTCCCCATGCTTTTGATGGGATTAATTTTTTTCTTGTAAATTTCTGTCAGTGCCTTGTATATTTTGGAGATTAACCCCTTGTCTGATGGGTATTGGGTGAATAGTTTCTCCCACTCAGTGGACGGCTCCTGTCTCCTGGGCGCTATTTCTTTTGAGGTGCAGAAGTTTCTCAGTTTAATATATTCCCATCTGTTAATCTCTGCTTTCACTTGCTTGGAGAGTACAGTTTCCTATTTGAAGATGCCTTTAGTCTCAATGTCGTGGAGTGTTTTACCTACGTGTTGTTCTATATATCTTATGGTTTCGGATCTGATATCAAGGTCTTTCATTCATTTGGATTTAACCTTCATACATGATGTTAGCTGGGGGTCTAAGTTAAATTTTTTGCAAGTGGCTAGCCAGTTGTGCCAACACCACTTGTTGAAGAGGCTTTCTTTGCTCCATTAGGATTTCTTGCTCCTTTATCAAAATTAGGTGATTGTATGTCTAGGGAACATTCTCTGAGTATTCAAGCCTATTCCACTGATCTGAGGGCCTGTCTTTATTCCAATACCATGCTGTTTTGATAATTATTGCTTTGTAGTACAGTTTAAAGTTGGGGAAAGTAATTCCTCCCATATTCTTTTTCCCAATGATTGCTTTAGCTATTCTAGGGTGTTTATTGTTCCAAATGAATTTTAAAAGTGCCTGATCCACTTCTTTGAAGAATGTCATGGGTATCTGGGATAGCATTAAATCTGTACAATGCTTTGGGGAGTATTGCCATTTTAATAATGTTAATCCTGCCAATCCATGAGCAGGGTATGTGCTTCCATTCCCGCGTGTCCTCTCTTATTTCCTGGAGCAGAGTTTTATAGTTTTCTTTGTATAGATCCTTCACATTTTTAGTCAAGTTGATTCCAAGGTATTTGAGTTTGTGTGGCACTATTGTGAATGGGGTTGTTTTCTTAATGTCTATTTCTTCCTTATTACTATTAGTGTATAGAAAGGCCATTGATTTTTGTGTGTTAATTTTGTAGCCTGCCACCTTGCTATATGAGTCTATTGTTTCTAGAAGCTATTTCGTAGAGTCTTTAGGGTTTTCTAGGTAGAGTATCATGTCATCTGCAAACAGAGAGAGCTTGACTTCTTCCTTTCCTATCTGGATTCCCTTGATATCTTTTTCTTGCCTAATCACTATAACAAGTACTTCCAGTGCTATGTTGAATAGGAGTGGTGAGAGAGGACAGCCTTGTCTTGTGCCAGAATTTAGAGGAAAGGCTTTCAGTTTTTCTCCATTGAGGACAATATTTGCCTCTGGCTTGTGGTAGATGGCCTTAACTATATTGAGAAATGTTCCTTCCATTCCCATCTTGCTGAGAGTTTTGATCAAGAATGGGTGTTGGACCTTATCAAATGCTTTCTCTGCGTCTATTGATATGGTCATATGATTTCTATTTTTTTTGTTGTTGTTGATGTTGTGTATTATGTTGATAGATTTACGGATGTTAAACCATCCTTGCATTGCTGGGAGGAAACCTACTTGATCGTAGTGGATGATCTTCTTAATGAGGCATTGAATCCTATTTGCAAGGATTTTGTTTAGGATCTTTGCATCTGTATTCAGCGATATTGGTCTGTAATTTTCTTTTTTGGTAGCATCTCTGTCTGGGTTAGGTATCAAGGTGATATTGGCTTCATAAAAGCTATTTGGAAGTGTTCCTATTTTTAAGATTTTATTAAAGAGTCTTGCCAGGATTGGTAGAAGTTCCTCTTGAAAGATTTGAAAGAATTCATTAGTAAATCCATCTGGGCCTGGACTTTTGTTTTTGGGTAGACATTTATTACTGTCTTAATTTCCTCAATAGTGATGGGGGTGTTTAGATATGATACATTCTCTTCATTCAACCATGGAAGATTATGAGTCCAAAAATTTATCCATTTCTTCTAGGTTTTCATTTTTAGTGGCATAGAGATTCTCAAAGTAGTTTCTGATTACCCTTTGGATCTCTACCATATCAGTAATGATCCCTCCTATTTTATTCCTAATACAAGTTATCAAGTTTCTCTCTCTCTTTGTTAGTTTTGCCAGTGATCCATCAATCTTGTTTATTTTTCAAAGAACCAACTTCTGCTTTTGTTGATCTTTTGGATTGTTTTTTGTGTTTCCGCTTCATTGATTTCTGGTCTCAGCTTTGTTATTTCCTTCTGTCTCCCTATTTTTGGGTCCTTTTGTTGAGTACTTTCCAATTCTATGAGCTGCGTCATTAGGCAATTCAGGTATGCCCCTTTTTCTGCCATGATGTGTGCTTTCAAAGCCATAATTTTTCCTCTCAGTACTGCTTTTGCTGTGTCCATAGGTTCTGATAGTTTGTGTTTCCATTGTCATTTGTTTCTAGGAAAGTTTTGATTTCCTCTTTGATTTCATCTAGGACCCACTGGTTATTCAGAATTAGGCTGTTTAAATTCCAGGTATTAAAGTTTTTCTTCTGTGTCCCTTTGTAGTACACATATAATTTCAGGGCCTTGTGGTCAGCAAAGGTAGCCTGCGAAATATCTATCCTCTTGATATTATCGAGGTATGTTTTATGTGCTAGCATGTAGTCTACCCTGGAGAATAACCCATGTACATTAGAGAAGGATGTAGATCCAGTCTTCTGGGGGTGGAGTGTCCTGAATACATCTACTAGGCCTCTTTCTTCCATTTCTCTTTTCATGTCTAGTATATTCTTGTTGGGTTTCAGTCTGGTCGAACTGTGATGTGTTGACAATGCCGTGTTGAGGTCCCCCACAATTATTGAGTTGTTATTGATATTATTTTTTAGATTTGTCAACAGTTGTATTAAATGTTTTTCTGGCCCCTCATTCGGTGGGGCTGTATGTATCCCTTGATTAATACAAAATGTCCATCTTTGTCCTTTACAACTTTCCTAAGTATAAAGTTTGCATCATCTGGTATTGCCTCATTCGGTGGGGCTGTACATATCCCTTGATTAATACAAAATGTCCATCTTTGTCCTTTACAACTTTCCTAAGTATAAAGTTTGCATCATCTGGTATTATTATGGCCACTTCAGCCTTTTTATGGGTGTTATTTGCTTGGATGATTTTCCTCCAGCCTTTTATTTTGAGTCTATGTTTGTTCTGACTATTCAGGTGCATTTCTTGTAGGCAGCAGAAGGTTGGATTGAGTTTTTTGATCCATTTAGCCACTCTGTGTCTCTTAACTGGTGCATTTAGTCCATTGACATTGAGAGAAAGAATTGTCCTGGGAGTTAGTGCCATCTTTATATCGAAGTTTGGTGTGTCTGTTGTTGGTCTGTCTTGTCTTAAAGTAGGCTGTTCAGTTTTTCTTTTAAGAATGGTTTTGAGTCTGTAAAGTTTCTGAGATATTGTTTGTCTGTGAAACTGTGTACTGTTCCTTCAAACCTGAAAGTGAGTTTTGCTGGATGCAGTATTCTAGGCGAAGTATTTATTTCATTGAGTTTTGTCACTATGTTCCACCACTCCCTTCTGGCCTTGTGTGTTTCTGGTGACAGGTCTGCAGTAACTCTCAAAGATGTTCCCTTGAATGTAATTTCTTTTTGATCTTGCTGCTTTCAGAATTCTGTCTCTATCTGTGGGATTCATCATTGTGACTAGGATGTGTCTTGGGGTGTTTTTTCTGGGTCTTTTTAGTTGGTACTCTTCAGGCATGCAGGATTTGATCGCTTGAATTCATTAGCTCTGGTAGTTTCTCTTTAATGATGTTCTTGACCATTGATTCTTCCTGGAGATTTTCTTCCTGGGTCTCTGGGACTTCAATGATTCTTAAGTTGTTTCTGTTGAGCTTATCATAGACTTCTATTTTCATCTGTTCACATTCTTTGAGTAATTTTTCCATTGTTTGATCATTTGCTTTAAGGCTTTTTTTTCAATTTCTTCTGCTGTATGGAATTGTTATTCATCTCATCTTCCAGTGTACTAATTCTATCCTCAGCTGCTGTTAACCCATGGGAAAGCTCAACCATGTTTTTCTTCAATTTATCTACTGAGTTTTTCAGACCTGTTATTTGACCTGAAATTTCAGTTTGGGGTTTTCTGATTTCTATCTTCATATTCTCTTGATTCTTATTAGTGTTCTCTTCTATACTTTCTTTGAGTTCTTTGAACATCTTCCATATTGCGACTCTAAACTTCTTATCTGAGAGACTGACTAGTTGGTTGGTCATGTTCAAGTAATCAGAGTTGCTATCGTCATCCTCTATGTCTGGCACTGGCCTGCATTGTTTTCCCATTGTCACACTTGTATTCTGGGTTTTTCTACGTGTTGTGGCTGTATTCGTTGGCTAAATGATGTGCACGGCCAGGAAGCGAAGTGGATCGGCCGTGCTCCTCTGGCTCCACCCTTTTTGTGCTTGTAAACTCACCTCCATGTAAGGGTCCAGTGAAGGTGAGCCATCCGCAGATGAGCCACACACAGGATGAAATCAGGCCGAAAATGGAGCACAGCACAGAAGACAGGCAGGTAGGGGTGCTGGCATCTGAGTTCCAGCAGAGTTCCTCAATTCTCTCTCTCTCACTCTGAAGCAGGCAGGATCACCAGCAGGAATGCTGATGAAATCCAGACTCAGGCAGCTAAAAACAGCATTAACATTGATTTTTTTTTGTTTGTTTTTGGGTCACACCCGGTATTGCTCAGGGGTTACTCCTGGCTGTCTGCTCAGAAATAGCTCCTGGCAGGCTTGGGGGACCATATGGGACACCGGGATTCGAACCAACCACCTTTGGTCCTGGATCTGCTGCTTGCAAGGCGAACACCGCTGTGCTATCTCTCCAGGCCCAACATTGATTTTTTTTTTTAAAGAAAGTGTCTGGGCTTTTGTAATTTCATTTTCCCTTCCAGTTTTCATATGTATGAGAGGGACATAAGTACACAAATGCATGAGTGCACACATGTGTGAGAATGCATGCATGTATACATGTGTGTAAGGAACACAATGTGATAACTTGCTCTATACACACGGGAAAATGAATACAATGACTACACTAGTAATAGACTCAACACCCTCAACACCTCCCATAATTGCCTTTTCTGTGTACAATGAGAGCACTTGAGATTGAGCCCTTAGAAAATGTCAACTGTAATCCTATTAATTAGAGACTTTTCTGCTGAACAGAATTCACTTACCTTCACACCTGGAAGTCTGCACCCTATGACTACATCTCTCCATTGCTTCTACCCTGGGTCCCCCAGTACACACTTCTCTCTCCCTGAGTTCCATTGCTTCTAGAGGCTCAGAGATGCAACACCTTTTAGACTTCTGACACTCTCCTTTGGGCTCCATCTAGACTGTCCCATAAAGCTGGACATCCTACTTTTTCAAGGCTGATTAATAAGCCTCGTGTGCTTATCACCTTGTCTTTAGTCTTTTGCTTTTCCATGTTCTCTCTCTCCTCTCTCTTCTCTCTCTCTCTCTCTCTCTCTCTCTCTCTCTCACACACACACACACACACACACACACACACACACACACTATCTCTCCCCTTCCCTTCTCTTGATCTTAGGGTAGTTTAAATTTCAATTTTTTTGAGGAAACTCCAAAATGTTTTTCATCCAATTAGCAATTTGGATATAATCCATTGTAAAAGGAAGTGCGAGCATATCCTGATATATTGCCAGCCAACCTAAAGGACTTTTGCATGGAAATTTCTCCAATATCAGATTGCAGAAGAACAGTATTTATTGAAAGGCTCCATACTTTCCATGACCATACCCAATATCCCAAAGAAAAAGGTATGCAAAGGACCTATATGTGGCTACACATTCTTCTTAAATCTCACGAACTTTTTCCCAATAGGAAGAATTGTTTCATGTAAAATTGGAAACAAATTGGGAAAGTAGGATGCTGGGGCATTTCTAGTATCTCCTGGGAGACGTCAGCCTCTCTGCCATTATCTTTCTTGCAAGAGACAATATCAAAAGGCCCAGGGGATTTCCCAATATCCACTCCTTTGAAATGAGGTGCATTTTCCTGGGCACCAACTCTAAGAAGGTCAAGTTTTAAAACCTATCTGGGGCTGGTAAGATTGTGCAGGGGTCAAGTGCCTGGTTCTATGCACACTGTACAATGGCTATAAGAATCCTGGCACTGCAAAGCCAAGCAGTGTCACTTTCTTGAGTCCATGCACTAGACTACAAGCTCATAGGTCAAGCATGCCCTAGGAGTGACCCCCAGACCCTGGAACTGAGAGGAGTCACTAAGCAGGGAGAGTTATGATCCCAAATAAAAAACAGAATGTTAAATACAGATGTTAAATCACTGGTTCAGTTGACATTCCCAGCAGCAGTGAATGAGTGTCCCTTTTGCCCTACCCTGACACCAATACTAATTGCTTAGATTCTTTGAGACATGTGTCAGATGATATGGACATATCTCAGAAAACTTGAAAACTAGCTTCCATAGGACCCAGCAATTCCAATTAGCATCTACTCCAAGGACCCAAAAACCCTACTCAGAAAAGACATTTAACCTTCTCTGTTCATTGCAGCACTTATTCACAATAGCCCAAATCTGAAAACTACTCAAATGTCCAAGAACAGATGAAACAATAGTATCTTTACCAACAGAATACTACTCAACTATAAGAAAAGAAGAAATTGTGCAATTTGCAGCTTCATGGATGGACCTGGACAGCAATACGCTGTGTGAAGTCAGCCAGAAGAGGAACAGATGAGGATATGTCATATGTTGAATATAAAGAAACATGGCGGGGAATAACCAATATGCAGAGGCAAAAGAAACTCAGAACTGGGGCCGGAGAGATAGCATGGAGGTAAGGCATTTACCTTTCATGCAGAAGGTCATCAGTTCAAATCCCGGTGTCCCATATGGTCCCCCGTGCCTGCCAGGAGCGATTTCTGAGCACAGAGCCAGGAAAAACCCCTGAGCACTGCCGGGTGTGACCCAAAAAAAAAAAAAACCACAAAAAAAAAAAAAAAAAAAAAGAAACTCAGAACTTGTTTCTAATAGGAAGCCTGCCACAGGGGATAGGAGGGTGCAGGGGGGAAGGTAGAGGCATGTGATGCTCTGTGACAGGTGTGGTGCTGGAGGTTTTATGTAGGAAACCATACCACAGAGCTTAAAATAAAAAAAGTTTCTTTCAAAGTTAGATGGCAAAGTAAAGAGCATTAGACAAAGGCATAAATGAGTAAGTAACCTGATCTTAGAAGGCCTGGCATCGCACTGCCCTGGGGCCTTCGAGAACAAAGAGCCTTTTTTATCCATTGCTATCTCATTTTTGGGGTGCTTTCCTGACAGCTCTATTGTTCCTTTAATTATTTTTGGCCTAAACTTGAGAGTGATTATGAAAATCATTAGTAATAATGATTCCGAATCCTTGCACCTCACTAGGGTAGTATTTCCACATACCTAGCATACACGTAATGGAGCGGGGCAGGGGCTGTCTCAGCCAGCACAGGGCAGCGATGGCTGCAGAAACACGGGGCCCAATTCATCTCTGACTTTTAGGCCACACTTTTAGCAGACTCACATCTGGTGAGAAGGGATATGTCCATCATGAGTATCCTGGCTGTGCATGAAGTGCAGACCCCATGCCTGTAGCTGTTGCTGGTACCAAAGACAAGAAAGCAGGGTAAAGAAAAGTGAGTTTTTGAGGCATACTGGGAAGCATTGCCAACCTCCCACTGGAGAACCAAAGATCATACTTGTGCAAGTCCTTGATCTCAGAAGCTCACAGCTAAGCCAATCTAAACAGCTCTGTTGCATAAGTGAAATGAAAGAAAAGCCGGAAGGGAATGACATCAAGGTCACCCCATCCTTTTCAGCCAAGTAGAAAAGGCAGAACATAGAAAAACGGGTACTGAAAGTCTCTAAAAAGCAGGTATCCTCACTCAAGAATTTTCAGGAACACCTCACGATTCTTTTTTTTGGGGGGGGGGCACACCCGATGATGCTCAGAGGTTACTCCTGGCTATGCGCTCAGAAATCGCTCCTAGCTTGGGGGACCATATGGGACACTGGGGAATGGAACCACAGTCTGTCCTAGGTCAGATGCATGCAAAGCAAATGCCTATCCACTCGCACCACTGCTCCGGCCCCCTCCTCACGATTCTTAAATCTAAACAATTCCTGAGGTCTTGCTCATCTTTCACCATGTCAGGGTCTCCGGACCAAGACAACATTCTTCACTAGTGCACCCTTCATGCTTCTATTAGTTGCCCTGACCTTGGGGGAACCTTGTTCTGAGACCACTGATGTCTTTAGGCCCAAACCCCATGTCTACCGGCTATGGCATTTCTAAAAAGTCCTTTCCTTATTGTATCCTCAGTCTTTAGAATATTCCAGGATGCTACCGGGTTTGGAAGAAAAAAGTTCAAGTTCACAAAACAGTCCTCAGCTCCCCAGATACAAAGAACTGGAAACCCAACTTTTCTGACCAATCACCTACCCACCCTCGTCTCTCCTGACTCAACACTCAGGAATGGCATGTGGCCTTCTTGGCTTCCTCTGGCCCCATTGCCAACCGTGAGAAGCCCAGCTCAGCCTGGTTTGGAGTCTAATTCCACACCAACATAACGTGTGACTACTGACAACTTCCTCTAACTTCAGAAAACCTGGCCTTTTCCACCACACAAAGGTAATTTACTGAATATGCTGGGAAAATTAAACAAGATAATTCATATACATGCTAAACAGATGTGGGAGAGATAATACAGCAGGAAAGTGGCTGTCTTGTATATGGTCCACCTAGATTGGTTTTCTAGTACCATCAATAGTTTCCTGAGGGGGTCCTGACAGGAATGATCCCTAAGCACAGAACATGAGTAAGCCCCAAGAACTGCTGTGGACTCCAAATGAACAAGCCATAAAAGCTAAGAAGAATATTTGTGTGCATAGTACCTCATTATTTCTTTTCAGAATATTCAAATGAAATTTTTAATCATACTGAAGCAATGTTGTTTACCACAATGCTAATCTTTATGCACTTGGCATTCAGTGTTTCTGTACCCATCTATGACCAAAAATTAGTATTCTTTCACTACTATCTACAGGTTCATTCTCTGTATATAAACTAATGGCCTAGGGTCATTACCAGATCTAAGCAATTCTTTCAGGCAAAATTCCCATTCCATCTGCAATTAGAAACTTTCCCAACTATACCTAAGGACATCTCTACAACAACTATGTGGACTTAAATTTCCCAGCATAATTTTTCAACAGAATTCTGAATCATTTTTTCAAGCAATGATATTTTTATTTTTATCTATCTAAAATAGAAGATTCTTTTTTTTTTTTTTTTTTTGGTTTTGGGTCACACCCGGCAGCACTCAGAGGTTACTCCTGGCTCTACGCTCAGAAATTGCTCCAGGGACTTGGGGAACCATATGGAATGCCGGGATTCGAACCAATGATCTTCTGCATGAAAGGCAAACACCTTACCTCCATGCTATCTCTCCAGCCCCTGAAATAGAAGATTCTTGATGCTACTCTTCTCTATATTACTTTCAGAACAGAATTCAAGGCTAAGCACATAACTAGTCCTCAATTAATAGTCCCTAACTCCAGGACTGAAGAGACATATAGCTGGTAGGGTGTTTGCCTTGGATGCGGCAGACCTAGGTTCAATCTCCAGCATCCCATGTGGTCCCTGAGTACCAGCAAGCATAATTTCTGAGTTCAGAGCAGGCAGAAATCCCTGAGCACTGCTGGGTGTGGCCCAAACTACAAACAAACAAAAATAGTCCCTAATAGTCCCAAGCAGATATCTCATCTCATTCCAAACTTGTCTAAATTAATTTTTCATTGCTTATCTGAAATACCTATTGACACTTGAAAACATCAGCATTGAATTTCAAGCCCAAATCTATTCCCAGAAGAATATAAATTCTATTTTCTATCTGATTCTCTTCTGCCCACATTCCATTCCAACAGGTCTTAAGCCCAAACAAATATGACCTTAGGGACTTTTGAAAATGATTACACTCTAAGCCCCATTCCCTGAGTTCTGGTTCTGACTTTGGGGCCCAGGTAGGGGAGGAGGGTGGGTCCTATGGTATAACCAGGCTGAGAAGTAACCCAACGCCAAGCACAAACCACAAGCTAAGTTCTCAAGGTCCTGGTGCCAAGCTTAGGGATGCTCATGACACTTGCTAGATTTCCTGTCTCCAGGGTTAGTGAAATAAAACTCTCAAAGACCCTTTCCCTACATTTTATTTGCCATAAGCCTTATCCCAGTTCTTACTGCCCTTATTCTGATGTAGACCCCCTAGCCCCCAATTCTACTACAAAACTTCCAAGGAATCAGAGTTACCAGAGGTGAAAAAGGCTATAGCCAGAGCATACCAGAGCCTGGGCCAGGTAATTTGCACTCACATCTACACTCTGTTATTCTTTTTTTTTTTTATTTTCTGGGCCACACCCAGTGGTGCTCAGGGGTTATACTCCTGGCTGTCTGCTCAGAAATAGCTCCTGGCAGGCACGGGGGACCATATGGGACACCGGGATTTGAACCAACTACCTTTGGTCCTGGATTGGCTGCTTGCAAGGCAAACGCAGCTGTGCTATCTCTCTGGGCCCACACTCTGTTATTCTTTACAGATGCTCAGGGTCATATAAAGGTGACCCTAAAAGGCACTGAACTGCAGCCCAATTTAAAGGCCATCCCAATACAGAATTTTGGGGCAAGTCAGGACTGCCCAGGATGTATCCACACAGTGCACAGTACAAGGGGGTTTGATTTCAATGGTCTAAGGTTGCAAGAGGCTCCTGGGGGGCAGCAAAGCTCAATAAAGCCCAAAGATAGAGCAGAGTGGTCATCCCTACTTCTTGAAGTCTTAAGACACACCTCTGCCAACACAGAAACCAAATGGTCACATCAAAGAACTGAGCACTGGTATTTATGGCTCTCTCCAGTGAGTCTACTTCCTGTCTGAGGACATAGCCCCCTGTGAAGCTCACTGGCCAGCAACACTGACATGCACCACACTGACATGCACCACAAACACACACTGACACAAGTACATATCACAGATACATGCATACTCACAGACATGCAGACCCAGAGACAGAAATGTACAGACACATGCACCCAGACATACAGACATAGACACACAAACATACAGATACATACACAGACATAAATATATATAAACACATATATGTGTACAGGCACATACAGATGACAGACGCACATACAGACATGCAGATACAGAGACACAGACACACAGATGCACATTTGCATACGCAGAGACACAGATACCACAAGATATCTCTTTAGATACACCTATTACAGACAGACACACAGAGCGGAGTGGGGGCATAGAGTAAAAACTAGTGGATTAGTATACTCAGAATTAATTCAGGAAATATAAAATATCATTAAACCCTCAGAATGATGAAAATAGCTTATTTGTACTTAGGATGTTATTCTAAAGAAGGAACAATTAGAAAAATGGCAAGTATTTTTAGAACACAAAAACATGACTTGAAATATTGTTGAGAGTTCTTATGAGCTGTTGAACAGAAGCCAGGACCTTGTACAAAGGGCAAAGTAAGAGTTCTACCACTGGGACTAGAGGAATGGTCCTCAAACTACGGCCCGCGGGCCACATGTTGTATTTATTCCCATTTTGTTTCTTCACTTCTAAATAAGATATATGCAGTGTGCATAGAAATTTGTTCATAATTTTTGTTTTTACTATAATCTGGCCCTCCAACAGTCTGAAGGACAGTGAACTGGCCCCATGTTTAAAAAGTTTGAGGACCCCTGGACTAGAGTGATAACACAGCATATAGGGCACTTGCTTGTATGCAGCAGATACAAGTTTTATCCACCACATCTTCTAAGGCCCTCCAAGGACCCTAAGCAGTAAACTCTGATCAGAGGCGGTTGTGGCCCCCCAAAAACAAAACAAGTCTCTTCATTGATCTGAGGGTCTATTTTGATTTTAATATCATGCTGTTTTAATGACTATTGCTTTGTAATACAATTTATATTTGGGAAAAAAGATGCCTCCTATATTCTTTCCCTAAGGGTTGCTTTAGCTATTTGTGAAAGTTTATTATTCCAAATAAATTTCAGGAGTGTTTGATCCACTTCTTTGAAGATTGTCATGGGTATCCAAAGAGGGATTGCATTATATCTGTGCAATAATTAATCTTTGATAAAGGAGCAAGAAATACAAAATGGAGCAGGGAAAGTCTCTTCAGCAAGTGGTGTTGGGACAACTGGTCAGCCACATGCACAAAAGCGAACTCAGACCTTCATCTAACATCATGCACAAAGGTCAAATAATAGATTAAAGACCTTGACAAAAGACCCAAAAATATAAGGTATATAGAAAAAAACATTGGCAAAACACTCTATGACATTGAGACTAAAGGTGTCTTCAAGGAGGAAATATCACTGGCCAAACAAGTGGAAGAAGAGATAGATAACCTAATGGGACTACACTAAATTGAGAAGCTTCTGCACCTCAAAAGAAACAGTGACTGGGATACAAAAGCCATCCATCCATCCATGGAATGGGAGAAATCATTCACTCAATACTCATCAGATAAGGGGCTATATAAAGTACTGACAGAACTTAAAAGAAAAAAAAAACATCTAACCCTATCAAAAATGGGAAGAAGAAATGAACAGACATTTCCTCAAAGAAGAAATACAGATGGCCAAAAGGCACATTAAAAATACTCCACATTACTAATCATCTGGACATGCAAACAACAATAGGTATTATCTCGTGCCACAGAGACTGGCACATATCACAAAGAACAAGAACAATTAGTGCTAGCAGGAATGTGGAAAGAAAGGCATTTTTATTCACTGCTGTGGAAATGCCGTTCTAGTACAGCCTTTATGGTAAACAATACAGAGATTCCTCACAAAACTGGAAATTGAGCTCCCATATGATCCAGCAATACCACTTTTAGGGATATACCCTGGTAACACAAAAACACAATACGAAAATGCCCTTTGCACTCCTATGTTTCATTGCAGCTTCGATTTATAACAGCCAAGAATCTGGAAACAACCCAGATGCCCACCAACAGAGCAGTGGCTAAAGAAACTGTGGTACAATGATGAATCCCACAGATAGAAACAGAATTCAGAAAGCAGCAAGATCAAAAAGAGAAATTACATTCAACAAAACATCCTTGAGATTTACCGCAGACCTGTCACCAGAAACACTCAAGACCAGAAGGCAGTGGTGGGACATAGTGACAAAACTTAATGAAATAAATGCTTCACCTATAATACTACACTCAACTATACTACACTCATTTCAGGTTTGAAGGAAAAAATACATGGTTTCACAGACAAACAGCTTAGAAACTTTATAAACTCAAAAACATTCTTAAAAGAAAAACTGAACGGCCTACTTTAAGACAAGACTGACCAACAGACACACCAAACTTCAATATAAAGATGGCACTAACTCCCAAGACAATTCTTTCTCTCAATGTCAATGGACTAAATGCACCAGTTAAGAGACACAGAATGGCTAAATGGATCAAAAAACTCAATCCAACCTTCTGCTGCCTACAAGATGCACCTGAATAGTCAGAACAAACAAAGACTCAAAATAAAAGGCTGGAGGAAAATCATCCAAGCAAACAACACCCATAAAAAAGCTGGAGTGGCCATACTAATACCAGATGATGCAAACTTTATACTTAGGAAAGTTGTAAGGGACAAAGATAGACATTTTGTATTAATCAAGGGATACGTACAGCAGGAAGAAATCACTCTCCTAAACATATATGCACCGAATGAGGGGCCAGCAAAATATTTAATAAAATTGTTGACAAATCTGAAAAATAATATCAATAACAACACAATAATTGTGGAAAACCTCAACACGGTATTGTCAACACTTGACAGGTCAACCAGACTGAAACCCAACAAGAATATACTAGACCTGAAAAGAGAAATGGAAGAAAGAGGCCTAGTAGATATATTCAGGACACTCCACCCCCAGAAGCCTGGATAAAAATTCTTCTCTAATGTACATGGGACATTCTCCAGGATAGACTACATGCTAGCACACAAAACATACCTCCATAATATCAAGAGGATAGAAATTTTGCAGGCTACCTTTGCTGACCACAAGGCCCTGAAAATATATGTGAACTACAAAGGGACACAGAAGAAAAACTTTAATACCTAGAAGTTAAGCAGCCTAATACTGAATAACCAGTGGGTCCGAGATGAAATCAAAGAGGAAATCAAAACCTTCCTAGCAACAAATTACAATGGAGACACAAACTATCAGAACCTATGGGACACAGCAAAAGCAGTACTGAGAGGAAAATTTATAGCTTTGCAAGCACACATCAGGAAAGAAGAAGGGGCATACCTGAATAGCTTAGTGACGCAGCTCATAGAATTGGAAAGTACTCAACAAAAGGACCCAAAAAATAGGGAGACAGAAGGAAATAACAAAGCTGAGAGCAGAAGTCAATGAAGTGGAAACCCAAAAAACAATCCAAAAGATCAACGAAAGCAAAAGTTGGTTCTTTGAAAAAATAAACAAGATTGATAGACCACTGGCAAAACCTAACAAAGAGAGAGAGAAACTTGATAACTTGTATTAGAAATGAAAAAGGAGAGATCACTACTGATATGGTAGAGACCCAAAGGATAATCAGAAACTAGTTAGAGAAACTCTATGCCACTAAAAATGAGAACCTGGAAGAAATGGATAAATTTTTGGGACTCTTATAATCTTCCACGGTTGAATGAAGAGGATGTAGCATATCTAAACACACCCATCCACTATTGAGGAAATTAAGACAGTAACCAAATGTCTGCCAAAAACAGAAGTCCAGGCCCAATGGATTTAGTAATAAATTCTTTCACACCTTTCAAGAGGAACTTCTACTAATCCTGGCAAGACTCTTTCATGAAATCGAAAAAACAGGAAACCCTTCAAATAGCTTTTTATAAGCCAACATCACCTTGATACCTTAAAGCAGACAGAGATGCTACGAAAAAAGAAAATTACAGACCCCAATATTGCTGATGAATACAGATGCAAAGATCCTAAACAAAAACCTGGCAAATAGGATTCAATGCCTCATTAAGAAGATCATCCACTACGATCAAAGTAGGTTTTCTCCCAGCAATGCAAGGATGGTTTAACATCCATAAATTATCAACATAATACACAACATCAACAACAACAAAAAATATAAATCATATGATCATATCAATAGACCGCAGAGAAAGCATTTGATAAGGTCCAAACACTCATTCTTTATCAAAACTCTCAGCAAGATGGGAATGGACTGAACATTTCTCAATATAGTTAAGGCCATCTACCACAAGCCAGAGGCAATATTGTCTTCAATGGAGAAAAACTGAAAGCCTTTCCTCTAAATTCTGGCACAAGACAATGGCTGGCCTCTCTCACACCACTCCTATTCACATAGGACTGGAAGTACTTGCTATAGCGATTAAGCAAAGTAAAAGATATCAAGGGAATCCCAGATAGGAAAGGAAGAAGCTCAAGCCTCTCTCTGTTTGCAGATGACATGATACTCTACCTAGAAAACCCTAAAGACTCTACGAAATAGCTTCTAGAAACAATAGAGCAAGGTGGCAGGCTACAAAATAACACACAAAAATCAATACACCAATAGTATTTTTCTTTCTATACACCAATAGTATTAGATAGAAATAGACATTAAGAAAACAACCCCCTTTCACAATAGTGCCACCTGAACTCAAATATCTTGGAATCAACCTTGACTAAATATGTGAAGGAACCTATACCAAGAAAACTATAAAACTCTGCTCCAAGAACTACAAGAGGACACGTGGAAATGGAAGCACAATCCCCTGCTCATGGATTCGCAGGATTAACACAAATTAAAATGGCAATACTCCCCAAAGCATTGAACAGATTTAATGCGATCCCTCTAAGAAATCCACAGACATTCTTCAAAGAAGTGAATCAGGCACTTTTGAAATTCATTTGGAAAAATAAAACACCCTAGAATAGCTAAAGCAATCATTGGGAAAAAGAATATTGGGAGGAATTACTTTCCCCAGCTTTAAACTGTACTACAAAGCAACTAGTTATCAAAACAGCATGGTATTGGGAATAAAGACAGGCCCTCAGATCAGTGGAATAGGCTTTGAATACTCAGAGAATGTTCCCCAGACATACAATCACCTAATTTGTGATAAATGAGCAAGAAATTCCTACATGGAGCAAAGAACAGCCTCTTCAACAAGTGGTGTTGGCACAACTGGCTAACCACTTGCAAAAAAATTGCAACTTAGACCCCCAGCTAACATCATGGTTATGAAGGTTAAATCCACATGGATGAAAGCCCTTGATATCACGACCAGAAATCATAAGATATATAGAACAACATGTAGGTAAAACACTCCAGGCGACATTGAGACTAAAGGCACTCTTCAAGAGGAAAACTGCTCTCTTCAAGCAAGTGAAAGAGAAGATTAACAGATGGGAATATATTAAACTGAGAAGCTTCTGCACCTCAAAAGAAATAGCACCCAGGATATAAGAGCCCCCCCACTGAGTGGGGATAAACTATTCACCCAATATCCATCAGACAAGGGGTTAATCTTCAAAAATATACAAAGCACTGACAGAACTTTACAAGAAAAAAAACATCTAATTCCATCAAAACATGGGGAGGAAGAAATGGACAGACCACTTTGACAAAGAAGAAATACATATGGCCCAAAAAGACACATGAAAAAATGCTTCACATCACTAATCATCAGGGAGATGCAAATCAAAACAAACTATGAGGTACCACCTCACATCCCCAGAGATTGGCACACATCACCAAGAATGAGAACAAAGTAGTGCTTTGCAGGGGTGTGTGGAGAGAAGGAACTCTTATCCACTGCTGGTGGGAATGCCATCTAGTTCAACCTTTATGGAAAGCAATATCGAGATTCCTCCAAAAACTGGAAATTGAGCTCCCATATGACCCAGCTATAGCACTCCTAGGAATATACCCTAGGAACACAAAAATACAATACAAAAATCCCTTCCTTACACCTATATTCATTGCAGCAGTATTCACCATAGAAAGACTCTGGAAACAGCCAAGATACCCTTCAACAGGCGAATGCTAAAGAAACTGTGGTACATCTACACAATGGAATATTATGCAGCTGTCAGGAGAGATGAAAGTCATGAAATTTTCCTATACATGGATGTACATGGAATCTATTATGCTGAGTGAAATAAGTCAGAGAGAAACGAGAGAAAGATGCAGAATGGTCTCACTCATCTATGGGTTTTAAGAAAAATGAAAGACATTCTTGCAATAATAACTTTCAGACACAAAAGAGAAAAGAGCTGGAAGTTACAGCTCACCTCATGAAGCTCACCACAAACAGGGATTAGTTTAGTTAGAGAAATAACTACATTTTGAACTATCCTAATATTGAGAATGTATGAGGGAAATAGAAAGCCTGTCTAGAGTACAGGCAGGGGTTGGGTGGGGAGGATGGAGGTTTGGGACATTGGTGATGGGAATGTTGCACTGATGATGGGTGAATGTCCTTTACATGGCTGAAACCCAAACAGAATCATGTATGTAATAAAGTTGTTTTAAATAAAAAAAAAGAAAAGAAAAGAAACTGTGGTAGATATACACAATAGAATTACTATGCAGTTGTCAGGGGAAAATAAGCCATGAAATTTTCCTATACATGGATGGACATGGAAACTATTATGCTGAATCGAAATGGGTCAGAGATAGAAATTAGACACAAAATAGTCCTATCTTATTTATACCTGTGGGATATAAGGAAAATAATAGTATGGTAATAATACCCAGAGACACTAGGCTATGTGGGCCAGAAGGACCAGCCCATGATATGAGTTTACCACAAGAATCGGTGAGTAACATTAGAGAAAAACTGCACTAATAGGTATCATGACAATGATAGTGAGAGAGAGAAATAGAATGCCTCTCTCAAATACAGGCACGGAGTGGGGGAGAAAGGAAATAGGGGACATTGGTGCAAGAGAGTTGCACTGGTGAAGTATGTTTATAATTTATGACTGAGACTTAAGTACAAACATGTTTGTAACCATGGTCCTTATGTAAAGCAATTATTTACATAAAAAAGAGAAGAAAGAGAAAGAAAGAAAGAAAGAAAGAAAGAAAGAAGAAGAGAAAGAAAGAAAGAAAGAAAAGAAAGAAGAGAAAGAAAGAAGAAAGAAAGAAAGAAAGAAAGAAGAAAGAAAGAAAGAAAGAAAGAAAGAAAGAAAGAAAGAAAGAAGAAAGAAGAAAGAAAGAAAGAAAGAAAGAAAGAAAGAAAGAAAGAAAGAAAAGAAAGAAAGAAAGAAAGAAAGAAAGAAGAAAGAAAGAAAGAAAGAAAGAAAGAAAGAAAGAAAGAAAGAAAGAAAGAAAGAAAGAAAGAAAAGAAAGAAAGAAAGAAGAAAGAAAGAAAGAAAGAAAGAAAGAAAGAAAGAAAGAAAGAAAGAAGAAAGAAAGAAAGAAAGAGAAAGAAAGAAAGAAAGAAAGAAAGAAAGAAAGAAAGAAAGAAAGAAAGAAAGAAAGAAAGAAAAGAAAGAAAGAAAGAAAGAAAGAAAGAAGAAAGAAAGAAAGAAAGAAAGAAAGAAAGAAAGAAAAGAAAGAAAGAAGAAGAAGAAAGAAAGAAGAAAGAAAGAAAGAAAGAAAGAAAGAAAGAAGAAAGAAAGAAAGAAAGAAAGAAAGAAAGAAAGAAAGAAAGAAAAAAGAAAGAAAGAAAGAAAGAAAGAAAGAAGAAAAGAAAGAAAGAAAGAAAGAAAGAAAGAAAGAAAGAAAGAAAGAAGAAAGAAAGAAAGAAAGAAAAGAAAGAAGAAAGAAAGAAAGAAGAAAGAAAGAAAGAAAGAAAGAAAGAAAGAAAGAAGAAAGAAATGAAAAAACAGAAACAATCAAACAAACAGAAAAAGGTTCTATCATGAACTACCTCCCCCAGCCACAGCTGAGATTTTTTAAAAGTTGCTTTAAGTCTGATCCAGGCGGATGCAGTTTAGTTGTTCCAGGCAGGCCTGGCTACTGCTGGGCCCAGGTTTTGGGACCTTTTCAGGATGGAGTAGACAGGTAGTACCAGCCCTGCTAAGGTTCCACTCACCATTATCCAGCTGCCACCACCACCAGAGAACTTTTAGAACTGATCTTGGGGAAATCATCAACAGCAACACTACTGATAATCCCGTTCCAAAGTGCCTGAAGCACATGGCCACATATATAGCTACATGACACCTCTAATTAGTGCTGACAGCCAATAGTACAGCAATTAGATGGGATAGTTGCTTAGAAGCCCACTAAACTCAATGAATGAAAACAAATAACCCAGAAGGCTCAATAGACCTGACAGCACAGTAATCCTCAGAGAATAGCTTCAGTAACATTATTATGAGATATATGTTGTAAAGAAAACAAGTACAAATTATTTTGTGCATTCTAAGGCAACAAGTTTGGAGAGTGGGTGATCAACTGGGGACAGTGGTAAAGGGAAAGTGATAGAAGACTGGAGATATGACTAGTGTTGGAACTCTGAATATCCAAAACAACTATATTATGAACAAATTTGTAAATCATGATATTTAAATTAAGTTTCATGCCAAAAATAATAGATGGTGTGCTGGAAGGAAACTGGGGGAAAAAATCATAATAAAAACACATATTTACAGACTATAAGATTGCAACAATAGAGCAGAAACACAAATACAGGAAATAATATAAACAGCAAGTCTAAACTGCTTATTGACCTGATCCTCATATACAGGCCCATCAACTGTCCCATCTGGCAAATGTAGAAACTGAGACCCAGACAAGTTGATGGACTTGCCTCTGGCTCTATAGACTGTACCAGGTACCAACAGATAATGTGAAGAGAAAGTAAGAAAATAAATAAATCAAGATTTATAAAAAAAAATTTAAAAAAGTGTCAGGGTCTTTGCCTTTCATGTAGCCAGCCTGTATTTAATCTCATATGGTCCCCAAGCTACCAGGAGTGAGCCCTGAGTGTAGAGCCTGGAGTAAACCCTTTTCACCACTGGGTGAGGCCCCCTCAAAAAATTTAAAAAGAATTCTCTAAAAATTTCAAACAGAACTATCACATGAGCCAGCAATGATATTCCTAGGTCTCTCACCCAAGGACACAAAACACTTAGAAAGATCAATCCTCGATTAAAGGAGAAGAAGAAGAAGAAGAAGAAGAAGAAGAAGAAGAAGAAGAAGAAAGAAGAAGAAGAAGAAGAAGAAGAAGAAGAAGAAGAGAAGAGAAGAAGAGAGGAGGGGAGGCGGAGGAGGAGGAGAGGAGAAAAGAAGAAGAAGAAGAAGAAGAAGAAGAAGAAGAAGAAGAAGAAGAAGAAGAAGAAGAAGAAGAAGAGGGGAGGAGGAGGAGGAGAAAAGAAGAAGAAAGAAGAAGAAGAAGAAGAAGAAGAAGAAGAAGAAGAAGAAGAAGAAGAAGAAGAAGAAGAAGAAGAAGAAGAAGAAGAAGGAAGAAGAAGAAAGAATATCTTTAAAGGCGCCACAAGCCATATTCCCACCCAAGGGAGAATGTGTCTGGACCAGTGGTCACTACAGGAAATAATCCAAACCACACTGATGAAGATGAAACACGTGTAGGTCCACCTCATGGGGCAAGACAAAGAGGCCAACTGAGAATGCACAGTATTTATTGGGAAATTAAGGCCACATAGATGGGAGGGGATAGTGAGGGTAATTCTAGAAACTTTTCCCACTTAGGGGGGTCTTTGACACTTAAAGAGGAAGACATTTTTGTTTAGGGTGAAAACCAATTATCAAAACAACTCACTCTTGTCTGCTTAATAAAATGAATAAGTATAAGATAAACCAGAATAAATCATGTTCTACTGTGCTCTGCAAGAGGCAGGAACCTCTAGATAGGGGCTATAAAAGTGGCTGTCATTTTTGCATAGGCATAGAAAAAGCTGAGGAAATCAAAAATTAAAAAAAAAAACTTTTAGCCTAAAAGCAGGGTAGCTTTTCCCAGGAAGCATTTGATCATATTTTCAACTGCATACTTCAGACAGTCTAAGTTTTTCAAACCCCAGAAAATCTTTCTTCTAGGTTCCAGGGAAAGTTCTTCTCATGGTGTTGTCATAGTCAGACACAGCAATAGAGTCCATGGGATATCATAAGTCCTATGTTGTTGTAAGGGCATCACGAAGCAAGCCCCAGTTTGTAAGTCATTGCAAGGTTGTCTGGAGGCATGCCTGGGTTTGCAAGTTTTTACCAGGTGGCACAAAGCTTGACTCTGGATCCCTCATTGCCAGGATGGCTCAAAACCGTTCCTGGTTCCGATGTATGATGGGACCCCAAAATTTGTGGGGGTGTGGCCAATCTTGGAGCAACTGATCCTTAAGTCAAGTCAGTGGTGACAAATGTTCAAGGTTAAAGACCCACCTGCAACCCATAAATTTCAGAGTTCTTATCCCTAATAGACAGAAACTCCTCTCTTATGTAAGATATCCCCATTTTACTGGGTCTATGCAAAAAGGAAAAGAAAGAATATTACCACAAGGTAATATTTGGTACCAGGGAATTTTGGATAGGTTGTATCTATCCCTCAGAAGATTTCATACTCTATAGTTCATAGAGTATGATAGCATAGGCATAATAACACTGTTCCCCAGAAATACATATAAATACACATCTCCTCTTTTTTCTACTGAACAAATCCAAAGGAGCAAAACTGTATCCCAATAAGTAAATACACATAAAGAAATACACATTAAAAATACACACATCTCCCCTGGTCTGTTGAAGACCAAGGTGGGTAGAATCTGTATGATTGCTTTAGCTAACAAGGTGATCTGTTGTTGGATGGAAATTAGAAATTGATGAAAATTTTTGCAGCTGCTGGGTGAAGTCATGGGCTGAGATCAATTCTTGAGCCAGGGCCCTCTCATAAAGCCAATTCTGGTTGCAAGAAGCAGTCCACAGTGATGAGAGGTTAAAAGGATGTGGAAGGAGGAGGAATGGGCATGTGGGAGGGGCGTGGTGTTCCAGGGCACAAGGGATGTTGAGCTTAGGGATAAAGGGGTGTTATAGAGAAAACAACAAATCTGGGATAAGTGAGAATGGGAAAATAATAAAAAAGTTTTGCTGAGTGGCAGGTGGGGGAAGAGGGAAGGTAGAAAGGCTAAGTACAACATGGATAGATATTATGTATGACACAGACAGACATTCGACTAACATAAAGATGGCCAACACATACACATGCACATACATACATAGTTGATCTATCAATATTTTATAACTGTAAAACTGACCCATCTAAGGGTGGCAAGTGGGAAAGAGTCAAAGCACATCACAAAATATAAAGCCGGCAAATAAGCTGGTGAGAAAATACTTAGCCAATTATTGCAATAGTTAATTTCTAGTTATCACTTCCAGTGAAAGTAGACTTGGCTATAAAAATGTCATAGGTTAGATTATGCATACATCATTCTCAAATGGGACCAGAGAGATAGCATGAAGGTAGGGAGTTTGCGTTGCATGCAGAAGGACGGTGATTTGAATCCCGGCATCTCATATGGTCTCCCAAGTCTGCCAGGAGTGCTTTCTGAGCATAGAGCCAGGAGTAACCCCTGATTGCTGCTGGGTGTGACCCAAAAACAAACAAACAAAATCATCAATCTCAAACTAGTTGGCTTTCCCATATTCTGTCTTTAGCATATGTTCACCACAGAACTATTGATAGTGGGCAAATCTGAACACAACCTAAGTGCCTAAAGATAGCCAAGTGGATCAAGGAGATGTGTTACAAGGGGTAGGGATGTGGCTCAGTGGTGGAACACCAGCTTGTATGTGTGAGTCCTGGATTCCATCCCTGGCACAAAACAAACACATACACACAAATTAAAAGGGAGTTGCGGTATAGATACATAAAGGAATATTATAAGAATTATAAAATAATGAGAACTTATTTTCTGCCAAACATGCATGGAACTGGAGGGTGTCATTTTTAGTTGACTGAATGCCAAGTCAGAAGAAGGAAGGTTACCATGATGCCACTTAGACATGATATAAAGAAACAGGCAAGGGAATAGACACTAATGGAAGTGAACCCTTAGAAACTTCCCACAGAACGGAGGGTGCTATTTATGGAAAGCAGAAGGTCAGGTCTAGAGAACAGTGTTTCATAACCCTTTCTCTCTGTGGGTCTCCTCCTAACTCTGATTCCTTCCAGGTATCCCTTTGTCCTACTGCCTGACCTCCTAGTCTCATGGTTGACCCCTCTTAATAAAAGCTCTCCCCATATCCCTTTTGGAATATTCTGGGGAGCCAGAAAAGTCAAATGCCCCCCAGTTGAGAAATATAGTTGAGAAATAGTGAGAGAATACTGAAGCTTTGATGGTGTGAGAACACAGCATCCCAGAACATATAAACATTTACATTCTCAGATGCCAGTGCTACTTCAATTTGAAAAAAATAATTGAATTATTAAATAAGATAGAAAAATTAAGAAATTCAGTGAATCTCAGAACTTATAATATTCACTAAACAGTAGTTTTGTATTATTTTAAAGGAGGATACAAAATCAAAAGAATAGAATGATATATTTCTAGATTGAAGATTAATTAGATAGATCTAAATAAACCTCCAGAAATTTCAGAGTAAAGACTTCACAAGGGCACCCAATTTTCTAAATGACTAGAAAATTGAGGAAGGCACACAGTCCCAGAAGTTTCCAGAGGGGAGAGTTAGGACATTATGTACTTTCGTTATTTATATTGAGGGAAAATGAAAGCGGGGGAGCAGGGAGATGCTCAAAGGATTGGAACACACTCCCAGCATGCTTGAGGCCCTGAGTTTGATCCCTGATGGCTACCAGAGCATTGCAGATACAAGTCCTCTAGCACTGAGCAGCATTGTAGCAATGGTTCAGTGAGTACCGAACCATACAGCTCATATGCCGCACAGCCTGAGCCACCTCCAACCCTCCCTACAAGAAAAATCATAATACAAGAACACAAACTGCAGTCCAAGGCCCTCTCAGGCAGCTCTTGCAAAGTGAATGATTCTAAGGCCCACAAATGGCCACCCCAGAATCTTCTGCTGTGAGTGGCAGCCATTGAGAACAGGAAGTGCAAGACTGTTCCATTCAGTGGAACCATGTATGCAAAGGAGAGCCTTGTTCCAGTAGGAAGTGAGCGCAGATATAGAACCCCAGGACAGTTCTTTACCCTACATTTGTCCGAAGACAGAAAAATCCTGTGTATCAAATCTCACATTACAAAAATAGCAATGCGGTGCAAGACAGCACTTAGATGTTTAATGCAGCAGTTCTCAATGGGGTACCACAAAGGAAAATAAATCAAGAAAATGGAGGGGGCAGGGCATGAAACTATGGGCAACTGGTAGGGCAGAGGGGCCACAAGAAGAAAAAAAAAGTTTGATGTAGGAGGCCACATCAGAAAAGGATTGGGCCAAAATGATAGAGTAGTGGGTAGATCATTTGCCTTGCATGTAGCCAACCTGGGTTTGGTCTTCAGTATCCTGTAGAGTACCAAACTTTCTGGGAGTAATTCCTGATTGCAGAGCCATAAGTAGTAAGTCCTGAACACTGACAAATGTGGTAAAAAAAAAAAAACAAAAAAAATAAAAAGGGAAAGAAAGGGGAAAAGAATAGAATAGAAAAAGAAGAAAAGAAAAGATGAGAAAAGAAAAGAAAATAGAGTCGAGATATATTGGACTAAACTCAAGGGTCTAAATAGATCCTTGGGACAAAATCCAACCGCCTTCACATGGTGAACAAAGCCATGCCCACCTCCTCAGTCTTTTCTCTCCCCAGAAAACAAACTCTTCTAGATGAATCCAAGCACCGCAGGCTTCTTGGCCCCACATTCCTGTACACATACACACACACACACACACACACACACACACACACACACACACACACTCCTGCCTGTTTTTCTCCTTTCCTGCCACTGATTTCTACTATGTTCCAATCTTGTACCAAAGCTCAAGAAACTTGGAGCAGTCATACCAGTCAAGGAGGGTGAGAAGTCCCTCTGGACATTCATTCTCTCATGACACCAGAGGGGTACTGTGGGGATACATAGTCATTTCCACTTATTGCTGCCATTCCCCCTAGACTCAATCTGCTTCCCAAACTGCATCTGAGATGAACCTTGGAGCCAGAGAGTTGATACCAAAGATTGAGCAAAGACTTTGCACATAGGAGCCCTGGGTTCACTCCCTGCCACTGTGTGCTCACTTCCCCAACATGGCAATTGAGCATAGAGCTGGACAGAGTTGCTGGGCACTGTGGTGTGGCACTCACTAATAAACAAACCAATCAAACAAGATCCATGTGACTCAAAACAGTCAGTTGTTCCTGAACACATACCACATGAATAAACACAGTGTGTAAATAAAGTAATTAGTTAAAATAAATAAATGAACTGGATCAATGGAACCTGGAGCACATCTGATTGGACAGCAGCCTGAGCCCGAGAGAAAAAGTCTGCAGACCATGCTTGCCACCCCAGTTGCTTTTTCCAAATCCTCTCTCTAAGACTTTCTGGAGAGTATACAGAGTGCATTTGAGTTTCCCAACACACCAACGGTCTATATCATTCCAATGCACTCTACTTCTTGCCCTGTATGGGGAATTATGGCATCAGTTAGTGAACTGTTCCTTTTGTGCTAGTGACAGTGGACTGAAGGCAGGGTAGAGACAGACAATGTATGAAGACCAGTGAGAGTGGTCCAGTCAGGAGCAGCGTGGGGCTTCACCTCAACTTTGTGCTGGCAAATGGTGATGCAATTAAGCAGAAGAGCTGTCACCAAAAAAAGAGTGTCTCAGGAGGGAGGGACAGGCTGGAAGATGAATTGGGATCTAAGTGTAAACCCACCAATCCTACCAGATTCACATGGCAGGAGTAGAAGTGGCCACTTTAGGCCACTCAGGAGGGCATTTCTACACTAAGATTGGATGGCTCAGAATCCCTCTAGGATAGGGGACAGTCAGGGGTGAGACTTCACTGCCTCCTATGTATAGCTATAGAATCCAGCAATGGCCACGAAGATATAGAGCACAAGTGAAGAAGATCCACATATGCCTGATGGATGGATGGTCTCACCAGTATATTTGGTGCATACTTCCCCACTGTGGTGTTTATGCAGCTGTTCCCAAACTCTGCTTCTCTGTTTATTTTTGTCCTTAGAGGAAGCAGGGAAGAGGGTTCTGCCTATTAGGCAGTGGGGGAGATCAAAGGTTCCCCAGCCCCCTGGCCTGAGAGGGTATGTCACTAAAGCCTTCCATCTGAGCCAAGATCAAAACAGCCCAGGGGCCCTCGGACCCACTTGGGCTCAGCAAGCTTCCAAAAGCACCTGTTGGAATCTTCCTTTCACTGCATACACCAAATGGGTCACCTAACATCCCCTTAGCAAAGGCCATAGCAGCAAGACTGTCTTGTCTCTGAAGGGAGACACAGACTGATGAAGTCAGTGTGTTTCATAGCGATAGGCAGCGTATTTTGGGGGGGATAAGAATCTCCAGGGTCAGTGGGACACCAATAGAAACTGGATTCAGCACTGTGGGAAGCAGATCAGAGCAATGTGTTCTCTGCCCACTAAGAAGCCAGACATGAGTTGGCTCTTCTCTGTTTGCTTTCCTCGTTTCCATAATGCCACCTTCTTCGTGGGTTCCACTCATCCGAAGCAAAACTATGAGTGACAACAATTCCCAACACCATTGGGTTGGCACTGGACACAGGCCTGCCCTTGTAAGACATGAAAGGAGCCTTGTTCTCCGCAGCCTCCTGCAAGTCCTCTCCTGTGTGCCTGGGGTTTCTTCAGGATGTAGCAATCACAACTGTCACCCATGGGGCGGGTGGCAGCATGGCTGGTGGCAGTGGTTCTCCTTCAGGGTCTTGTGAAGGTTAAACAGAGATCAGATGATCCCTCTTGAAGACAATGATCAAATCCTGATTGCAAAGTGGTTCCGGGCTCAGTCCCTCTCCCTATCCGGTGCCTTCAGAAAAGCACACATTGACATCTGTTCCCAAATCTACTTGCAAAGATTACAACTCCAAACTCAGCAAGAAACTGCGTGTGTGTGTTTCTGTGTGTGTAGAAAGGCTACATTTCTGCTTTTGTAAATCTACAATAATATCTACAGACAAAAACACCAGTTCTATGGGCAACATCAAAATGCCAAGGGACAATTGTGCCTGTGTGCCTGGCGGCAGTCCTGGGGAATGGGATACAGAACATGGAGACTAATTATCCAGAGAAAGAGTCTGGGGAAACTGAGAGTAACACCAGACCCAAAGATGACTTCAAACAGCTTTTCAAAACAGCTGTTGGCCAGTGAGCATGGCTCAGAGGACTAGTGTAAGTGCCTCATGACATGAGGTCATGAGTTCAATTCTCAGTATAACACACTGCCCCTATTCTGACACAATCAAGGTGGCTGTGGTGACCCACAGCACTGCACTACAGGACCCCTGAGCATCACACTGTTGGTCACTAGCACTGAATCACCTGGCCCTGTTGGTGGGGGGGGTCATCAAGAGCACCCCCAGATTCCCAGAGAACTTCTTGGGAGGCATGAATGAATGAATGAATGAGTAAGTGAATGAATCTTTTTTTTAATAACAGGACAGGGAACACTCAATGTCCATTGTTAAAATTAAGTTTGCAGGGCTGGAGAAACAGTGCAGGACTTATTAAGGCATTTGCCTTACTAGCAGCAATACTGCATATGGTATCCCAAGCACTACACGGTGTGACTCGTAAGCATAGGGCTGGGAGTGAGCCCTGAGCACAGTTGGGGTTAAGTTTAAGTTGCCAACACTGCCTTGTTCTGCTGACTTCTGTGTCAGGCAAAAAGTCATGCAGAAAAGAAGACTCAAGGTCTAAGGAGCTGACTGAGTGGCCCCACCCAAACTTAAATCTCAGCCCAGCAGTCCACAAGGTTGGGAAAGTTCTCAAACTTCAGAACCCAGAGCAAAAGTGCAGTAGACAGGCCTGAGGCTCCCATCTCACTGACCTTTTGAACAATGAGAGCATTAGAGGAACCAGCCCTCCCTCCTTGAATAGAACTAGGACCACCCCCAAAGTCAACTACTAAAAGACTGTTGTTCTTGCCAACACTGGTCAGTAATGATTTATTTTGCCTGTTAATGCATCAGAGATTGTTTTCTGAATAATAGGGAAAAGAGAGTGATATTAAGAAAGCTCAAGGGGGTCTAGAGAGACAGCACAGCAGGGAGGGCACTTGCCTTGCATGTAGTTGACCCGGGTTTGATATTCAGCACTTCATAAGGACCCCTGAGCTTACCAGGTATGATCCCTGAGTGCAGTCAGGAGTAAGCATTGAGCATCACTGAGTGTGGTATTCACACCACTGAAACCACCCTAAGGTTTCCACCCCAGCTAATTCTTCCTCATCCTTGAAGATTCAGTATTTCTAACCCTTCCCAATCCCCTTCCTGTGGCCCCTAAACCATAAATATATAACAAATTATTGGGGCCTGAGAGATAGCATGGAGGTAGGGCATTTGCCTTGCATGCAGACGGATGGTGGTTTGAATCCTGGCATCCCATATAGTCCCCCGAGCCTGCCAGGAGCAATTTCTGAGTGTAGAGACAGGGGTAATCCCTAAGCACTGCCAGATGATACCCCCCAAAAATAAATAAATAAATAACAAATTATTAAAAGGGGTGCTGGAGATTGAACCTTTGTCAGCATGTGCAAAGCACATATATAGACTTATCCTCTATACTCTCTGTTATTCAAATAAATGTTTCTTGGAGCTCTCAAAATCTGGTTCTTTCTCAGATGACACAATTCACACACTGACTGACATCATGACTTTATATGTTCGCCAGTGGTTGAGAGCTTGTCGTGTTCACACATGAATGGATCACCCATGAGCTGATGGTTACACTTTCTCCTGTCACTGGGGACACAAACACACCGTTTGTATGGACTTCATCCCAACTTACATACTGATGAGGGATTCAGCTTTCATCCTGGCCTGCATTTCACCAAGTTGCCTTGATTAATGTGAAATGCTGCTTCTCAGAGACACTGAGAAACAGCCAGGACTGACAGCCAAGTCTCCCCACTCCGGGCAGCTAACACTTGAGCCTGCATGTCACCATTCCCATTTCTTCAGAGATCTCCACACAAGAAAAATTATGGCTTCTAAATCCATCTGCTCCTTCCACCTTCTGCATCAGTCTTTTTGCTTCAGTCTTTTTGTCTCCCCTAAAGCCAGAAAACTGATACACTAGTCTCTGCAGAGTAAAATCTGTTTGCTGGACTTACCTCTACATCACTTCTCTCTTCCCTGTCTCACCAACTTTCCTGCCAGATTGAAATCTTCACACTTTCTCCTTAATTCCCAAATGTTTGGGTTCATTTTGACCATGCTGAGGAACAGAGACAGACACTACTGCTGTCTCAAGCAAGCCCTTTGTCTCTGAAGTCCTCCTTCTTCTCTGAACAGCCCTGTCTGACATTTTACTTCCCTGGTTAATTTTATTATTGTTTTTGTTGTAGTTGTTGAGAAGTTGGATTTTTTGTGTGGGGGGGATGAGGACCAGGGGAGGGGTGGGCATTAGAGGACAGCTCTATATATCTCAGGTTGTAATGCCCACCATTTCTCCAGAGGCCCCTGATTTGGGATGTGTATAATCCCAAAGTCATCTGGGATGAGCCCCTTCCCAGCCCCCATGTCTTTCAACTCCTCTACGTTAAACTCAGTAAAGCCTCACTTCTTGGAGATGTTGATCTTCAAGCAATCTGGGAAGCTGAAATTGGCCAGTGCAAATCCTTCACTACATATTCCTTATTCTACTTTTTGGTGTGGGTGGGCATAATGATAACTTGGCCAAGGTTGGCCCTGTTCACTCTACCCTGGTTCTGCTCACATGGCCTCCCCTCTATACTGCCTATATCCTGTGACTGGGGCCAGAGTGAGAACAAATAGGAATGTCCACTGCAAAGGACAATCTCCAAGATCTCCTTAGAATGGTCATTCTAAGACTATGAAGCTGGTTGCTGGTTGTAGCCACTGAGACCACCCTGAGGCAAAGGAACTTAGAGAACCAAATGTCAGAACAAAACACAAAATGCTCCTACACGCAGTTCCAAGATTCCAAAGGGAAAGCAAGTATTCACTGTTGCTTTGTTTTAACACAGTTAAATGAATGGTAGGAATCCTCGTTAAATTGACTTCGGCAAACATTGATTGAGGGGCTGGAGTAAGAGCACAGTGGTAGGGTATTTGCCTTACACATGGCTGACCCATGACGAACCTGGGTTTGATCCCTGGCATCCCATATAGTCTGCCAAGCCAGGAGCTATTTCTGAGCACATAGCCAGAAGTAACCCCTGAGCATCACCCAATGTGGCCCCAAAACAAAAAACAAACAAACAAAATTGATTGAGCCTTTGTATCATCAGTGAGATCTCACTGAGTCTTTATTGGCCTTTTCCCAAATGTCCCATTGGAAATCTCCAAGTGGGGTGGGAGAGAGAGAATGAGGCTAAGTTGTAGTCCTTGCATAAGGCCAGTGGCATTGGTCCCCAGCACCATGGGGTCTCCAGTCCTTGTTGGGTGTGGCCCTGGAGGACAGCAAATGACTCAGGTAATCATGAGCACTGCAGGGATTGAAGCAGCATCGTATTCTCCTATTCCTGCTTTTAATCACCAGTCTGGTTGGCTGAGTATCACAAGAAGGGACCCTAGACCTTCTGAACACTGCATGGGAGACAGATAGACAGACATATAGACAGACAGACAGACAGACACACACACACACACGCACGCACGCACGCACGCACCACACACATCAAGAATCTCCAAGCATTTGATCAAAAAATCAACACAAAAAAAAGTCAAAAGCAGTGAAACAATTTATTCAGAGGCCCATTACAAAATCAAAAGTTAACTTCACTGTATCCCCAAATCACAGCCCTTATTTTCTATTCAATCGAGCACAATTGCTAATTTTATTTCCAAATAGAAGAATTCTTTTCAAGGATGCTCAATGTTTTTAGGGCATTTTCCAAGAGTCACTCGAATGCTCCAGAATCTCTATGAAAAATAGTTGATGCCATTGTATGCTTTCAAGACTTGCTTTTTCCAGCTGCTTAGTACTTTCCATCTCAAAAAGACTGTTTGCTCTTGTAAAGTTGGTTAGGGGGGTAGGGGTTGCTGGGGTTTCTGAGTTGGAGGCCATACTCAATAGTGCATAAGAGCTACTCTTGTACTGTGGGGAGTACCTGTAGTGGTGGGTAGTGAACCCAGGTTTCCTGCATGCAAGCCTGATAAACCCAATCCATGAGCTCTCTTCCAGCCCTATTATCCTTTCAAAGAGTTAAATAAAATATTTTGCCCTCATTCTGACCAACTTTGCCAGTAGTTGATGTCCCTATTTTCCCTATAGAATAGGAAAAAACACTCTGAACTATGTTCCTATTCTTGGGATTTCTAATAAAAGAGTAAAGGAAGGGCGATACCTATAAGTGTCAAGCTAGAGGACTGACCTGGAATCTTAGTGGTAATTCTCCATCTTCCTTTGGCATATTGTTAGCTAAAGGTTCAGCAGGTCTGGTCTTCCGGAGGTAGAGTCATTATCTACAACTGCCTACTCAAATCCCATATCCCATAGCATTCAGTGTCCTCACCAAATTCCAGCAGATTTTATTACCCCAATTCCTTTGTCATGCCTAAGCCCTTAGAGGAGTTGCTGGGCATCCCTTAACAGCTGCCATTTAACTCCTCTCCAACCCAATCAGTTACACATTAGTTGGGCAGATTAGTTTAAAATGAGCAATTATCTTTCCTAGTAAAGTCCAATCAACATGAACTTAGAAAATTAAAAACAAACAAAACAAAACAAAAATCCAGCAGATGGTTAATGGTTAAATAGAAATAGGATTTTAAATGTGATGATTCTGATACTGTAGATCATTCCAGATGATGAAGTTTATTATTTAAGTGTGACAAGCAGCATATATAATCTGAAACCAAAAAATAGAAGAGAAGGAAAGTACAGGAGGACATAGTGGTCAAGAGTTCATGTCTTTCATGCTCAAGAACCCAAGTTTGGTCCCAGATATGGAATGCTTCCATGTATCAGCTCCAGGCAAAGTCCTGGTACTAGCCCCTCACCCCAAACACACCACTGAGCCAAGCACTGAACTGCTCAGCCTGGCTGAGAGTATTCCTGGGTTCCTGGAGTATTACTTGGGATCTCACATCCCTGGAAAATAAAAAGTACCAAGATCTGAAAACTGTATATAGAAATGTCTCCTGTAAGAAAACCCAGAATACCTCACAGACTGGGAGAAAATATTTTCACACCAATCATCTAACAAAGGGTTAATGATAAAGCATGATAAAGCTCTTGTAAAAAATTAATAGGAAAACATATCAACCACATCAAAAGATGGAGAGAGTAGATAAACAGCAACTTCCCTGAAGAATATAGAGAGATGGCAAGTAGGTCAATGAAAAACATTCTGCATCACTAATCAGTGAAATGCAAATCAAAGCAATGAGATACTATTTCACACCAATGGATTAACACATACCAAGAACTAAAACAACCAGTGTCAGTGTGAATGTGAGAGGAAAGGAGCCTTTATCTACTTACTGGTGGTGGGAATGTCAACTAACCTTTTTGGAAAATAATAGAGACAATTCTCAAAAAAAAACCTAAAATTTAACATTCATGTGGCTCAGAAAGTTCATTTCTTGGCATCTACCCCAAAGACCCAAACACTATTCTAAATAGACATTGGTGCTCCTGTGTTATGACAGCACTATTCACAACAATCCAGATCTGGAAACAACTCAAGTGTCCCAGAACAGATGATGGTTTAAAAAAATGTTGCTTCATAGACTACTAATGGGCTATACAGAAAGATGAAATCATGCAATTTTCCACTATACATAATCATGCTAGTGAAGTGAGACAAAAAGAGAGGGACAGAATATTCTCTCATATGATATAGAATGTCAAGAATCATTGTAAGTGAATAATGGATGGTCAGGGGAAACAGAACTTGAGATTTGGTCTACAGAGCTGAGCCTCCCATGATAAGGGAGTGGTGGGGCAGAAAGGGTAAGTAGATCCTCTGGTGGAGGATGTAGGATTGGAATGTTATATGCATGAGATCCTATCATTAATAGATTGTCAACCACTGTGGTATTGTAAACACAATTTAAATTGTGTATTGTATTGCACAAAACAAGGCCAGAGCAATGGTACAGCAAGAAGGCTGCTTGTCTTGCACGCAGCAACTTGGGTTTCATCTCTAGGGTCCCATATGGACCACTGAGCCTGTCAGGAGTAAGTCCTGAGTGCAGAGCCAGGAATAACCCCTGAGCACTAGGAATAACCTCTGAGCATCACCAAGTATGACTCAAAAACAAAACAAATGGACAGATATCTTACAGTACATTTACTATCTATCACCCACTAGTCATCCCAAAATGCAGAGTGATGAGAAAAGCATAGATAAAGTCTTCTACCCACCCTTGATCCTTTTTAGCTTGAGAAAAGCCACAGAGACAAGCCTTGCCAGGAACATCTCACATTTAATTTGCATCTTTGGTCACTAGTGAGTCTAGAGACCTTTCACTGTTGCCAAATTTCTTGCTACTACCCCATATCCTATAATGAGCCCTCCTATGGAGGTGCAAAGCCACAGACTCAGAACTTGTAGAATCAAAGGCCCTCTGGCTGTTCCCTCTGGCTTCCTGTGGGGGTGGTCCCTGAGCTCTTTGGTGTCTAAAAGAAGCATGTAGCATACATGAGTTCCTGTCAATTCATTGTGCCAGAGGTAAAATCCTTAAGGAGTAGGACTGAGGACCTCTTCACATCTGTGCCACAAGCCCAGGCACTTCTGGGTGCTCATCCCAAGTTCAAGGTAGAGAAAAATCACAGCAGCTGCTCCAATCTGTACCTGAAAAGCAGGTACAGAGAAGCAGAGCCAGAAGCCCCATCTTACATGGAGCACTGACAATCCCTGTGGCTACCCTCCTTTCCATCTGCAAGTGGTGCTCACACTTTTGGAGAGTCCCTTGAAAGAGAAGAGCATGTGTAATTCTGGCAAAGGCAGAGCGAAGAAGCTCTGGGTGCACAACTATTTCAGGAGGGCTCCAAGGCTGCAAGGATGTACAGCAGGGGTAGGGGACAGGAAAGAAGGACAAGAACAGAGAGGTGACACTCTGGTCTCACCTCCATATATCTGTTGCTATGTGTTTTGTTTTGTTGCTGATTTGTTGCTGGGGATAGGGCCCAGAGCATCAGAGGAGCAAGGCAAATACTCTACTACTGAGCTATCTTCCTGGCCTCTATATAGTGTTATTTAATTTTTGGATTTCTGGGCCACACCCACCCACCCATGTTCATGGGCTACTCCTAGCTTAGTGCTGGGGTGGTGATCGCTCCTGGTCATGCTGGAGGGTACCAGAAGTGGCAATGATTAAAGTCAGGGCTTTTGCCATCAAAGGACACTTCAGACTCTGAAATAGTGCTCCAGATCCCACAGCTATTTTATGTTATTGAGAGTTGTTGTGGGGTCATAGCCACTGGTGCTTGCTGGTCCAAGGAAAGAACTAGGGCCTCATGAATGCAATGACTGTGCTCTACCACAGAGACCTCCAGCAGGGGTCAGGATGAAAACACCCAAAAAAAGCATCTTATTTTCTATGCTCAGAGGCCAGAATATAGGTACAGGGCCTGTGTTCAGGGATTGCTCATGATGGGGCTCTGAGGATCCTATGAAATGCTGGGGGATGCTGAGGATGAAACCAGATCGGCTATCTGCAAGGCAAGCTTCCTGCCTGTTAAGCTATCACTCTGCCTCACAATATTTGTTTTATTTTAAATATAAATAAGACAAGTTTTATTTAAATCATCTCCATCCCAAAGATAAAAAAGGAAAAAAATCCTCTACACCCTGTGCCAAAGAGACAAACATAAAAGACACAATGACTGATTGGCCTATCAGTAGGTCACTCTGGGTGCTAAAGCATGTAGCTGGACTTTACAGAACTTTACAGCTCCCTGGAAAATTAGGTCTGCATATTTCCTAGGAATCCTTTCAGAGTAGTCAGACTAAGCACTTTAACTGCAGTGTTCACATCTGCAATGCTGGTTGCACTGGCCTTCACTCACTCTACTACAGAGCCATGAGTTCCAGACAGCAAAATGCCAGGACAGCAGTGTAGTGCATGTGGGAGGCACTAGGGATCAAACTGGGCCCCACACTTATAAGACAGATGATTCTAGACACTGAGCCATCTGCTAGAGCCTCCAGAAAAAATAACTCTATCTTTTGCTAAAGTTGTGCTTTTGCCAGCACCAGGTTTTTTTTTTATTTGATTGGGTTTATATTTGGTAAAACTTAAAAACATGTTAATATTACTCAAAGAATTTTCTTTATTTTAATTGCTTTATTAAAGCAATTTTACAAATTTTACAAAATTGTTCATTGTTCGGTTTCTGGCTGTAAAATAAATCCCCATACAATATATCCAGTCCCAGGTGAATGGGTCTGAAGCAGGTAGCCACAAATAATTAATAAATCAAGCCAGTCACAGGGAGAAAATTATAGTCGGGTGTCTTCTAGCCTCGTGGTCTCTCTGGGCCCACCAAACTAACAACTGTCTTTCTACGTTCAAATTCCCTCCAGTTCGGGGAGGGTTGAGTGAGAGACAGCAATATCCATAAGCCAATCTATTTTTACTTGTCTAAGGAAGGTGAAAAGGAAAGAGGAAGCTGGGGAATGCCTTTGTTTAGGCGCAGGGGTCTCAAACTCGAGGCCCTCGGGCTGTTTGTGGCCTTCTGTACAGCATTTTGTGGCCCTACCCTACAGGAATCTTTTTTTGTTTTGTTTTGTTTTGTTTTAGTTGTTTGGTTCACACCCCCAATGTTCAAGGCTTACTACTGACTTTGCACTCAAGGATCACCCCGACTTTGCCTCCTGTGGCCCCCAGGTAAATTGAGTTTGAGATCCCTGGTTTAGGGTAAAGGCAGGGTGTTCCAACAATTCACTCTTTTCTGTTCAAAAAAAAAAATGAGGACTACAAAAATCTTGTTCTATTATTCTCTGAAAAAGGTGTGAACCTCCAGAAGGAGCTAGAAAAGTGGTTGCTAATTTACAGAGGCACAATAAAAGTTGGGGATATAAAAAAAAAATAAAAAAAAAGAAACCCTTTAGTGGCAAGTAAAGTGGTAAGGAAATTTTAAGCCAGTTACTGTTGTAGCTACTTCCTAGGAATCACTAGTGAGGATAGGTTTGGCTGTAAAAGCATCATAGGTTAAATTGTTAGATACTTCATTCTCACAGCAATCAGCTTTTTCCATATCCTTGTCTTAAACATACCACAATTTTTTTTCATAGACTTCTCTGAACATAAACAATAGAATCGTTCTGCAGATATACCAAATCTCTGGTTAAACCGTTTTCAAACTCTTGAGTCTGCAGAGGCAGTAGCTGGCTCATAAACCTTGGGAGATGGAAGTTTCTTTGGTTTGGTGCCAGTAGTGAATGATAAATTATCAGCACAGGGAAGGCCTTTAGATCAAGAGCTCATCACCACTGGGAGGGGAACCCTTCCCTCTTAGGGCATGTGTGTGAGAAAATCTCTAGGTACCCTGGAACATACAGTCCAGAGAGAGAAATGCAGGTAGATGGACTAGACCAGAGCAACATGAAGCTTTTCAGAAGAGGGAACAAGTGCACCATGTTCCAGTGAAGGCACTGCACAATCAGTCTAGCTTGAGGTGGTCGTCATGATGACTATTCACCAGACAGAAGGTCAAGTCACTCAGCATCTTAGAGTTTTCTTGGGTAAAATCAGGGTGTTTTAATATACTATCCTTCACCAGAGTATCCTTTCCATACCAATTCCCTCCCATGCTCCACTCCTACTCTCACTTTGCTCTAAGCCAAGCAATTTGCTTCTCTGTCTCTCTTTTCATGATACAGTGGTTTCCACTATTGTTAATAAAAGGGTGCCTTGGGGCCAGAGAGATAGCATGGAGGTAAGGCATTTGCCTTGCATGCGGAAGGATGGTGGTTCGAATCCCGGCATCTCATATGGTCCCCTGAGCCTGCTGAGATCAATTTTTGAGTGTAGAGTCAGGAGTAACCCCTGAGCACTGCCGGATATGACCCAAAAACCAAAAAAAAGGGGGGGGGGTTTCCTTGCCTGTCATTTTCTCTACTTTCAGTACCAAGTGATCAGTTCCAACTATCATTATCCTAGTAAACTCTTCTTGACTTTAGCTACTCTCACCACTTATTTCATAATAAGAAATTATTTCATAACTTCATTTTTCCTAATGCATTTCTTGCCCCTTTATCAAAGATTAATTGATTGTATGTCTAGGTAATATTCTCTGAATACTCAAGTCTATTCCACTGATCTGAGGGTCTGTCTTTATCCCAGTACCATGCTGTTTTAATGACTATACCTTTGTAATACAATTTAAAGTTGGGAAAAGTGATGCCTCCCTTATTCTTTTTTCTAAGGGTTGTTTTAGCTATTCGTGGGTGTTTATTGTTCCAAATGAATTTCAAGAATGTTTGATCTACTTCTTTGAAGAATATCATGAATATCCTTTGAGGAATTACTTAATTCTGTACAATGCTTTGGGGAGTATTGCCATTATAATGATGTTAATCCTCCCAATCCATGAACAGTGTATGTGTCTCCATTTTCTTGTGTCCTCTTTTATTTCTTGAAGCAAGAATTTTTATTTTTTGTATAGGTCCTTCACCTCTTTAGTTGACTCCAAGGTATTTGAGTTTGTGTGGCACTAACATGAGTGTGATTTTTTAAATGTCTGTTTACCCCCCCCCCATTCTTCCTGTGTAATCTTACTTGATGGTAAGATCATCCCATTTCTGGGAGGGGTCTTTGGAAGGTAACAAAAGGATTGTCTCAGGGGTGTAAAGGGGGGGGGGATTCAGGGATTGATTGGGGATTCAGCAAGAGAGATAGAGAGAGAAGCAGGATGGAGGGAGAAGAGACAGGCTTGAATGCAGGGCTACTTATGAAGTTTGCTTAAAAGGTTAGCCCAGGTGGCTAGACCTTGAATAAAGAAAGTTTCATGTCTTCTGAAATCTGACTGCTGTGGATCATTTGCTCACTGCTATCCTGAACCCTCAGACCCTTCAACTGGAAGGAAGGAGTTGCAAGCACATGGCCCGGGACGGCAGAGAAAGGCCTCTTTATCCATCTCAACATCATCCACCTCCATCCAGGACTTCAAAATTAACATGTTTTTCAACAATGTCCATTTCTTCTCTATCATTATTTGTGTACAAGAATGCAATTTATTTTCGTGTGTTAATTTTGTGCCTGCCACTTTGCTATGTAAATCTAATGTTTCTAGAAGCTTTTTAGTAGAATCTTTAGGTTTTCTAAATATCTTCAAACATAAATGTCATCTTCAAACAATGAGAGTTTGACTTCTTCCTTTCTTGTCTAGATGATCTTAATATCTTTTTTTTTTGCCTAATTGTTATGACAATAACTTCCATCACTATATTCAATAGGAGTGGTGAGAGGTGGCAGTCTTGTCTAGTACCAGATTTTAGAGGAAACGCTTTTAGTTTATCTCCATTGAGAACAGTATTTGCCACTGGCTTGTGGTAGATGGCCTTGAGTATACTGAGAAAAGTTCCTTCCATTTCCATCTTGTTGAGAGATTTTATCATGAATGGGTGTTGGACCTTATCAAATGCTTTCTCTGCATCTATTGATATGATCATATGGATTTTATTTTTCCTTTTGTAGATATGGTGTATTGTGTTGACTTGCATATGTTAAACTATCCTGAGTTCTTAAAATATAACCTACTTAATTACTTGTTCATGTGTATCACCTTCTTTTTTTTTTTGGTTTTTGGGCCACACCCTGTGACGCTCAGGGGTTACTCCTGGCTATGCGCTCAGAAGTTGCTCCTGGCTTCTTGGGGGACCATATGGGACGCCGGGGGATCGAACCGCGGTCCGTCCTAGGCTAGCGCAGGCAAGGCAGGCACCTTACCTCCAGCGCCACCGCCCGGCCCCTGTGTATCACCTTCTTGATGAGGCACTGGATCCTATTTGCAAGGATCTTGTTGAGGATCTTTGCATCTGTGTTCATCAGGGATATTGGTCTGTAGTTTTCCCTTTTTGCAGCATTTTGTCTGGTTTTGGTATGAGCGTGATATTAGCTTCATAATATCTACATGGGAGTGTTCCTATTTCTTCAAATTGATGAAAGACCATAAAAAGGATTGATTGTATGGGGTCGGAGCGGTAGTGCAGGTGGTAAGGCTTGTGTGTGCTAGCCTAGGACGAATGGCAGTTTGATTCCCCAGCATCCCATATGGTCCCCCCAAGCCAGGAGCAATTTCTGAAGGCATAGCCAGGAGTAACCCTGAGTGTCATTGGATGTGGCTGTAAAAAAAAAAAAAAAAGAATGGATTGATAGTATTTCCTCTTGAAAGGTTTGAAAAAATTCCTAAGTGAATCCATCTGGGCCTGGGCTTTTGTATTTGAGTAGACTTTTGATTGCCATTTAATTTCCTCAATAGTGTTGGATCTTTTTAAATATGCTAGACCATCTTGGTTCAAATATAAAAGATTATTAGAGTCCAAGAATTTATCCATTTCTTCCAAGTTCTCATGTTTTGTGACATAGATTTTCTCAAATTAGTCCCTGATTACCATTTGAATCTCTGTAGTATCTGTAGTGGTCTCCCCACACCTTTGCATTTCTAATCCGGTTTAAGTTTCACTCTCTTCCTTTCTTTGTGAGTTTGGCTAGTGGTTTATCAATCTTTTTTATTTTTTTTTCAAAGAACCAACTGTTGCTGTCGTTGATCTTTCAGATTGTTTTGTATTTCCACTTCATTAATTTCTGCTCTAAGCTTTGTTATTTCCTTCTACCTACTTATTGGTTCTTTTTGTTGATCATATTCTAATTTTATGTGTCATTAAGTTATTTATTTAGGCCCTTTCTTCCTTCCTGATGTGTGCTTGAAAAACTATAAAATTTTCTCTGAGTACTGCTTTTGCTATGTCCCACAAATTCTGATAATTTGTGTCTTCATTTGCATTTGTTTCCAATACTCTTTAGATTTCCTATTTTATTTCATCCCTGACCCACTGGTTGTTGAGTAGTGAGCTGTTTAATTTCCAGATATTAAAGTTTTTCTTCTGTGTCTCTTTGTAGTTCACTTCTAATTTCAGTGCATTGTGATTTGAGAAGGTAATCTGTACAATTTCTACCTCTTGATTTTATGGAGATATGTTTTATGGGCCAGCATTTGGTTTATCCTGAAAAATGACCCATGTGCATTAGAGAAGGTGTGTATCCAGTTTTCTGGTGATGGAGTCCACTTTATTCCATTTCTCCTTTCAGAGCTAGTATATTCTTCTTGGGTTTCTGCCTGATTGACCTATCAAGGAGTGACAGGGTAGTTTTGAAGTCTTCCACTATTATTGTGTTGCTATTGATGTCTTCTTTCAAATTTGTCAACAATTATATTAAATATTTTGCTAGTCCCTCATTGGATGCATATAATTTTAGGGGTGAGATTTCTTCCCTTTATTATTATGAAATGTCCATATTTGTCTCTTAAAATTTCTCTAAGTCTAAATTTTGTGTCATCTGACATTAGTATGGTCACTCCAGCTTTTTTGTTTGTTTGTTTTTTGGTTTTGAGTCACATACAGCAGCGCTCAGGGGTTACTCCTGGCTCTATGCTCAGAAATCGCTCCTGGCAGTTTCAGGGGACCATATGAGATGCTGGTATTTGAACCACTGTCCTTCTGCATGCAAGGCAAACGCCCTACCTCCATGCTATCTCTCCTGCCTGGTCACTCCAGTTTTTTTAAGGGAGTTGTTTGCTTGGATGATTGTTCTCCACCCTTTATTTTGAGTCTGTGTTGCTTTCAGTATTCAGATGTGTTTCTTGTAGGCAGCAGAATGTTGGATTCAGCTTTTTGATACCTTTGCCACTCTGTGTCACTTAAATGGCACATTTAGTCTATTGTTGTCTTAAAGTAGACATTGCAGTTTTTCTTCTAAGGCTGGTTTTGAGTCTGTAAAATTTCTGAGCTGTTGTTTGTCCATGAAGCTATGTATACTTCCTTCAAACCTGAATGTGAGTCTGCCTACTTGCAATATTCTAGACATAGCATTCATTTTATTGAGTTTTGTCACTATATCCTATCACTGCCTTCTGACTTTGAGGGTTTCTTGTGACAGGTCTGCTGAAAATCTTAAGGAATCTCCTTTGAATGTAATTTCTCTTTTTGATCTTGGTGCTTTTAGTAGTCTATCCCTATCTATTGGATTCGTCATTGTGACTAGGATGTGCCTTAGTATGCTTTGCTTTGGGTCTCTCTCATGTGGTACTTTTGGGACAGCATGCAGTATTTAGCTCTGGGAGTTTCTCTGTAATGATGTTTTTGAATGTTGATTCTTCCTGGGGATTTTCTTCCTGGGATTCTAGAACTCCAATGATTCTTATGTGGTTTCTGTTGAGTGTATCAAAGACTTCTATTTTCATCTGTTCAGATTCTTTGAGAATTTTTTCCATTGTCTGATCATTGCTTTAAGGCTCTTTCCCAATCTCTTCTGTTGTATACAGTTGTTATGTATCTCATTTTCCAGCTCACTGATTCTGTCTTCAGCTGCCATTATTCTGTTGGAGAGGCTTTCCAATGATGTTTTCATTTTGTCCACCGAGTTTTTCAGACCTATTATTTCAGTTTGGAGTTTTCTGATTTTTATCTTTGTATCTTCTTGATTCTTGTTTATGTTTTTTCTTTTTTTCTTTTTTCCTTTTTTTCTTTTTTTATTTTATTTATAGTTTTTCAACTCAATCATGCTTTCTTTTATTTTTACAAGGATTCTCCTCCATATTTCTTCTCTAAACTTCTTATATGATAGGCTAAATTGGTGGTTGGCACTTTTTGGGTCATCAGAACTGCCATCTTCATTTCTATGCATGGTGTTGGTCTGTGCTGTTTTCCCATAGGCACATTTGTAGTCTGGTGTTTTGTGCATGTTGTGCTGGGGTTCATTGGCTAGAAGATGTGCACGACCACGGAGCAAAGCAGAACACAGTGCTCCTCAGGTTCTGCTGTTCATGGGCAGAAACAGCCTACCTCTGCTTATTTGCCCTCAAGAGATCTTCTCTGCAATGCTGCCAGGGATCTCTGGATTTGGGGGTTATGGGCACCTCATGGGGCATAGTAGAGACCTTTGAAAATGTCTCCGATTTTCAAAGCACAGGGCAGCACAGTCTACCCCATCTGTTGTGCCCTCAGGAGATTTTTCTCTATTGTGTCCTCAGGGATCTTCTGAGTGGAGTGGTTATGGCCACCAGAGCAATGTATTTTAGTTTTCTTTACATAGTTCTTTCACCTCTTTAGTTAATTTTAAAATACTTAAATTTTTTGAGGCAAATTGTGAGTGAGGTTGTTTTCAATATATTTTTTTCTTCTCTTATTACTTTTCTATAAAAAAGCCATGGATTTTTCTGAACTAACTTTGTAGCCTGGCATATTATTAAACAAGTATAGAAACTTTATGTGAAGTTGTTAGAATTTTCTAGATACACTATCATGTCATCTGCAAACAACAAGAGCTTCACTTCTTCCTTTCCTATTAGGATGCTTTTAATGTCTTTTGCTTGTATAAATTCTATGGAAAATACTTCTAGTACTGGAGTGAATAGAAGTTGTTAGAGGGGCAAACCTTGCCTTGTGCCATATCTAGAGAAAAGGCTTTTCATTTTTTTCCTATTGAGTATAATGTTTGTAATGGGTTTGTGATAAATGGCTTTGACAATATTGAGGAAAGTTCCAGGATTCATCCTTGCATCCTGAAATTAATCTAACTTGGTCACAGTGTATAGCTCCTTGATAAATTGTCGAATTTTGCTTGCTACTATTTTGTCGAGGATATTTGCATACATGATCGTCAAGGATATAAGCCTATAATTCTTTTTCTCTTTTTGTAGTGCCTTTGTTTTCTTTTGGTATCAGTGAAGTTGGCTTCATAGAAAATATTTGGGATGTTTGTTTTTTGTTTTTTCAATTTCCTGAGAGAGCTTGAAGAGGAATTGGTAGTAGGATCCTCTTTAAACATTTGAAAGAATTTACTCGGTGAATCCATCTGAACCTGGGCTTTTTGTTTTTGGGAATCCTTTTGATTACCCTTTCAATTTTTGCAATAATGATAGGACTGTTCAGGTATTCCAGATCATTCTCTGTCTCAACCTTAGAAGATTGTAGAAGCCTCAAAATGTATTAATTTCTTCCAGGTTCTTTTGTTTTGCTAATCTAGGGAACAAACAGCACAGAAAAACTCTGTTGAAATCAGATCTCATTCCTTAGGTGGGGGGTTCATCTCTTTATACCCCAGAACACATCCCACTCTTTTCCTCTTCATTCCATCTCTCCTAGGAAGAGCTCTCCTTTTTGTCATGACTTCCTATCTATTGGATGAGAAGTGACATAATTTCTAACTGTGTAGAAATGAAATAAATTCATTCATGGAAGGCACTGAGGCTCTGCCTCTGCACTGAGTAAGTAAACTACAGGTGCTGGTGATTCATTTTCAGCTTTATAATTGTTACTGACATTTGTAAAAGTGCTTCTTTGATGCCAAGTAGAACTCATTTGTAGCTGGGACCACACACACTTTTCTTGGAGAGGTAGATTTTTACCTCTTACAATCAGAATTTGGCCTCTGAAGGCAGCCCTGGGACATGTCCTCAACACTATACAGTCAGGGAGAAGCTGACAGGATTTTAAGCCTGGTAACAGGAGTGAGGCTGACACTGGACAATAAGACAAAGCCAGACCAGGGTCACTGCACAGGAATCCAATGTGTGCAAGGAGTCTGGGGCTCTCCCAAACCTCATTATCAAAATAAAAAGAAAATCCAGATCAGGATTATAGAGTTCCACTCCTACCTAAAATCCCTGGCAGCTCAGCTCAAAGTCAACCTTCCTATGCATATACATCTGCCAGTGGACCACAAATGTACCATCGTTTTAGTGACAATTAAGTGTTTTATCAAGCTGTGCCACCCCTCTAGGTGAGGCTCTAAGAATAGTATTTTGTAATGTTTCATCATCATCATCATCATCATCATCATTATTACTATGAATACTTTTTCCAAGCAATAAGTCAAGGTCACACAAGAAGCACACAAAATGTCACCTCAACTTCCCACTGAACAGGACCTTGAATCCTCTCAGCCTCACATTCTAAAGAACTGATCAAATTAAACTACTCAATTTAACAATTCCACCTGAGATTTTAATGGGAAAATGAGCTTAGGTTTATATTTACAGAATCTACCACCAACAAATTCAGCAGAATCACAATTACTTAAATTTTATTTAATTATTTATTTTTGGTGTTTTGGGTCATACACAGTGGTGCTCAGGGCTTACTCCTGATAGGTCTGACAAGTTGCCAGGGATCCGACAAGACAAGTACCCTACCCACTATACTATTGCTCCACTCTCGTATTTTAAATATGCTTCAAATACTTAGGCATATACCCACCCTCACAACACACATAACTCAGAAACCTAGGGCGAAAAAATCTTATGCTGTATCTAGAAATGTTTGGAAATGTTTGCTTTGAGCCAAAAGTATGAGCTCAATTTCAGAAAGAAATAGAGTGAGATAACAAAATGACCATCAGTCACTATCTGACTTCACAGCAAAGGTTATCACGTGCTTCCAACTATCTAAATCTGGACTCTGCTCACATTTCCTATCAGTACACCAGCTGAGAGATACCATGAACATGAATGTCTGTGGAAACAACTCATCTCTGCACAGATAACATGAAAGTTGTACAGACAATATGGAAAGCAGTGCACACGTGGCTGTGTTCCAATAAAACTTCATTGATACCACATTAGGATTTCATCATCCAATATGAAAGGTTACTCTTCTTTCCATGTCTTCTCTTTCATTTACAAATGTGAAACACATTATTGGCCTGTGGCAGAAAAAAAAAAAAAAAACAGGAGGCAGACCTAATTTGGTCTACTTCTGGCCTACTTATCTAGAAAAACTAAGGCATTTTCCTAAGAGGGCACAATCTCCCTTAAACTTGTTTTCTTCATCTTCATCACAGGGAAGAAGTAGGTGAGGGGCTCAGAAATGGAAAATTCCTGATAGGATTGTCAGGACACTGGTTCACTGGTTCCACACTGCCTCCCTCACCTCATGTGATTTCCTGCAAGACACTACTGAATACCATTACTGTATTATAATATCATCAGAATGATCTTTTGTGACCCGAGATGATGAAATACTTTAATGGATCATTAATATATATATAATATATATATGACAATTAGGCTTCATGTGTGGCTAGACCGGCCTTTGCCCAATCAGAAGTCATTGACTACTGTCAGTTATGGGAACGCCTTTGTTAATAAGCACATACTCATAAGGCAATCTACAAAATGAAATAGTCATTCTTATTTTCATTTCATTTCATTTCTTATTTATGTCCCCATGAAGGACAACTGCTGAAAGAGCCTTTAAGGCACCTTGCTTCAGTAGAATAACTGGTTTCCTTGACCCGAACTTTCCTTTCCCCCTCAACAACATTCCTTCCCCCACTCCTCTCCAAAGTCTGCCCACACACCTCCCTCTGGACTACAAACACAGGCTCTTGGTTTCTCTCAAGTCACAAGTTTGACAGAACAGCCTCAACAAGCAGCCCAGGATCTAGGATCCAGGATCTACTCCACTCCCACCCCACTCCCAGACCTCCATTAATCCTAAAGCTCTATGGTGTTGAGGCACATGGATCCCTTCAGCCCTTGCACAACATCCAATTTGTCTGTGGTGGCCATAATGTCAAGGCCAATGTCTCCTAACCTGGGTCCCATTTGCTATGAACCCAGATAATGTCAGAGAGCCCTGAGGAGGCATCATTATACATAGTTGGACACTGGGGGTGTCCTGTTCTCAATGACTTCCTTCACTCTTTTTCTCATACCCCCCACTTAGAAAATAAGATTTCCCTTAAATTATTTTCCCCTTGATATTCTTAAAAGGACAAGAATAATCAAATTATCTCTTCAAAGAACACACATGTCAACTCTTGAGGGAAGAAAAGCAAAGCAACTTCCTGGTGAGGGCACAGCCCCAATTTCTAGAACAAGCCTCCACCTCTATGAGGCAAAGGAGAACACTTTTCCAGAGGCCCACAAACCCTGGGTAAACTTGTAAATGACAAGAGACAAAGCATGCTCTATGCCACTGGTGCTTTGACCTGAATTTCCAGAAGTCTGAGCTCCTGGGAGAAAAACCAAGTGGGGCATGGAAAGAAATGCACCTATTTGTACCCACGTGAACTTGGCACGTGGACCACCCAGGGAGCAAGAGGCCCATATAGGGAGGATCCCACTGACACAACCCACAGGAATGTGCCCGAGTGAATTGGGCGTTGGTATTTTTTTAATTTATTTTTAAAGAGTATTTCCTTTTTCTTGAACTTAATTCTCTAAGAATCTTTCCCTAACTCTTTCCCTAAAGGGCTATGCTACAGTCAACCATGAGGAGGTTATTATGATAAGATAATTATTTTTTAACAGAAGTGCTCAATTATTGAGCACTTATCTGCCAGGAAGCTTACTGTGCACTCTCTGTACCTTATCTCATTGAAGTGCCATGACTAACCCAACTAAGGAGTGTGATTCTTCAATGGAGTGGCAGATGGGGGAAGCATGACAAAGTTTGAAGAGGTCACCAAAGACTCCCATACCAGAACCATTGCCTCTATGGCTAACCAGAATGCCTCACTCCACTCATTAGTCCTGGGGAGACAATCAGACCAGTCTTCTCCTCACGCAATTATCTATACAACAATAGTTCCCAGGGGGAACTTGTCATAAAGAAATTACCAGAATTGACTTCAGCCTCCCTAGATAAAATGTGACAAAACTTTAAGAGATGTTCTCCAAAACCCCTCAATGACCATATTTTTCTCCCCTATTTACTTTAATTATGAGAATTTCTGGGGAATATACTCAAGTCTATTTTTAGGGGGTGTGCTGGGAGGGTTTGGGTCACATCTGATGATAGTCAGAACTTACTTCTGGTGGGCTCAGGAGATCTTATGGGACACTGGGGATAAAATAGAATCAGCCACATGCAAGCAAATGCCCTACCCACTGTACTATCTCTCTATTTTCAATATCTCAAGTCTAAACTTGCCAAGCACTTTTCTAACCAAGTTGCTAAACATTTTCTCTTTGTTCACAAGAATAAATGGATGAAAGGGTGAATGAGTGAGTGAGTGAGTGAGTGACTGAATGACTGAGTGACTGAGTGACTGAGTGAATTAATGAGTGAGTGAGTTAATGGATCAATGGGTGAGTGGATAGATGGGTGACTTTCACCCTGAACTCACACAGAAAGACTTTATCCAGAGCCACAGCTCAAGAACCAATAGGTAAGCCTCGGGAATATCCCGACCAAAGGCAATAAAACATATCATTGCCACACAACACCAAGGTCAATGTCATTGCAGCTCCTCCACTTCCTCCCAAGACTGCCCCCTGCTTATTACATTTCTTCTGGAGTTATTCACAACCCTAAGTCATCACAAGTGAGTAAAGACTTTCTGACCCATGACAGATTACTTTGAAGATAGGTAAATAATTTCATCAGTTCAGGCAATTTTCTGAGTGCTGACTTGCACTCTATTTGTGTGGCCCCTAGACACAAAGGGGGAAAGTTGTTGTACAGATATTGAATAGAGAAAGAAACTGAGCCTGCAAAAGACAGAGCCAAGTTCCAAACTCAACTCTGCCACTTATTCCTGTAACACAGACCTCCCTTATAGGCCGTGCTGCTGATAAATTTCTCTCTTGACTTCCAGTTCCTTCCTGCAGACAGAGACCAGGACAAGCACATGGTCCCTGTTTATGATCAGTGTTGTGTTCTATTTGGGGGACCACTCCAAAATGAGGCCCATTCTGTTCATGCCACTTACTGTTCTAGCTACCAAAGGCTCCACTTCTCAAGGGAAAATACCCATGGTGAGCTCCAATGAGGCATTGATCTCTGTTGTACTCTCGACAGGACTGAGATCAAAGCTCCCAAGATCTGCCATGCTACATGCTCAATCTGCAGTAATAAATTACTGTGATATGTTGGGATCCTCCTGCTAAACCTGATCTGGGGTGATCTGCCAATTATTTCAACAAAATTTTTCATCATTGGGGCCAGAGTGATAATGTAATAGGGAGAGCACTTGCCCTGTACACGGCTGACTTAAGTTCGATTCCTGGCACCTCATATGGTCCTCTGAGTCCACCAGGAGTAATCCCTGAACATGAGGAGTAAGCCCAGAGTATCACTGGGTATAGACCAAATTGCTCATCATAGGAAATAAGAAACTTTGATTGAAACTCCCTACCTCCTTTACTTTTACCTTAGATACTACAACTATCCAAAATCTTCCCACATCTTTTTCCAATTTTTTCTAGGCAATATCTAAGAAGGCTCCGGTGGGCTCAGAGCCAGCACACACACACACACACACACACACACACACACACACACACACACACACACACAGGAGCAGCCACTTTGTTTATTCCATTTCTGTGGCAGCTGTTTGGACAATCTTTTTAGATAATGCTCCAGCACCATGAGAGCCTGCATGAAGAAAGAAGTAAGATTTCCTGGGACAGATGCAGGAAGTACAAAAGAAGACATGAACACAAGTTCCATGGACCTGCTTGCTCTGGTAGTTTTCTCTCTACAGGAAAATTGTGATGCAAAAGAATTACTTGTCTAAGGGGTCCCAATCCTCCAAGTATTCCCTGAATTCCCAGAGTCACAGCTGTCCCTGGCTATGCAGCCAGCACAGGGAAAGTGCAGAAGCTCTGTATGAAGCTCATGCCACTTCTCTGCTTTTGTTTTTATTTAAGCAACAAGCAAAGGTCTGTGGAGACCCAGGCTTTGGCAAACTCAACTGTACAAATCATTTCACTGTAAAGGGACCCAGAAGACCAGCTCCCTCAGGGCCATATTTGTGCCAACATGTCTACAAAAGAGCGATCTTTCTTTACCAGAACTATTTTGCAAAGAAGAGAAAATGGGCTTATCAGCTCAGAGAGCCTCAAGAGAGCATCTGCCACCACAGTTGTCATTGTGGAATAAAGTGGTCTAGGCTAAGTCCTCTAAACCACATGAAGACCATTTATTATCCCAACAGACAGCTCTCTGCACAGTGAGCTACAATCCTCGGCAAATCATACCCATCATGATTACCAAAGCAAGAGGATGCAGACACTGCTAATTTCACTGCTGGTCTTGCCTGCCACAGAGCCACATTTTGACATTTTCAGATTCTTCACTATTCAATCTCAGCTGCCCCTAGAGTGTATGTTTGGAGTTAAACAACAATGAACCACACTGGAAAACCAAGGCAGTATAACCTGCAATCAAAGGCAATGATGGTGTTTTCAAACATCATTTAAAAACAAGGGGAAAGAAACTCTAATGACTCTTGTTTGCACAATTACTGATGTGTATTTAGAAACAAACACCACCTACACAATTCTTTTTATCTCAACTATTCAGCTCTCAGCCTCCTATGCTAAATAATTAATTGGGAGTAACAGCATTTATCCTGTGTTACACTCAATGTCTCCTCCCCAAAAGTGTCAAGTGACAGCTGACAGCCGACTTCACTAATTTCTTTTGTATGGATTGTCCACAGTGTCTAATTATAATATTCCTCTCTCCCCCCGCACACACACACACCCCTTGTTCAGAGGCTGTAGCTAAAAGACCATATTAAAAAAACTTCTCTATGGAAGAAGAAAAACTTTTCTATTCTATAGAAGTAGAAAATCATGAATAGTTCTATAAGATCAAGTTTCCTAAATACAAGGAAGATACCCATATCATTACTTATTAGTGGTTCATTTTATAAAACTCTCAAATACACAGCAAACACAAAAGATAGTGTCATGAGCATCTGTGTACCAATGACAAAACTTTGATCATTTCCTGGGGTGTGTGTGTGTGTGTGTGTGTGTGTGTGTGTGTGCAAGGGATCAAACTCAGAGTGTTTCACACACACAAGGCAAATGTTCAGCCATTGAGTTACAACCTCTGGCTCTAGCTTTGTCGGATCTTCATGTCTTCCCATATTTGCCCAGGAGCTAACTTTACAATAAAAAATTTATCAAATAAAAAAATTATTGGGAAACCTTTCCTGCCTGTGCCTCCCATGTAATTGCTTTTCAGGTTTCGAGTATCTCATCAGATACTCAGATTTCGAGAGTGCATCAGTGTTGTTTTTTTCTGATATAGTACTTTTAAATTTTTCAACCCTCCTACAGATAGATTTGGGCTGTTCCATTTCCATCTTCAATGTAGGAACACAAGCACACAGGATTTGATCCATCCCCCAGTGAAAGGCTTTTAGATGATTGCAGGTGGCTCACAATTGTACACAAAAAAGAAGCACACACTTTTATGGTATCCCTTTGTACACAACACAATGATTTTTTCCAGGTGCACACAGAAGTGGAACTGGTGCGTTCTAGGTATTTATGTATACCTGTACTTCACTAGGTGTAACCACCGCTCTGCAAAGAGATTTTGCATCATTAAATGCTGCTCCCACCAACCCGGGTGGTGACTGCTGTTACCACCTAGGCATCCATTACTGCTGTCAGTCACTGTCATTGCTGACAAATTGATAGGCAGGACCTGGGGCCTAACTTCTACTCCTGCCCTTTCCATTCACTGGTTATCTAGGTTCATGTTTATGATTATGTCAAGCTTTTTTTTTGAGATTAATGTATTCAAGTGCTTTTGGAATTCACTAAACTCAGATTTTCATTAAAAATAAAAGTGCCGAAAATGAGAGCCAGAGAGAGAATAAAAGAGAGAGTGTGTGTAAGAAAGGAATAAACTGAAAGAAAAATGAATGAAGGTGAAAGAAAGAAGAAAAGAGAAAGTAGAAAGAGGTAAGAGAGAAAAATAAAAATAGGAAGAAAAAGAAAAAATAGAAAAGTGAAAATAGAAATAAAGGAAAGAAAGTGAAGAGGAAAAAAGAGAGGAGACATGAGAAAACTGAAAAAGTAAATAAGAGAGTAAAGAAAAAGAAAAGGAGATAAATCAAGAGATAAAAGTAAAAGAAAGTGAAAAGAGAAAAATTAAAAAAGGAGAGAACAAAAAACTAAAAACTATCTTGGGCCACTGTCATAACTCAAAAGGTTTGAGAATATGCTTAGCATGCAAGAGGCCCTAGTACTGATGGAGTGTCCCCAGAACAATGATCCAGGAAGTAACCTTATATAGAAATCAGAGTGAATGGCTTGCATGCATGGAACCCCCTGTTCAATCTTCTACCGCATATGGACCCCAAAACAATTCTGGGTGTGATCCTGATAGTTCCCAGTACCCCAAGGCCCAACCCATGCCAAATTCTCAGGCTTGAAGCATTCAACCATCAAGCCCATTGGCCAAGAATGGCTGAGAATAATGCCCAGACCCCTGAGCACTGTTTCAAATTCCTCAATTCCCTCCACTCATCTCCCCCAATCCTTCCTATTTGGAGAGATCATTTAGAAAGTCAGAAAATACTTAGTCTAGCAGGCAGCACTCCCACCTCAGGCCAAATAGCAATCATCACTGTTAGGATCATGAATATGAAGATTCAGGGTACAAAGCATTTCTCCCAAGTTGATTGAAATGGATACTACAGTTCTCAAAAAATCTCCACGCCTGGCTCTTTCTCACCCTGCAGAGACACAATATCATGATCGCACTAGATGCAAGAAACAACCAATGTGTGAAAGTTCCCTAGATCTTCTTTAAAAGCAACATCCAACTCACACTGACCTTTTATTTACAGGGGCTGGGACATATCCTGGCCTTCCTGAGAAAGTGCCATTATACTCAGTTTCAACCATGACTATGTTCCAGAAGAAGCCGAACTCTGGGGAGAGGGAAGCAAGTCACAGAGTCCAGGAGAGTAATTGAGTCATGGGGCCTAGTGGATATTACCACCAAGGACTTCCTGAACTTCCTGAGCCTGCTAGTCCCAGATCACTCCTGTCCTGACGCCTCTGTCAGAAGTGGTTGCAGAATAAGAAAAACAAAAGCACAATTATCCTATCAATTATCACATATGTAAGTTGCTTTTATTAATCACCCCCAGAACACAAACATCACCCAGGTGACAACTGAGCCTAGACCATGCTCTCCGTGAAATGCATTTTTCTTCCCACATTCTGTTCTCAGGGAGAAACCAGTGAGCTAGAGACACCATCTAACAGAACCTCAGAAATGTCGGGGTCTGGAAACTCTATGCATGTCATTTGTAGTGGCCATCAGCCCTTGCTTGCTTTCATCAGCTGTGTTTTCTTGCAGAAAAGCCTTTTCCTGAACTCAGCTGGAGCAAGAAGGCATTTGCAAACTATCTTCCAGGCCAAGTGAGTCTTTTTGATTCAACTTGCCCAGTGACAGCCAAGGACCCTTTGTTGATTGGACTTACAATGCTCAGAAAGACCTCATTCCATATTCCATCCATATAAATAAAGCCACATCCAAGTGTGAGCCGCTAGTGATATCCATGCAATGGAGTCAATGTGTGGGAGAAAGACTGTCCTCCCTCCCCCTGTCATCTTCAGAGCAACTGTGTGCGAACGTCAACCCTGGCTCAAATATAATTAGCTCGAGTCCTCTGATATCTATCTAGGTGTACTGCTTTCTTCCTTAAATGTCTGCCAAGTTTCCACTTTAAAGAAGTTAAATTGCCATATAAAAATGCCCTGGTGATGATGAGTAATTAGAGACACGGTAATGGAAAATTAACTGTGTTTTTATTTAGAGGACTCATTTTCACAAGGCATTTCTTTTTCTAACTGTTATTAAGTGGTAATTAAAAACAAATTGAAATCCTGAGGGATTGCACAGTTTTCTAGTTAACAACAAAACCAAACTCCACCCACCTAAAAAAAATGCCCTTCTCTTTCTAAAATACAAATACGTATTTTAGCACTACCATGTTTGTCCATGGACCTGATTTGAACCCCATTATTAGTTATTCTCGTGCCATCCAGTGCTGGCATTTGGCTAAGTGGTGAAGAAAGAACAGTAGAACCCCACAAACTTGAAGCTGGGACTTTACTTGAGGTGGCAAGTCTACCCCCAAAGATATTCAAATCTTCTTTGTTCTTTAGAAAAAGCAGTTCTTGGTTTGGGGGGAGCTCTCAGATATAAGGGGGCTGCCACGGGAAATACAAGTGACAGTTGTCCCCAACACACACAAAGAGAAATAAACACAAATGCACTTCCATCGATTCACCTCATCCTGGCTATCCACAACCCACATTTTCTTAAGAATTTATCACCAATCACACCCCCAATGAACCCGACTCTGGCAAGATGGTATGGGAAGAGAAAAGGTCCCCAACACCTGCAAAAGCAAACACGGGAGCCTCAGATCCTGACATGCCTAGGAATTTTAATCTCTGTTTTTCATTGGCTCTGAACACACACACACACACACACACACACACACACACACACCCCAAACAAACAAACAAATAAATAAATAGAAAAATATAAATAATATCTAAAAGTGCTTCTGGCTTAATACTCAAATGCTAAGTGGTGGGAAGAGACAGCATTTCCCCCAAGAGGCTCTGAGTTACAGTCAAATCAGTTTTTTCAGAAGTTACCTTGGTTTTGCTCAGACAGACATTCTGAAGGATTCAGAGCTATCAATTCTGAATTTCGACATTGCCAAGAAACACCTCCAAGTTTCCAAGAAACTGGCTCTTCTTTTCCTCCTCCCCACTCCACACCCTTATAATATCGCCTTACAATTAAAACCACCTTCTGCAATCCCCACTTTTTCCTATATTAAACCACAGAATCTCTTCACTTAGTCTCCTGAGGGAGATTAACTCAAGCCCCTTTCTGCCTTTCCTGCACGGTTCCCCAATTCAGTTCTCAAGCCAGAAGGACAACTACAAAGAACCAAAAACCAGCCTGGCTAATGGGAAGTAAGTCCCTCTAAGAGTTACTCTGTGGTTTCACAATTTTCCGGGGCTTGTGTCCTTGAGGTAGAGCTCAAAGAGAAATTCCTTCATTGAGAAAAAGCAGGAATGGTCTTCCTTGGAGAACATCTCAAAAAAGATCGGGAGTGAGGCACTTTAGAAGGATCTTCTCAGTATCTCAGTCATTAGTCAAGAAGTAGCAGAGAAGGAAAAAAATGACAATAAAGTGGGTAACAGAACCATGACCAAAGTATAAACAGGCTGAACGGAATCCTCAAATGAGAAAATACCAAAGTACATAGACATGGGAGCAGTCTTTTAACTCCCAAATGCAATTCCTGTTCAGTTTTCCATTTGTGATGAGTAAAATCATAGCCGGGGAAGAAACTGCCCATGATATGCTTAAGAGTTGAAAATGAGTTCTAAGCACTACCTGCTGAACTCAGAAAATTTAAAGACTAATGATGAAGCAGCCATGAGGAGCCCTGAGGAGCGCAGCTACAGATAAATTCTGACCCTGGCTGAGATTTATTATCCTTCTGAATGGGAACAGAAGTGTGATGATTGATGACTGATCTGCCAGAGGCACAAATACAACTGCTTATTGATAATGATCATTTTCCCAAACCCTGGTTAACATTTTTTCATTAACATTCCAGGCATGATTATCCTATGCTAAGCATTTCCAATGCATTTTCAAACATTTCTTTCAGGGGTGGGAGAGATAGCATGGAGGTAAAGCATTTGCCTTGCATGCAGAAGGTCAATGGTTCGAATCCCAGCATCCCATATGGTCCCCTGAGCCTGCCAGGAGCGATTTCTGAGCGTAGAGATAGGAATAACCTCTGAGCGCTGCCGGGTGTGACCCAAAAACCAAAAATAAAATAAAATAAAATAAAATAAAGCAATTCTTTTGGTGTCTGACTCAGAGATGCAGCCAAGGTCTAGAGGATCAATGGAAGCAGAAGGTGGTTGCCCAGCACACACAGAAATCAGGATGCCACCCAATCTCTGAGAAACATGAGCACCATCTGAAGAAGGTGTTTCTCTCAGACTCACAAAGGAATACAAAGTTCCCAGTGCCACCCCTGAAGATTAACGCCCTTTCCCAAGTGCCCTTTTATTTTTGAGTTTTGGGGGTTGGTTTTGTTTTATTTGGGGGCTAACCCAAAACAACTAACCCATCTATACTCGGAGGTTACTTCTGTCTCTTCACTCAGGAATCATTTCTGGCAGTGCACTTATGGGGTGCTGGGAACTGAACTCAGGTTTGGGGCAGACAAGGCAAGTACTCTCCCTGCTATACTATTGCTCTGGCTTCTCATATGACCCTTTTAATTGGTGAGTTGACTGCCACTTGGGCATGACTATACAGTTCTGCTGTGGGTGTAACACATAAGGAGCAGGGCCGAATTTTTGAGCCCCCTCTCAAAAGCCACACACAGCATGAACTCAATTCTACGTTCAGGCTCAGATGGGATCCTTGCAGGGAAAGCATATTCGATGTGAAGATCTACCATAGGGTTCCTAAGATCTTTTCCTGGAACCCCACAGTCAACTTGCCAAGATGGGGGAGGAACTAAAACGCTCAGTTTTCATGGAATCATTAAAAAAAAAAAGTATAGTTATAGGTGGACAAATACCCAAACACAGCCACTTATCTTCTCCCAATTGGGAATGTGCAAATCTGGGGTGATATGATGTGATAATCATAATAATCACATAAATACATAAATGGAACCAATTGTTTGTAATTAGTACCATGAATTCATTTCCCCATAGGCTCATGTAAACATCCTCTAGAGTTAATGGGTACATCTTTTTAGGGGAGGGAACTAAATTAGTCATTTTTTTGCACCCCTCCCATTGAGAAATTCAGCCAGTTTTTTTAAAGATGCAGTTGCAAACAGTGAAACTTCACAAATTTCTGTGCTGAGACCTCTGTGAACTCTTTGATCCCAAGCAGCCAGGCTCTCTCTAAAAAGAACATGTGTCCCAGCTGGAAAAGGGTTAAGGACGAAGGAGATCATAAACACCTGATTGGATTCGGGCTTTCAGTCACTGTTAGCATCAGCACATCTAATGAGAAATCCTCACCTCATCCTCAATGCCAATGTATTTCCATGGTCAATGGGGATATAAGACCGAATCCTTCAATTCTGAGTTCATTCTAAACATATTCCACACTCCAACAATGGGGTGAGTAAAAGATTTTTCCCCCCTCAAGTCAAGCTTCTCAAAGCCTTTATATTTTTCAACTAAGCTTCCACTATTCTCTTGGTTTGGCTTAGAATTAGGGGTTCCCTTCCTTGAAGTCTATTAAGTCATTTGGGAGATTTATTGGGAAAAGATTAAAGTTTAATAACGCACCTTAATAACTTAATACATAAGAGAAGGCATTCTAAGGTCAAGAGGGACTGCAATTCAGTTTTGAGAAAGCATAACAATACTTTTCTAAAAGTATTTCATCAAGTTTGGAGTAGTTAATAATAAGCCACTGTCAAATGATTATCTGCCTGTTGAAAAATGTTTCCATTTCGGGTTTACATGAATACCTGCTGCTCTGCCCAGGAGCCAACCAAACTCCAGACTGACATCTGAATCATTCCTCTAAATCACACAGCGGCTTCATGAGGTAGAGCCCTTCAGAACCCACACTTTGCTTTCTACCTTAATTGTACGTAGTTATGAAGCAAGATATGAACTTTGTTCATCTTAGTATTCACTATATTTTCTGTCAAAGTTCACTTTCTCTGATTTAATTTTTTCCACAGCAAACCCAAGAAGGAGAAACTCTCATTGCAGTTTGTGCCTTTCACTTTGATTTGAACATTTTGAGTATTAGTTCCACCAAAACTACTACTTATCTCCAGTCAGGAAAAAAAAATATGTATATATATGGAGAAAGAGGGAGGAGGTGGTTTTTGTAACAATGCCAGCAGTGTATTGCTTTCTCAGACTGATTTTTTAAGGGTTCAGTTCATCCAATCTAAGATTTTTGATGCTGCACATAAACTTGAAACAACAAAAATGCTTTGAAAGGTGGTATTTGTAAAACCCTTGAGAAGTCACTAATGGGATTCCCATGAGCTAATACACTGACGAGGCTTTAAATGAAACCATAAACCCCATTGAAAGCTTATGATCTGAAAGGTTGGACTACTGTAGCCAGTTTTTATGGGTTTAATTCCACTGGCAAATCCCACTTTCTGTATTTCAAATCTCAATTAGAGCAAAATCAGGACACATTTCAAAAAGAGCAATCGGAAGAAAGGCCTGGAACAACAGAACAGAAAAACTCAGGCCAACTCTCACCCCTGCTAGCCAACCATCCATGAACTTCAAATGCACAAAACCTAGCAAAACTTCATCCAGGGCCCCTGCACTGGTCCCTTTGAACACTCATGACACAACACAGGAATCATGTCATTTTCCTCTGATTTCTTTCCCATGTAAGGTTCAATAAAACCCAGAACTTACTCAGCCCCGACCCATGACTAGCTTGCTGTTTGCTGAATCTATTTATTACTTTTTCTGGCAGGTTTACCACCATGATCCAATACAGCATAGGGCAACAAAGAGCCAGGAAAAGCTGCCTCATGTCGATGTGTGGCCCAAAGCTGAGAAAAATTTTGCTGAGGACTATACAAGGGACTGAGAGCCTTACGGCCTTAACACAAGTCACTCTGTTTTATAAGTCTTTGCACAATGTATTGATATCTGCAATCACATCTGACTTCCCTGCCCTCCTAGAACCATTGTAGCAAATAATTATTTATGAGCAAAACATGGCTGGGCCTGCCTCTCCTAGTATATATAAATACATAATACAATGTACGTTTTATTATGTCTGTATATATACAGATATATGCTAGTCATCCAAGTGTTTACTCATAGAGAATAAACAAATGTAAAGATATCAACAACAAACTACTTGATTTTAAATTTCTCTATTTGTTTATTTATTTTTAATTCAGTAGTTTTGTTTTGATCAGGCCTAATTCGAATCTACTAAATAGATGTTTACAAAGGTGTAACTGAAAGTAGTTTTCATTGAATACAAACACAGGTAGGAACAACATGATTGTCAAATGCCCTGTACTGTGTGTTTTTACACACACATAGATAAAGGGAGAGAACTTGGAAGAGAGTCTCTTGATTCAAGCTTGGGACCTGAAGATTTCGTAAATCTTTCCCAAACTGCTTTCTCAATGCATCACTGATGTAGTTAAGATTTTCCAACCAACAAAGAGAATCTCAAAAGTTCTGCTTTGGAAAATCACATATATGTGTGATATATATCATATATATAAATATATGTGATAAATATATGATATATATAAATATACATTTGCCTTTAGTTGAAAGCATTGTCAATAATTTGTGGGGGCTGGGTAGGAATATCTTCTTTCTTTATCTGCACTATGTTTAAATTGCCTCCATTCAAATAATAACCGGGTCCTTTGAGGACTTTGATAATGCCATGTTGCTTTAAAAAAAAATCTTTGGGTCTCTTTTCTGCATAAATTGGCTTTCTCTACGCAAGTTTTGTTTTTGTTTTATTTATTTTCTTTTTTTTTTCTGTGCCTGTTGGCCCATATGCTTGAAGGGAAAAAAAAAAGAATTTGCATAGTGTGTTTATATATATATATATATATATATATATTTTTTTTTTTAGTTCCTCCAAACAAACTGGGGTTGCCCTCCTGCCTGTGGGCACAGCATGAGGTTCCAGATTCCAGAACTCTTGTCTATCGCGCGAGGTAGGTTTAAAGAAATCTTGGGTTTTATGGAGAACCTCAAGATACGTACTGACTCACAACATTTCAGGGGGCGGTGGGAGAGGGTAAAAATCAGTGAACTTCGGGCGGGCGAGACTGCGCCAGACACTTCAAAAAACACGATAGAGGCTCAGAAGCAAGTTCAGCGTTGGACCTTTTGGGAGCACAGCGGGGCTGGGAAGGAGCGCATCTGCAAGCTCCCAACGAGCACCAGATCCACGGCGGGCGGGAGTACTCAGCCTCTCATCATTTCCCACCAAGAGGTCACTACCTTGCTGGTCCTTCCCAAGCTGCCCGCCTTGGGCAAGTCTCAAACCCCATGCAGGGGGGGGGGGGAAGAGAAGAATCCTGAGGTCCTTTCCATGTCGCCCTAGTCTAGTAGTAGCAGGACACCAGCTGGCCTGCCACCGCACCCCCCGGAGCCCCTCCACGGGGCCACATCTTACCCGTACAAGAATGCAAGGGCTTGGGTCGCACCACCAGCGACGGGCACACGGAGTAGAGGGAAAGTCTCTCGAAGTAGTCGCAAGTCTCCTTGGACAGGATCTCGTCGATCATGAAGGTCTTGTAGCGCCGCCTGGCTGCTTTGAGCTGGCCGGGCGAGCTCAGCCTCACCTCCGCATGGCAGTGCATGGTGAGCCGGGGCGAGCGCGGGGGTCGAGTGTCCGTCCGCCCGACCGGGGGTCGCGCGGGGAGACAGACGACCGCGCTGCTCCGATCCGAGACCTGCTGCGCCGAGCTCCGAGGCTGGGCGCGTTGCGGGGCCGCGCGCGTTGCGGAAAGCGGGCGCCGGGGTGCGCGGGCAGTGTGTCTAACCTACACCCACCCGTGGCTCAGCATCTTCGCCAAAGCCTTTTGGGGGCCGGCGTGGCTGTCAATCAGGGCCTCAGCCGCGCCGAGGGGCGTAGGCGCCCACCCCGCCCAGCGCGCCGGGACGAGCGGGGCACGGGCAAACTGGGGCGCCTCGTGTTCGCCTCCTCGCGCCGCGGCGTGTCTCGGGCTCCTCTGCCGGCCTCTCTATTTTAAGACACTTGCTTCGCGTCGCCTCTGCTCCCCGCCCCCCTCTCGGGACGCGCTCCAGGTGTGTGCGCAGTGCGCGTTCGTGTGTGTGTCTGTATGTGTGCGTGTGCGTGTGTGTGTGCGAGCCGCACCCCCGGCCCTGCCGAACGCTCGCGGCTTCAGCGCGAGGGTTTCGCCACCTGCCGGAGGGGCCCCTCCTGGCCGCGTCCAGGATCCTTCCTAGAAGTCGCCCCATCGCCCAGGTTGCGGGCCACCAGGCTGGCGCCCTCCTTGCACCCCAAAAACAAGCTGTGCCTTTCCCCCTTCCCTTCCTTGAGGACTCGGGGAACCAACCCCTTTCCCCAGGACTCTGCCTTCCTTCCCTCTTCCAGAGCCAACGCTTGGGTGGACTTGGGTGGTTGGTTTGCTCCGAGGCTGCAAACTTGACTGGCACAGAGATCCTCAACCAGCAGATGACCCCTGCCCTGTCCGTTACCCAATAATAAACTGCAAAAGGGAAGGGGAAACGCTACAAAAAGCGTGCCTTCTGCTTTAAAACAAACAAACAAACAAACTTGGACTTAAAACTTTCCCCACTACACCCTGTCGCCGAAAGAGCCGTGCAGAGATTTTTTTCAGGACTTCGCGGGCTTCTGAGGCCGAGCCTCTCCATGCCGAGGCTCTCCTGGTCCTGGTCCCCCTGGTCCCCTGCGGCCCGAGGGCTTGGAAGCGGCGAACACAAGTGTTTTGGGGCAACCTGTCCTCCCGTGTCTGTTAGTTGCAGGAAATGTTGTTTTCAATAGGATTGTCTAGCGACTGGGGCGCGCTCCGCCTGCGCTCCCGCGAGGTCCAATTTGAGCCGCAGAAGCCGCTACCGCGCAGCTTTCCCAGAGTTTGCTTCGTATTCGGTCCGCGCGGGGCTGGCAGGGAATCGCTGAAACTGGACATGAGGAATTATCGATGCGAATGAGACCTAGTCTGGATTGACAGTTCCTCTCTTGCAACCCAAATTCGCGGCCGACGCGCGCCGAGTTCCCGCGAAGCGAGTGGCTGCGCGCACCTGGGCCGGTGATCCCGACCGAGACGGGGCAGGCCACCGATTAGAGAAAAGCGAATTAAATCGCTGGACGGGGTCTCGAAATGAGACCTCCAGCTCCCCTCCCCTCTCTGCTTTCCGTTGAGAATTGTTTTTGCATTTCTTCCCCTTCTGCTCCGGGGTCCCCTGAGAAGTGTCGTCCGAATCGTTCCAGTGCAGGACCTGGCGTGAGCGTCTCGGACCCTCGGGGCCGGTGAGTCTTGTTCGCTCACTGCAAAAACCCTGCTTGGTGCTGCCGCCGCCGCTGCCAAATTACGAGTTGAGTGGGATTCGAGGGCGCACGGAAGCCTAGTGCGAGGCTTCTCCAGCGCGCTGGACACCACGACACCAGCCTACTCTGCGGGAGACCGAGAGGCCGGTGCCTGTTTGGACTCCTGGTTCGGTCGATGCGTGCGTTCACAAAGCTCGCGCGCTCTCGGAGTTCCTCTGCTGCGCCCGCTCTTTGCACGCCCTCTCCCCCCTTTTACCTACTTTTTTCTTCTCTACTATTACTGTTCCTTCTCCGCCTCTTCCCATTTCTTCCACCGCCTCCAACTCCTTTCCTTTTTCTCTACCCCATGCCCCACATTTTGTCCTCCCCAGCTCTCCGGCGGCTCCTTTCGTGCGTTGCGCGCTCTCCTGTGTTCGTTCGTCCTTTCGCCCCATCTTCCATCCTCGTTTCTCTCTTTCTTTCTCCCCTATTTTATTTCCCCCTCCTCATCTCTTTGCTCCCCGGGATTCAGAGCTGCTCACAGACCCCGCGTGTCCCTGAGCAATTGTGAGGAAGGTGGCCTGGAAGTTACTGCATAGACTGAGTTTTGGTGGGGCGCACGGAGGACGCAGGCATCCTTTCACCCCTTCTCAACACCCCTTCCCTGCTTCCACGGAACCGGGAACAGAGAGTTCAGACTCCAGCGTTCTGCTGTTTGGGTTTGATCAATTGCTCTGATGATGCAAACGTTGCTATTTCCAATACGTTCCATTTTTCTACTACAAAGGCAGGACTTGGGAGCCGGGGAGAGGGGCGCGCTAGGGCAGGACCCCTCAGGGGATGTGGGGAGAGAGGAATTCATGCTGGAGCCCCCTCCCCTGCAGCTAGAGGCTGAGCCTTCCTTTTCCTATTTAAATCTGGAAGCTAGAATACAGCGCTGCGATGCAAGCCTTTTCCAAATCAGCTCCTCCCTTAGGGGTTTGCACCTTCCCCACCCACCTTCCTGTGAAAAATAGTTCAAGACCCTCATTCAAGACCCTTCTTAGCTGGAAGGTCCTCGGCTGAAGAAGGTCGCTCCACTCCCCTAAGCTGGCTGGCAGCTCGCGCATCCGGCTGAGACTTTTTGTTTGTGGATCTCCCCAGGGGCCAATGAAGAAAGGACTAAACGCTGGTCTTTATCCACCTTGTGCCCGCAACCTAGGCTCTGGGGCTTCTTAATAATGTCCGGAATAACTGAAAGCATGAAATCCAACTGCCTGGAGAACATAAAAGCCCAGTCAGTGAGTGCAGTTCCGATTTTCCTATCTTTATCTTTGAGTGATTCTCCCGCTTCTCTGCTTTTCTTTGTTTTTGTTTTTTGTTTTGGTTGGTTGTTGTTGTTTTATCGATGGCTTCTCCTGCAATTCCCCCTTTGCTCCTGCACCCCCCCCCCACACTTCACTTTCTTCTGTTCTTTCAAGCCTGCAGAAGTGTGGCTGCCAATCAGAGTGAGGTTGGAAGTGGCAGGAGTTTTCTTTCCAACATTAATGAAGTGGCTGAAACAGCAAACATCTGCCCAAGAGATTGAAACCTCTTTCAGCTGCCAGCAACCCACTGACATGGCCCAGCCTCTAGTGATGTCCCAGACTGGGGTACCCAGGAAGTGAGGGGCACATTCACTGGAACTGTGACTTCGCTGATCAGCACCCCCCCAAAAAAAATCTGGCACCTTGAAGACAGAGTCCAGCCCGAAAAGGAAGGGGACGGAGACACTTTTCCAGTTAGGAAATTCATCTAACTGCATCCTTTCCTCAAAATCCCTCTCTCCATTTCAGATCACACTAAACTAAAATTCATTTTTAGTTTAAAATTTTTTAGTTTAAATTTTTACTTTTAATTTAAAATTTGTAGTTTAAAAAATTCACTTTTAGTTTAAAATATCCACTCAACTAAAATTCACAAAGTCCTTCCGTTGTATCTTAGGGTGGCATTTAAATGGCATGGAGGGCTTAACCCTAAACAGACTCACTTGATTTTTAATGTCACTCTCCTAATCTTGGGCTGTGTGTAGATAGATCTCTGTGTCCTTATAAATCTTGACAGGCAAGCAGGCAGGTTGTAAATCTTCTAAGCACACAAATTCATTCCCAATCATTTTCCTCTAAAGTGCACTGGGGAGGGGGTGAATGAAAGCCCTTTGCGCATTCGTAAAGTGCATTTAATAACTTGTATTTCAGTCGCAGCGTTTTGAAATCGTTTCAGACAAGTAAAAGCAAAATAAGGAAAGCCTTGTAAGTTAATATTCCCGTGGGCCTGTCTGGAAGCCTGGAACAGCGGCCTTGCTGAGCAAGGTTAAAGGAGGTGTCTGGGGGGGGGAGGGAGAGGCTCATTTTTGTAATGATGATATTAATTTTCAAAAAGTGCTTTTATATATTGCAGAACTTTTTTTTTTCTTTTTGAAGAGAGGTTGTGCACATGAAGCCACCTGACAAGGGTGCTTGGAAAGGTCACAATCTGTCCTTTCGTCTGTCCTCACAAAACATCTTTCTGAAGGTTGGAAAAACAACCCCAGAATAAGATAATGGCTGAATCAACTAATCTACTTTTGCAGGAAGAACCAGAATGCCTGAGGTCAGTCATCCAAGTCTTACCTATTTTTTTTTTAAAGAATCTTGGAAAATACATTTTGTTGATTATTACCCTCTTGTTTTTCCCCTCTAAATTTTATCATTCTGATACCAAACAGCCCCTTTTTTTTTTTTTTTTTTTTTGGCCAACATCCTCTGTTTTTCAATGATCCCAACTGATAGAAGGAGAAAAATAAAATGTGAGACTTTCTATCTCAGTCCCAAAGTGGTGAAGAGCCTGGCTGGGTTTGAGGTTTGTGCTTCCCAGGAGGGTTCTGAGCTAATGTGGGAAGCTGAGTTCTCACTGACCCAGGAAAGGTAAGACAGAGGAGTCAGGAGTACCCCCCCATCCTGTCCCAGGGCCCCTCAGTTTGTTACCCTTACCTTTTCTTCAAAGGAGAACTAGCTTGGAGGTGGGATATGGTTGTAAGACTAGACTTTTGCAGATCGTTGTCTGGTTCATTGTCTCCAAGTATAGAACATGTCACCTGCCCTGTGCATTTAGTGAAAATAAGTGATCTGCTCTCAAACTTATCATAAGGAGAAGCACATTTTCAAAAGTCTCAGAACCATGGCTTCCCTCCCCAAACCCCCTGTTGGAAATTGGGTCTTAATACAACTTCAAAACCCTGGTTCTGGGGTTAGAGAGATAGTCAAGGTTAAGGTGTTTGCCTTACAAGCCATACACTAGGTTCAAATGGTCCACCAAAGATGGCCCCCTGACCACCATCAAATGTGATCCCTGAGCACTGAGTCAAGAGTAATCCCTGAGAACTGTTGGGTATGGCCCCAAAACAAAATTAATTAGGAACAACCAAGAAGAAATGGTGATGAGGGAAGGAGGAGAAGGAACAGGCATGACTTGTTAACTCAGATAGGCCCTGGCCTGACCATCAAGAGCCCCTGAAAATCTGACCTCTTGCCTCAAACTCTGACACCTACAGATATTCATCAGCTCCCCCTTTTGCCCCTGAAATATCACAGTTAGAGCTGTTTTATTCTTTGCAAAATCTTGGTAAGCTGAATGGGCCTTTTCAACGGGACCTCTCTTCCAGGTAGTCCCAGAAAGGTCTGACTTCTCTGCAGCAGGCTGGGGAGGTTTCATGACCATGTCACTTGCCCTCACATGTCATGCCCTCACTCCGGGCCGGCAGTCAGTCACCAAGTAAGCTGGGCAAGATTTCAAAGCTCCCAAGCAGCAGCAGTCACTTGTGTGGCCTTTGGTCGGGACTTGAAGGTTCCTGTCAGCCGGCATTGGTATAACTAAGAATTTTGCCTTTGAAACCCAGGAACACAACACTCCCAGGGAACTTGGGTTGCTTTACGCCATGTACCCTTGTGGTGGCTAAGATATGCAGATCCTGAGTGCCTGGAGCTGGTGCCTGTTGATGGTCTCAGCCTTCCAGTCCTTCAAGAAACGAAATTTGTCCAAACTCCTGGCTCCAAATGCTCTTATTAGGTCTATGTATGGAGTGTGTGTTATGTGTGAATGTATATGTGTCTTTATGGTATATGAGTATGTTTGTATGTATACATGTATGTACATTGCTCAGGCGGTCCTGAGCTCCCACCAGCAAGCAATTTTCAGCCAACCCCACCATCCAGTGGTTCCGTGCAAGGGCCAGAGACTGTGGAGCTGGTCAGACCCTGTGGAACTGGGGTTCCCTGGGACACCCCGGTAGTACCAGAGCCTCCAGAGCTGCACCTGCTTATGCTCAGGATACCACGTGATGCTGTGGAGCCAACTGAGCTGAACACATGTTTGTCAGGCTCCCTAACTGCTGTGATATTTCCTGGTTCTTTCTGGGGAGAAGAGAGACATTGGAAATTTTTGTTTCCTAAAGAAAAAAGGGAGGCCCTGGTGTAGATTTCCAATTCCAGCATCTCTCTGTCCAAGACAAGATGAAGAGACTAGTTCCGGGGCCAGCGAGGTGGAGCTAGAGGTAAGGTGTTTGTCTTGCAAGTGCTAGCCAAGGAAGGACCGAGGTTTGATCCCTTGGTGTCCCATATGGTTCCTCCAAGCCAGGGGCAATTTCTGAGCACTTAGCCAGGAGTAACCCCTGAGCATCAAACGGATGTGGCCCAAAAACAAACGAGAGAGAGAGAGAGAGAGAGAGAGAGAGAGAGAGAGACTAGTTCCTTCCACAAATGGAGATGGTTCCCTGTTCTACGAAACTAGCCTCCAGTAGGCTTTAAAGAGGAAATCAATCTCTCTGAATGATGGATAAGGAATGTTTGTCACCCTTCTTAGAGATGACCTAGCAGATATACTCAAAGCAAAACTGGGCGTCCAAAAATAATGGGAGTAGCTGGAGAGATAGTATGGAGTAATTACCTTGTATGCAGCTGACCCAGCTTCAATTCTCAGCATTGTATATGAACCCCTGAACCCTGTCAGATGATTCCTGACCCAGAGTCAGTGCAGCACCAGGTGTGCTCACCCCCCCCAAAAAATAAACACCCAAAAATAAAACAATGGGAAAATGCAGATAGTAAACATCCTAAAAATCCCTCTTTAACTGAAGAAAATGAAAAGGCATCATTTGAATCATGATCTAAGTCAAGCTACCTTTTTTCTCCACTCTTTTACATTTGTGGATTTGGGGGGGGGCACACCCGGCAGTGCTCAGGGGTTACTCCTGGCTGTCTGCTCAGAAATAGCTCCTGGCAGGCACAGGAGACCATATGGGACACCAGGATTCGAACCAACCACCTTTGGTCCTGGATCAGCTGCTTGCAAGGCAAACGCCGCTGTGGTATCTCTCCAGGCCCCAACATTTGTGGATTTTTATACAGAGAAATATCTCCTTTCACAGGCGCAGCCCCTTCAGACCTGTTTTACAGCTCTCTGGTGCCTACGTTTTCCCTCACTCGCTTGCAAATGTTACAGAGTGGTTCAGACCCAAACAAGCTATAAATTACCAAAGTAAATGAACAAGCTGGTGCCAGCCTCTGTGCATTCAATTACACAAGTAGCCTGTTCTTTGAAATGGGATTTAAAATAATCACAGACTGGAGAAATCCCTAATTCTATTGCCGGTCCACATCCTGCTACGTTTACTTAAGTCAATTACTCAGTCGCTTCCAGTGTGTTGGCAGGAGCGGCCCAAACAGCTGGTCACTTCAATCAGTTCAATGCTGGATTCTGCCAACCCAGGCGAAAAAAATTAGTCCAATTAGTCATTTGTGGAGGCAGAACAATACGGCGTGTTCCCGGGGTCTGGCGAATGGATGAAGCGCTTGCTCACTGTTTGGGTTTCCTTTCCCAGCGAGCTCTAGTTTCTGAAGGAGGTGGCAGTCTTTTACAGGTCACTGGTGGGAAGCTGTTGGCTCCATCTCGCAACCGTCCAAACTATCATGGGGTGTGAAGCACTTCACCAAGTCTCCAAGACCATCCAGGGCCCCTTTGAAGTCTACTCCAAGCTGGTGCCAAGCCAGGTCCAAGTTAGGCTGGTGATTTTGCTCAATGCTGACACGCAATGGAACAGAATTAGTATCCCCAAATAGGAGTCCATTTTCCTGGAGCTAACCAGCAGGCCTGTGCTTTTGTTTCCTGTCTTTATTTTAGTTTATTTTGTGGTTTGAGAGCTACGCCTGGCTTACTTCTGGCCCAGTGCTCAGTCAGGGATCACTTCTAGCAGTGCTAGGAATCAAACCAGAGTCGGCTGCCTGCCAGGCAAGCAAACTCCTGAACTCTTGTGTTGTCTCCCCAGATATATCCTTGCTTAAACCTTGCTATAAAAGCTTCTGATTCCTGATTTGAATGACTGAATAGAGGTGAAAATGCCTTTTTGTGTGAACTGATGCGCACAGTGTTTCTTTATCACAAAGTATGAGTAAGCCACACCTTGTGCTTGGGGTCTCACTGGATGACTGGAACTCCCAATTATTTTCCTTGGAGATTGTGGACAGCCATTTCTCCAAGGAGAATAGACGCTGCAGGCAGCACCTTTTTATTCACATGCTTCCCCCATTAACCCTCACACCCCTCATATACTGCCTTTTCATGATTCCATTCTCACCAATAAGTGGAAAAGGCTCAGTCTGAAAGATCTAGGAACTGATTTGCCTCCCAAATCTGCACTTGGAATGTAGGTTCTCCTGCCAGGAAAGGCAGCAGCAGAAGATTCCCGTGTGCATTCAAGGTAACACTACACACAATTGCCTACCCAGTCAGGTTTTACGTGGCTCTGTTCTGTGTATCGAAGAGAAAGGTCTTTTTCTTTAAAGTCGTAGACAATTAGCCTTAATTATTGTCATAAATGACTAATGTAAACTTTAAATTGAGGTTCAAGATGACTCAGCCGCCTACTGAATATTCCAGAGGACATGATCTCCTGGACTGATGTCTGTGTCTCCCTTGTTAAATGTCTATACCATCATTGTTCTAGATTAATCGTCAACAAATTCCTCTTATAAAATGTTCTTTAAAGGGGCTGGAGTGATAGTACAGCAGGCAGAGTGTTTGCTTTGCATTAGCCCATCCAAGTTTCATCCTCAACATCCTATATTATCCCCAGAGTCCACTAGGGCTGATCCCTGAGCACAGAGCCAGGAGAAAACCCTGAGCATTGTTGGGTGTGGCAAAAAAAAATAAATAGAAGGTCCTTTTGAAAAGAAAGAATTTTTTTTCCTTCAAGAAGAAACATACGGGGCATTTGCCTTGGATGCAGCCAATCCAGGACTGACAATGGTTCAAATCACAGCATCCCAAATGGTTCCTCGTGCCTGCCAGGAGCAATTTCTGAGTGCAGAGCCAGGAGTAACCCCTGAGTACCACTGAGTGTGGGCCAAAAACAAAAACAAAACAAAATGAAACAAACAAACAAACAAAGGAACATATGGAAAGAAACCCAGTGTTTTCAGTCAGGGAAGATAATTTTTTTTCTTTGTTTTATTTGGCCATACTGGCAAGGGTTACTCCCTGGTCTGGTGACTACTCAGGGTCACTACTGGCTGTGCTGGATGGACAGGGGAGTGCTGGTCACCAAACCCTGGGTCTTCTGTATTTAAGCCCATTGAAATTGCAGGTATTTTTTTTTTGTTTTGGTGCATTTTATTTTGGGGGAAGAGAGTTATACTCAGTGGTACTCAGGCTTCTCCTGGCTCTGTGCTCAGGGATTCCTCCTTGCAGGACACAGAGCACCAAACTTGGTGCTGGGGATTTCCTCAGGGTGGCCGGTGTAAAACAAGATGTTCGACCCACTGTACTGAATCTTCTGACCCTGAAAATAATTCTGGAAGAGTTTCATGTAGAACATCAGCATGAAAAGATTCTTATATTATGAAAAAAGGGAAATCCTTACTGATAGATCAGGCAGCTAAAGGGTGAAAGGACCTTTGTATGGCCAAGGGGAGGGGGGTGAGTAATGACAGGAGAATGAATGTGGGAGCAGCAAGACTTTGTGGGGACTTCATAGTAATAAACAAGGGAATCATGTGATATGTGAGTAGGTCTCAGCTGACATCCTCCTTATTTACTTTTGGGTTTGGGGTCGCACCTGGCACTTACTCCTGTCTCTGCATTCAGAGTCTCCTGGCAATGCTCAGGGGACCATATGGCACGCCAGGGATTGCACCCAGGTCCTCTGTAAGACAAGTGCATTTGTACTATCACCAAGTACCTGCTGTACTATCGTTTTGGCCTCCGAGAAATATTTGTAAATTAAATTGAACTTTTTTTGTTTAAAATGCTAGTAATAATTATTTCTCATGGGCATAACTCCAACATCATAACCATACCATGTACTGATCTTTCTTCTGAAGGACCCAACCCCCTTTTTTCACTCCTCCAACTCAATTGTGGGGTCAGTCCCCCCGTTATGCTGTCCTTGGCTCTTCATTTTTCCCTTTGAAGTCCCACACAGTGACATTATCCTTTTTCTGCCCCTTTCCTTCTGACTAACTTTACTCTCAGCTAGCATCTTGTGGAAAGAACTAGAATTTGTTATCTATCCTTGAGGACTAGTTGAAACAGAGTTTATACCTCTAATAGATCCAGTAGATTAGAAAAGTGGCTTATGGAGCTTGGAAATATCCAAGTGATGGTAGGTAGATCTGAGAAAGGGGGTCCTCTGAGCAGAAATTATAATTAAATTCTAGCCCCTTACTATAACTGATGTACCTAAAGATCAGAGCTTAAACCTCAAGTGCAGTGTCTAAAACATGAGGGAGGACTGGGTTTAATTCCCAGAATGGTAGGATCCCCTGAGTACTGCCAGGATAGAGGCACACAAGCTTTAGCAATGCCTAAGACCACCTGGGGTGTCCCAGAACAAACCCAATAAGATGAAATTACATGGGCCAGAGAATAATTTAGCTGACTCAAATTTGATCCTTGGCATTCCATATGGTCTCATGAGCACCACCATGAGTGATTCCTTGTAGAATTAAATAATTAGCGATGGAGAAGGATGGTTAAGGATGGAGGTGGAATCTTTCTCTGCCATCCCAGGCCACGTGGCTCCGCAACCCCCATCCAGCTGGCGGGTCCCAGGTTTAGGTGAACGTCGGAATCAGACTCATCCAGAGACAGGCATCAGGAAGCATCAACTTTATTCATGCTCTATTCACCACATGTGTCGCCTATATCATAACCTTTTAAGCATTTGCTATTCTTAGCTAGCCCTGCATCTTAAACTCCTTTAAGCCATCTTCCCTTTGACCTCCATGCTGGTCAAAGACTAAAAGGGCAGAGGGACCTAATCCCCTGGGTCAAAGGCCTTATCTACCTTTTCCAAGACCCCTCCCAGGAATGGACGGGGTCTTGCAGGTAAGGTCAAGTTACCTAGGAAGAAAGGAGGGATGAGGCTTCAATTCCTGAGCACTGAGCCAGGTGTAACCATTGGATGTGGCCAAAATAAAATAAAATAAATGAAAATACTTAACACATACACAAAATATGCACACATACACAGGCTAAATAGGCAACAAGAAAGTTGCTGCCCCATCAGAATAATATTCAAGGCAATAGTTGGGAGAATAATGAGGAAACAGGAATAGAGAGTAAACAGAATAAACAGGAATAAGCAGGATAAAGAATAAAAAGAAGTAAATAATCAGCCTTTAGGAATGGAAGACTGTTGGGTCTCTTCTGGAAGGCAGCTTGGTTTTATGCCCCAAATTCAACATTAACCCAGCAACCCTCGTCTAGAAATTTAAACCAAGTTGGTGGTCCTCAAACATGTTTAAGCTCAGAACACATCCACCTCCAATTTACAGGTCTGAGAATTGGCGATTCTCAAGAAGTAGCCCTTCTTGATTTTTTTGTTGCTCTTTAGCAACTAGGTGCAAAATTCAGCATCATAAAATCACAGAAAATGACATGCGGACGGAAATGTATTCATTAAAGTGGAAAAGCTTTTCTTCAGTTCTTTGAGCCTCAGTTCTTAGCCTTCACACTGAAAGTGCCTCCAAGAATAACTGAAGATGCAGAAATGGCTCCAAGAAAGTCAGCACAGTGGGAGAGCTTGACCAGCTTTCATAAATGCCACTATGATGCCAAGGGAAAGAAAACATTTAAATAAAAGAATAGATGGAAAGGCTCGATCGTATATATGCTTACTTATATGTTCACATATGCGAGCAGAGATGTCAGAATCATGTTTAAATAGTAACAGATTTTTGGTAGGGGCAATACTGGGGAGGACTGGGAATAGAGCCCAAAACCTCACAATACTTGGGGCAAATGTTTTCTCGTTGAACCATAGATCCTGCTCGATCAGTGTTTGCTTTTTTTTTTTTTTTTTTTTTTTTTTTTGGTGGGAGGTGTATACCCGGTGATACTCAGGGGTTGCTCCTGGCTCTGCGCTTAGAAATCGCTCCTGGCTAGGGGACCATATGGGATGTTGGGGATCGAACTCAGGTCTGTCCTGGGTCAGCCACATGTAAGGCAAATGACCTACCACTGTGCTATTACTTCAGCATAATGATCAGTTTCTTGACAATATAATTTTGTGAGTTTCGGGTTTTGATTTTGGGGCCACATCTGGCTGTGCATGCTCAAGGCTTACTCTTGGCCTTGCACTCAGGAATCATTCGTGGCAGGCTCAAGACCCATATGTGGTGCTGAGAATTAAATCCTAGTCAGCCATGGGAAAGGCAAGTACCCTCCTCTCTGTATTATTGCTCAACTCTTTATAGTAAAAATTTAAGGGATTTATCTCTATGGCTTTTAGTATTTTTCCGATTGCTGTATAATGAACACTCACCACTTTCTCCAAAATCTTATACATCAGCTCAAAACTTAAGGAAAATTTTCCATAATATCTTATATTTGCATTATATTTATCCCTTATAGAAAATTTGCCAACATCCTACTTGGAGCGAGGCTCAGGGTATCATGAGTGACTTGGGTACCTGCCACTTCTGTTTCACAGCAGAAGAGACTGAAACGGATTCAACCCAAAACATCCCCACTTGGAGAAGCTAGAGGTCCTGCCTTCAAATCCAGATCTTCTTATTCTTCACTGACCATCGCCTTTCTTGCTGTATCTCAGTGAGGGTGGGGGAGTTTGAAAGTGGATTTCCAGACAGATGACTTGTTTTTTTTTTTTTAATACTGATCTCTCCATCTTAAATAGTATATTCTGAGAGGTTAGAGAGATAGATTTCAGGCACCATATATGGTCCCATCAGCAACTCAAGCCCTGAGCACTCTTGGGTGTGGCTGCAAAGCCAAGTAAACCAAATAAATCAATTTACAAGAAAGAAGAAAGAAAGAAAGAAAGAAGAAAAGAAAGAAAGAAAGAAAGAAAGAAAGGAAAGGAAAGAAAGAAAGAAAGAGAAGAAAGAAAGAAAGAAAAGAAAGAAAGAAAGAAAAGAAAGAAAGAAAAGAAGAAAGTAAGACAAGAAAGAAAGAAAGAAAGAAGAAAAGAAGAAGAAGAAGAAGAAGAAGAGAGAAGAAGAAGAAGAAGACAGATGATGATGATGAAGAAGAAGATGATGAAGAAAAGGAGGAGGAGGGCGGGCGGCTGGAAAATAGTAGATGACTCAGAAGACTGGTGCTTTTTGGGTAGGGTAGGGTGGGGGTGTGAGGGTGGGGGCATGGCATTAATCCCCAGCACTTGCAGTGAAGCACCTAGTGTGCTCAAGCACCCACACCCCAAGGGCACCCTAGTGTGGCTCAAAACCCCACAAATTAAATCACTTTAGTCAAAAGCAGACTAAAGCCAGGAATAGTCAAGCTGGGGGTCTCAGGGTAGACACTTTGCTAGGCCATCCTTAAGAATAGTCCTGAATTCCCCTTAAGTTACCAGATTTTGTGAGCTGAAACATTGGGAAGTTCTGAGGCGAGTTTTCTGTAAACGGGATTTTCTCTGAGCTCTGACCAGGCTTGCACTTCCCAACAGTCCTGCTGAATCTCATGAGTTTTTATGGCGGCGCCTCAGAAGGTTTAGCTCCCCAGAAGCCTGCAACCAGGACCCAGTCCAGGGGTTCTGGGTTGCAGGGCGGCCTCCTACGCCCTCTACTGGAAGGAAAAAAAGGGTCGTGTCTGCGCTGTGGAATCATGTCTCCCTCTGGTGGCAGGAAGAAGTACATCCTTGAAGGTGTATCTTCAGACCATCCACACAGGTCCTTTCAGTGACCAGCCGGGATCCTTGACTTGATTTATCAGAGCTTGGCGAATTGTTACTCCGTTCTAAAAGAGAGTCATATCTTCAGGGATCATTATAATAGGGAAGACTTGTCGTCGGTCCTGATCCAATTTTAGTCCAAATCAGCTCATCATCCAGGATTTAAATTCTCTATCTAAACATTTCATACTGTCTGAGAATGCTCAGTGATAGAATACTTGCCTTGCACAAGTGAACCCTGGACATAATCCATGACACCAAAGTAATTGCAGCAAAAACACTGCCAATAATAATTATAGGGGCTGGAAAGATAATGTAGTGGGGAGGGTGCTTGCCCTGCACATGGCTGGCCCAGGTAGGTTGATCCCTGGTATCCTACATAGTCCCCAGAGTCCACTAGGAGTGATCTTGAGCACCTTGAGCAGCCTTGAGCACCAATGGGTATAACCCTTAATCCAAAATAATAATACAATAATACAAAATAATAATAATTAATTCTACCTCTGAATTTAACATTTAACAATGGGGACCTATGGAAGCAACATAATAGAAGTTGGAAATCTCTGGCACACACTGACAAAATCCAGGATTCTGTTCCCTAGTACAGATCTGAAAGAGAAAACTCGTTCTTTTGAGGTGTCTGGATGTCATCATTACTAAAACGTCCACCTTCCCAAGTTAGGGCTAAAGCTTATGGTGTGGGGATTACACCTGGGCGCCTCAGAGGCAAGAAAGCACTCTAGTTCTGGCCATTTCTTATTTCTAGGAATCATTTCCTTGGCAGGGTGGGAGGACCTTCTTAGACCATCTGCCAGCCATGTCTGGGGTAAGACATCACAGCTCTCTACTCTGCTCACTCAGCAGTTACCTCTCCACAGAGGACTCCAGCATGGCCGTACTAGGCTCCCTGGGGAGTTCTCTAGGCCCACTTGGAAGTGGTTTCCTCTTGGCACTCAGTTTCCAATCCCATAGACGTGCCCCCTCTCATGTGTCTGAATCACTGACAGTCTCATTGCCTTTTCCATGGATATTGAGCAATTGTCTGGACTCCTTCCCTTACTATCCCTCTGTTTGGGTTTTGTAGCCTCATGCAGCACTTCACAGGACTTATTCCTGATTTTGTTCAGGGATCACTTCTGGCAGTGCAAGAGGACTCTATACAGTACCAGGGATCAAACTCAGGGTGGCTGTATGCAAAACAAGTGCCTTAACCTTGTACTAATGCTCTGAGTCATCAGTACACATCTTTTTTTTTTCTCTTAAAAAACTTTTAATTAAAAAGAAAAATGGCAGTAGAGCATTTGCCTAGTTTGTGAGATGCCCTGGGTTCAATTCCATGCACATAAAAAGCAGCATCAGCCACAAAACATTTTTAATGAATCCCTAAAAATTAGCTGGGATGCCAGTGCTGGGCTTCTGGGCTAGGTAAATAGAGGGTCAGCTCTTTTTCTTATATGTATCCCCAGTTCTCAATCTGGCCATAACCAGCATTTGATCTGATTTTGTTGGATAAAGTCTGAATTCTGGACCAGCTGACTCAGAAAAGGTGTCTTTTCTGACTGAGCAGCCCTTTCTAAATGGGAGCTCTTTGCATATGAAAGGAATTTGCCAGTGGAGGAGAAAGATGTGAATGGAGGAGCTGGAATTTAAGAAGCCACTCTGGACAAGACCTGGGTGCTGAGCGGAAGCGGTATACATGATATTCCCTCAGTAAAATATTGCAAACCATAGTGTCTAAAAGGAAAAAAAGAAGAAAGGAGGGAGGGGAAGAATTATGTCTGCCTCAGAGGCAGGAAGGGGAGAGAGAAGTGGTGAGAGTGGGAGGAAAATGAGGGATATTGGTGACAGGAAATGTGCACTGGTAATAGGTGCTGTATATTGTATGACTGAAAATCATGAACAACTTTGTAGCTGCATACTTCATGGTGATTCAATTAAAGAATTTATTTTAAAAAATGTGGCCTTGGGTTCCAGGTAGATGGCCTGGAGTGTAGACTGGTTTTGCATACAGAATCTTAATATTAATTTCAGTACTGTATGCTCCATAGCTATGAGCATCGTTGCTCCTGAACAACACAGAGTATGGTATAAATAAAATTAAATCAAATTAAAAATTTTTTATAAAAAGAAGCCATTTACAGAAGGGGAGAACAGCAAAGCAGGAGCATATCAAAGTTAGCTTATCTCTCTCACAGGTCCTGGCACAAGCGGTGTCTGTTGGCTAGTGCTCGCCCCTGGATTTGGCCATCGGTCAGGAAAAGCAGCAGGAAACCAGCAGGAACATATGTCTTAGACCCAGGCAGCACCTAGTGTGAAAACCGGGGCACAGATTCAACCATCATGTGGTGTAGCGGCTAGAGGGCTCTGCATGCAGTTAAGTGAGGCCCTGCAGTTCTGTACAGTCTGGATTCTCAAGAGCTAATGAGACTTGGGCACAACAGCCACTCACACAAACATGAAAATATCCCTATCCTCGTCTCCTACGTGGCTACATCAGACAGCAAGGACAGACAAACTGAGCAGCCCTGGGCCAGGCTCTCCTGAGGCTGACTGGTGCAGGGTTGAGAGTTATACCCAGTGGTATAAAAAATGCCCTTAGTAGGGCTGGAGAGTCAGCAGAGCTGACATGAGGTGGGCCTTCCATGCAGCCAAATTGGGTTCAACCTCCAAAACTTCATATTGTCCTGAACCTGCCAATAATGCTCTCTGATCACTACCAGATGTTGTCCCTAGAGCCTAGACCTTTCTCAGACACTGGGGTGTGAGTTCCACCACATACGAATTTAAGGGACCACAATACAGCCTGTGACAATGCAGCCACTTTCTTGTCTTTGTTGGTCCTCTTGCTTGTTGGTTTGGCAGTGCTCACCTAGGCCCTTGCTAAGCCTGTGCTGCATTGGCTATGAAAAGTCGCTGTTGGGTGATGTCTGTAGAGGCACTAAATGGCCTGTGATCTCTGCCATCTTTATAGATTGAGAGTTTTGCAAGATCAGGACATTTCTCTGAGGTATTGGAAAGGACAGTTGTCTCTGTGCTTGGGAACAGCATGGCTGCATCCATAGGGGGTCTCTCCATGTTCCGATATGACACGGAAGGATTAGTTTGAAGAGGCTCCCCACCAAGGATATAAATTCTCCATCTATAATGTTTTTAGACTACCTGGGAATGGGCTTGGGGTATAGTGCTTGCCTTGTACATGTACCTGGATGTGACCCCTGACACTATAAAGATGATGATGATGATGATGATGATGATGATGATGATGATGATGATGATGAAGGAGAAAAAGAAAGAAGAACAAAAATCCAAATTTCCCTTTTCCAGAGAATATTGGGGCACTGAAAGAGCCAACTACATATAGTATATATCTTTAAAAGGAGGGGGGGCAGAGTAATACCACAGCAATAGGAAACTTGCCTTGCAAATGGCTGACCTGCTTTCAATCCCCAACACCTCAGATGTGTTGGTATAATCAGTCTTTACTTTAATTGGTGTGGTGTATCAGACTGTTGGATCAAGATAGACGTGCTGATGTAGTAATTTATGCATTGGTAGCTCTGGTAGTTTTCTCTTTGTTACTATTGTTCATATGTATCATGAAATGCGAAAAATGCGAGCTCAAGACTCTGAAAGCACGCCAAAAGTTTCTGAAATGCTTCCAACTGTTTCTGAAGCTCCTCCTAATGTTTCTAAAAGGCCTTGAAAACTGGAAAGTCAAAAAATAATTCCAGTAATCACATGTGGTCAAGCCAAAAGCCCTGAGGCTGGTATCTGCCCCTCACATCACCACTGGCAGTAGGCCAGAAAAGCAGCAGTCAGTAAGATGCTTCACCCACTAATATCAACTTGCTAAATGATACAAATGCCAGAAATGAGATACTGCTAGCCCAATCAGGTGCTGGATCAGAAAGAGGATCTGTGAGATTATCACCCCCATTGCAACTCTTTAAAAAGTGTGGAATAGGGGCCGGGTAGGTGGCGCTGGAGGTAAGGTGTCTGCCTTGCAAGCGCTAGCCAAGGAAGGACCGCGGTTCGATCCCCCGGCGTCCCATATGGTCCCCCCCAAGCCAGGGGCGATTTCTGAGCACATAGCCAGGAGTAATCCCTGAGCGTCAAACAGGTGTGGCCTAAAAACCAAAAAAAAAAAAAAAAAGTGTGGAATAGACCCATCCCCACCACAATGGCTAATTATCCTGGAAATTGGCATTAATACAGAATCAGAAATAAATCTTCCCCATCAGAAAAACAAGCAATCACAATGGCTAAACATCAGGGAAATTGGCATTAACACAGAATCAAAAGCAATTTTTGCATTTCATGAAACATACAAACTATAATAACAAAGAGAAACACTACCAGAGCTGCAATGCATAAATCCATCCCATCAGGAAAACAATAAAGTTTCAGGGGCCAGAGTAATAGCACAGTGGCAGGTTGTTTGCCTTGCACACAGCCAACCCTGCCAGAAGCAATTTCTGATCACAGAGCCAGGAATAACCCCTAAGCTTCACTACCAGATGTGGCCTCCCAAAAACAAACAAAAAACTTTAACTTATGAGAATGTAAATATACCTTGATTGATTTAAGAAAATGTGCTCATTGTATGGTCCTCTTTCTCCATTTTGTGGTGAATTCTTTGGTACCTGGAGTGACATCAAGTCTTGGACCCAACTGGATTTTATTACTGTGGTTAAGACCTGCTTGGGTGCTTCCCAATATTTACAGTGGAAAATGTGTTTTTTCTGAAGGTGCTAAGAGAAAAATTAATAGCCCAGGTCACTATGGAAGGATGGTTGCAGGAGTCACTTTGTTTTGTGAGATGCTGCTAGGAGAAGGGAAGTTAACAGAAATAAACAAGCAGATAAAACTACCCCATGCTGTTTTGGGACTCATCAGGAAACTTGCATTGAAGGATTGGGGGAAAAACTCAAAAACTGAATTTAAGGGTAGTTATACAAAGATTTTTCAGGGAGCTATGGAGTCATATGCAGACTTTCTTGGAAAATTGACAGAGGCTTTTAGAAGGCAGATTAAGGATATGGGTACTCCCTATATTCATTGCAGCACTATTTACCATAGCCAGACTCTGGAAACAACCAAGATGTCCTTCAACAGATGAATAGCTACACAAACTGTGGTCTATACACAATGGAATACTATGCAGCCGTCAGGAGAGATGAAGTCATGAAATTTTCCTATACATGGATGTACATGGAATCTATTATGCTGAGTGAAATAAGTCAGAGAGAGAGAAAAACGCAGAATGGTCTCACTCATCTATAGATTTTAAGAAAAATGAAAGACATTCTTGCAATAATTCTCAGAGACAAAAGAGAGGAGGGCTGAAAAGTCCAGCTCACCTCATGAAGCTCACCACAAAGAGTGATGAGTGCAGTTAAAGAAATAACTACATTGAGAACTATCCTAACAATATGAATGAATGAGGGAAGTAGAAAGCCTGTCTCGAGTACAGGCGGGGGTGGGGTAGGGAGGAGGGAGATTTGGGACACTGGTGATGGGAATGTTGCACAGGTGTAGGGGGGGGTGTTCTTTACATGACTGAAACCCAACCACAATCATGTTTGTAGTCAAGGTGTTTAAATACAGATATAAATTTAAAAAAAGAAAAAGAATTACAAAAGTTATAACTTTATTAAATGTTTTATAATCAAAGATTTAACACACTCATATTTTGAATCAGAAATACTGGTTGTTGAAGGTGCTTTTTTATTTGAAATACTATGATATTAAAATAGTTCTGAAATTATAACAATTACATTTTAACTAAAAGGAGATTAACTTCAAGTTTCAGTCAGGATAAATTTATATCATCTTCTCTTCTAGACACTTGAGCAAGTTATTTGAAATAATATAAATTAATAATACTGATTTAAGTTTATTAAAACAGTTATAAAATATCCCATCCACCTTTTTGCAAATGTGTAGGGTCTGTTTTATATGTACATTAGAAGAATAGTAGTGTATGGGGCTGGAGAGATAGCATGGAGGTAAGGCATTTGCCTTGCATGCAGAAGGTCAGTGGTTCGAATCCTGGCATCCCATATGGTCCCAAGCCTGCTAGGAGCAATTTCTGAGCATAGAGCAAGGAGTAACCCCTGAGCGCTGCTGGGAGTGATCCAAACAAACAAACAAAAAAGAATAGTAGTGGGTCATATTTTTCTCCTGAAAATAATAGACTCAATTGGTAATATCCATTGGATACATTTATTAAAATCAGCACAGAAGTTAAGAAAGTTTTATCAACAACTTGCTAGAGTGCAAGTATTTGCCCATGCTAACAAACTTCAAAATGTGCAGAGCATCCAAGGTTCAAATACGCATTCACATTTCTTTGTATATATAATTGAAAGTAAACACCTCAGCATAATAAGAATATCTCAAACTCAAATTACTGTATCTAGAAAACTAATGAAACTTGAAAAAGCAGGACAATTTAACTCATACTTGGTAGATATAAATTACTGGTTGTCTTCTTTTGAAGGCCTGGAAATTTTGATATTAGTTTTAAATATATATATATATATATATGTGTGTGTGTGTGTGTGTGTGTGTGTGTTTTGAAAAGTCTTCATCATTGTTAATTTTTCTTATTACTATTTACTTAAGGAAATATGTACATATTGATATATCTCATTGTAGAGGCAAAATTAAAGGAAAAAAGCAAAAGTAAACAAAATGAATTTAATCAAATCGGTAATCTAAGGAGCTATCAGGGTAGTTCAGTCAGTTATATCTATGCTTTGTATGTTAAGTAGGCCTGTTTTCCATCTACCATCCACCAGTAAGATTCTCCTAAGGATCTCTGGAATAATCCTGGAGCATATCTTTATGGTGTGACCCAAGGAATAAAATAGATAGCTAATATTCAATATAATACCTAGATAAAATAAATACAAAGCTCAACAAAAATACAACAAATAACTTCTCAAAAAAAATGGAAGAGTTGAATATTTCAAAAGAGAAGACACACAAGTATAACAGAATCATGAAAAAATAAGTTTATTTTTAGGGAAATAAAAGTTGAAAGAATAATAAGATATCACTTTATATTAAAATGACCTTTTTTTAATTAATATTTTTTATTTAAACACCTTGGTTACAAACATGATTATGGTCGGGTTTCAGTCATATAAATGACACCCCCATCACCAGTGTAACATTCACATCACCATTGTCCCAAATATCTCTCCTTTCTTCCCCGCCCCCACTGTACTCTAGACAGGCTTTCTATTTTCCTCATATATTCTAATTGTTAGGATAGTTCTCAACGTAGTTATTTCTCTAACTAAACTCATCACTCTTTGTGGTGAGGTTCTTGATGTGTGCTGTAACGTCCAGCCCTCCTCTCTTTTCGTCTCTGAAAATTGTTGATAAATGTCTTTTATTTATCTTAAAACCCATAGATGAGTGAGACCATTCTCTATCTTTTTCTCTCTCTGACTTATTTCACTCAGCATAATAAATTCCATCCATGTACATTCATGTATAGGAAAATTTCATGACTTCATCTCTCCTGATGGCTGCATAATATTCCATTGTGTATATGTTCCACGGTTTCTTTAGCCATTCATCTGTTGAAGGGCATCTTGGTTGTTTCCAGAGTCTGGCTATGGTAGATAGTGCTGCAATAAATATAAGTGTAAGGAAGGGTTTTTTGTAATGTATTTTTGTGTTCCTATGGTATATTCCTAGCAGTGGGATAGCTGGATCATATGGGAGCTCAATTTCCAGTTTTTGGAGGAATCTCCATATCGCTCTCCAGAAAGGTTGAACTAGTCGGCATTCCCACTAGCAGTGGATAAGAGTTCCTGTCTCACTGCATCCCGCCAACACTGCTAGAGATTGGTAGTGTGAGGTGGTACCTCATAGTTGTTTTGATTTGCATCTCCCTGATGATTAGTGATGTGAAGCATTTTTTCATATGCCTTTTAGCCATTTGTATTTCTTCTTTATCCAAGTGTCTGTCCATTTCTTCTCCCCTTTTTTGATGGGATTAGATTTTTTTTTTCTTGTAGAGTTCTGTCAGTGCCCTGTATATTTTGGAGATTAGCCCCTTATCTGATGGGTATTGGGTGAATAGTTCCTCCCACTCAGTGGGTGGCTCTTGTATCCTGGGCATTATTTTTTTCGAGGTGCAGAAGCTTCTCAGCTTAATATATTCCCATCTGTTAATCTCTGCTTTCACTTGCTTGGAGAGTGCAGTTTCCTCCTTAAAGATGCCTTTTGTCTCAATGTCATGGAGTGTTTTGCCTATGTGTTGTTCTATATACCTTATGGTTTCAGGTATGATATTGAGGTCTTTCATCCATTTGGATTTTACCTTTGTACATGATGTTAGCTGGGGGTCTAAGTTCGCTTTTTTGCAAGTGGCTAGCCAGTTTTGCCAACACCACTTGTTGAAGAGGCTTTCTTTGCTCCATTTAGGACTTCTTGCTCCTTTATCAAAGATTAGATGATTGTATGTCTGGGGAACATTCTCTGAGTACTCAAGTCTGATCTGAGGGTCTTTCTTTACTCCAATACCATGCTGTTTTGATAACTATTGCTTTGTAATACAGTTTAAAGTTGGAGAAAGTGATGCCTCCCATATTCTTTTTCCCAATAATTTCTTTGGCTATTCGAGGGGGTTTATTGTTCCAAATGAATTTCAAAAGTGCCTGATCCATTTCTCTGAAGAATGTCATGGGTATCTTTAGGAGGATTGCATTAAATCTGTACAATGCTTTGGGGAGTATTGCCATTTTAATGATGTTCATCCTGCCAATCCATGAGCCGGGTATGTGTTTCCATTTCCGTGTGTCTTCTTAGTTCTTGGAGCAGAGTTTTATAGTTTTCTTTGTATAGGTCCTTCACATCTTTAGTCAAGTTCACTCCAAGGTAAAATGGCCTTTTTATAAAGGTCAGCAATTATTATTCAAAAATCAGTGTCATTTTGTGTTAAAAAAGGAATAATATTAACTTTCCTGTAGAACAGTCAATATACAGACTTCTCAAAATATTGAAAATAGTACTATTAAAATTATATGATTGACAGTTATATGTATACATGCTATTCTACTTCATAACTAACAATTTTATGTTATGGTAATTATTTTGTTTATTGGTTTGTGAACACTCTCAGCTCAGCAATGTCACTTCTACATTTAGTGGGACCATAACCAAAGAAGATCCACCAGTTGATGACTATGGAAAGAACAGGCTGTTGACCAGGCAGATGCTATTCTCTTTCAACAGTGCTTATATAGAGCACAAGAAACTGGGATACTTTCAGGGTGGTAGGGTGCAGGACACCAAGATGAGCAGCCAGGGACACTAGGGACCAGAGGGACGTTAAACATAAATGTTGGGTGAGTATGGGGAGACTCACAATGGGTGATATTTTTTGTTGCTTGGCAGCCACTTCTAACAAAAAGGGCCTGGTCAGTCAAGTCTGGGAGTACCCACTGACTTTAGGGAGATGGCGCTCCTCTTTGTGCTGCCCTTCCCTATCTCTGGAGCTGTGTCTTTGAGCTTTTCACCTCAAAGGGAAAATCCGGAGCAGTTGCTCTTTGGATCCCTCTGAAGAGTTGATCTACTGGGCCCTTTCTGCCAAGTTTCTTAGAAACAGTGTCATAGGGACATCTAACATAACGGTATTTTTTTGTTAAGTTTAGTATATTAACTATATGTAAAATAAAGATCAGTGTTGGTGATGTTGTTAAAGTAGTAGAGCCATGCATGTTTGCAGCTTGTGTTCAGGACTCAGTTCTGATCCCATCAATACTGACAGCATTTCACCAGGTGTTTTTATATTTCTATTCTTGTTTTTTATTATAATCCAACAAATGATAGCATAATATTTTGTTTTATCCAAACTATATGTTTTGGAAATATTCTAATTGATTATTTTCCATCTGCTTTGATTTGAAGATGCTATGATTGAATAGTCCTTTGTCATTGAACATCTAAGAATTATTTAGTTTCTTACACTAGATACTATAGCTTAGTGCTATAGATGCTTTACAATTTATTAGCTTAGCATTTATCATTAATGTCATATTAAATTATTTTAGAACGTGGAATTTAAAGTAATTTTTCTATGATTGCATAAGTTAACATTAAGCATATGTTAACATTAAGTATAACATTAAGTATGATCTTTTTTATTCTTCCCAAATATTTGAGTTTTGACGTCTTTCCCTTAGCAATGTATATTTTCCTTAGGATATTATTAATACTCTTTTTGTAACTTTAAGCAAATATTTACTTATATTTACACATAACTGGTGTGATCTTTTCTACCTTCTTTTATTTACAGAATCATCTCTTTAGGTTACCCTAAAGTTGGAGCTAGTTATAAGTGAACTAATTTTTTGTTTGTTTTGTTTTGTTTTTTGGTTTGATGCTCAGGGGTTACTCCTGGCTAAGTGCTCAGAAATTGCCCCTGGCTTGGGGGGACCATATGGGATGCTGGAAGATCGAATTGCAGTCCTTCCTTGGCTAACGCCACTTCGCTGGCCCCATAAGTGAATTAATTTTTTACCAAAAATACTTTTTATTCCCTTTAGTTCATCGGGTCAGATTAGGAGAAAAATAATTCTCTTGAATTTTCCCACAATTGTTTAAAGTTACTGTATATACTAGGTTTTATTTTTTTTCTCTTTGGGCCACACCTGGTGATGCTCAGGAGTTACTCCTGGCTATGCACTCAGAAATCACTTCTGGCCAGATGGGAATATATTAAACTGAGAAACTTCTGCACCTCAAAAGAAATAGTGCCCAGGATACAAGAGCCCCCCACTGAGTGGGAGAAACTATTCACCCAATACCCATCAGATTAGGGGCTAATCTCCAAAATATACAAGGCACTGACAGAACTTTACAAGAAAAAAACATCTAATTCCATCAAAAAATGGGGAGAAGAAATGGACAGACACTTTGACAACGAAGAAATACAAATGGCCAAAAGACACATGAAAAAATACTCCACATCCCTAATCATCAGGGAGATGCAAATCAAAACAACTATGAGGTACCACCTCACACCCCAGAGATTGGCACACATCACAAAGAATGAGAACAAGCAGTATTGGTGGGGATGTGGAGAGAAAGGAACTCTTATCCACTGCTGGTGGGAATGCCATATAGTTCAACCTTTATGGAAAGCAATATGGAGATTCCTCCAAAAACTGGAAATTAAGCTCCCATATGACCCAGCTATACCACTCCTAGGAATATACCCTAGGAACACAAAAATACAATACAAAAATCCCTTCCTTACACCTATATTCATTGCAGCATTATTCACCATAGCAAGACTCTGGAAACAGCCAAGATACCCTTCAACAGATGAATGGCTAAAGAAACTGTGGTACATATACACAATGGAATATTATGGAGCTGTCAGGAGAGATGAAGTCGTGAAATTTACCTATAAATGGATGTACATGGAATCTATTATGCTGAGTGAAATAAGTCAGAGAGAGAGAGAGAAAAATGCAGAATGGTCTCACTTATTTATGGGTTTTAAGAAAAACGAAAGACATTCTTGCAATAATAATTTTCAGACACAAAAGAGAGAAGGGCTGGCAGTTGCAGCTCACCTCATGAAGCTCACCACAAAGAGTGATGAGTTTAGTTAGAGAAATAACTACATTTTGAACTATCCTAATAATGAGAATGTATGAGGGAAATAGAAAGCCTGTCTAGAGTACAGGTGGGGGTTGGGTGGGGAAGGAGGGAGATTTGGGACATTGGTGATGGGAATGTTGCACTGGTGATGGTGGTGTTCTTTACATGACTGAAACCCAAACACAATCATGTATGTAATCAAGGAGTTTAAATAAAATATATATTAAAAAAGAAGTGCTACGTGAGGAGTGCTTGCTGTGATGGCAATGCTCTGTACTTATGGTATTACTGTGATTTGCAGTTATAAGAAGTTGTAATGGGGGAACCTGAGAAAAACACAAGGAAGTCTCTTTCAACTGCATATAAACAGAATGGCTTCAAATGACCCAGAAATTTTCACTTCTTGGCATCTACCCCAAAGACCTCAACACATTTGCGTCCTTATGTTCACTGCAGTACTACTTGCCATGGCCAACATCTGAAGACAATCCATGTGTCCAATAATAGATGACTGGATAAAGAAACTGTAGTACATGTACACGATGGAGTTACTACTTCACTGTCAGAAAGGCTATATCATGCAATTCACTGCTCTGTGAGTGGATCTAGAGAATATTTATTGAGAGAATTAGTTGGAAGGAAAGGCTAAGATACAGAATAATCTCTCTCATGTATGGGATATAAAGAAAAATAGAGGAGGGCTGGCAAGATAGCACAGTGAGAAGAGAGATTGCTTTGCGCATGCCTTATCCAGCTTGCTTCCTAACACTCCATGTGGTCCTTCAGCACCACCAGAAGTAATCCCTGTGCTCAGAGCCAGGAGAAATCCCTAATCATCACAAAGTGTGGCCTGTAAGCCAAAAAAAAAAAAAAGTAAAATAAAATAAAAATTTTAAAAATGTGGAGGAATGACGAATGCTCAAAGAAGCAGAAACCAAGATCTGGTCCTCAGCAAGAATCGTATCACAGAGGAAGGAAAGTGGAGCATTATGGGAGGTGGCATTGAGACAATGATGGAGGGAAGCAGACACTCTGAGGACAGGTGTGATGTCAGATTCTATTATTCACAAAACCTTATTGTTAACAGTATTCTAAACCACTATGCCCAAAATATAATCTTAAGCAATGAAAATTTAAGTCATTGAAAAGTGAGAAAATGGGCTCGGAGAGATAGCACAGCGGTGTTTGCTTCACAAGCAGCTGATCTAGGACCTAAGGTGGTTGGTTCGAATCCCGGTATCCCATATGGTCCCCCATGCCTGCCAGGAGCTATTTTTGAGCAGACAGCCAGGAGTAACCCCTGAGCAACGTAGGGTGTGGCCCAAAAAGCAAAAAGAAAAAATGTAGGTTCTGTTTTGCTTTTGTGTGTGTGTGTGTGTGTGTGTGTGTGTGTGTGTGTGTGTGTGTGTGGTTTTTGGGTTACATCTGGCAGGGGAAACTCCTAGCTCCATGGAAAATGTAGATTCTATACTGAATGAAAATATAAAGTTAAATACTCAAGAGACTATTTAATTCACAAACCTGAATGGCACTGAAGATAAGCAACACTTAAGTAAACAGTAAATATACAGTGATTTTTTTTACAAAAAATTAAAATTAAACTCATTAGGATCTCAAAAATACATTAAAATAGGCAAAGCGCATCTTTATTCTGGTTTCTATGATATGTTTCAGGATTTGATTCTAATGTCAATGGGGTGTGTGAGAGCAGAAACAAATAAAATATCAAATAAAAACCTTCTGAACTATATAGAAATTATTAAAAAGAGAAGACAGGAGCCAGAGAGATAGTACAGCTGGTAGGGCACTTGCCTTGCATGTAGTCGACCCAGATTTAATCTCAGGCCTCTGATATGATCCCCAGAGCACCATTATGAGTTATTCCTGAGTTCAGAGTCATTAGTAATCCTTAAGTACTGTTAGGTGTGGTCAAAAACGTTATTTAATCATTTAAAAGGAAGACAACTTAGGGGCCGGAGAGATAGCATCGAGGTAAGGTGTTTGCCTTGCATGCAGAAGGTCAGTGGTTCGAATTCCGGCATCCCATATGATCCACCAAGCCTGCCAGGAGTAACCCCTGAGCGCTGCTGTGTGTGACCCAAAACAAAACAAAACAAAAAAGACACTAAGAAAAGGAAGACAACTTACTGAATGGAAGAAATATTCACAATCTAAGAGTTACTATCCAAGATTTCTAAGGAACTCAAAACTCATCAAGAAAACAACAAACACAGGCACAAAGTGGAGAGAAGAGCTAAGCAGAACTCCACCAAGAGAGACATATTGCCGGCTCAAAGGCCTGGGGAAAACATACTTATCAATTATTATCTGAGAAATACAAATCAAATGATAATGAGTTATCACCTCATGTCATGAAAATTGCCTACATCAAAAAGACAGTGCTGACAGTGTTTATCAGGATAGAATATTACAAGGCCATCTGTCTATCCTCCCTGGAAGCACAATGTAGGCTGGTGGGGTGGGGGAACTGTTTCAGGGATGTATACACATCTTGTTATAGACAGTTTCCAGAGCCAAGCTAGAGAGGAATAAGAAAAATTATACAGAGAGATAAAGCAGGGGACAGAGGAAATTACTTTAGTCCAGATTAAAAAGAACCAGCAACATTTAATTTAGTGAATATGGCTAATAGGTTAAGAATAAAAGAGAACTGGACAGAGGCAGAGGTTGGGCTCAGAAGATTCAACATGCCAGGACTTATGGGTGTCTTCGACTGGTATGTTGGGGAATCTGGGCAGGGCAGCTAGCCATAGGCCCCCTGGGCTGACCACTTAGTCCAGGGGACTGAGATCCCTCCAAGCCAGATTGGTCTTCATGGCCGCACCTGGTTAATCGGGCCCTGGGTGGAGAGGGGGGGAGAGAGAAATCCCTCCCCTATGCATACTGGACCCCATTCAGGAGTTTTTTCTAACTAGTATTCATTTTCAAAAGCACGCAAGAGCAAATGCGCCTGCGGGACATACATACTTTTTAACAACACCCAAAAATATTCTTAGTTTTCTACTTTCTAGGGAAAAAAAATGGAATTCCCTAGATTTGGAGGATAATATTCAAACAGGTCTCTAAAATCAGTGTATATGTAGACGTGATTTCCTATACTGTGGTCCTCTTTGACTGCCAAGCCTAATCCATAAACAATTCATCTATACAATGTATATAGCCCCTCTGATATATTTCACCTCCCCCACACCAGAGCCCCTTCTACTCCCTCATCTCCCAATCCGGATTCGTTAGCTTCCCCTCAATTAACTCTCTTTACCCTCAATTCTTTAATTTTTTAGGCACCAAGACCGACCTCCTGCCCCAACAGATTCTGCCCTTGGCACACCCCTACAAAGCTCATTATTACTCCTTAACTCTCTCACCCCCAACCATTAGTACCCCACATTTACCCTTTTTTTTTAAATAGAAATTACTTTATTTAATAAAGACTATGTATCACATAGTTGATCATAATACATTGTTTCCTGGAAAGTGTGAGTGAATTTATTTTTTTAATATAATTTTTATTTTGATCATAGTGGCTTACATATTGTTGACAATAATATTTTAGGTACATATTTACATAAAATCAGGGGGGATTCCCATCACCAAATTGTCCTCCCTACACCTCCATTTTTGTCCTACCTCCCATATCCTCTTCCCTCACCCCCAGGGTTGCTAAAATATGTGGTCTCCTCTGTATCTAGCCTATTGCTTAGTAGTCTTGCACCTGTTTGATTCTGGTGCCTCCCTTATTTCCCCCTCTAACTGGGGAGGGGGAACAGGACTAGCTAGTTCAAGTTACGTGGTTTTGTTTGAAGGAGAGAAAAGTAATAAACTGGGGTAAAAGTCTAATACGCCGATAATAAGCGGAATTCTTTTTTTTGTTTGTTTGTTTTGTTTTTTGTTTTTTTGGGGGCCACACTCGGTGATGCTCAGGGGTTACTCCTGGCTATGTGCTCAGAAGTCGCTCCTGGCTTGGGGGACCATATGGGACACCGGGGGATCGAACCGCGGTCCATCCAAGGCTAGCGCAGGCAAGGCAGGCACCTTACCTCTAGCGCCACTGCCCGGCCCCAAGATAAGCGGAATTCTTCTAGAGGCTCTCATCATCGGTTTGAGAACGAAGGAGAGAAAAAAGGTGAAACATTCCACCAGTACAAAAAGAAGTGTCAAAAATCCAGTGAGTACTCCAACAATGACAAGCACCAAAAAAAAAAAAAAACCAGAAACATAAAAACACAAAACAAAACAAAACAAACAAACAAAAACGCCATGGTCTTGATATAAGAAACATGGCATAGAATATAAAGAAAGAACAGAAAGGAAGAGAAAGAATAAGTATAACTGGGGACAACTTCAATAATCACACCCAAACAGAGAAATTGACCAAAAATAGATAGGTAAATAAAAAATAATAATAAATGAAAATAAAATACTATATAAAAAAATAAATAATGTTTTGTGCTTTTTGTTTTTTCCCTCCTGCCCTGGCACAGTAAATATTGGGGTCATTCGAAAAGAAATTCACTTGGCCTAAGAGATAATGGGGTTTCTCCGCCCTTGGAGTGTATTGTCATGGGATCAACTATAGACTCTGTTCAGGATCATTTATTCTCCTGGTGGTGCTTTTGTGGTGTTTGGAAGACCTCTGCTCTGTCCTGGGTGATACAATCAGGCCTCTGTGTCTAGGGATCTCAGTATCTGCTCAGATCCTGTGGTGGGATTTATGATGAAGTCAGTCTTTGTGGTTCTAGAAGTTCTGTTCCATCACTGTCATTTTAATTCATCTTCTGTGGTTGGTGATCTTGGTCTTTGCACTGAACCCACATTTACCCTTTTTAACTTCAGTACTACACAGTCCTAATCACAGACGAAAGTCGTGCATTGGATTTAACAACCAACCCCCAACTATTTCAAAAGACATAAAATGGACACATATGTCTTTTGAATACTTTATGTGTATTTTCTTTAACAGCTATAACTCTTTCTAAATAATCTTTTACATTGAAAATTCTACCCACTTTTTATCTTGTCTTCTCTTTGTGAGTTGTTCAATAAGGAATTTTGGTGGAAGAGTCCCTCAGTTTACTGCTTATGATTGAACCATGTCATGGGGATTGTTGGACTTGTTCTTATGGACCCATATGCGCCGATAACGCCATGTGGCATTGTTCCTTGTTTGCATAGGCCCAATAAAATGGGAAAATACTATACATACAAATAAGTTCTTGTCTAATAGAGATTGGAACACACAAATCTTGTAGTGCAATGGACCTTACACCCTGAATATTGATATAATGACCTGGCACAGGCCTCAGAAGAATGGCCATCCTCCATTCACCCCTGAAACAGGAAAGCTATCTGCGAAACATCCAAGCTTTTTTATAACAACACCTGGAAGCAATCCTCTACCAGGGAAGACCCTACCACTGCTCTGACATCGACCTGCTCAAAAGAGACTTCCATTAACACTAAGAAGACTTGGTAACAACGACGACCTGCTTACAGGACAGGGTTCTCTGCATTGCCCTTTAATTGTGAGGTGAAACAAGAGGACACTCTGCACCATCCTGATTGCAATGTAGGATATGCAGATTCCAGGATCTTTAATACAAAAACATGATACCAACAACAGAGACTGTGTGAAAAATAAAAGTGTATTGGCACTACAGACAATGACCTGGATTGGACAAACTAGTTTTCCTGGAGCCTAGAGTTGGTCTTATGCCAGGAAACTTCAGGAGTAGGGTCTCCTTGTATTTAGGCCAATGCTTTTTCTTTCCATGTCCCTCATATTTTGGTGGGCCTATGCAAACAATAATTGCCACTCTAACACCATTTTTACTGTGCTCCTTTGACTCTAATCCTTAAGAAAAGCAACCCATTTAAACTTTTGAGGTTAACTTAAACTAATATGCATGTGCACAGAAATGTAAAAAAGTACTTTGCCTTCAATGTTGAAGGAGTTACATAAGTTTTATGGCTTTAGATTGCTTTGTGTGCTGCTAAGAAATATTATGCACTACAATCTGGGGGTTTGAGGGACAAAGTAATTGTACATGGATTCTGTTTTATTTTTCTTAATGTTTTTTGGCTGAAAGTTCAAAGTTAAGATATCAGCAATGGGACTACTGAGAATTCTGTTTATGGGTGATTGTCCTTCCACTGTAACTTTACCTTGTCCGCTTTCTTTGCATTTTTGTTCTCATAATTAAAAATAAAAAATTTATTAAAAAAAGAATAAAAGAGAACTTTCACAAGCACTGGAGACAGACACAGAGCAATATTTTAGGTGCTAAGGAGTTAAAGGTAGAGTGGGTTAAGGATGAAGAATAGATGACCAGAATTCAATACTAACTATGTGGCATCTATCTATCTAAAGAGGGGACAGAGATCCAGACCAGACCAGCTCCTTCAGGCACAAAGGATTGGGGCTGACCTAAGTGGTAAATATATATATATATATATATATATATATATATATATATATATATATATATATATATATATATATATATAAAGAAACTACCTCTGCTCAGGAAAGCTACAGGGACATTCGGGGTTTTGGAGTTCGCACGGCGCGGACTGGAGAGAAGGTGACGCACATCGGTCAGGCCTATGACGGTCTAGACTACAGGAAGATCCGGTTTGTGGGCTGGCAGAAGGAGGTGAACGAGAACTTTGCCATTGACCTCATCGCTGAGCAGCCAGTGAGCGAGGTGGGGAGCTGTGTGGTGTCCTGTGACGGCGGTGGGGGTGCCCTTGGCCACCCCCGGGTATTTATCAACCTGGACAAGGAGACCAAGACAGGCACATGCGGCTACTGTGGCCTGCAGTTCCGCCAGGAGCTGCACTAGCGCTGGAGCTGGCAATAAAGGGGCATCCTCAGGCAAAAAAAAGAAAAGAAAAGAAAAGAAATAAGGAATCTGAGGTCATGTGGAGCAGGAATCACAGGAGAGAAGTGGTGACTGAATGGTAGGGTCAGTGGGACCTGGGCAAGAGACATTCTGTTAAATGGGTTCTTAGTGAGTCAGGTGAGAATTGAGTGGACATTCTCTGTTTCCAGCAGACTTTTTAAAGGAACATACAATGAAAATGGAGCATGCTCACAAACGGCATCTCTGGGAAACCTGGTTTTCATAGGAAATAGTGTGATAGTCACAACCAAGAGCACAATGCAGAATAGATTTGCCTCCTATTACTCAACAGAACAGAAGCCAGGACCATGGGACAAAGTGTCCAACATACAAAGTCAATAGGATCAGGGACTTTCTGGTCATAAAAAAACAGTCATTTGCCACCAGAGTTAACAGGCTGAATACACAAGCTACTGCAATTACTCAAGGGAAGACACAGCTCTGATAGGACTTGGGAGAAGGGAAACCTGCATTAATAATAAAAAAAAAAAAATCCAATATGGTCCCTCTCAGCTTCTTGACTTATAGTCAAGAATAAAGTTATCTACAGTTCTTTCTTTCTTAGAAGTGAACCTGCTTTAGAATCCCACCTGGTCCACATCCATCTCCCTTGTGGCTTTATTTGTTAGGTAGATAAGATCTACAACCAATAGTAGGAACCTGCAACATAAATTTTAGGCATTTTTATAATAAATATCACAGTCACAGAGTGGAAAGTCTAAGAAAGGGAGCATCTATAATTACAACTAACATTTGTGACCATTTAAAGACTTTCTTTTTTTCCCCCACTTTGATGCCTTTCAGTAAATAAAAGCAACCTATTTCTCCTAACAACAAAGATTAGTCTATTGAACACATCAACGTGTAATGAAGTATTTAAAACAAAGATTCTCTTGAACATCAAAGAATGAGTTCATATTGCTCTTTGAATAAATATGCATAAGTGTACTTAACACTTAAACAGGAAAATTTTAACAATAAACAGGAAAATTTGTGGTCCAAACATTACCTTGGAGTATGACAAAGCTCATTGTGTGCCAGTGAATACATAAATACTTGTTTTTAATGACCATACAACATTTGTTATATGAGTATTTCACACTTTATCTCATTAATAAATAGTTAATACTATCTGGATTGAATCCTTTATGCTTATGGACAAGTGTATTAAACATTCTTGCACATTCATCTTTGTCTACCTTTATGCTATTCTTCTCATTCCATATTTTCTCTTAATAATTCTAAAAAATATCAGAGAAAAGACAAGTTGTAAGCAGGATGAGAGAAAGTTGACTAACTCCAGCAATATTTCTTTTTTTTTGGTTTTTGGGCCACACCCGTTTGACGCTCAGGGGCTACTCCTGGTTCTGCGCTCAGAAATCACCCCTGGCTTGCGGGGACCATATGGGACACCAGGGGATCGAACCGCGGTCCATCCACTTGCAAGGCGGACACCTAACCTGTAGCGCCACCTTCCCGGCCCCTCCAGCAATATTTCTACAGAGGGGACATTTCATGTGTAGGCAGATGAATGTTAGTTCCTATTCCTTAAGCAAAAGACTCCCAGAACTTACAGAGATTATACACTGTCATTTTCTCTTACAAACGTGCAAGTTGTGTTTTCTATTTAGAGTTTTCTGTTTGTTTGGAGGCAAGAAACCTCCCAAAGTATTGCTAAGAAGGCCTGGAGTTCTCTGCCAGTGATTATCATCCTACCAGGCTAGTCATCTGATGTAAAGTCCTATGGATGTGGTACTGTTCAGGTCCTATGGAGACAGGCAGGCCACAGGGAGTACTAGGAACCTTCAGAACTGCACCTGAAGTGCTCAGGTTCCATATATCAAACTGGTATTAGCAGCAAGGTGCATACTATAACTCCTGTACACACACTCTTTTTCTCTCCCTCTCCCTCTTCCTTTCTCTCTTCCTCTGGACCCCCTCTCTTTTTCTCTCTCCCCTCCCTCCGATTATTTTCAATATTTTTAATTTAATTTAATTTAAATTTTTTTTGCCCTGAAAATAATTTGCTGTAAGATGACATCTCGCTATGTATCCAAAACAAAGGCCTTCTCCATCTACCTCTTTCAATTAAACCTCTCCTTTGATATGTTAAAACACACACACACACACACACACACACACACACACGAAAGGTACTTTTGTCTCTCTTGACCTTCTGCCTTCTGGTAAATTGAGAATGTAAACCATAAAGAGAGCCGAGCTTTGGCTCAAGCACAGGTATGACAAGAAGGCACTGACTACTAGAATCTCACCTATTAATCTTTCTTCACCACCTGTCTGTCTGCCTAAGGGTAGAAATAAGTCCCCTGTGGTGATCTCACAATTCGTGGAACTTACTTTACAACTTACCCCTATCGGGAGCTGACCTCATGCGAGGCAGCTCTGGGCATCCCTATCCAATCACCTCTTTGGTGCTGCAGCGGCCAGCGCCTGGGGGGTCTTCTGCTCCCCGTCACCGATTGTTGCGTTGCCACGGGTTGCAGAACGTGGAACCCCCGAGTATTGAGTCACCCCCCTTCCCTTCGAGGACGTGGGGGAGCTGTGGAGGTCGAAGATCGGAAGATCTCCCAGAAAGCGGGAATATTGGGGCCACCCCTTAGCACCACAGGAGCCCCGATGCGCTGAACCTGCGGAGGTCAATGACCCCGAAGGGAGGCCAGCCAAGCTCCCCGATGTCTCGGCCCCTGCAGCAGGAAACCCACGTAGTCGGGTCATTCTGCATGGCAGCTATGTCCCCCTAGCAGGAGGCGGGGAAGAGCCCGGGCGGTCCCCCCGGCCCACCGCAGGCTTCAGCGCCCACCGCCACGGCCTCTACGCGCACCCCACAGCGGATTTAAGTCTCGGGGTTCAGCCATGCCCTGTCTTGGCACGTTCCTGCCTTTGCCACCGCACGCCCCTAAGCGCTGTCGTGGCCACTGCACTAGGGCTTCTGGCTGCTGTCTCCTCGCCTCCGTCCGAGCCCTGCCCCAGGGGACCCGGCCTGGGATGCCCTGGGGGAGTACAGGGGGTTTAGCATCCCTCAGCGCGGGTCCTGCCCTGGTTGGCCCAGGCTGCCGCTGAGCGACCAGCAGCTCCGGGTAAGGTAGGTGGACCTGGGTCCCAGCACTTGGAATCCCGCTGCGGGGGAAGGCAGGAGATTGCGGGGTGGCTATCTTGGTCCCCAGACAGGGACCTTGGGGACTGGGGTGGGGCTTCCCCAAGCGGCGTGTTCTCCAAGCAAGTGCCCTGACTGCGGTTCTCCCGTCCCCACCCCCAAGGCCCGACGACACCTGTCCCCTTTTTAAGTTTGTTGAGCTGCGTGTGGGTGTCTGTCCCCTCTTGCCCATCGGGATCCTGCGACGGTTAGAGGTCAGTTGGAGCGAGTGAGAGCCAAGAGGGGATCGAGGTGGACACGGGTTTCAGAAAACTTTGCCTTGCCTTACAGCCTCCTGACAGCTTCGGTGAAGTAGGTGGGTGATAAATGGATCGTTACAACTTATTATTGTTTCACGTATGTACATGGATCAGGGGTAGTCATGTCTCTTAGGGCCACACCTTGTAGCCTACTCCTGGTTCTGTGCTAAAGGACCACTCCTAGCATAGCTTCAGGTCCTCTATATGCTTTAAGCAGGGCCACCTGCAAGTACCTTCTCTCTCCAGCCTCTAAAATGCACTTCTTGAATAGCTTCCAACACAAGTGTACTCGTCAAACTACTACATAGATTAGTTGGTTTGGGTTTCAATGTTAGTTCTATTACTCAATAATCTCCTAAATGTCTTCCATGATCAAAATGACCTAAGACACAATATGGGAGAAAGTGGATTGAAAAGCTATACTGAAAATTAAATTAATTTAATTAAATTGATTAAATCTTTTCATCTAGGACAACAATGGAAATTCCTTAGAACCTAAAGAATAAGTAAGACAATAATATTTTATGTGGACCATCCTGAGAGCCTGAAAGTTAATGGCATTGCCCTGCTTTCCTAGAACGTGCTTATTAAAGAGGTATTTTTGCTGAGTGTGGTGAAATGTGGGCCTGGGTTCAAGTCTCCACTGTTCTGGGCTTGCTTTCTAAAGTTTTCTTAATCTTTTCAACTTTCCATTTGTGGAATGAAATGGAAAAATGAATGTGAAATCCAGTAAGTATTAATACATATTTGCTGCAAGCCAGCCAAGTCGGGCAGCGCTGAGAGGGGCTTCAGGATTACTCTGTAGGAGGATAGGAGCAAGGAGCCAGCCAACAGTTGGTACTCAGAGACTAAACACACTCAAGAGCTGTTAAAACTGAGTCCATCGGGCCCAGAGAGATAGCACAGCGGCGTTTGCCTTGCAAGCAGCCGATCCAGGACCAAAGGTGGTTGGTTCAAATCCCGATGTCCCATATGGTCCCCCGTGCTTGCCAGGAGGTATTTCTGAGCAGACAGCCAGGAGTAACCCCTGAGCACCACAGGGCGTGGCCCAAAAACCAAAAAAAGAAAAAAAAAAAACTGAGTCCATCTATCCAAAGTTTTTCTTCCATATTTAAGCAAATAATTATCAATAGCAGGCACTTATGGTATGTTAAGCTTTACAGAGAGTATAGTCACAGGGCTTTAAACATTGTGAATCAATATTGGTACACAACCACCACCTGTACATTCTGAACATTACTGAATATTTCAGTATTTCCATAAATTCTTTGTTCTATAGTCATTAGTGTTACTACCTTAATAAAAATCAGAGAGATTACTTTTCCCATTAATTATATCTTCACTAGTATCCCATTAAGATTTACTATTATTCAACAGAATCATCTATTAAAACTTAACTAAGCATTGCTACAAAAAGACCTAAAAGACCAGAACATTCTTGTAGCATTAAATCCATTGCTTAGTGGCTGGTAACTATGTGAATATTTTCAGAATTGGACAGGCAGGGTGTGATTCAGTGCTATAGGAGGCAAGGAAAGAAAATTTTCCATGGAAAACATCTTGAAAATCTAAATGTTCTTGTACTATACATTAATAAGTGACAATCCAAATAATATTGTAAATTCTTCCAAACCTGGAGAAGGTAGCTTAGGATATGTTAGGGTATGTTCCAGTAATTTTTGTTTAACTGGAAGGGGCATAGGTACACAGTTTTTCATCTGCTCAGCATTGTTAAGTCTCATTATGCATTAATTTTATTTTTAGTAAGTGCATTGTTATTCTGCCAAGCACTAACATAGGACACAACTGACCTATTCTCAGCAGTGTCTGCCAGGACTGCACCGCCTTTTTCAAGGGGGAGGCTAGGCCTTCACCACAGCAGTCCTGTTGGTATTCAGCCATCATGTCTCTGGGGGCGGGGGGGGGGTTGCTGTGGCACATAGTACAGACATATAAGCAGTCAATAAATGTTCTTACATTGCATTTGCACTCCATATCTATAATCCATAAATAGAAGCATCATATAGATCGCTCAGTTTCTTTAATTATTTTGAGGTGCATCCATAGTTTTTATCCTAGATCCACACTGCAAGTTCAGGGAAAGCCTCTTTTAGAAGAAGATTAATTTTTTTTAGTGAGTAAAATATCAACTATAAAAAGATTCGAAGGAGTAGGCGCAATGGTTTGAAGGTTTTGATGTGGAAGTAGAGATCCTGGTAAATTTGAGTACAATTTTTATATGTGTAAGAGTCAAACTCTGTTTCACAGCCATGTTTATTAATCTCAAATAGAGGTTCCTTGGTGGTTGATCCCCGTTATTTACTTCAGACAATTTGGCTACTTCCTAAAGAGCAAAGCTTTCTCACTTAAATGCTTCAACTTATGGCAAGTTGGAAAGACAAAATAGGTAGGAGAGGGAACCTAGGGACACTGGTGGAGGGAAGTTGACACTGGTGAGGGGAACACCGCTAGAACATTGTATGTCTAAAACAACTATGAATAACTTTGGTACATCACAGTGCTTTTAAAAATCTTTTAAAAGACACAACATATTTGTATAGTAAATTCTAACAGTTCAGTTCTAAGTGGCTAGCAATAAAGCTTCTAAACAATGTATTCCCAGTATAATATGGATGCTTCATCCTTCTGGTTACACATATATGTAACTGAAGTAGAAATTAACTGATAGATACTTCTTTCATTTTGGGGTGGCTTTTATAAAACAATCTCACCACAGTATGAGTTTGAAGATTCTTGAAGATGGATGGGGGCCCAAGAGATAGTCCAGGGGCACAAGATAGTCCAGGAGTATAGCAGTTTCCTGTTTCCTTACATGTGGAGGGTCCCTACTTTGACCCCCAGCACTGTATATGTTCCCCTGAGTAGTATTGGGAGTGACCCTTATGCAATGCCAATGTTGCCCAAAATGAAAAGAACAGGGATTGGAATAGGAAGAAATCTTGATAGTCACAGAAAAGGCAAAAAGTTCAAAAATAGCACCACAATTGCACCACAAAACCTTTGTATATGTGTCCTTTTGTCTTTTATTCTATATTCTCTGGGTCCAAATCTGTTTATGGCAGCCCATGATAGAACATCCCCAAGAGCTCACTTTATGTATAGATGTGTGTGTGTTGCTAGGGTCTGAATGAAACATTTTTGGGGGGGGTCACACCTGGCAGTGCTCAGGGGTTACTCCTGGCTCTCTGCTCAGAAATCACTCCTGGCAGGCTCAGAGGACCATATGGAGTGCCGAGATTCAAACCACCGACCTTTTGCATAAAAGGCAAACACCTTACCTCCATGCTATCTCTCCGCCCCCCCCCCCAATGAAACATTTTAACATGAATACATGCCCCTATTTAGACCTTGGCATCCTGCTGAGTCTCTGTTGTTACTCCAAAGTAGATTGCATGAAATTGGATCCATGAGCTTGCTTTGGCTGAAAGGAGTCTAGAATTACCAAGAAAGGAATTAAGTTGACCATAAGTGGCCTCTGTTATCTGACTTCTGAACTTATGACTTTTTTCCCTTCCTTGTAAAATGGGATAATAATCCAGGTATTATATATTTTACAAGGTGGTTTTTTATGGATCAAAAGGATAAAATATATGAAAGCGTATATAAATTATATCTTACTAAGTGAAAGTAGGTGTAAAATAATACAAAGGAGTTTCTTTCTGTTAAATGTAATACTATTTTACCTACATATCTGTGAATGTTAATTTTTATTTAGCTTTCCCCATTGTGACAAAAACAAAAATTGTGTAACTTAGCAACAGTTACTCCTCATATTTTAGAGAATGTGACTTCTCCATCATAGGATTGCTAGCCAGTTAAATTCTAGTTAGAGCCCTCTTCTTGCTGTGCCACTATGTGGAAGAGTGAATGGGTGAAAAAACAGGAAGTAAGAAGGAGGTAAGGAAGTTGGAAGAGAACCTCTGGGTTCTTTTGTTGAGAGTACTAACCTCATCATAGGGATCCCACTCTCAGAACCCCATCTGAGATTATGCTAGTTAACCCTTTCTCAAAGGTCCATTGCCCTGATCATCCATCCATTTGGAAATTGAAACTCCAGTATGTGAATTCAGGATATTCTGGCATTCAACCAGTAACACTATCCTTTAAAGCAACCATTCTTTAGGGATAAATATCAAATACTGTCAGGTGAAAACATTGAACAGAAGGATGAGTTTATGTTTTGTGTTCTTTAAGTGAATGTTTAACTATAATACATACCTGTCCCAATAGGGGTAGGCTTGAAAGTGCCATATACAGAGAGCTACAAAATAAGCAGCAACAGACCTGGAGTCTCCAGATCTCTCCCAGGTCTCTCAAATTCATTTATCTTCCCAACTGAACTATAGTATCTGGGGTTGGGGTGCACACTTGAGAGGTTTTGTTCCCAAGAGTAGATTTTCTTCCTTGGAATGCAGAAAAGTTGTCCTCTATATCTACATTGAATATATATTTACTGATGTCAATTAGTAAATGGTAGGTACTTGCAAGTATGGTATGGCATGCACATGAGTGGATCCTTTAAACAAACCAGAACCAAAGAAGTTCCACAACTATCTGCTCAGCCACAGGTGTTATTTAGTCAGAGTAGTTCAGGCCTAAGAACCACAATACCTGTCATGTGGTTAACCATAAAATCATATATTTGTAGTCTTAAAAAATATTTCTTGGTTTCAGCCAGTTTCAACATTTTATCTAAGTCTCCATCTTCAGTCGCACCTGCTTTTCAGGCCAGTGCCTTAGAAAGCTTGCCATAGTCTCCAGACTCATAGAACTATATATTCCAAAGTTCTTTGTGGATGCAACAGATCCTATTTCTTCAGTGAGTTCACCATGGAAAACCAGTCTATGAAACTCAGTTGAAACCCTCTTGATTCAGTCAATTCAGTCAATTAATAACATGAACTCCAGGGCATAGGGGAAATTTCTAGTTTCATAGTTAATTTTACTTAAAATGTGAATACAATAGTTCACTAATATAAAAAAAAGAACCATTAGTCTGTGGCTCTAAAATTCATGTTAGAGTAAGTGCTAACATGATTTTTTTTGTTAACATAATGGCAATCTGGGGCTGGAGAAGTGGCACTAGAGGTAAGCGCTAGCCAAGGAAGGACCACAGTTCGATCCCCCGGCGTCCCATATGGTCCCCCCAAGCCAGGGGCAATTTCTGAGCACTTAGCCAGTAGTAACCCCTGAGCATCAAACAGGTGTGGCCCAAATACCAAAAAAAAAAAAAAAAAACCAACATAATGGCAATCTTATTTTCAACACAGTTTTCTTAAAACAAATGCAAACTTGGAAAGTTTCTTTCTCCAAGTTGGGAGGAAAATTGTACCTTCCAAACTGAAAGGTCTCAAGTCACAGCTATCTTTTTAGTATGGTTGTGCTGAAGTGCTGTCATCCTGTCATCATCTGTAATCTGCTGTTTTCTCCCATGCTGTGAAATGGTAAAAAAAAAAAAGTCTGCAAGTCCAAGGTGAGACTAGTTCAGTAGACTGGGGAGAAGGCAGAGAATGGGGCACCATTCTCCCAATTTCTGTTGTTTCTTTCACAGTTTTCATCCCATCATCCAACATATGGTGCAACTTAACAAAATATTTAATATAAATGTTTGTCTTCCTAGAAAGTATCAGCAACTGACATTACTTTTCAACTTGGTTGCCTAACAAATGGAATAAATTATTGTCAGAAAATAAACAGGAAGGGCTGGAAAGATAGCACAATAGTAGGTTGCTTGTTTTGCATGAAGTTGACCTGGGAGGCACCCTGTTCAATTCCTGGCATCCCATATGGTCCTCCAGCCTGCCAGGGGTTATTTCTGAGTGTAGGAACCAGGAGTGACCCCTGAGTGCTGCTGGGTGTGGCCCTAAAAGTCAATCAACCAATCAATAGATAAAGTTTTTAAAAAAGAAACAGGAATGCAAGATTTGACTGTACATACATAGATATGCATGCACATGTAAATACTTCTTTTTATGTATGCTTAGTGAGTATACAATGACTTGACGTCTTGAAGTATATGTATATTTGCTATTTTTGCATAGTCCTCTGCCTCATAGCATATGTCTCTGGAGCATATTTGATGTAAGTAAACCTTCCTAGTAGAATGAATGTGTTTGAAGCCCTAGCCACCCATTTTATTTTATTTTTCACCCTAACCCCCCATTTAAATGGTATTTAAGGATGGGATGATCTTGGGGGAGAAAAGGTTGAGATAAAAATCCTAAAGTGGCTTATTGTTTTGGGAGTGGTACTCTCTAGGAAGGAAAGGGCTGGCTTCACTCTCTCTGCTCATTAGGTAACAGGACAGCAGCTGTCTGCCAACTAGGAAGAAGGTTCTCACCATGATCAGAATTTTTCCGCCTCTTGCTCTAATACTTCACTGCCTTCAGACATTGAGAAACAAATGACTGCCTTCCTCAGACTGTCACTTTTCAATTCTGTCCCTGAGACTCCTCTAAAGTAACTTTGAGGGAAAGGTTGTTCTCTGATTCTCTCTGTTAGTGTCTCAGTGTCCTCACAGGTCCTGCGCAGAACAAAACCTGCAGGGTAAAAGTTCAATTTCTGGTGGCCACTAACTAGGATAGGGTTAATTACCAGCCTTTGTTTCTCTGCCCCACTCAGCCTCAGTGTTGGAGACAGGAAAAGTGGTAAGAAAATTGCCTTTGTCAGCTACCAGTGAAAGAGAGTGAAGACATTACAACACAGATCATTTTATAAGTTGGTATCAGGGGCTGGAGCAATAGCACAGCAGTAGGACGTTTATGTTGCACACAGCTGACCTGGGACAGACACAGGTTCAATCCCTGGCATACCATCTGGTCCCCTGTCTGCCAAGCATGATTTCTGAGCACAGAGTCAGGAGTAACACCTGAGAGCCGCTAAGTGTGGCCCAAAACCAATATATACATAATTTGGTTTCAGTTTCATTTTTTCATATCTAGCAAAAGTTTAGGTTAGAAACTTCCAGCAAGCAGCAGAAGCAGTGCTAATATCAGTGTTGTGCTTAGCAACCTTAACCTAATTTTGATAGACAGCTGTCACACAACATGACTTCACAGCAAGTTAACCCTGTTGGTGAATGTCCTAGCCAATGAATCTGCACAACACAGAGAAAACACCATGCTACAAGCATGGCAATGGGGATGCTACACAGTAGGCCAACACCATGCATAGAGAATGAAAATGGCAACTATGATGACTTGAAAAGTCCCAATCACTTAGCCTCTCAGATAAGGAGTTTAGAGAAGAAATATGGAGGATGTTCATAGAACTCAAAGAAAGCATGGATTGAGCTGAATGAACCACAAATAAGAATCAAAAGGATATGAAGATAAAAATAGGAAAACTCCAAACTAAAATAAAAGGTCTGAAAAACTTAATAGACAAAATAAAAATTTCACTGGAAAGCATCTCCAACAGAGTAAAAGCAGCTGAGGATAGAATTAGTGAGCTGGAAGATGAGATGCATAACAACTCCATCCAACAGAAAAGATTGGAAAAGAGCCTTAACGCAAATTATTGGACTGTGGAAAAATACTCAAAGAATGTGAACAGATCAAAATAGAAGTCTTTGTTAAACTCAACAGAAAGAGCATAAGAATCATTGGAGTCCTAGAGACCCAGGAAGAAAATCCCCAGGAAGAATAAACAATGACATCATTGCACAGAAATTCCCAGAACTAAAGAGTGTATGCAACCAAATCATGCATGCCCAAAGAGTACCAGCTTAAAAGAGACTTGAAGAAAAGCACTCTAAAACACAGTCTAGTCACAATAACAAATTCCACAGATAAGGATAGAATACTGAAAGCAACAAGAACAAAAAGGGAAATTACATTAAAAAAAAGCATATTTAAGATTTATAGCAGACCTGTCATAAGAAATTCTCAAGCCCAGAAGGCAGTGGTGGAGCATAGTGACAAAACTCAATGAAATGAAAGCTTCACTTAGACTACTGCACCAAGTCAGACTCACACTCAAGTTTGAAGGAAGTATACATAGATTCATGGATAAACAGCAGCTCAGAAATTTTACAAACTCAAAACCCGCCGTAAAAGAAAAACTAAAAGGTCTGACAGTACAGACCAAGAGACACACCAAATTCCTACATTAAGACGACACTAAATCTCATGCCAATTATCTCTCTCAATGTCAATGAATTAAATACACTAAGAAAGACACAGAGTGGCAAAATGGACATAAAGCTGAATCCAACATTCTGGTGCTTATAAAAACACATCTGAATAGTCAGAACAAACATAGACTGGAGGAAAATCGTCCAAGCAAACAACACATGTAAAAAAGCTGGAGTGGCCATATTATATCAGGTGACAAAAACTTAGACTTGGGAAAGTTCTAAGGGACAAAGATGGACATTTTGTAAAATCAAAGGATATATACAATAAAAAGAAATCACACTCCTAAACATATATGTACCCAATATACATATTTTGACACACCCAGTGACACTCAGGGGATACATCTGCCTATGTGCTAAGAACATTCTTCTGGTTCAGGGGACCACATGAGATGCCAGAGATCAAACACAGGTTCATCCTGGATCAGCCATGTGCAAAGCAAAAGCCTTACCACTGTGCCATTGCTCTGACCAGCTTCTGTGGAAAAAAACTGGAAATTTAGATCCCATAAGATCTAGTGGTACTACTTCTATGGATTTTTCCTAGGAACACAAAAACACAATGCAAATATGCCTTCTGCATACCTATATTTATTTTAGCACTGTGTACAATAGCCAGGATCTGGAAACAACCAAAATGCCCTTCAATGGCCTTTCTACAAACCAATAGTAATAAGAAAGAAATAGACATTAAGAAAACAACCCCATTCACAATAGTGCCACACAAACTCAAATATCTTGGAATCAACTTGACTAAAAATGTGAAGGACCTATACAAAAAAAACTATAAAAACTCTTTTCTGAGAAATAAGAGAGGACATGCGGAAATGGAAGCACATATCCTGCTCATGGATTGGCAGGATTAACATCATTAAAATGGCAATACTCCCCAAAGCATTGCACAAATTTAATGCGATCCCTCTAAAGATACCCATGACATTCTTCAAAGAAGTGGATCAGGCACTTTTGAAATTCGTTTGGAACAATAAACACCCTAGAATAGTTAAGCAATCATTGGGAAAAAGAATATGGAAGGAATTACTTTCCCCAACTTTAAACTTTACTACAAAGCAATAGATATCAAAACAGCATGGTATTGGAATAAAGACAGGCCCTCAGATCAGTGGAATAGGCTTGAATACTCAGAGAATGTTCCCCAGACATACAATCACCTAATTTTTGATAAAGGAGCAAGAAATCCTAAATGGAGCAAAGAAAGCCTCTTCAACAAGTGGTGTTGGCACAACTGGCTAGCCACTTGCAAAAAAAGCAAACTTAGACCCCCAGCTAACATCATGTATGAAGGTTAAATCCAAATAGATGAAAGACCTTGATATCAGACCTGAAACCATAAGATATATAGAACAACACGTAGGTAAAACACTCCAGGACATTGAGACTCAAGGCATCTTCAAGGAGGAAAACAGCACTCTCCAAGCAAGTGAAAGCAGAGATTAACAGATGGGAATATATTAAACTGAGAAGCTTCTGCACCTCAAAAGAAATAGCACCCAGGATACAAGAGCCCCCCACGGGCCCAGAGAGATAGCACAGGGTTTTTGCCTTGCAAGCAGTCAATCCAGGATCTAAGGTGGTTGGTTAGAATCCTGGTGTCCCATATGGTCCCCCGTGCCTGCCAGGAGCTATTTCTGAGCAGACAGCCAGGAGTAACCCCTGAGCATCTCCGGGTGTGGCCCAAAAACCAAAAAACCAAAAAAACAAACAAAAAAAAAAAACACTTAGTGGGAGAAACTATTCACCTAATACCATCAGACAAGGGGCTAATCTCCAAAATATACAAGGCACTGACAGAACTTTACAAGAAAAAACATCAAATTCCATCAAAAATGGGGAGAAGAAACGAACAGACACTTTGACAAAGAAGAAATACAAATGGCCAAAAGACACATGAAAAAATGCTCCACATTTTTTCTTCAAAAAAAATAAGTTGTTCTTTAGCCCCATGACATTTTTATGGAATCAATGCCCTGCTTTTATTTGCTCTCTATATGAGCAGTACTTACTTTACATGTTATCAGACTCTAAACCTCTGCATATCTGAACGGTATGCTGGCTTTATACAACAAGGGCTGCCTGTCTATTCAAGTTTTGCTTGAAATGTCTACAGTGTCTTTTCTTTCTTCAGTCTTTTAGGCCAACTCCCAAGAGCCAACATAATTTTTTTTAACTGAGAATGGGTCTTTAGTTTTTTTTGTCAGCTAATATTATCAAGACTATTCACACCATTCTAATTTAAATTCAAATCATATTTAAACATTACAATATATAATATATAAAATGCTTATATCTCTAGAATATGCATACTTATATGCATAATACAACTTACATGTACATGTGTGTAAAATTGTAGTCAGAATTATGGGATCTTGTGCTTTTGGGGAATTGGGGCAACTTCCAGGATGCTCTAGGCTTATTTATTTTCAGGTTTGTGCTCAGGGATCAATCACTCTAGGCCAGATGCACAAAGGCAAATGCTTTATTCACTATAATATCTGTGTCTTGTGATAACTCTTAAAACAAATATGCATATGGAAAAAGGTGAAAGTAAATTGAGAATCATACTGAATTTGCATTATTGCACTGCATTAATCATAGCATTGCTAGTGGCATATTTATTTTCTTTTTTTTATTCTGTATTGGTATATTTTTTTATTTAAACACCTTGATTACATACATGATTGTGTTTGGGTTTCAGTCATATAAAGAACACCACCCATCACCAGTGCAACATTCCCATCACCCAATGTCCCAAATCTCCCTCCTCCCCACCCGACCCCCACCTGTACTCTAAACAGGCTCTCCATTTCCCACATACATTCTCATTTTTAGGACAGTTCAAAATGTAGTTATTTCTCTTACTAAACTTATCACTCCTTGTGGTGAGCTTCCTGAGGTGAGCTGGAACTTCCAGCTCTTTTCTTTTTTTTGTCCGAAAATTATTATTGCAAGAATGTATTTCATTTTTCTTAAAACCCATAGATGAGTGAGACAATTCTGTGTTTCTCTCTCTCTCTCTCTCTCTCTCTCTCTCTTATTTCACTCAGCATCATAGATTCCATGTACATCCATATATAGGAAAATTTCATGACTTCATCTCTCCTGACAGCTGCATAATATTCCATTGTGTATATGTACCACAGTTTCTTTAGCCATTCATCTGTTGAAGGGCATCCTGGTTGTTTCCAGAGTCTTGCTACAAGGCTGTCCTCTCTCACCACTCCTATTCAACATAGCACTGGAAGTACTTGCTATAGCGATTAGGCAAGAAAAAGATATCAAGGGAATCCAGATAGGAAAGGAAGAAGTCAAGCTCTCACTGTTTGCAGATGACATGATACTCTACTTAGAAAACCCTAAAGACTCTACCAAAAAGCTTCTAGAAACAATAGACTCAATAGCAAGGTGGCAGGCTACAAAATTAACACACAAAAATCAATGGCCTGTCTACACACCAATAGTAATAAGGATGAAATGGACATTAAGAAAACAACCCCATTCACAATAGTGCCACACAAACTCAAATATCTTGGAATCAACTTGACTAAAAATGTGAAGGACCTATACAAAGAAAACTATAAAACTCTGCTCCAAGAAATAAGAGAGGACACACGGAAATGGAAACGCATACCCTGCTCATGGATTGGCAGGATTGGTGTGTTTTTTTTTTTTTTTGGGGGGGGTCACACCCGGCGTTGCTCAGGGGTTACTCCTGGCTGTCTGCTCAGAAATAGCTCCTGGCAGGCACGGGGGACCATATGGGACACCGGGATTCGAACCAACCACCTTTGGTCCTGGATCGGCTGCTTGCAAGGCAAACGCCGCTGTGCTATCTCTCTGGGCCCTGGATTGGCAGGATTAACATAATCAAAATGGCAATACTCCCCAAGGCATTATACAGATTTAATGCGATCCCTCTAAAGATACCCATGACATTCTTCAAAGAAGTGGATCAGGCACTTTTGAAATTTGTTTGGAACAATAAACACCCTAGAATAGCTAAAGCAATCATTGGGAAAAAGAATATGGAAGGAATTACTTTCCCCAACTTTAAACTGTACTACAAAGCAATAGTTATCAAAACAGCATAATATTGGAATAAGGACAGGCCCTCAGATCAGTGGAATAGGCTTGAATACTCAGAAAATGTTCCCCAGACATACAATCACCTAATTTTTGATAAAGGAGCAAAAAATCCTAAATGGAGCAGGGAAACCCTCTTCAACAAGTGGTGTTGGCACAACTGGATAGCCACTTGCAAAAAATTGAACTTAGACCCCCAGCTAACATCGTGTACAAAGGTAAAATCCAAATGGATTAAAGACCTCGATATCAGACCCAAAACCATAAGATATATAGAACAACACATAGGCAAAACACTCCAGGACATTACAGGCATATTCAAGGAGGAAACTGCACTCTCCAAGCAAGTGAAAGCAGAGATTAACAGATGGGAATATATTAAACTGAGAAGCTTCTGCACCTCAAAGGAAATAGTGCCCAGGATACAAGAGCCACCCACTGAGTGGGAGAAACTATTCACCCAATACCCATCAGATAAGGGACTAATCTCCAAAATATACAAGGCATTGACAGAACTTTACAAGAAAAAAACATCTAATCCCATCAAAAAATGGGGAGAAGAAATGAACAGACACTTTGACAAAGAAGAAATACAAATGGCCAAAAGACACATGAAAAATGCTCCACATCACTAATCATCAGGGAGATGCAAATCAAAACAACTATGAGATACCACCTCACACCAGAGAGAATGGCACACATCACAAAGAATGAGAACAAGCAGTGTTTACGGGGATGTGGAGAGAAAGGAACTCTTATCCACTGCTGGTGGGAATGCCGTCTAGTTTGGCCTTTATGGAAAGCGATATGGAGATTCCTCCAAAAACTGGAAATCGAGCTCCCATACGATCCAGCTATACCACTTCAAGGAATATACCCTAGGAACACAAAAAATACAATACAAAAACCCCTTCCTTACACCTATATTCATTCCAACAAAATATTCTTAAACTACTTATTCAGTGTGCTTTATTGTATCGAACAAAATTCAGCAATAAATTAGATGAATGCTTTTGGTGTATCACACCCAGCCTTTTATGGCTACCTCTGTCAATAGAATTGGAGACAAGTAGTTACAAAAAAGGTAAGGACTCCTCCCCTCCCGTCCCTTTTATGCCCCAGGGGACTGAGTTCTCTAAAAATTAAAATTTGGCATTATTTTGACAACTTTTCTAGGTAACTTATACTACACCTTATAGATTTCATTAAACATTTTATAATATGTTAAACATGTTAAACAAAAGCACTAGCACTTGGACGACTTCTTTCTTCTCTTTGAAGAGGCAAATTCTTAAACCTTATATAAGAAAAACTTTAGAGTAAGACAAGTCAAGGTTCAATTATCAACCCATCACTAGTAGGATAAGTGATCATAGAAAAATTATTTATGTTATCCACGATTTCTACATCTAAAATTGGAGGTGGTGGTAATATCTAACTCAAATTCTAGTGGCTGGGAGCCACACTCATGTACAAAAGTTTACTTGCTTCCACAAATTCTGCCTGCTCTCTTGGGCAAGAAGCTGTAGATAGATTCCAGTTTATTACTCAATAGAGGTAGCAGAAAGCACAAATAATAAATTTTAAACCCATAAAGAAGGTTCATATAGAGAGAAAGCACGAGTTAAGACACTTGTCTTACATATATGGACAACACCATTCCTCTTACTTCATACGGTATCCAACCACCACCAAGTGTGGCCCAAGCCCAGACTCCTTCCCAATCAGGGAAATTATATCATTGGTTTTGTTTTTCGTTTTCTTCTTGAAAGAACTGTGTCTACTATGAAAGCAGGCATTTTGCTTAGGATTCATGTATTAAATGTGACTTGGATATGTTTTATAAAACCTGGCTCTTCATTTTTGTCCTTTTTTGAACAGGTGTCTCAAATCAAACAATTCTTGATTGAAAATGCCTGACAAGTTTTTGGAGAAGAAATCTTTGCACTTTTTGAAGAGGTGTCAGGAACATGCATTAGCAAGGAGTATATTCCAGGCATTGTAAATAACGGGATGTGTTTGGAGGTATATGAACACTTGAAGGCCTCACATGGTGAGGTAAAAAATGGATTTTGATGAGGTCCCAGACTTGAAGAAACTCATTAGCAACATGAGATACTTTATATATATACATATATAATTATATATCATATATATGTGACATATAGGCTTGGCCTTTTGCTGAGTAATTTCTGGGATAAAATTACTTATTTTTATAAAACTAATATCAGGGCTGGGCACATGATTTAGTTTATGCCTTGCATGTCCTAGTTGTTTTTTTAATATGGAATGCTTCATGAATTTGCATGTCCTAGTTTTGATTCCTGGCATGCATGTTGTCCTACTAGTAGTAGCAGAACAGCACCTTTTCCTCTCACTGCTGAACTCTGTTTACAACCTCTAAAACAAACCTCCAGCAGACTCTGAAGCAGGGATCTATCTTTTGGCTTGCACCATGTCAGTCCTGATTCTGAAGTTTCTGGCATCTCATCAGGGCAGGCCAGTACCTGCTTAGCTTATACAAAAAAAACAAAAACAAAAACAAAAACCACAGAGGGGTGGTATTCACAAAGCACACAAAAACAACTAGTAGGGGGAAGGAGGATTTGAATATGAAGTCCTGTCCTACCAATTATTTGACCTTTATTTTATGCTATCATATCTGCACCAATAAAAAACATAATCATAATACTTAACTTGTGGGTTTTGTACAGATTAGTAGTGGAAGCTGGAGTGACAGTACCAACAAGTAAGACACTTGACTTGCATTTGGTCAATCCAGATTCAATCCTCAGCATCCCAGACAGTCTCTCAAGGCTGCCAAGCTCTGCTAAGTGTGGCCCAAAAATCAAAAAAAATATTAGTCATGGATATTCAAGAGAAAGTTGTTAGAAGGCAGAGCCCTGGTTTGAATGTTGATGTACTTGTCATCAAGTCCTTATTTATTCTGTCTTTCATTATTTTGACATGTCCTCATTGCTAGGATACATATTGCATATGCCCCAATATTCCTTTCCTACACCAACTCTTCGGAAGATTATGATAATTCCTGTCATAAGAAGAAACATGCATGGAACTCCATTGTCTTTAAAGCACAGGACTGTGCATGGTAAGAAAAGTGCTAATCCTAATTTTTTTAAGACTCACAGATGGACTCTTCTTATGATAGTTTGGATATGAATTAGAAGATAATTGCTACATAGATGCTCCCAGACATAATGTCCTGAAGAGGTAGACAGTAGAAACCCGGTTTCTTTATTCACATATAATGATGATTACAATTTGGACACTCCCTAAACCAGTTTTATGACAGTCAGCAATTCAAGTTTACCATTTTCTAGAGAAGATTTAAACATAGATGTACCATTTCAGGAGAGATCTTCAATCCTGGAAGAGCCTTCTAAGCTCTTCTCAGTTATATCTGCTTTTACAATAGAAAAACAGTGTGCCATGCACCAAAGGCACAATTCAAAACCAGCTCTTGATCAGCACCACAGCCTGGGAGGCCAAGTTCCACCAGAATCACCCACAGATTCCACATTAGCAAGTACTATGCTCCTTGACACACACACCCCCCCCAGGTAATCATGTGGGAACTTTTTCAGAGGGGAGCCTAATAAAGCCAGAGGACAGATGTGTGGCCCCATCAATAGAAACCACATCCATTGGTGGACACAGCCACAGAAAATGCTGCACCCACTGGAATGCGTCTAAGGTGATGCTCTAAGCCCACCACTCACAACTTTAGCATGAAGTTCTCAAACCTAAAACTGTTCTATCGAAAAAAAGATGCACAAATCCAATGGTGATGTGACCCTTTCTCCACCTCAACAAACAGAAGAGTTGAAGCTAAAACAAAGAACAAGTCTGAGGGCCAAAAAAATCAATTTTTAACTTGCATAGAAGAAAGAAAAATTTGACAACCAATCAAAAGCATTCTCCAAAGCCAGGTCATGCTGAAAATTAGCCCTCAACCTCAGACCTGGCAGGCAGTTTCTCAAAAAGGCACCCACAAAAACTGCCTTCAATGGTTCCAAGAAGCACCGGCATTACTCTGAATCTACCAGAGATGATGAAGGTCGCCCCTGTAGGATGATCTGCACTGGGGACACCTATTCCAAAAATATATAGCCAGTCAACTGTGACACCAAGCTTTCATGGAAAGAGGAAGACTGTCTAAAACAGCACAAGTCTCTGCAGATGGAGGGCCAAAAGTTGATTAATCTAGGTGTCATAATGGGCATTCATAATTCTCAAGTGCTACAGGAAAATTTTCAACAAAAAAACTCTGGAAGATTTTTATTGAGTTTAGCTTTTATTTTCCTATTATTAAATATTTAATATAGTTTGTCTCATCTAAATTTTAGATCTCTACTAATTTTTTTTCAGATGTCATGGTTTTTTATTGGCACATGGGAAATTGGGCTTTGAAGAAAGTGATGCATCTTGTCAAGGCCCTATACTGCCATTCTTTTTGTTTTGTTTTGTTTTGTTTTTGGGTCACACCTGACAGTGCTCAGGGGTTACTCCTGGCTCTACACTCAGATATTACTCCTGGCACGCTCAGGGGACCATATGGGATGCCGGGATTCAAACCACTGACCTTCTGCATGAGAAGCGAACACCTTACCTCCATGATATATCTCTGGCCCCGCCATTCTTGATTTGTCAGTTTCACCATTCCTAAAAGGGAAAGGTGGTGAAATGCAAGTTACATAGAAACTGCAATTAAAACTGTAAATTGGATTGAGTTTTAATAAACCAAAAGTGACCACAGACCTCTGGACTCTTTCCAAGATTTCATTAAAGGACAGCAAAGAGATTCAGTAGTGAGAGGTGGAAAGCAGCAACTAGAACAATAAAATCTATTTCATATTTACATCTTGCTGAGTTCCAGCTCAAGAGAATACTGATTACAAGGTCTCTATATCATTTCATGTATTTTTCCTAATGTGACTCATTTTCTATAGATCTGAAAGCAAAATATTGAGCTGATGTTTGATTGAAGTGAAAATACAGTTTTTCAGAGGCTATCATTACCGTTTTTCTTTTCTTTCAGTTACAGAAATTTTTATGAGACCTATGTACCTGTATGTTTTATTGTCTATATTCTCACCATTTTACTAGCTAATAAGGACAAAGTAAAATAAATGCAATGTAATGGGACCAAAAACAAACAGACAATGCTATCTCCCCTAGTAACTGCAACACTGGTCAAATTGAACCAGTAGCAAGTTGTAACACTTAAGATTTCTACTAATTTCGGGGCCGGAGAGAGAGCATGGAGGTAAGGCATTTACCTTTCATGCAGAAGGTCATCGGTTTGAATCCCGGCATCCCATATGGTCCCCCATGCCGGCCAGGAGCAATGTCTGAGCACGGAGCCGGAAAAACCTCTGAGCACTGCCGGGTGTGACCCAAAAACCACAAAAAAGAAAAAAAAAAGATTTCTACTAATTTCAAAGGAGACCCTACTCAATATAGAAATTGTATGTTTGGTCCCGGAGAGATAGCACAGCGGCGTTTGCCTCGCAAGCAGTCGATTCAGGACCAAAGGTGGTTGGTTTGAATCCCGGTGTCCCATATGGTCCCCCGTGCCTGCCAGGAGCTATTTCTGAGCAGACAGCCAGGAGTCTGAGCAATGCCGGGTGTGGCCCAATAACCAAGAATAAAAAAAGAAATTGTATGTGTGAAACACTTAAGATGAGTAAGAACTATTTAATTGTTATGCCATTCAAAATATATTAGAAAGCCATGAGATAATAGGACACTTTTAAGTAAAAAGTAAAAAATTTAAAAGTATTAAATTGTTTTAAAATTCATTGTCATAATAATTTAATTTAATAATTAATTTATTATAAGTTTCACTTTGAAAATATGTCTAATGAGGTACAGAAATATTTATTAACATTCTTGGCTTTGGACAGCATAATAACTGGTCTATTTTCTATGTCAGTGTTCTATATTACCAGATCAACATTTGTTTTACTCTAAATTATTTTCCTCAGCTACCAAAAACTTTACTATTTAATTTAAAGTTGCTCGTAACTTATCTTTGTAAGCATCCTTATTATACATACTTAATAAGATTTTTATTCATACTACAAATTTATTTGTATTAAATTATACCACATTTGCATGAAAACAACATGTTCTATGTAACCAACTGTAAAGTATCTATGCTGTTAAATCCTTTGTTGGGTGTTTGTGAATCCACGAACAGTCCTCAGAATGAGAAATTACTTCCCTTCCCCTTGTCCCCTTTTGGGGGGAGACCTTGGTAATATTTCTCCGCAGCAAATAATAATCCACACAGACAAGAAGATTAGGGTGTAAAAGATTGGGGAGAGAGAGAAAGAGAGAGAGAGAGAGAGAGAGAGAGAGAGAGAGAGAGAGAGAGAGAGAGTCCTCTTGCAGCCTGCAACCAGCTCTCTCAAAAGGACCCCGCTTCCCTGTCCATCAAGCTATTTATTATCAACTCCACAGCGCCCCCACCTGGAAGGTCTAGGTGGGGCAATAGTCACAGAACAAGCCTAAGGAAATATTTTTATATACAACAATTCCAAGACTAATCTTATGAAAACCTTTTCGTATACTACAATTCCCCCTTTCATGTAAAGAAACAAAAATAATGTACAGAAGTAAGTAATATTTTTTATAATTGTAAAAAGAACAACTAAGCAATGGTAAAAAAAAAAAGTGGCTGTTTGCATAAGCGCATCACCGGAAAAAGTATAGAAAAAAATTTTAACCTAACAAAGGGTGTTCAAAACCAGAAACAGATGTAAAGGAATCAACTACAAGCTCCAGAGTAGAAAAAAATCTACAACGTCCAAGATGAACAATTCCGAGTAAGTATTCCCTTGGAAAAGCAGAAGTTGAATATGAAATTCCAAGATTCAGGACCTAATAGGCCATGGGGAGCTCCCGGGGCAATCACAAAGCCTGAAAGTAATTTGGAGACAGAGATCCTTAGATGAGATGCTCACAAGGCTGCGTAGCAGGCGAGATGAAACACATTTTCCATTCCAGTCCAGCTTGAGCAGAAGGAAGCCCATCTTTGGAGGCAGTGAATTAGGCCCCTATTTTGAAGGAAGAGGCACACACACCCCTGCACAATGGGGGCCATGGTACAGAAGATCCATAGGTATTTGAACTCAATCCAAGAGGAGTTCTAGTCCAGGCAGAAGTTCATAAGAGGTCTGAGATTAAAGAACCACGTACGGCCGATTATTTAGATGGGAGCTTAAGTTAAAAACCAAAACAAAATGCTTAAGGCAGAGAACCTCCCCGTGTGAATGAATAAATTGAGGGTCCATCCAAAATGGAGAAACCTCCTTTTGCACCTGCTATTTTTCCCAATGATGCCCCCACACAAAAGGCCAAAATACCAGACAGAATTACAATCTAGTAACTTCTTTATGACAGTATCTAACCCCTAACCCAAAGTAACAAAGTAAAACCTTAATGAAATACCACATCAATTTCTAGAATTAAAAACTAAAATGTAAAAACATTAATTACAGTAATCAACGAAAGTGTAGAATCAATTATAACTTTACAGGATTACAATTATAAAAATACAAGAGCTGAAATTTCTACCAAGTTCAAAAACCACTCTGAAAGGATGGGGAGTCCAGAACTCTCAAAAGTCCGACCAAAGATACTTGATGAGTCAGGGAAAGCGGGTTGTAATTTGAAACAGGACACAGCATTGCAACAGTTTACGATGTCTTTCTCAGTCTGAGATCAGGAGGCTTGTCATAGTGGGTGATGATTTGCACATGATGATTTGCACATGTGAAGGGATTCCTGAAAATAGAATGTTAGGGACTAGGAAGAAAGAGGGAAGAATAAGAAAGAATAAATTGGGGAAGATAAAGTCAGGAAAAAAGAACTATATACAAAACATGTTAAGACATACGGACACACAACAAGACATACATAAACATATTTCACAAAAACATGGCCATCACTCACTCATACTTACCAAAAAAAATTTTGTTGGGAAGGATCCCAAATAGAGCAAAAAGAAAGAATTCAGCTGAATTAACAAAAATCACTTTAAAATACAATAGCTGGCAAACAGTTTAGATGAGTATCTTCAAGTTCACAACAACAAAAGATATATTTTTAAGGCATAGTCTAGTAAATCTGAAAGAGAATTTCATGCACAATATGACCAAGGAAACCAATAATACAAGTATAGACCAGTAATTCTATCGTAATCATGGATGATGAGCACTGTAAAGAGAGTCCGCCTAAAAGGTATTGTTATGTCAAAATGAAAAGTTCGAAAGTCCTAATTTAGTTACCCGGCGCAGAGAAATGAAGAGGCTGATGAGTTCCAGCAGATGCTTTGAAAAAGTGCTTTAATACTGACCAGTCAAATGGCCAGGGTCAAAGTTCCCCCAGAATAGAAAGGGGACCAAAGACCTCGTGGGTCCCTCGTCACCCCCTTATATAGGATGGGAAGTGGGAGGGGAAGAAGAGTCCTTGAGGGCTGGACTTCCGCTACGATAACACCAATGATTCGTGAGGTAGGGGTAGAGGTGGGGCCGAGGCAGTGACGACTTCCTTAAGGGTGGGGCCAAAGCAGTGACAACTTCCCTAAAGGGCGGGGCACCCACCAAGGTTGGTGGGGGGGGGGCTGATTTCCCTTTTCAATCCCCACTTCTTGTACTGGAGGCTTCTAATCCTAGAAGCCAATGTGATTTTGGGGCCTTTACTTTCTGATATTACTGGTCATAATTATTTGCATGAGCTAACCCTGCATGGGCCAATGGCTACCAGAAGTAAAAAGGCTTAGGAGGGGCCCCAGTAGGAGTATTAGATAGGGGAGAATTCCATTCCATAAAGACCATAAGGGACCATTTAATAGCTTTGTATCTTGGCCAGCTACTCTTGATGGTGCTTGATTTTGTTTTACACATTTGAAATTAACTTTTGTGAGAGTTTGTTATTTTTGTTTAGCCCCGCTAGTTTTGCTAGCCCTGTTAGTTCTGCTTTTCCAGTTACCAATTTACCTGCAACTTCTGAGCCCTACCAGTAGAGTGCTCAGACCTAGGAGTGCCTAAGAAATGTATGCTAGGCAGAGGGATGGGCTCTGTTTCTGGGATGATGTTAATGTTGGGGAGCACTAATGCTGGGATGCATAAGCCAAATTTTTACCACATATTTATACCCGTTTCGGAGGTAAATACCCTGGGCTAGAGGGAGCAGGCAGGACTTTTGAGCACTGAGTACCTTCTACCTGACCCAGGTTTACAGATTTGGTGCTGTTATGAATAGCAAACAGAAGATTTAAAGCTAAACGGGATTACCTTTTGACATAAGTACAGCTAGAAGAAGCAAAGGTTAGATTACCTAGTGAGACAGGGACAGCCAGAGGCCAATTTCCCCCACCCCCAAGAGGGAGGCAAAGGCTGAGGTTTTGCTTTACACACCCATTCCGGCTCCCCCAAACACACACATGGGAAGTAGAGGACCGGAGGTAAGCAGTTCGAGCCCTTCCTTAGCAAGTGCCAGGGAGAGCATTTTCAGAGTTAGTGAGTGCATTAGGGCTGAAGTGTGCCCGCCGGACCCGTATCTTGAGAGGATCCTCAGTGTGCTCCACTTTTCAGGTTTTAGATGGAAGGCGTGAACCCAGGAAGCATGCAGTTCACCTTGACAGCAGTTCTTTTCACATAGGCTGTGAATTTCACAACGAAAATAAGGAGGTTTTTGCTTTCTTTTCTTCATTTCTGCAACTTAAACAGCTGTTGGGGTAGAGAGCCCTAAACTTCAGTTGCCTTTCCTGCACCTAGAAGTTATTAGAGGGAACGTGGTCGGAGATCAATCTTCTGTAGCTACTTCAGGCTGACAGGGGACTGCAGTTTCAATCTCTAGATAGGGTGAAATCTCATATTTCCCTAAAGGAGCAGTTAACTGGTTTACTTTTACAGTTTTAACACCTGAAAAGGATTAGATTAATTATACAGGGGAATATTACTTAACCCACTCAGGCCTTGGAGCAGTAAATAGCACAACTTGAATGGCACAGCTGTTCTTATTGTCTGTAATGATAGCACAAATTAATTAACAGAAAACTAAGCATTATAGCATTATGAATAAACACAGTTTTGAGTTACTTCAGTTAGACTAACATTTGCATTTACAATTTATGATTTGGTTTAATACAACTAGTAAGAGCATTTTTGCATAAGTTACTTCAAAGAAGTGGGTTTTAAATTAGGCCCACTAGAATTTTAATTAGCTACCAAAAATGGTTTTTCTCTCCACCTTTACCTTGTACCTTACCCGGTATTTGAATAACTTGGCTTTTTCCTTTGCACATATACAGCACTGTTGGAGAAATCTCCATCTGGGGCACCCCCATTACTTACAGAGCTTTTTGAGGATAGGTTGTAGACACAGCAAGCAGGGTTGGTTGTCACGTTACAGTCACTTGGTTGTCACGTTACAGTCACTTAGGTTTGGCTGATGAGATGGTCGGTTCAGCATGAGGATCTTCTGGCTGGGCATCTCACCCTCTGCAGGAATTTTAGAGGTGATTCGTCTGTTCCACTCCTCTCCAGGTTTGGAAGAGACTGACCTCGAATTCTCTTCTGAGCTTGAGGGAGAGAGCAGGGCCCACAGGCTGTGATGATCTTCTAGGAAAATCTTCAATTTCCTTACTCAGGCCATTTATTTCAGTTTCTCGCCGGTGCCTGCTTGTCACACCGCCTCAACTCCAATTATTCCTCTGAAAGAGGGCTTTGGGGTTCCCTTACTAATTTTTTGATTTTCTGTTTGCATGAGGACTACTCCTCATGCAGAGAGAAAAGCCATTTGCTTGTATTCTGTGCAAAGCAACATGATGCCATGACATAAATGGTACTAAAAGGTTCTGGGAGAAGAGAAAAAGCGAATATTACTTAAATTACTTAGATAATTTTAGAATTTTTTTCTGCAACGAAACATTTTATACATTTTTAAATAAAACCATGACCAATTTTATAAAACCTCCTGTGATACAAATATTAATGTTCTTGGTAACATATAATGAAAAATTGCAAAATAATATTTTAATTATGCTTAATTCTAAATATAGAAATTTACTTAGTTTTCTAAACAGAAAACACCAGGAATTTACGTTACACAAATTAATGTTGAAAACCAGAAAGAATGAATACTTACTACTTTTGGTAGAACATGCTTAAAAACACTTACACTTTTTTTTTTAACCTAGAGACATATTAATAATTATTTAGATTGATTATACACATTTTTTATTACACATTTTTAATTTTTACACCACTTTCCTTTTTACATGCAAGGCAAACGCCCTACCATTTGGCTCCTTCTCTTTTCCTTCCCTTTTTTTTTTTTTTTTTTTTAAGCTTCACCACACATTCTTTTGCAGTGGTTCTGTTGCAAAAAAAAAACTCCACGTGCACCGAAAAACAAACAAACAAAAATAACAACAGTAATTTGCAACATCCTCTTATTATTTTTCTGCCTTCCAAACCATTAGCTAGATTTTTTTTGATATGTAAATGATCTACATTCCTCAGCCAGGTGAGGCTGGGAGGACAATAGTTTGCCCTGGGGCGTGGTGAATTTCTTCACCACGTGGTGAGTTTAAAAAGCATTTTTTTTTTTCGGCTAGAAAAAAAATGGCCAGTTGCTCTTTTTGGCCTGAACGCATGGCAGGATAGTTGGGGAATTGCAAAGTTCAGAAATTCTCCAGGAAAATTTATTCCCGATGGCCATTTGAGAAATCTGGGATTTGCAATTTCCAACACCCCCCGCCAAGTCCCTAGCGTGGACCTTGCACGCGCCCGCTTCCTGGTTGGGGGGGGAACGGGTTTCGGGCGCCCTGTTGTCGCGCCGCGGGCGGCGGGGATCGCGCGTTCTGCTGCTGGGACGACTGACGGGCGAGGGAGACGCGGGCTCACCGGCGGTCGGCCCCTTTCCCCAGGGGTCGGCCCTTGAGAGGGGGTCGGGCTTGCGTCCCGTGGTCAGACCAAAAAAAAAACATAGAACACACAGACAAGAAACAGACAGACAAACAGACAGCGTGGCGCCACAAATAACCAAGCAAAATGCGTTCAAGTAATCTCTGCATCCCACAATAAATCCTAGACAGACAACTATGCCAATGACCAAGTTCTTGAGCTCCAAAAATCACAGACAGACAACCTCTTCAGCAGCTCGGAACGTCTTCCAGCTGCTCTTACTAAACCCCTGGGGTACCACCAGGGTCGTGACCTAAGCAGCCAAAGCTCGTCAACTTTTTCTGCCCATCTGGTATACGCATCAGATGGGGAACCACACACACCTGGAAACGCATCAGGTGGAAGATTTCTTAGTCACCCGGGGGGACTCTAACCCCCCTCCGGGGGGGACTCTAACCCCCCTATGAAACAAAGTCTGCTTCTACTCGGTTTCCACATCGAGCAAAGAGCTCATAACATTAGCCAAACCACCACAAAGTCAGCTTCCCGCTGGTCACAGACACGGAGCAAAGCGCGCGCTCTCACACACACACATACACATCAGAACTCACCAGACACCTGTTCATAACTCCATGCCGGGAATGAGGACTCCTGGTGGCTCGCCAAAATGAAAAGTTCGAAAGTCCTAATTTAGTTACCCGGCGCAGAGAAATGAAGAGGCTGATGAGTTCCAGCAGATGCTTTGAAAAAGTGCTTTAATACTGACCAGTCAAATGGCCAGGGTCAAAGTTCCCCCAGAATAGAAAGGGGACCAAAGACCTCGTGGGTCCCTCATCACCCCCTTATATAGGATGGGAAGTGGGAGGGGAAGAAGAGTCCTTGAGGGCTGGACTTCCGCTACGATAACACCAATGATTCGTGAGGTAGGGGTAGAGGTGGGGCCGAGGCAGTGACGACTTCCTTAAGGGTGGGGCCAAAGCAGTGACAACTTCCCTAAAGGGCGGGGCACCCACCAAGGTTGGTGGGGGGGGGCTGATTTCCCTTTTCAAAAATTATTAATTCATCTCCATCTTGAAGCCTAAATTGAGGGAAATAAAACAATGATGTTAGAGTGAAAGAGTAAAAGTTGTTAAATGAGTATATCTCAATATATTGCTATATAATACCCTTAATATGATGAGGAAGCTTTCTCTCGAGTGAGCCTGGATCAATAGTGGTATTAACGGCCCGGAGAGATAGCACAGCAGTGTTTGCCTTGCAAGCAGCTGATCCAGGACCAAAGGTGGTTGGTTTGAATCCCGGTGTCCCATATGGTCCCCCGTGCCTGCCAGGAGCTATTTCTGAGCAGACAGCCAGAAGTAACCCCTGAGCAACGTCGGGTGTGGCCCAAAAAAAAAATAGTGGCATTAAGACATAAATACATCATACAAACAACCACAATGGGGATTCATAATATTCAATCCTATTCAGCAGTAGTACCTGTGAAATGAATCATAAAGCATTAATGACAACTGACAAATAAAAGAAATGATTATTAGGTGTTTATAGTAGATCTCTGAGAAGTATAAAGCAGGATGTATGCTGCTGTGGATCTTACCGATGCAATAGGAATTTTCTTGATCTTCTTGTCATCAAAATTGATCCAGTGTTGTCTTGAGTCAATATTACAGTATGATGTATAGTGTCCTAAATGAAGTTTACCAAAATGGTTAGACACTGATGATGAGATGTATTTTTCAGTTTTGTAATTTTTTTCCTGAGTGAATTCTGCTAAGTTGAGGTCTTCTAAAGGAAAATCCACATAAGTGTGTAGTTTTATAATTTGTTTGCCATCAAAAGCAAATGTTTCAAATGAATTATTAATACTGGAGGTAATTTTCATAAGTATGTCCTCTTCAAAAAGTCCCTTTTAGTGTTGCAGCTGTTACAATAAATTCTATTGTTATCTCTCAAATCTTCTTTAAAAAATTTAATGAGGCATTCTTGTAAGGTATAGTTATCTGTAGGCTTGACTGCCAGGGACAACTGAACAAATGTCTCATATACCTCAGACTTTTGGTGACATGTGAGACACTGTAGTATAGATTTGAACTGTCCTTGAAAGAGGTCATATATAAGAGATTTGTGAGCCTTTTGGTGTTTAGGCCTAGATTGTTCATGTTTTTCATTGTCTATCAGGTGTATAGTTTTATCTGCCATTGAATTTTCAGTAAGCAAATTCTGATGTAGTCCCTCTATAAGAAACATCAATAATTCGTGAGGATCCTGTTGGTTGTGTCCAGCAAATTGGTCATTAAGTAAACCAATTGTCACTTTGAAATGTTCAGGACTGACATCCCTATGACATCCATTTCCCATGATTTTGATGAGGTGACCAAATTGTTCTGCTAATTTACCTTTATGTCCGCTTGGATTTTCTTTGTTAATATCTTTTTTATAATTATCTTGATAAAAATACTGAGTTAAGTCTGAAATATTATACAAGCATTGTAATATTGAGTTCATATAGCATAAGTTACCTAAATTTTGTAATCCAGTAAAGGCAGGTTTCTGTTTCTCTATTTGCATTCTGGAATGTGAGGGTTTTTTACTCTTGTCCATGGTTTTACTCAAGGTATTGGGTGTGATAGTTAATCTCTTGTTTACTTTCCCGGAGGCCTCAGCCCTGTTACAATCGTCAGTGTTTTGAGCTCTTTGTATTTGATGTTGGGGCAAGTTTGTAGTCCCAGCAGCCTGATCCTGGTTGTTCGTGCTAATTCGATTTCTGACGAGGCGTAAGGGACCCAAAATTTCTTGGGGGGGGGGGGTTTATCATTTTTACCACCATGTGCATACCCCCTTCCTCTCAGAAAAAGATATCCAGTGATCCATTTTTCATCCTCTTTGATCCAAACCGGTGCATGTGATGTTTCTTGTCTCTGAAAATCGTCTTTAAAATATCTTTCCCCTGCAGTGTTACTTTCCCATTGGGGGTAAGTTTAGATAATTTAGTGTGAGAAGAGTCAAAGATAACAGCTCAGTAGGTGCTAAACCTCTTTTTCTATTCTTTTGTAATTGAGTTTTTAGCGTCCTATGGGCCCTTTCCACAATGGTCTGTCCTTGGCAATTGTGGGGAATTCCTTTCAGATGTTTTATCTGCCATTCTTTACAAAAGAATTCAAAAGTTTTGCTGATATAGGTGGGCCCATTATCAGTTTTAATGGAATACGGAACACCCATAATTAAAAAACATTGTAAAAAAAAAAAAACTGCAAACCACCTTAGACTTTTGGGAAGACATAAAGATTGCCCAAATAAACTGAGAATAAGTGTCTACCACCACATGAAGGTAAGGTTTGTTTGGAAATAAATCTGTTTGAGTTACATCCATTTGCCACAGTTTATTAGTCTGTAAGCCTCTTGGGTTTGCTCCTGCTATGTGAGTCTTTTTTTGCTAATGGGGCACATATGTCGCACCTTTCTATAATTTCTCTAGCTTGCCTCCAGGGAATCTGGTAATTTACATGTAAGCGGCGGGCATTCGTGTGTAGTGCTATATGTTCCTCTGCAGGTGACTTGAATATAGGCATTGCCAACAAATCTGCAGACCTGAGTGGGCTCTAATATGCGTGATGAAGATGGGTTCAATTCATTTTTGAATAAGCTGTTGTAATGTTTTTAGTAAATTCTGTAAAATTGGGCTATGAGCATTGAGAGAGGCCGTGGCTATCACCGGACATAAATTTACCACATACAAAGAATCAAAAACGACATTCATGGCTTCAGATACAATTTCTAATAGGTAAATTAACGTTGCTAATTCAACTTTCTGTGCGGACTTATATTCAGTATCTATAGTTATTTTCATGTTTTCTCCAGTTATCCCCCCCCCCCCGTTAGACCCATCGATGTAAAAGCCTCTGCATTGGGGATAGGAGAGTCCCAAATGATCGAAGAAATAACAAACTGAGTCTTTTTCAAAAAGTCCCATGTCTTTCCTGGTGGATAATGAGAGGAAATTTCGCCTGTGAAATCTGAAAGGGCCCTTTGTAGTGATTCATTAAGAGGCAATATGGGCTCAATTTCCTTTTTTGGTATTGGCAATACTAATATATCAGGGTCAAATCCTAATAAAGATATAGATCTGAGTCTTGCTTTGATAATGAGATCTGAAATTAATTCCAAATAAGATATCACAGACTGAGGCTGTTTGTTCTGTAAGTACACCCATTCCAGAGGACCTGCCCATTGCATCAATGCCCCCATAGGGGTTTCTTTTTAGGGAAGATTAACAAAGAAATCTTCTCTCCCAGGATGAATCTTGAGAGAAATGATTGTTGCAACCTGTTCAAGAAGATGTCCAATTCGTTTTTGGCCACTGTAGTTAAATTTCTCGGGCTGTCTAAGGCAAGATCACCCTCCAAAGTTTTAAACAAATTAGACAGTTCTGCATTTGGGATTCCTAGCACAGGCCGGAGCCAATTCATATCACCTAAAAGTCTCTGAAAATCATTAAGTGTTTTGACGTTTTCTTTTCTGATGGAAATTTTTTGTGGATGTATAGACGTTTGATCCAAAATAAAACCCAAGTATTGATATGGTGGCATAGTCTGTATCTTTTCTAAAGCTATTTTTAGTCCTTCTGTTTACAAACAGTCAATAACATAAGAATATACTTCCTGTAGATCTGTTTTATTGTTCATTGTTATGAACAATAACAATGTTCCCCATCAACTTGGGGAAATCTTTCATGAGCAGGGCTCAAAATCTTATCTACAAAAAAATTGACACATTGTTGGGGAATTCTGCATGCCCTTGGGGAGGACAGTCCATTGGAACCGTCTGTAGGGATGGGTATTATTGTTAGAAGGAACTGAAAATGCAAAACAGTGTTTATCATCTGGGTGAATTGGAATATGATAGAAGCAGTCTTTCAAATCAATTATAATTAGTGGCCATTCCTTTTGGATAACTACTGGTGATGGTAAACCTGTTTGCAATTTTCCCATAGGTACCATAGATATGTTTACAGCTCTCAGATCCATCAACAGTCTCCATTTACCAGACTTCTTTTGTATGGTAAATATAGGCAAGTTCCATTGAGAAAAGGAAGGCTCAATATGTCCTAATTTTAGCTGTTCTTCCACTAATTCGGTTAGCACCTTTAATATATCAATTTTAAGGGGCCACTGACCTATCCAAATTGGTTCATCAGATTTCCATTTTATTTTTATCAGTGCTGGTTTTTTTTCTGGCAGTGGCCCCTATCAAAAGTTCTGAGTTTTTATTTCAGAGAAGTTCCAGACTCTTATGGAGCTAATGGGATGTGGAATTCTGCCTTCCACTGTTTGTGTAGGTCATGGCCCCCACATGAGGTGTAATTATAGCCTTTCGATTTTCTGGGCTGTGAACTACCATAGTCCTTTTACTTAACAGACAGGAACTTAAGCCTCCACTCCTTCTAGTGAGTATGGAATTTCTTGTAGAGGCCAATTTTCTGGCCATTCTTTATCAGAAATTACAGTAATTTGAGCCCTGTGTCTATCATACCGGTAAAGGGTTGCCCTTGTAAGTGAAGTTTAATCATTGGGTTTTCATCTTTAAATTTAGTAATCAGAGCGACGAGTGGGTTGTGGGTGGCCCCTGTATCTGTGCTTCCAAAATCTCCAATTTGTGTCTTATTTGAAGTCACAAATTTGACATAAGGCGCTATTACTATCTGGGCAATTGCCTCTCCCTTTTTGAATGGCCAAGTAGCCGGTACGGTAATAACTACAACAATTTCTTCCTTTGAATCTGAGTCAATGACACTTGTAGTTACTGACATACCCTTTACGTTGAGGAAACATCTGCCCAGAATCAAACCCATTGTATGGGGGTGGGGGGTAGCAGGCCCACAATGCCAGTTTTTAACATATAAGGGCATGCTCCTGGGTAGATTGTAATGTCTTCCAGGCAAGTTATGTCAAGCCCAGCACTTCCCACTGTCACATGAATTAATTCACTAATTGTGAGAAATCTTCTTGGGCTGGGCTGGGAAGAATTATGGTTTGAGGACTTTGCCCCTGATTTGAATGGGGCCGGGATGGGCCCTGTTGGCATTTCCCTGCATCAGAAATGTGGGTCCCTGAGGAGCTTGATTTAACAAAAGACAACAATTTCTTTTGATATGGCCCTGTTTTCCACAATGGTAATAGAAGAATTGTCTCCTGGGTGTAGTGTTAAAACCTGTACCTGTGTTATTATTAGGGAAATTTCCGGATTTGCAATCTTTTGCCCAGTGGCGACCTCTCTTGCATTTTGGACAGAGACCTGGCTTTCGGGTGGTGCTTTGTCCCTGGGGGTAGAAGGGCTTTGTTCCCTTAGTGATTGCAAAGGTTTGCACCGAATCCAGGTTTGCTGATGAATGGGGCATATCATAAACATTTCTGCAGGCATATAAAATATCATTTAAGTCAGCATTGTCCTGCAAAGGGGCCAATATCAATTTGCAGGCTGAATTCACATTATGATAAGCCAAACATTTTTCTAAAAATTTTCTAACCTGCTTCTCTTTGATTTGCGTTTTCAAGGCATCTTTAAGTTTAGCTACAAATTCAATATATGGCTCATGGGGACCTTGGATAATTCTTAAAAAGGTTCCTGCACCCATGCTGTGCATATCAATTTTTTCCCATGAAGATACTGCAATATCTTTAATTATGTTTAAGATTTCCTTAGGTAAAGTAGCTTGTGCCTGAATATCTGCATATTGATTTTCTGCCATTAATAATTTATATGAGAGATTGACCCCTGCCACTCGTTTTTTTTGTTCCATCCGGGCTATATAATTTGGATTTCATACCCTCCACATATAACATCTCCCATTTGGTTCACTGTTTAGATGGCAGGCATATTTCAGCTAGTTTTTTTAAATTCATGCAGGTTCCAAAGTGATTTTTGACACCAAAGTCTTAGCATCTCCAGACAGTACAGAGAAGTTGGCCCAAAGTCCATACATGCTTTCTTAAACCGTTCCATGTCTTCTATTTCAAGGGGTTCATAAATTGGTACATATACAGTCTGTAACGGAACTGAGGCTGGATTAGCAGAAGTACTCTGCACAGGGCTCTGTAACAGGGCTGAGGCCAGATTAGCAGACGTACTCTGCACCAGGCTCTGAAGCCAGACAAGTGGAGCACTAGCCTGTGACTTGTCACCTGAGTCGGCACTATTATGTGATTCCATTCTGTGTACAGAATCAGGACTCACTTGTGGACTTAGCACCGGGAGTTGGTCATTAGTGTTAATATTTTGTTTTGGGTCCTGAGTTTCTGAATTACGTTTCTGAGTGGATTTTTTGTTGGGAAAAAATGCCTATATTTTTGATGGTGGTGCTAGATTCATCAGCCTGCACTTTGGCCTGGATTTTCATCATATAGATCTCCTTATTATCCATGCTGGTTTTAGCCTCACTTTTTCCACATTTTTTACTTCCTAAATGCCAGTCAATACCTATGCTCACCATAACAATATTAGCAAACACAGAGATTTCACAAACTATGATGGATGGAGACAACACAGGCAAGGTAAATATTTGAGTATAAATTTTCATTTAAACTATAGACCACAACCATCTGGTGCCCAGAACTTGGATATAAACCCTGGACCCAAGAAAACAGTGATGACGGTGAGATTTCTGCTTTTCAGTTTCATTTTGGCTCTTTTCGGATGGACTAAGCCCAAAACCATGGGCCATGTGCCACGATTTTCAAAGATGGCCGACACCCCATCTGGGGGCTCAAAGGCCATTGAAACAAAGGTGATGGAAGCTTGCATCACCTCCTTCCCAGGCCCAGGACAGAAACTTTGTTACAAGAAACAAAAACCTAGGCCTCCTCAAAGACTGATTAAAAGCCTAGATGGGAAATGGAGGAGTAAAAAGACTATTTAAAGTGGACTAATTTTCTGAGAACAACCTTGGCTTGACTTTGGATTTTGACTTTGAAAGTTTCGGACTGGACTTTTAGTTTAAATCACTTAGAACTCTGAACATCCAAAAGCCCCCTGCAAAAAAAAGCTGTGTCTAAGAAGCTGCAGCAGCTGTGGCAGCAGGACCTGCTTGCAAAGTGCCGCCTGGAGGGGAGAAAAGGCAGTTGCGATCAGCCAAGAACTCCGGCCCTGCGGCAGAAAAGCAGCGAAAAGCACCTAATCCAGCCCAAAGCAGCGAGTCTAGGATCTGCCCTCCAAATCAGAAAGGTCAGCTGCGAGACTTGGGATCACATGGTCAACAACAGCGCAAACAAACCTGCGGGACCTAAGACTATGGAAGTAAAACCACGTGGTAACAGCAGCGTGGGACAGATTCAGCATCTGGACATTTGGTTCACAATTGGTGTTGGTAATGGGAAAAATTAGGTAGTAGTGTAAAAAAAATTTTAAAAAGGGGGAGTAATAACAGCTTAGCCCAGCTAAAATATCTGATTTCTAACCGCCTGCATCTAACTTTGTCTTGATTAACTCATTTTTTTTTGTTTTGTTTTTTTGGGCCACACCCGGCAATGCTCAGGGGTTACTCCTGGCTGTCTGTTCAGAAATAGCTCCTGATAGGCCCGAGGGACCATATGAGACACCGGGATTCGAACCAACCACCTTTGGTCCTGGATCGGCTGCTTGCAAGGCAAACGCCGCTGTGCTATCTCTCCAGGCCCAAGTCATTTTCTTTATGATTTAATGTGCTTTACTGTTTTTCATAGTTAATAATTTCAATTGCAAAATGTTTTAATGTGTATTTTATGTATTAAGCCTGTTTTTTAAAATGTATATTCTGTGTTTATGCTTTTATGCTTGTGTGTAGGAAGGTTAATAGGAACAGAAAGTTCCCCCAATATAGTTTAAAAGTATAGGAACATGAAAGTTCCGGAATAGTGCTTGGTAAAAAAGCATTAAGAGAATTTTAAAGGGGCCGGGCGGTGGCACTGGAGGTAAGGTGCCTGCCTTGCCTGCGCTAGCCTAGGACGGACCGTGGTTCGATCCCCCGGCATCCCATATGGTCCCCCAAGAAGCCAGGAGCAACTTCTGAGCGCATAGCCAGGAGTAACCCCTGAGCGTCACAGGGTGTAGCCCAAAAAAAAAACCAAAAAAAAAAAAAAAGAGAATTTTAAGTTACAGGTGTATAGTATATTTTGCAGAAATGTTATGTTTTTAAAAGGGCTGGTATGTTAATTTTCACTTTATTACATTGTTGCTTTGGAAATATTACCCACCTGTGGCTAAAGGCGGGGTTAGAATTACAAAAAGCTTCTATATTTCAGAGAAGGGGGAGATGTAACTCCACCCTGGATTTAGGTGTATCTACCTGAGACCTGCCCATTCCTGGGAGGGCTCTTGGGAAGTGGATATTGTGTGTATTTTACCTGCAAGACCCCGCCTTTTCCTTGGAAAGGTAAGATAAGGCCTTTGACCCAGGGGATTAGGGTCTTTTGGTCTTTTACCAGCATGGAGGTCAAAGGGAAGATGGCTAAAAGGAGTTAAGATGCAGGGCTAGCTAAGAATGGCTGAATGCTTAATTGGTTATGATATAGGTCACACATGTGGTGGATAGGGTATGAATAAACTGATACTTCCTGAAGCCTGACTGTGAGTGAGATTTCTACCTGCTGCTCTCTTGAACCTCCAGACCCACCGGCTGAAGGAGGTTGCAGAGCCACATGGCCTGGGATGGCAGAGAAAGGTCTCTCCATCCATCCATCTCTATCCAACACCATCGTTAATTATTTAACACTACAACCAGCCATGTGATCAAATTTTGTTCCTAAAAATGCAATTTACTCTAAGTTGTTTTATACCTACTTCAAATTGACCTTTTTATATAATGTAAAAGTACATTACTTTTATTTACATATTTTCATGTATTAAATTATATCTGCATGAAAACTTCCTGTGATCAAATTGTATGTATGACAACTCAACTTACTCTAAATTATTTTTCTCTTACCATGTCACAATCAGAAGTCCTTTCTATTTTATTATCCAGTTGGCTTTTCTCAAACAAATTCTGAAGAGCTATTTTCTTGGCCATCAAAAACTAAGATATTCCTTATTGTCCTAAATGTTGTATTTTTCAATAACTAGAAAAAATGTTTTCTGTAAGATAAAGAATTTTTCTATCATCTTAGGTGCTACCTACCTCTGTGGGGCATAGCCCTATTTTCAGAACTGCAAGGCATATAGCATCTTGGGCAAGTAACCAACCCACAGTAACCAAATACATCATTCATATATTATATATCAAGGCAAAAGGACTTTCACACATATAAAGCATTCTACTGTTAAATCTAATATATGTTAAGATCTTAACAACAGGTGGCATACTATTCAGGAAGTCACTACTCAATAGGATAAAAATTTTAGTTTTTGCTTGTATGAGTTATTGGAAAAAAACCATATAAAACTTAGAATGAAACTTCCATTCCTATCTTACTATCTTGAATTTTACTATAATACTTAATGTGAATATTGTTAATATCTGTGTATTGTATAAAGACAGACTCAATGGCATTTTATATTATTTATACAAAATGCTGTTAGTATGATATATTTTTTTTGTTTTTTTTTTTTCGGGGGGGGGTCACACCCAGCAGTGCTCAGGGTTTAATCCTGGCTCCATACTCAGAAATCGCTCCTGGCAGGCTTGGGGGACCATATGGGATGCCAGGATTCGAACCAATGACCCTCCATGCTATCTCTCTGGCCCCTGTATAATACATCTTGAAAAAAAAATTTTTTTTGGTTTTTAGGTTACACCTGGCCATCCTCAGGGGTTACTCCTGGCTCTATGCCCAGAAATCGCTCCTGACAGGCTTGGGGGACCATATGGGATGCTGGGATTCAAACCGCGATCCTTCTGCATGCAAGGCAAATGCCTTACCTCCATGCAATTTCTCCAGCCCCATATCTTGAACATTTTTAAATGTATTTTTGTACTTACAAAAAAACTAATGTGTAAAGCTGTTTTTAAACAGGAAAAATGAATATGTATGAAGCTGTGCTGTCTATCAGATAAATCCATACTATCTCTAAATAAAATTACCTTCTTCAAAATGAGTATCAGAGAAATATTTTTCTTTGTGGAATTGTTTCCAAGAGCAACACTTCTCAACACTGGAAATTTAATGTGATATTAATAATGCTGACCTGGAACTTTAATGCTTTTAGTCTTAGCTCATGGTGAGCTTTTTCAGAGAGAGGTTTACTTTTGTTTTTAATCAATAACATATCAAATTGAGTTATGTTTTACACCCAGTCTTCATTTCCTTTGTCATTATGTTCTCACATCAAAACATCTCTCAGTGGAAGCCAGAGCAATGATAGTAAGCTATTAGGACAATTGCCTTTCACGTGGCCAACCTGGGTTCAGTCCTTGGCACACCAAATGATCTCCCCAGCATTACCAGGCGTGATCCCTGAGTTTAGAGCCAGGAATACTCCCTGAGCATCACTGAATGTGGTCCCAAAAGACACGACTTTTTGTTTGTTTGTTTGTTTGTTTTGGGGGGCACACCAGGCGGTGCTCAGGGGTTACTCCTGGCTCTGCCTTCAGAAATCTCTCCTGGCAGTCTCTGGAAACATATGGGAATGCAGGAATTGAACTGAGGTCTGTGCCAGGTAAGCCACATGCAGGGCAAACACTCTACCACTGTGCTATTGTTCTGTCCCTAAAACACCTTATTTTTTTTAAAGATTTCGTCAGCATTGCCTGATTGTATATACTTTCCTATCTAACTTGGACCATTGTGTTCAGCATCGAGCTGAACCACATATCAAGACTCTGTTCTTCTCTACCCAAGACCTCCCTGCCTGGATCCCACACCTCACAAGGAAATCTCAAAAGGGAAAATGGGGATAGCATATACTTTCATCATAAGTATAGACCTATATACACTACCTCGTCCTGTTTTTTCTCCCGCATGTAAATCTCCAGTATCATTATCTCCTTTATTTTTCGGGGCCCACACCCATTGATGCTCAGGGGTTATTCCTGGCCTAAGCGTTCAGGATATTGTCCCGCTGGTTTGGGGGGACCCATATGGGAATGCCCTGGGATCAACCGATGTCCTTTCCTTGGCTAGCGCATGCAAGGCAAACACCTTACCCTCTAGCACCAACTTTACAGCCCCCACTTTCTTCTTTTTTTCATTTCTTTTTTATTCTTGTTCATTTGTTTTGTTTTTGTTTTTTGATTTGATTTGTTTTTGCTTCTTTTGGGTCACTCATGGCGGCACTCAGAGGGTGCTCCTGGCTCTGTGCTTGGAGATCGCCCCTGATGGGCATGGGGGACCATGTGGGATGCTGGGATGTGAGCCACCGTCCTTCTGCAGGAAGGACAGACGCCTTGTCTCCATGCTCTCTCTCCTGGCCCCACTTTATTCCTTTAATTACATCTTTTATTTAATCTATTTTTTTTAAAAAGAAACTTTTTTCTCTTTAAATATGTGTGAGCATATATATTTTTAGTTTTTGTCGTGTGTCTGTTTTCTTCTCTTTCTACCCCCAAATCCACCAGCAATATAATGTAGCACCACTTCTTCCTGCAAAGACATATTAAACAAAGGGGAAATTTTACGTGTAAAAACAAGCTCTTATCTACTAGGGATAAGAACTCATACTTTTTTACAACACAGGGACACCTCCCACCCTGAACGTATGTCATGTGGAACCAACTTAGACTCCAGGGAACTAGACACCAACCGTCCAGCCTTGACTCCTGGATCCCAGACATAGAAACAACAGAGTTCTCCACAACAGCTCCAGGAACCAAGTACCCTCCAGGTGCATTCATAATACTGCTCTGACGCCAACGTACGCCAGTTCTAAATTGATAACCTGACAATGAGGAAATGGGAAACAACTTGATCTAAGAAGCAAGTTGTCCCTTCCTCATCAGCCAACAAAAGACAAAATCAGAAAACATGTCACCCTTTGATCTGTGCAAAAGCCAAGATCGCTATATATATAATAACTGGTTGTTACAACCAGGACTGGACAGTATGCATCCAAGGACCAACAACATCAACAACAGCAACAAAAAGCTCTAGCCTAGCTTTTTGGTCTACAATCTGTTTCAACAAACAAGATCTCCAACTCCAGAGAATCTGACTGAGACAACCGCAGCTGAACAGGTATTCCAGAAACATAAGAAAGACTTTATCCCAGGCTCCATCCTAGGAGCAACATAATGACCAAAGACCACCAACTACAGAAGATGAATTAAAACGACACTGAAGAAGCAGAACTGCTAGAACCACAAAGAAAGACGTTCATCATAAGCTCCATTCCTTGAGCCTGCACAGTCATCAAGATCTCTAGATACAGAAGACTGATTTTATCATCCAGACGAAGCAGAAGTCTTCCATATACCACAAAAGCACCGAGGGGAGGTAAATGATCACTGCAAGAAGTCTTATAGGTTAATCCCATGACTTCAGGGGGTGGAGAAACCCTGTACCTTCTAGGCCAAGAAAATTACCTCTATAATATCCCCAATAGTTACTGTGCCTATGCAGGGAGAAAAAAGCACAAAATAATCATTTTTCCACATATTTATTTATTGATTGATCCGATTTTTTGGTGTCTTTATTTTGTGTGTAGATATTGAAGTTGATGTCTTCTATTTTATTTATTTTATCTTATCTTTCTCTTTCTTTTTGCACTCCAGCACAATTTGATTTCAGAACCGAGACTATTGTGTGGTGCTTGTCTTTATTGCTGTATTGCTCACTGGATATTTATTGATATTTCTTTCTGTATTGTTGTGGTGTTTCAGATTACCTTTTTCATGTCCTCTCTCAAACTGAGGGTTGAAAGCCTCTAGAAGGACTCACCATTTCAGCGTATTTGACTTCTTTATTTTTAATTTAGATTATTTATTTTTATTTTGTACCCCATTCTATTGCTTTTCTTTCTTCAAACAAAACCACATAACTTTATTTATCTAGCTCTGCCTCTTAAATAGAGGGGGAAACAAGGGGAGGGGTACCAGAACCAAACAGATATATGATCATTAATAAGTAAGCTAGACAAAGAGGGGACCACTTACTCTAGCAGGCCCCCGGGGGGGGGGGTGATGGTGGGGTATATGGGTTGCAGAAATGGAACTGGGATGGGGGGAGGACAAATTTGGTGATGGGTATTCCCCTGATTCAATGTTAATATGTACCTAAAATATTACTGTGAAAGATATGTAAGCCATTATGATCAAAATAAAAATTAAAAAAAAAAAGACTCTGTTCTTGGAGGTCATAGAAAACATTAACTACAGAGGCTGGATTAGTGGTGCAGTGGTAGGACATTTGCCTTGCACATGGCTAACCTAGGACTGACCTGGTTCGATCCCCCAGCATCCCATATGGTCCCCCAAGTCAGGAGTTATTTCTGAGCACATAGCCAGGAGTGACCCCTGAGCATCACCAGATGTAGCCCCCACACACACACACAAAAGAAAAAAGAAAAAAGAAAACATTAACTATAGACAGTTTTTTCATGATTGCTGCATCTTTGCTTTTTCAAAATTCACTAAGGATAGGCTGATCATCTAAGTTCAGCCATCAGTTAAAGAAATTCAGAAAAATATGCTACTTAATCTAAAAAGAAAGATTTGCTCTGAATAGTAGCAAGCAAAACAGTCAGGGAAACTACTGGTATTTGGGGAATGGGCACACAATGTTAATTTCTCCCTAAATTTTACAGAAATACTAATAAATTGAAAGCATCTTAATTTGAGCTCGAGAGAGAGTACAGCACCTAACACATAGCCAACCCAGATTTGATCCAGGTACCAGATAAAGTTCCCTGTGCCCTGTGTAGAATGATCCCTGAGCAGTCAAGTATAAATCCTGAGCACCACTTATGTGGTTTTAAAGTGTTTTATTTAAGTATAAAGACTACTTGCTGTTAACTAATAAATAGTTCAAATTAATAAATGGATGTTTCTCCCCAATGTTCATAGCAGCATTATTCACATAGCTACAACATGAAGCAATCTAAATGCCCATGATGGATAAAGAAGCTATGGCAAATATACTCAATGGAATACTACTAATAACATATATTATTCTTCTATTTTATAGGGGTAAGCGGAAAATGATGCTGGTGACCTGAGGTGGGGAGAGGCAGTGAAAAGAATGAGTGGAATGTTCTTTCTGATAGTGCAATGATATGCGGACTTCGGTGGTGGGAGCAATCATGTGGGATGCTGTCAACCCACAGCATAACAGCTGTTATACTTTAAGAGTAGTGAGTTCAGGTGGAGAATAACTATACTGACAATTATCGTGCAATGGTAGTGAATGAGAGAAATAGAATGCCTGTCTCAAATACAGACAACAGGTGAGGGAGGAGGAAGATGGAGGACATTGATGGTGGAAATGTTGCACTGGTGAAGGGGGGTGTTCTTTTTTATAACTAAAACCTAACTGCAAACATGTTTGTAATCATTGTGCTTAAATAAAGACAAATTATATATAAGTATCCTGAAGTCTATAATATTATAAACAAAAATTTTTTTCTAAAAAGAATAAGCATATTGAAAATAATACAATTTTAACCAAATTCCAGAGATAATATTTGTAGATGGTATGTGGATTTGTACATAATATATACATATATATAAACACAGGCAACTTGTTTCAACATTCATCCATTCACCAGCATTCCATTGCCCACCACCAATTTCTTCCAATTGGAAGTAGACTTTAAAAATACACTAACCAGGGCCGGAGAGATAGCATGGAGGTAAGGCATTTGCCTTTCATGCAGGAGGTCATCGGTTTGAATCCCGGCATACCATATGGTCCCCCATGCCTGCCAGGAGCAATTTCTGAGCCTGGAGCCAGGAATAACCCCTGAGCACTGCCGGGTGTGACCCCCCCCCCAAAAAAAATACACTAACCAGGGGCCAGAGTAATGGCACAGTAGGAGAGCATTTGCCTTGCACATGGCCCACCAGGACAGACCCAGGTTTGATTCCTGGCATCCCATATGGTTCCCTGAGCCTGCCAGGGGCAATTTCTGAGCACAGAGCTAGTAGTAACCTCTGAGCTTTTCACTGGTGAAAATTCCTGATTTGATTTGATGGATACCTGGATTTGCATAACCTCTCAGTTTTCTGGCTAGACTGCCAGCAAACAGTAAAATATAAATGTACCTATAGAATTCATCATGTGTATTCTGAATGAAATCATAGCTTGTAGCAATGCAAATATACAAAACTCGGATGTACAATTTATTATAGCAGGTACCTATTAGGATAAAATTAAAATTAAGTACATTGCCTTTGGTCGCTTACTTCAATAATGTTAGTCTCTCATTTAGTATAGAAACTGCCATTTTCAAGGAAAGGTTGATGTGGAACTGGGAACTGGGGGAGCTAAGGAATAACCCACAACTTGCTGCTACAACTGTGCCTCTATTTTGTCTCTTTCCCATCCAATCTCTTGTTTCTTTTCTTCCTCTTTTTCTTGCTTCCTTCCACTTCCTTCCTTCCTTCTTCCTTCCTCATTCTCTCCCTTTTTTCCCTCCTTCTTTTGCTTCTTTCTCTCTCTGTTTTTTGTTCTTTTTTTGGGGGGGGTCACACCTGGAGGCACTCAAGGATTACTCTTGGCTCTGCTCTCAGAAATCTCCCCTGGCAGGCTCGGGGACAATATGAGTTGCTGGGATTCAAACCGCCATCAGTTCTGGGTTGGCTGTGTGCAAGGCAAATGCCCTACTGCTGTGCTATCTCTCTGGCCCTTTTTTTCTTTCTACCAATCTTTTATCTTTCAATTTTTTATTTTGGCATTGATTGAGCTGCTGTAATGTCTAATCTGGCTAATAATGGTTTCTTCTGCACATAATTCCAACACCATACTTCATCCCTCTCCCAAGGATCCTAATACCCTTCCCTTTCACCCCCTCAATTCAGTGTGTGGATCAATACCCCCCTTTGGGTTGCCTTTGATCCTTTGTTGTTTCTTTACTGTGTATCTTTGAACCCCACACATGAGAAATTATACTGTATTTACCCCGTCTTTCTGATCAGTCTATATCTACCCCTTTTTTCTGACTAACCACACTCACCATGATGTCCTTTACTTCTATCTATGTTGTGCAAATTGCACGACTTTGTTCATTCTCAGAGCTGTACAGTGGTCCACTGAGTGTACATATGTATGTATGTATTCCAACATTTCTCAATCCATTCATCCATGATTGGTCATTTGGGTTGCATATATAGTACTGGCTATGCTAAGTGCTGCAATGAACACAGATATGCACCTATTCTTTCAAATTAATGTTTGTGTATTTGGGGACTAATTGCCAAGAAGTGGTACCATTGGATCATATGGTAGTTCTTTTTTTATTATTTTTATTTATTTATTTATTTTGGTTTTTGGCCCACACCCGGCGTTGCTCAGGGGTCACTCCTGGCTGTCTGCTCAGAAATAGCTCCTGGCAGGCATGGGGGACCATATGGGACACCGGGATTCGAACCAACCACCTTAGGCCCTGGAATGGCTGCTTGCTGCTGTGCTATCTCTCTGGGCCCTCATATGGTAGTTCTATTCCTATTTTTGGAGAGATACCCACGTTGCTTCCCATGGAAGCTGAACCAATAACAGTGACGAGGTTCCCCTCAAAGGATGAGGGCTCCTTTCTCCCCAGAGCCCTGCAAACACTGGCTGTCTTTAGACTTTTTAATATGAGACTTCTCATTGTTACACCCCTTGCTTTCAAACCATCAGTCTCAGTGAGGGAGTGTGAGAGGGGAAGAAGCAAAAAGGTGTTTCTGAAAATCAGGGAGAAGGGCCATGATTTGAAGGATGGAATTAAACTTTTCGTGGGTAGACTTTTCGTGAGTAACATAAAGTGCACCATCCAGGGTACTGATTTAAAATGACACACCAGTTAGTCACGCACTGAGTTCAAAGAAAAACCTTCAAAATACAGGGTCCCTCAAATAAATCTTGGTGTCTCCGCTATGTTCTTTCCTGAAAGCGCAACATTTCAGATTTGGCCAGAAGAGGGCAGTGTGGATGCAGGGAGCCCGTGGATTCCTAGGGAGCCCTCTGCTGTTCTGAACTGCTTTGCTGGGAGGAAGATGCATTGATCTGAAAACCATCCAGAGACCTCCCCAGGGGGTGTAAGTGAGGGGTGAGAAATAGGGAGAAACAGAACCAACAAGCAGACCCAGTGCCTGCTTGAACAACTAGGGATCCTGTTTGGACAATCACTGCCTTTCCAGACCCCCCTCTGGCTGCCCTTTTGACTCCATGTTTTTCCCTTAATTCTGCCCTGCACATCGCTGTCTTATTTTCCAAAGGAAGGGCAACGCGCAATATTCATAACGTTTCCCATTATTATATCTTTGACAAGAGAAAACACGTTTCTCATAGCCAGGAGATGCGGACCTTGTGCCAGGCCAAGTGGTGAGAACAGGGCTAAAGGACATCAAGGGGCCTGAGAGACAGTACAGTGGAAGAAGCTTGCTTGGCATCCCACATGGTCCCAAGCCTACCAGGAGTGATCCCCAAGGGCAGAACTAGAAGTAAGCTCTGAGCATTGTTAGGTGTGACCCCAAAACCAAATGAAATATCTCAACCCCCCAAATCTGCTCTCTTGATTTCCTGGATGGCCAGTGGGGACATGGGGACCTACTTCTGAGGGAAAAAGGAGCAGTTCTCTGTCTCTGATATGGTCCCCTAGGTGACCAAATCTCTCATTTTGGAGTTCTTGAGCCTCTGAGCAGATACTGAGGCTCACGTCAGCAAACAGTCTAATTTTCCAAAAGAGGAAACTGGGACCAGAGAGAGGCTGTGATTGGCATCTTCCAGTTTGTGCCTGTTCCATATTTAGAATCCATCTGATGACTCTAGAATCTTCTCTGATAATGGAAACCCTGGAGGGAAGGAGAGACAATACCTTGACATTTCTGGAACCTTGGAGGCAGTTCCTGAGCCACTTCCTTCTCCCCCAGTTCACAGGAAGCCTGGCCCCAGGCACCATAAAAATTCCTTTCTCTGCCTGGAGAGATCTTAACCCAGGGGTCAAGACACTTGTGCCTTACAGGCAGCTGATCCTGGTTTCATCCTTAGCCAAGTGCCAGGTGTGAGCCCTAAAACCTTACAGGTGTGGCCCACACCCCTCTGCTGCTCCACCCCAATTTCTTTCTCCCCTGCAGACAGCTAGGCTAGAGTCCTTGGTCATGCCCAAGTTCCAGAGGGACCTCGTTCGCTAATGCGATTGCCCAGCCATCTGGGGGCAGCTCTAGACCAACTTGAAATATCAAGGCCTCCAGCGAAGCTTTTGCCCAAGCAGATGGGTCACAAGTTATTGAATCATAAATCTTCAGCAAGCAGCAAGCCTGTTCAGCTTCCAAACAGCAAGTCCGATTTCGTTATTCCTTTCTCGGTGCAAAAGAGCTGGAATCCCAGAGAGAGTGACCGACTTGCCCAAGGTCACTGCCTCCTAATTAGAGCAGGCGTTTCCGACCGTTACCTACTTAGGACCCGAGTGGCCAAGAACAGTTGCGTGGATCGTGCTCTAATAGAGACAGGGACCGTATTTTCAGAACCTGAAACTGGGACACTGCGCCGCACAAACCGAAGCATGCTGGCAGGGGCAGCAACAGAGGATTTGCTTCAGTCCTGCCCCAGAAAAGGGCACTGGTGGCCAGCAGGTTCCAAGATGTTTCAGGTCAGCCTGAGATGGTCCAAGCTGGTTTCCCAGGAAGCACATCAGAGGCCAGGGGAAACTCCAGGGAAGTGCAGTGATGAGCCGGAGGTTGTGGGCAGAAATGTTTTCTGTTTTCTCAAGTCTGAGGGCTGAGTCAACAGAGAGTGGGTGGGGGGAAGACAGAAAGGGGCCATTGTTCAGGCCACTGAGCTGAGAGTTCACTGACCTATAGAGTCTCCAGGCCAGCTGGGGTGTGGTTGTTCTGAGACATTCAGCAAGTGTCTCTGCAGCCAGTTCAAGCTCACAGTCTCTGGCCTTCGTAGACCTGAGCAGCACTTTTGGTGACACGTGGAGGATCCTATGGAGTCATGGGGATCCAACCCAGATTAGCTGCATGCAAGGCAAGCACCCTGCCCTTGATATTATTGCTCTGACACAAACGTACAAGTGTTTTCAAAGGATCCTCACATTTCTAATATTAAATCTTTAGACTGCCTCACTCTGCATTAACTCCCATTTGGTCTCATCTTAAAAATTTAGGGAGAGCAAAGCCCTAAAACTCAGCTCACGGAGGATCCAACTGCAATCAATGCATTTGGCCCCGCAAGCCCCCAGTCTTGTTTCCACACCCCTTCCTATACTGGAAAGTGCATTTGGGCAATAAAACAGTGGGGAGAAAACTTGCCATTCACGCAGCCAACCTAGATTTGATCCCCAGCACCCCATATGAGACCCTAAACCCTGCCAGAAATGATTCCTGAATGCAGAGCCAAAAATAAGCCCGGAGCATTGCCTGGCATGGCCCAACCCAGCTTTTCCCCCAAAAAATGCATGTGGCGACATCCTTTCAAGCACTACGGCTCCCCAAATCTGGGATCCTGCAGATGAATTCCTCCAGCTGTCAGCTACTCCTCATTCGCCTCCCCACCCTGCAAATGACTTGCCTCTCCTTCCATTGAGAAACTGCCACCCGGAACAACAATTTCCTCCTCCTTGTCCCACAGGCTGCTGCAAGGCCCCAACAGTGTGAGTTGACTCAGGGCCCATTTCCTCCCACTCCACATCCACAATAGTGCCAGGACCACACTGGACAACATGCTGAATGGGAGCGGTGTTCCCACTTCAGTCAGACACTGCTCCTTCCCCTACCCCCCCCCCAGCCTGTTCTTCACTGCCTGCCTGCTCTGCCCCTTCCAGGCCCTGCAGCGAGTGCTTTCAAAGCCTCCTGGCCCACCACAGTCCACCCACTATTGACAGGGTTCCACAATTCCTTCGTTCATTCCCTCATTCATTCATTTCCTCTCAACATTTTTCCAAAGAACCCCAAAGTGCCTGCCAGTTAAGCTCACCCTCCAGACCACTGGCAAGGAATCAAGAAGGGATTGGAGAGGGGGGGGTGATAAGGAGGGGATGGGCCCCAGGCCTGAATTGGTGCTCCACTCTCCATCCACACCAGAAATAACCCTTTCCTCGGTCCTCGATCATCCCAGCCTTCAATCCAGTCTCGGAAGAGAACAAATGACAGTGAACCTGAGAAGAGGCAATAAAATCCTGATCTCCCCGATAACGTCTTCTTTAATTATTTAAAGAAAGGGACAGTCTGTTTAAAAATGCTTCCTGTTCCAGTTCTTTTGTTCAGACTCTGAGAACTGACAGGTTGTAGGACTGTGAGTAGAGGGGGTGGAGCAGCCAGAGAGGGCAAAGCCACCAGAGCTTGGTTGTCAGAAGAAGGGGCATGCATAGCCCCTTTGTTCAGTAGAAAATCATGTACACATTTTCCCCGGAACCAGCATGTGAGGAAAGATGCTGCTATAGACTTAGCCCAGAGAAGAGCCACAGGAGAATCTGTGGGAACTGATGCTGGGAATGTAGAGGCGTGAGTATGAGTGAGTTTGAGAGGCTGCGTGCTGAAGTGGCTCTATGAATTGGGCTTTCAGCTTGAGAGCAGTAGAGAGTAGGTCTAACATGTGTGAGGGCCTTGGTTTGCTCCCCAGCACCATATCACACACCAAGCATTGCCAGGTGACCCCAGGCACTACTAGAGATCGTCCTTATTTTTTTAAATAGCATAACTAAGCTGTGTGGGCCAGAAAGAAAGTACAGTAGGTATGATGCTTGGTCAGGGTGCTTGCGTGCATGTGGCAGTTCTGGGTTAGATCCCATATGATCATCTGATCCCCATCAGGAGTGAGTGAACCCTGAGTGGAGAGCCAGGAGTAAGCCTTATGTGGCGCCAAAGTAAAAAATAACAACAACAACAACAATAACAAAAACCTGGGGGACAGAAAATGCCCAGCATTTAAGATGCAGTTTTAGCATATGACCCATTTCTTCAGATTCATTTCCTGATACTCCAACGACCCCAAAGCTTCATGGTGTGGGGTCCTGGAGACAGCTGAGCACCAGTGGGTGTGGCCCATAGTACCCCTGACACCCTGAGCAGCATTACAACCTTTGCATAGGACCACTGGCCTGCCTGGCAGAGACTTGACAGTCAGCCTCCAGGATGCCTGAGTCCTGCCTGGGAAATGTGAACAATAGTAACCATAGAGCTGACTCAGAGCTCACTAGTTCTGAAAAATGGGCCAACTGTGATGCTCCCACCTTCACTTTCTGCATCAGGAAACTGGGCATTCTCAGAGCTTCCCCGCAGCGGGGCTGGGGGAAGCAGCAAGGAGTTTGACTAATCAATACCTGGTATCTTCTTGACAGGCAATGGCTGCTCTCCTAAAAATAACTAAAATATAGTTGCTCTCCCCACCCCCCCACCCCCCATTCATGTCAGTGAGATATCATTTATTTGCATGTGTGAGGTCTTACAATTGATCGCCAGTACTGGAAAATAAAAGGGGAGTTGCTGGTCCTGGGAAGTTACTCAATAGGCTGAGTGTCTGCTTTGCATGCAAAGGAGTTAGTTTTATTCCCAGCACTCTACAGTTCTTTAAGCACCAAGATCGACCCACAAGAGTTGAGTCAGGAATAGACCCTGAGCACTGCCAGGTACAGGCCCTCCAAAACTAGTGAAAAAAAAAAAAAAAGCTGTAAAAATGAATAGGAGGGGCCGGGAAGGTGGCGCTAAAGGTAAGGTGTCTGCCTTGCAAGCGCTAGCATAGGACGGACCAAGGTACGATCCCCCAGTGTCCCATATGGTCCCCCCAAGCCAGGGGCGATTTCTGAGTGCATAGCCAGGAGTAATCCCTGAGTGTCAAACGGGGTGGCCCAAAAACAAAAACAAACAAAAAAAATGAATAGGAGAGAGTCAGAGAGATAGAACAGGAGATAAGATGTTTGCCTGGCACATGTCAAACTTGGTTTGGTCCTGCACAGTTTTTGGTCACCTGAGCATCACCAGGAGTGATCCCTAAGCACAGAGCCCTGAGCACTGTCCAGTAGGGTTTCTCCCAGCCCAAAATGAATTGGAGATCTGGAGAGGGTCAGATTTGCCAGGCAAACTCATCACTGGCTGTTGCTGGAGGCCCATGTGGGACCCCAAACAATTAGATCTGTACCCTATCTAGTGGTTCATTGCTGTACATAGCCTGGATCCTCATCTCTTAGCATGGAACTGTTACTAGGATATAGTTCTGACCTCTCTTCCCTATGATAGAAAAGCACAAAGTGCTCAGAGGAGTAACAAGAAAGCAGAGCTCAGGGATCGGATGTAGCATTGTCAGTCTGATTCATGAAGCCACCACTCAGCAGTGCCTGTCACATACATGCACATGCACTAAGGACAAGATGTACTGGAGTAGGGAGTGACCTGAAAAAGTTCAGGAAGACCTCACAGCAATGAGGCCTGAAGGAGGCAGATACCTATAGATCTGGAGCACGAATTGAGTAATGCTTGCAACCAGATAAGATAAGAAAGTAGATCTTTGTTTTCTTGCATTAGCTCTTGTAATTGGGAGTCTCTGTGAATTTCATGAATAGGAAAGCAGAACTAAGCTGTCTTAAAGGATGACACAAAAGGTCACTAGAAGTTTGTGAACTGTGTCGGTAACCCTTCCCCAATGCCCTTTTACCCTTTCTTTTGAAATGCCTTTTCTTTTGAGATGTTAATCCCACCTGGTTAATCAGACCTGCCCACATCTGGGATGGGGCAGGCTGTTTTAAATAAAGAATAAATATGTCTGGCTAGGGAGAGGTGAGAGAAGCAGCAAAAGGTGGAGAGAGAGGGACAGCAAAAAGCTTAGATGAGAAAGCCTATGTGTGAAAATGCACATGGCAGGTAGGGCCTTGGAATAAAAGCAAGCTGACTCTGATGAAACTTTAACTGACTGTTTTGTGAATTATTTCTCTGCCGTTATCTTGCGTCTTCAAGCCCACCAGCCAAAGGGGTTAGAATCTGGGGGGAGTGGGACTCACCCAACACGTGAAACTTTACATATATATATTGGGTTTTTTTTTGGGTCACACCCAGCAGCGCTCAGGGGTTTCTCATGGCTCTGCTTTCGAAATTGCTCCTGGTGGGCTCAGGGCAACCATACGGGATGCCAGAATTTGAACCGCCTTCCATCCTGGGTTCGCTGTGTGCAAGGCATGCAAGGCAAATGCCCTACTGCTGTGCTATCTCTCAGGCCCCTATATTTTATATTTTTAATCTACAGTGATCCTGATGAGATCAGTGCAATTGGTTAAGGGCCTCTCCTTGTACACGGCTGACCCTGGTCAAATTTCCATCACTACAAATATTTAATTCAATTATAGAAACAACAGAAATGTTTTGCTCATATTGTCATTTGGAGACCACTCCTGACTCTGTGCTTGAAGGTCACCTCTGATAGTACCCTAGGTGTTGGGATCAAACCTGGATTGACTGTGCAAGGCCGTACCTTATCAGCTCTATTATCTCTCTGGTCCTAGAAACTATATTATTTGCAACAGAAATAAAATATCTACCGTCGTCCACTAATGCAGAATTGTTGGTATTTTCATAACTTGATTGACTAAATATCATGTGAATTAATCAAAGAAATTACCAAAGTACTCAGTGAATTAAGAAGGAAAATCAATCATGACACGCAGGAGCCTCCTGCATGAAGACTGCTGGAGCGATTTCCTTGCAAGCTACATTCTCCTCAATGCACCACAGAAAGTTCCCACCTGCTCTAAGGAGAAAATGTAATTGAGAGTTAGACCCCTATGGTCAGGGTACCTCTGGGTCTTTTCATTGTTGGTCACCAAGGGAAATTCTGAGGAAATTTAGACTAGCAGGCCCTAGAATCCACTCACTTAAACATATGTGGGGAGATCTGAGAGGGGTCTGCTTGTGTGTACTCATTGGCGGGACTGTGGGAATCAGAACTTTCTAGAATGAGAGAGGGCAAGGTGGAGGGCAGAGGAGTAGGCTCTTAAAGAAGGGTCCAGACCAGGAATGAGGAACTGGCAGATGCTGGAAGCTTGCTGCCCTGTCCAGCTGCAGCAGCCTGTGACCTATAGGCTTTTACTTGTGCCTCCGATGCTAACATTTACCTGGGCAAGGCGCATCCAGGCAGATGCATATGACTTAATAACTAGATTTTGAGCTTGCACCATTTTAAGATCTTTATACTCTGTACCTAGGTGGCTTCCATACAAGTCCATAAAATGGATATTTAATTTTGCTATTTGACAGACGGTACACTGAATCAGGATCCTTGCTAATTAAGTACCTACAAGGTAGCTGGCTTTAAATCTATAGCTTCTTTCCTGCAGAGGAAGAAAGCATGAAAGGAGTCCACTTATTATACCCCACCTGCACCCCCAGAATCATCCTTTAACCTCAGGAAGCAGTAATAAGGAATGGGATGACCCACCACATCAGGCATACAATCCCACCAGAATATGGCCAGGTGAGCCTTAGCTCTCTTCTTCATGCCCTTTCCCATCACCATCACCCCCATATTGCTGTGAGGGATAAGGATGAAGCTACCTCTCAGTGTCCTCAATCCTGAAGATTGGGTGGCAAGATGGTCCCTTTGTGGCCACCATTGTCACTCCCACTCTACAGTCCCCAACCCTAAGTCCTCCTATTGTCCATGTAGTTCAAAACCATTGTGCCTGGTCCTTCAAGCACTATCAATGGCAACTTTGATGAGCCAGGACTGGTCCCTGAGCACTGCCGGGAGTGGCAGTACTATGACATATATACATCTCATCTCTGGAAAGAGAAGGGATTTGGAGGATGGGGAGCTAAGCACCTCAAAGATGGGACCCTGAGGCCTATTGAGAGAGGCTCTGGCTCCCCCAGAAGCCAAGGGAGGCCTGCAGAATTAGTGCTTGGATCCACACTGAGAATTGCCTCCTTCAGAGCACAGAGACTGCAGTGACCCCATGGGGAGGGCCCAAGACAGCCAGGCCTTTCTCCCTCTTTTTTCTTTTTCTTTTTTCTTTTTGTTTAGGGGTCACACCAGATGGCACTCAGGGGTTACTCCTAATTCTTCAGTCAGAAGTCGCTCCTGGCAGGCTTGGGGGACCATGTGGGAGGTCGGGATTCGAACTGCCACCTGTCTTGGGTTAGTCACGTGCAAGGCAGTTACCTTATCCATTAACCTATCATCACTCTTCCTCTTTTTTATTTAATATTTTTATAACACTGTGATTTACCAAGTGGTTCATAATACAACCATTGCAAGCATTAGATGCTCAAATACCAATCTCACCACCAGCATTTCCCTTCACCAGTCATTTATTTCCCCCTTACCACCCCAGTCACTCCACCTAGGCACAAACGAACTTACTTCATGTTGTCTGTTCCAACACAGAGGCATGTGTAATTATCAAAACTTAGCTTAACACTGGTCAATTTGAAATAATTGTTCTATCTTGCCATGGTGTTACTAAAGTCGATGTCTAAGGAATCACTGGGCATTGTTGGTGTTGGTTGAACCTTCTTTTTACTCTTTAGGCTCACTGAGCTTGGTAGATTTCTATGAAACTTTCCCATTAGAATTCCTGTGGTACTATTGGGCTGACACTATTTTAAACTATTAAAGTATTCAAGACTTTGATTCTTACCCCCATTTTATTTATTTACTTTTCTTTTCCTCAAACAGAACCACATAACTTGAACCAACTTATTCCACCTCTCAATTTGAGGGGAAAACAATGGAGGGCATCAAGACCAAACAGTTGTATGATCACTAAGTAGTCATAAGATTGGACCTAAATACCAAACCCAATCCAACGACAGCAGAATCGATACCCAATCTACAACAAGATAGACACAGAGGGAACCACTTACACTAGCAGCCCAGAGGATAAGGGAGAGGAATATGGGATGCATGCTGGGAACAAGGGTGGAGGGAGGACAACTTTGGTGATGGAATTCCCCGGATCCAATGTCAATATTGTAACCTAAAATATCACTGTGAAAGATATGTAATCCACTTTGGTCAAAATAAAAATCATATTAAAAAAAAAGTATTCAAGACTTACAAATCTGAAACAAATTTGATGACTTGGCAGTTTGAGAAGGTTAAGTCTTGGAGCTGGGGCATTTCTGTAGGACAGTGTACGGGATTGATATTGGGCTGCAGTGGTTCATACAGAAAGGGAAATCTGTCCCCTCCCCTTTCTGAATGTGCCACAGAGGGATCAGTCAGGACCTGGCTACCTGGGAAGTACTGAAGGTCCTTAGGCCCTTAGTTTCTTTTGAAGCTTGGTGGAAGATGTGGGAAAATGGAGGCAGTGGGCAGGAACTTCTGAGTTTTCCGGTGGTGATGGTGGTGTGGTGAAAGTGGACCAGGTCCCTCTGCCTCTTGCTTTCTCTTGAGCATGAGCTTAAAGTGCTGCCTTTGGCCTTGCTGCTTGGGAGCCTGAGCCAATGTGCATTTGGAAGAGGCAAATCTGACCCAGCAGGTTAGTGCTGGGCAGAGCCCAGAGCCACCCTGGCCTGGTTACCTGGTTACCTAGACAAGAGGGTGAACTGCCCATCACTCCCTGCAGCAGAGGGACTGGGGTCCCTCAGGACAGTGCCAGGAGAAGGAGCCTTATTTTCATTCATTGTCAGGGGAGGGTGAATTCTGCTGCTGCTGCTGCTGCTGGGAAAGACAGCGGGACACAGGTGAAGTGAGGAACCATCTGGAGAAGTGCCTGGAACAAACAAGATTGTCTGCCACGAGCTTGGCAAACCAGCCAGGACCTGATGGGCTGACTGTGTTTAAAGGGCCAGCCTAGGGCTAACAGGCCCTTGAAATTAGCCATAGAGGAATCAGAGCAGGGAACCTGCAGTCACCACAGGCTGCAAAGACAGAGAGCAGGTGCTGCTAAGTAGAGCAAAGCTGGATAGGAAGGAAGGTGGGGACACAACGAAGGAACACTGTGAGGGGACACTTCAGGCTGCCTCTGATGCTGGGGATGATCAAAGAACCAGGCCTGGTGAGAACCTTCATGGCCTCTGTCCTCACCTGACATGCCATGCTTTCTCCTGAGGTTAGCTCCTCATCACAGGAAACTGGAGTCCTTCCAGGACTAGCTCCACTCCTCTGAAACTCTAGTTATAAAAGCAGAGAGCTTTAACCATAGGAGCATCAGTACTGTGTCTCACTTTCACCAGTGATGAACATTGTTGCCAATTTTGGGGAGACCTGTCCCTTCCGGTTTCCTCTTCCTTCAGATGTTGAATGTGGGGAAACCCTGGCTTGGATTGACCAGGGAACTGGGATTGCCTAGAGCAGACTTGCAGGAGAGCAATCGCTTGAGCTAAAATGGGACCCTGAGGGGTCAGATGGAGGAAATAGGCCCACCCCAGCCCTTACTTCCTGCTGAGGATATGAAACCAAGCACTGGAAACCCAGATGATCTCCTGCAGAGTCCATTCTGAGTGAGATGGAAATCCTCTGGAGGAAAGATATGAGTTTCCCAGATCTAGTTACATTAAAAAGAGAGAGTGATGGATAAAAGGAAATAAGAACAGAGACAGAGTAAATTACAGGGAGAGAGAGAGGGAGAATGGGAGAAAAGAGGACAAACGGAAGGAAGTGAGAGGAGGGGAAAAGGAAGAAAAAGGGATTGAATAAGGGAGGTAGGGAGGAAGAAAGGAAGGAGGGAAGAAAGAAGTATGAAGGAAGGGAAGGAGAGAGGAAGGAAGAGAAGGACAGAGGAAGGAAGAAAGGGAGGAAGAAAAGAAAGGAGGGAGGAAGGACAATAGGAAAGAAGTGAGGGAGGAAGAAAGTAGGTAAGTACCATCCAGTAGTGGTCGCTGGTAGATCACCTAGTTATGACTTTTCTTTCTCTTGACAAGTTGAGCTTCAGCGCAAGTTGCAGTTCTGATGACCAACCGCTCTGAACTTATTTTGGCAGAGTAAAACAGGGGAGGGAGATAAGGGCTGATTATGCCCAATCCCAGACAGACTGAGTGGCTTCTTCTAGCGCTGGCTGAATCCTGAACACAGACCCTCATCTGTCCGGCTCTCCAGCTGCCTGTCCAACGCAGGAAAGATGTGGGCTACAAAGATGTGGGTCTTTGCCTGGAACAATCCCCTTCCCCCAACATACCTCAACCATTCCTTGCTCCCCACTTTTGTCATTTAGTTTTGCAGCACTTTTCCTATGCCATCCCCTGGCATGGTGCTCATGATCAACATGACCACTTGGTGAGTTTCCTGCAAAAGAAGCAAAATGAGTGTCTTCCTTAAACTGTGTCTCCACCTTTCATCTACCAAAGTAGGGGCTCAGTCAGGAGACGGACTGTCCCAAGACTGGCTGAGTGGGTCGGACAGGGGCAACTCAGCTTTGCCAAAGGTTCCCGTTTGAAGCATGAAGTTCCTCCATGCTGAATTGTACCACTCCTCTGGTCTCTGAAGGTGGGCCACTAAGTTTGGTTTCTGATGTCCAAAGGCTCTTGGGAGAGAAATAAGCTCTAGCTGTCAGGCAGGGGGGATGGTGTCTTTCCTTGAGAAGAACCTCCACCAATCAGAGGCTTCACTGATGACATCATGCCCTGCCACTGGGTTTCATTGGTGAGGAGGCTACTGGATGTTGCAGCTGGAGGTTCCCACACTGCTCTTCCCTGTTCCTCCCGAACCCCTCTGTGCCCCCTGTATGTCCCAACAAGCTTGACGTTTTGCAAAGTGAGCTATGAGGAAACCTTCCTCTCCCTCATGTCAAGGTGTCCAAGGTTTCCAAGGCCTTGCTCTGGGAAAGTCCCACAAAGGCAGACCAGCCAGAGCCAGGGGATGGTCAGGGCATGCTGAATGGAGGGAAGGAGGGGGACAGGAAGGCAGGGCCCAAGGCAGTGTCTCTCCCCAGCGGATGAATTCTCAGGCATGCTCAGGCCTCCATTGTGCTCCATACTTAACAGAGCCGCAGCACTAAAAATAGCCCAGAGCTTATTTCCCTTCTCTCTGGCACGTCCTGCGGCTCCAGACAGGCCCTGCTATCTATCTGTCAGGCGGGAGCTGGAATTAGTCGAGGCATCTGGCCCACCCGCGTCTCTGGCTGCCCGCCTGCCTCCCTGGGGGCTGCGGTGGGTCCCCGATCACCTGAATGTAGAAACAGTCTGACCTTGGGCGCCAGGCAAAGCAGAACATCCATCAAGAGCTGGCTGACCTGCCCCCTGTGACTGCTGCTCCCTCAGCTCTGGCTAAATGCCAGCAGCCTCTCTCATATCCTTGCCAGCCTCACCTGCTGCCACCAGCCTTTCTCTTTGCCACCCTCTCACAAATCAGGGACCCTCACAAGGGTATATCTCCGCCTAGGGCTGCAAAAACAGAGGGTGGAACTTGCAGTGGGACAACAGTACAAAACTGGGCCAGGCTTTGCGGGGATGCTGAGAGGAAAAGGCTACTCACAGAGGAAGAACCGCGGCTAGTAGTATTATTCTATTATTAGTATCAGTTCCCCTTTACAACTACATTAGTATTAGTATATGCTGAATCCTAAGATGGTAAATACTTTAGGCCTTTTCCTGATCATGCATGTATGTGTGTATGGAGCATGTAGGCATTACATGTGTATATATTATATGTAGTTATGTGTGTATACATGTAAAGCTATTGCTTTTGTATCATTGTACATTGTCATGAGTGTATATATTGCAACGTGTGTTTCAATATTGGTTTGTGTGTCTGTATTATGTGTTATGTTGTTTGTACATATCTTTTGTGTGTACATACTATGTGTGTCTGTATTGTGTGTTATATTGTCATGTGTATATGTACTGTAATATGTATATATGTTGCTATGTCTTTATGTATGTGTGTGTATCGCTGTTTGTTTTCTGTCTCTGGTGTCTTGTGATTCTGAGCAGGATCGTTGCATAAATGCCAACCAGTGAGGCGTGATTTTTCAGCTATCCTGTAAGCAGTTCCACTCTGTTACAGGCCATCTGGAAAACGCACAAGCACAGGAGCACTGAAAAGAGAGTACTACTGAGTGATTGAGCACCTGCTATGAGTCCATAGTACCTCAGGGGTACCCGAGGGCCTCATCACCAGAGCACCTGTGCCTTGCCATACTGCTCTTCTAGTCTCTCTCCCACATTGCTCTTTGGATCTACTCTTCCCTTTAGCTGACCCTTAGCACTTTAATTCCTGCTGAGTTGGGAAGAGACAGGCATTGTCTGAAAGACCAGCTGGCTCAGTGGGTGGCCCCTCCTCTCACTCAGCCCAACCAGCTCTGAACCTGTGGACCAGCTTAGTAGCCCCTGGAATTGATTCACTTGGGAATGGAGGAGAGGTAGATGCCAGGAAAATGGGTGGCAGCTTAGGCAGCGATTTGCAGGCAGAATCAGGGAGCAACCCCTCATTTCCTCAGTGTAACCAGCTCACGACCTGTCATAACACGTTTTCCTTGAGCAAAGAGGCCTAAGGTGGCAGTATGCATTGAAGCAAAATTGCTCAGCTCAGGCTTGTAGTCTCCACCCCCAAATTCTTGGCTCTCTCTTCCGACTTTGACTCCTGCCTTTGGCACTGCCCAAAACTGGCAGTCTTCCTAACGTCTTTCATCCTATTTGGACCTTTGCTCTCCTCTCTGATTTTTGGCCAGCTCATCCTTTTGCCTGGCATTTCCACTGTCTCACACCCAGGTCCCTGCTGGAATTCTCAGCCCCCCCCCCCCCCCTTGGGAATCCTGGGTTTTTTTTTTCACCTGGCTGGCCCTTGCTTTGTCTATCTTGTCTGCCCTCTCTCCACTTCTGCTTCCACGGTTTGAGGCTTAACTATGTGTATTAGAAGCTCTGGGGGTGGGGACGAGGGGGAGAGCCAAATGCCTTTGAAACTTGGCATCATTGTATTCCAGTTTCTTCCTCCTTCTCACAGGCAAATTGAGAGTTGACGCTGCAAAAACTGTAATGCCTGGTGGGGAGCTGACTCAAAGCATTTGTGGACCTGCTCTCCATGTAGCTTTTCCATGAGCTTCTGTGACCTGGGAACCCTCAGCATCATTGGGCCTGAGCAGCATTATTAAGAGGCCTCCTGCCCAATAAAATCTCCTAGAACTGGGAAGGTAGATGGGGGGAGGGTACACCATGATCCCAATACTGCAAGACTGGACAGCACTGCAAAGCCATGCAAGTTTCAGGCTGCCAGGCTTGTATGTACTGCCAGAAGTGGTTTTGGACCTCTGAGCACCATTTGGAAGTTATAATATCTTTAGTATTTCTAAAATCTCGGACCGGAGCAATCGTATACTGGGTAGGGCATTTGCTTTGCACTTGGCTAACTGGGATTTATTATCAATTATTGGGATCCCATAGACCAGGGGTCTCAAACTCAATTTACCTGGGGGCCGCAGGAGGCAAAGTCGGGGTGATCCTTGAGTGCAAAGTCAGTAGTAAGCCTCGAACATTGGGAGGTTTGACCCAAACAACTAAAACAAAACAAAACAAAACAAAACAAAGATTCCTCTAGGGCAGGGTCACAAAATGTTGTACGGAGGGCCCTTTGCGGCCCGCGGGCCATGAGTTTGAGACCCCTGGACATAGACTCTATGGCATAGAGTCACCCAAGCCTGCCAGGAGTGATTTCTGAGTGAAGATTCAGGAGGAGCCCCTGATCGCCAATGGGTGTGTCCCCACAAAAAACACAAACCTAAAATCTATAGTAAGCATGGACTTATAAATTTGTATTAATATATGTGTGTTTAATCAATTCTAACATATATGTGTGTTTAATCAATTCTAAAATGAGGAACAGACTAGCCATACTGTAAATTTTTATTGTGGGAATAGAAAACACAATCCCTGCATGTCTGTATGCACACAGGAAGTTCTCAGGTGCCACATCCTCCCCTGCAACTCCCTGTAGTCCTTGCAATAGGGGAGGCAGCACTCCATTGCTGTAGACTGCAGGCAAGTCCCAAACCACAAGCTTTGAAAGATGCATCTGAAGATGTGTCTTCTCCCTCCCTCTGTCCCCACTTCCTGACACTGACTTGGTATCTGGTGCTGAGGTTGGTGCCTAAGGAATCTGGGATAGGTGGGCCCTGATAGCTACACAGGATCCCATGTGCTAAAGAAACAACATCTTCCCTTGTGACTGAGATTGTCGCACTGGTTTGACAACCAGGCTTGACCTTATTCTCACTAATGCAAGTACTGGGATTATTCCAATGTCAGCATTGCCCAAGGATTGCTTTTGATTTATTCAATTCTTTTGGTTTTAGGGTTCTATCTAGCATCGCTCTGAGGATATTCCTGGCTCTATGCTCAAGAATGAGTCCTGAGTGTGGAAACAGAAGTAGAATTATGGGTAGCCACATGCAAGGCAAGTACCTTCTTTGCTCTCCAATCTCTCTGGTCCCACCCAATTACTTTTTAAACAGCGAGCATACAATGTATACAAACCACACATAATGATAAATTGCAGATAGAAAAAGAAAAAAACAGGGCCCGAAGAGATAGCACAGCGGTGTTTGCCTTGCAAGCAGCTGATCCAGGACCAAAGGTGGTTGGTTCAAATCCCGGTGTCCCATATGGTCCCCAGTGCCTGCCAGGAGCTATTTCTGAGCAGACAGCCAAGAGTAACCCCTGAGCAACACTGGGTGTGGACCAAAAACCAAAGGGAAAAAAAACATAATTTCTAAATTATGTTAGTGTCAACTTCATGTTTTTTATGGTTTTCCTAAATTCACATATGCATTTTTTTGTTTAGAAGCAATTTTTTAAATAATTTTTATTGAGACCAATGTGAATTACAAGTCTTTCACAGTTATATTTAAGGTACATAGTGACTGAATTAGGGCAATTTCCACCACTAGTGTTGACCTTCCACGGCCACTGTTCCCAACATGCATCCCATAACTCCACCCTTAGGCCCCTGGACTGCTGTATGACAGGTCCTTTTTATGTATTACTTGTTGTAGTTTGGGTCTCTTGATTCTATTGTCATTGACTTTGGGTTGGGTATTTATGTCTGATCATTTTTTATTTCCACTGAATGCTCATGAAACTGCTTTGCCCCTGGTATCATCATTGTTTTTTTCTCAATTTGTAGGAATACATAGAAATATGAGGCAAAACAAGATGATTCATACTCTATGGTTCTGTAGAGAAAGAAAGAAAGAAAGAAAGAAAGAAAGAGAGAAAGAAAGAAAGAAAGAAAGAAAGAAAGAAAGAAAGAAAGAAAGAAAGAAAGAAAGAAAGAAAGAAAGAAGAAAGAAAGAAAGAAAGAAAGAAAGAAAGAAAGAAGAAAGAAGAAAGAAAGAAAGAAAGAAAGAAAGAAAGAAAGAAAGAAAGAAAGAAAGAAAGAAAGAAAAAAAGAAAGAAGAAAGAAAGAAAGAAAGAAAGAAAGAAAGAAAGAAAGAAAGAAAGAGAGAGAGAGAGAGAGAAAGAGAGAGAGAAAGAAAGAAAGAGAAAGAAAGAAAGAAAAAGAAAGCAGGCAGGCAGGAGTCCCTGTCTAGGAGCTATAAATATAAATTTAAAAGAAAAAAAAAAAGAATGGGGCTGGAAGGGCATTTGCCTTGCATGCAGATGGACAGTGGTTCGAATCCTGGCATCCCATATGGTCCCCTGAGCCTGCCAGGAGCAATTTCTGAGCATAGAGCCAGAAGTAACTCCTGAGTGCTGCTAGGTGCGACCCAAAAAACAAAAAACAAAAAAGGAGGGGGGATCTGGTGTGGAAAGATTTTGGTGGTGGTGGTGGTGATGGTTTTATTTTCTTTGTTTTTGTTTTTTTTTGGTTTTTTTTTTCCATTGGCACAGTAAGTATTGAGGAAATTAGGAAATTCCCTTTGCCTAAGGGACACAGGATGTCTCCACCATTGAAGCATACTGTCATGAAACCAACTACTGGCTTCGGACATGGTCATTGTTTTTGGTGCCAGGAAATGTTCTGCTCAGTTATATAGGAACAAGTTCTTATCTACTAGGGATAAAAAAAAAAACCATAATTTTATAGTACAGGGTTGCCTCACACCCTGAATATATGTCCTGGGGACTCCACTTAAACCTCATATGATCGAATATCGACCGTCCAACTCCGAACTCCAGATTTCAACCTTAGAACGGGTACAGTTCCCTGCAGCAGCACCAGGAATCAAACTCCCCCTGGGGGAGGCCCTAATACTGCTCTGGCACCAATTTACACCAGAGTAGGTTTATACAACACCCTCACTGTGAGGAAACAGCAACAACTTGACTAAGGGCAGGTTGCCCTACCTCATCACCTAATAGTGAGATGAAATCAGAAGGCACTCTATCCTTTGATATGTGCAAAAATCAAGATTACTAAATACAGAAGACTGACTACACAACCGTGACAGAGCAGATCATCTGAAACCATAAAGAAAGACTCTGTCCTAGACTTCCTCCTAGGATCTGTATAAAACCCCAAATCTCTAATTACAGAGGACTGACTTCAGATGCAATTTTATTTAGGGATGTCTTGGTCATGGTTGGTTGTGCTCAGGGCTTACTTTTGACTCTATGTACAGGGTCACTCCTGGCAGTGCTCAGGGTATCCTATACAGTGCTGGGAACTGAACCAGTATTGGCCATAGGCAAGGCAAGGGGCTCCTTCCCTGTGCTATTTCTCTGATCCCTGGAAAGCCACATTCACAGTGAGGAGTGAGGTACATAGTGTTAGTTTTATTGTTTTAAAGTGAACTTGGGGCTTGGTACATGCAAGGGATATGCTCTACTTCTTAATTAACTCTCCAGTCTCTAGAAATGACTTTTGTAAAAAAAAAAAAAAATTTTTTTTGACAAAATATCCTGCACACGTTTTTCCAAGGCAGTAAATATTATTCTAGTGCACAATCTTTAATTACCACAAAGTGGTCATTATGACTGCCTCATCATTTATGTACTGTTAGAGAGACTACTGTCTTCCTGAACCTGAATTACTTCAAAATTTCTTGTCCCTTTCTACATATTTTAGCCCTTAATTTCCATTCCACTCAGAGATAAAACTTCAATCATCCACATTCATAGGATGCAAATGAGATAATCCCAAATAATGAAAAGTCGCCATGAAATTGATAATGTGATATTTTGGAAGGGATGGACACAGCAGTAATTTTTGCTTCTCTGAATTATTTGTTTGCATAATTATTATTATTGTGATTATCATTTCTCTTTGCTTGAGAGCCCTTGGTGTTTATTTTCTCTGGAGTAGCAGCAAGCTTGAAGGGGGTAAAGAGGTGTCCAGATGGGTTACACAGGAAGCTGTTAAGTTTGTATCAGATGTCACAGCACAAAGGAAAAACAAATTGTTCAAACAAGAATAAATGTTTTCCCACCATTCCTAGCACCTCTGGGTTCTGGTGTCCCCTGGCACTGAAGGGCATGAGCAGTGCCACATTTTAGAGCCATGTATTGAACTGCCAACCTAACTTTGGTAGCTGAGAATGCCAGGAGCAGTCCCCTGGCTTTCTGAAAAGAATGTCTGGAGGTTAGAATTATCATGTGGCAATCTAAGAAACCCTGAGTGTACTTCATCCCAGCTCTCCTCACAAGATTCAAATGATTACTTTGACTATTACACCTACATTCCATCCCTCAGAAAAAGGTGTGAAGGAAGAAGAAAAATAAGATTGCTTGAAATGTACCACCGAACACATTACTACTCCAGGAAATTGAACATACCACATCTACTTAGTCACTTGACTACCTTTAGATGGAAATAAAATCTAGTCTTCAAACTCAGTGTCAATTTACCCAGACAAAAAATGAGGATATCGTATTTTCCAGCATGTAAGACGACTTTTGAAACGAAAAGAAGTCGATGGAAAATCGGGTATAACAGGAAAAACATTCGATATGCCGCTAAACGAAAATCGTCTGGATATCGCCACAAAATGAATTTTTCAACTCTATCCTGCATCACTCACTGCAAGGCTACTCGGACCGCCTCTCTGACTCAGCCAATCCAAGCAGGCTTTTTATGTATGCAAATTAGACAATGTTCTGGACTCGAATCTACACTGTAAAAAGCCTGCTCAGATTGGCCAGAGTCAGAGAGGAAGTCTATTACAGTAGAACTTTTGAACCTTTGCTTGTTGTGATTGGCTCACTGTGGTACATACAGTTGCAGCACAGGAACATTCTGTCTTATGCAGTGAATATAGGCCTAACCCTATGTTTTAACTGTAAAATTAGGGGGTTGTCTTATATGCCGGAAAATACGGTACTCTTTTTTGTGCTGAATGGATTTCAAGAGGTCAGATATCTCTACTGTAAAAACCACCAGGCAAAAAAAAAAAAAAAAAAAAACCACCAGGCACTAATCCATGGTAAAAGTTTTCAGAAGGGCAATATCCAACCACATGTACTTTCAGGGGTCCTCAAACTTTTTAAACAGGGGGCCAGTTCACTGTCCCTCAGACCATTGGAGGGTCTGACTATAGTAAAAACAAAACTTATGAACGAATTCTTATGCACACTGCATATATCTTATTTTGCAATGAAGAAACAAAACAGATACAAATACAATATGTGGCCCGCGGGCCATAGTTTGAGGACCACTGCAAGTTTAGGTGATGGTAACCTCCCCTCTCCATGGATAAGAAGAAAAATATTGATTGCATCAGCTGTTAAATGCAGGCAAGCTCTTGCACTGAACAGATGGGCAAAGTAAATCCCAATGAGGGGTTTGATCCCACTTGGATTTCTGAAATTAGCCACCTTTTCCTGAATGAACAAACGTGAGCTCAAGGAAAGAACAACTGATAACCCCATGAGGATCTTTAATTAGCACCTGGTTTCACTAGAGCAGTGTGATAGAATACATAAAAGCCGAAAGCAACACATCCCAGGGCACTCTAAGTCTCAGCCCTAAATCTCTCTAATGACATGAGTACAGTCAGTTGATGGCCCAAGTTCCTCCCAGGCACTGAGCAGGCTCCAGAGTACTTCCAGGAGTGACGGGTGGTGAGTCCCAAAATAATAAAAATTAAAATAAATAAATAAATGCCAAGTTCTTTCATCTAAGGAATTGGTGATTCATATGTTGAAAGTGCTGAAACAGGAGAGATAGAGAGTGGGTGGGAAGGGAAGAGGTTGCCTTTTAAGTGAATGCTCATTATTGTTTGTTGGGTTTTTTTTTTGTGTGTGTTTTGCTTTGTTTTGTATGGTTTTTGTTTTGTATCTATATCTAGTTGTGCTCTGCACTCAGAAATCACTCCCGGAGAGCTTTGGGATCCGTATGGGATGCCAGGGATCAAGCCCAGATCAGCCCAAGGTTTCATATATGCAAGACAAGCTTCTCTTGCAGTTACCTCTGGGCACTTGGGTTCTGTTCTGAATTGCTTATGTGTTTGAAATTGAAAGACTACAAGAGTACCTCTTTATGATCTCATCTTCATAAACTTGGTCACAAATAATACATCATCCACAGTGGGCCATTTACTTCACATGACATTTTTTAGGTAAATGATGGCATGAAATGGTCAGTGCAAGATCTTTGACCTTGCAAGGCCAGCACAGTCCCCATCATCAGACCCCATGTCAAAGTAGTTCTTTAGACTTTGGCCACCTTCCCTGCCTGCCTGGTGCTTGACTACACTCACTCCCGCTGTGTGTAATCACTGAGTTGGCAGGATTGCTTCCTCTGGTGAGTCATGGCCAGAAACAGCCAGTGGGTTGGGCTAAATCTGAAGGTAGAGAGAGAGAGTGTTGATGACAAAGAACTTCCCTCAACCTGATGTCTTTTCTCTGCAGGGCTGAGGAGAGACAGAGAGACAGAGACAGAAACAGAGACAGAGAGAATGGCCTATGTTGTTCCCGATGAGATGAACATCTGGTTCAGACTTGGTTCAATCCAAAAGACCTTTGGCCTGATGTTTCCCCATTGGTGGAGGCAGGAGTGAAGTCCTAAAGCCATGACTTGGGATCCTGCTCAATATGAATACAGTGCCTTGTATTCACTACAGAATCTTGCAACTCAATGTGGTTCCATTCAGAACTGAATACATGAGTTCCTTCCCTTACATTTCTTTTTTTAAAATTTCATTTATGTAGTAATTTTTGAGAGGTTGCTTCCTAGAGGTGCACGGGCCATCAGGGCTACCGTCCATGGCACTCAGGAGAAGGCATTCTGAGTCCTCTGGCACCTGGCAGCCCAAGGCATACCAACACACTCCTTTGCACTATCTACTCAGACCATTCCTTTCATTTTAACAACACAATGTGCTGCTGCTTCTGATCCCAAATTTACACCTGAGAGAATCATATGCTCTAGCGCTATTCGCACATTTGAAAATATGTGGAGGCCTGATGGTGGCTCGAGGGTGATTTTGCAAGGAGATGTGGGTACTGGGTGTCTAGTGTGGGGCAGTAAGATAGGGTGGGAGTGGAGCATTCATGGTACAAACCACCATATCACGTGAGAAGGTGCCTTTTCTGAAAGTGGGTTCCTCTCTATCCCAAAATTCATTGTCATTCTGCATTAATGTGTGAGTGAAAGGTCCGGGCGTCCTAATGTAGCTGCCCGACGCAGAGAAATGAAGAGGCCAAGGTCCCAGAAAATGCTCTAAAAAGTGCTTTAATAATGACCATTCGGAGTGGCCAGGGTCAATGTGTCCCCAGAATAAGACAGGGACAAAAAGACCTCATGGTCCCGTAGTTCCCCCCTTATATAGGATGGGAAGTGGGAGGGGAAGGAGAGTCCTTGAGGGCTGGACTTCCGCTACAGTAACAGGAATCATTGGTGAGGTAGGGGTAAAGGTGGGGCCGAGGTAGTGATGATTTCCTTAAGGGCAGGGCATCCGCCAAGGTTGGTGGAGGCGGGGTTGACTTCTCTTTTCATGAGCACTTATATTTAATTTATATGAGTGCTTTTGTTTGGACCTCTCATTTTCTTCATTACTTTGTGAACTTAATACTCTGTTTAATAACCATCTAAGTCACTAAATATCCCTAACGGTCAATGCTTCCAACTGCAGTGGTGTATTACATTATACGCAGGACCCCTCAGCCTTTTCCTTCCCCACTGACCTAGTTATGGACTCCAGGGTGACTTTGTATGAGCGACATACCTAGACACCATCTATAATATCTATAGAATTGCTGTGTCACAGTACATATGGAAATCTCACTTCGCTAAAGGTGGCCAGATGGCTTTGCAAATTATTCTATCTCTTTACATTTCCACTTGCCATACATACCCCATTTTTGCTGTTATTCATATAAATTTAATTTGAATTTATTTTCTTGCATTTCTGCATAGTTCGATAACTAGAAATCTTAACACAAGAAATTTAAGGAAGAGTTGAGTGTGTGAAGACCCTCTGACCTTCTTACCCAATGAGTCTCTTCTCCAGTTCATCTCTTTTCTCTCTTATTATTTCAGGTGGCTCCAGAACATGCTGAAGGAAATTCCCCCTCTGAAATTGCTCCCAAAACTCTTTCCCTCTTTTCTATCAGAGCTTTCATGTGCCTTACAAAGCAATTCCCATATCTTGGTTCTGTCCAGATTATCCTAAATTTCCTCTCTAAAGCTCTAGTTACTCAAGCCAAACCATATCTCTACTCATCTTTTCTTTGAGTCTCTTGATTATATTCCATTGAACTATGCCTTGGACTTTGTGTCCCTAAAGCAGTATCAGACAAATTAAATGTGTCCTGTTTGGTGAGATTCATTCTTGGGGATGGAGACTGAGGTTCTGTCAATCTAGGAGCACAGCCCTAGACTGTGCCCAGAAAAGTCAGATAGTCTCTGTGACTTAAAGCACTTACCCAGTAAGCACTAGGCTAAAAATTCAAACCTGGAACCACATATAGGCCCATGAGAAAGGGCCTGATAATGGCTCAGTGAGTTGGAAAAAACCCAGGTAAATATCAGCTTGTGAACTTAAACTCAGCACCACACCCACACCAAGGCAATCCAATTGCCCCACGATCAGATTTCTGATAAGGAAAAATTATCAGTTGTTTCTAAGCAGTTTTATTCCTTACAAGCACTTTCTTTTAGGATTCTAGAAAGTTCACTAGTAGTCGAGCTATGTAACCAGCAAATATCTGCCTAGTATGTATGCAAACGTTTCACAAAGTCCCTCTCAGTGGTCATGCTTGTCATTTTAGGGGCCTGGTTTGCAAGACTGAGAATTATGTGCTGGAGACCAGCCCTTTTAGGCCTCTCACTTGAGCCTTGAGTCTGTCCCAGTGGGGATCATGATGGGGTTTTAACAACTTGCAGCTCTCAGTGTCTCAGCTCATTCCCTAGACTCCCAAGATGTTGAGCAGAAATGATCTCATTCCATCTTTTCCCAGTCCATCAACAAAATAAAATAAATTGACAGAAATGTCCCCCTCCTGTTATTCTGTTCTCCATCCTTAGGTTCTTGTAATTTTGGGGGGAATACACGTGGGGATTGACTCATATGCGCTATTGTTCATTAGGTTCTCTTGGCTCTGTGCTCAGAAATTGCTCTTTCAGTGCCAAGAATGCAACCAATCAGCCACATGCATGCAAGGCAGCCCCTTAAGCCCTACACTATGTGCCAGGCCCTTTTCATCCTTAAGTTTTATATTTTAAAACATGCTGGGAGATAATACAGTAGGTGAGGCACTAGCCTTGCATTCAACTGACACAGGGCCCAGACACACCACCCCTGCTCCCACTAACAGTGATTTTTAAGCAGAGGGCCAGAATTAAACCCTGAGCACAGCTGGGTGTGACCCCAAAACAAAACAAAATAAAACATCCCAGATTGTAACCAGTATTATATTATATTAACCCTTATTCTTACTCTTATACTCTGAGATGTGAACATTATTCAGAATGGCATGAATTTAATTATGCATCTTTATGAGCCAATCCATATGACTGACAAATTTTATACCATAGTTATCCTCATTAAAAACAAAAGCAAAAGCAAAATTGTTTCCACCCAAACCACCAAGATTCATGGTACATTTCTGCGTATGTAAGTATGAGGTAGTCGTTGCTGATATTTGAACATAGGGCCTCACACATCTCTCATGTGTCAGGCATACAACTCTACCCCTGAGCCTCAATCAATCAAACCCTTAAACTTATTTTTTGGTTTCTTTTTTTTTTTTTTTTTTTTTGGTTTTTGGGCCACACCCGGCTATGCTCAGGGATTACTCCTGGCTGTCTGCTTAGAAATAGCTCCTGGCAGACACGGGGGACCATAGGGGACACCGGGATTCGAACCAACCACCTTTGGTCCTGGATCGGCTGCTTGCAAGGCAAACACCGCTGTGCTATCTCTCCGGGCCCATTTTTTGGTTTCTTTTTGCATTGCCCATGTGGTCAATTCAAAACCAAATACAGTTCAATCTACCTGCACAATACACTTGAGTGAAAATTTCTATCAATCCTATGAGTATTCTCAGACTCATAGGAGAATCTTGGGAATGAGTGAACTTCCTACTTTTAGAGATCTGGGAAAGGTAAGCTGTACAGTCTGTGACTATTTTTTTTATCCCTTAGAAGATACCAAATGACTAGGAGGAAAGATCTGACTTTTTATAATTAAGGGGGAAAAAACTGCATCTTTTTTTATAATTATTTTTATTTAAACACCATGATTACAACTATGATTATAGTTGTATGATTACAGTCATGTAAAGAACACCCCCCTTCACCAGTGCAACATTCCCACCACCAATTTCCCAGATCTCCCTCCTCCTCACCCCCCCACACCTGTACTCGAGACAGGCTTTCTACTTCCCTCATTCATTCACATTGTTATGATAGTTTTCAGTGTAGCCATCTCTCCAACTGCACTCATCACTCTATGTGATGAGCTTCATGTCATGAGCTGCGCCTACCAGCCCTCATCTCTCTTGTTTCTGAGATACTATTAAAAATGTCTTTCATTTTTCTTAAAGCCCATAGATTAGTGAAACCATTCTGTGTCTTTCTCTCTCCCTCTGACTTACTTCACTCAGCATAATAGATTCCATGTACATCCATGTATAGGAAAATTTCGTGACTTCATCTCTCCTGACGGCTGCGTAGTACTCCATTGTGTATATGTACCACAGTTTCTTTAGCCACTCATCTGTTGAAGGGCATCTTGGTTGTTTCCAGAGCCTGGCTATTGTAAATAGTGCTGCAATGAATATAGGTGTAAGGAAAGGATTTTTGTATTGTATTTTTGTGTTCCTCGGGTATATTCCTAGGAGTGGTATAGCTGGATCATATGGAAGCTCAATTTCCAGTTTGCAAAGGAATCTCCATATCGCTTTCCATAAAGGTTGTACTAGACGGCATTCCCACCAGCAAAAACTGCATCTTTGTTGTATTACAACCACCAGTTGTTGCCAAGAATGTTACACTTCCTGAATATTGAGTTAATACTACAGGAGGAAAAACTGTGAGATTCAGAATTATTTTTTTCATGTATGATACTAATTATGCTTTTTTAATGGTGGAATGATTTTTTTTATCATAGTGGCTTACATATTTTTCACATTAGTATTTTAGGTACATATTAACATTGAATCAGGGGAATACCCACCACCAAATTTGTCCTTCCCCCTTCCCCGTTCCCTTTCTGCAACCCATATCCCCCACCATCACCCCCCAGGCTGCTAGAGTAGGTGGTCCCCTCTTTGTCTAGCTTACTATCAGTGATCATACATCTGTTTGGTCCTGGTGCCCTCCCTTGTTTCTCCCTCTATTTGAGAGGCTAACCTAGATAAATCGAGGTACGTGGTTTTGTTTGAGGGAAAGAAAGGCAATAGAATGGGGTAAAGATTAAGCAAAAAAAAAACTTTTAAATAAAAAAATAAATAAATTAAAAAATATGCTGGGGGCAGAGAGATAGCATGGAGGTAAGGCGTTTGCCTTTCATGCAGGAGGTCATCGGTTTGAATCCCGGTGCCCCATTTAGTCCCCCGTGCCTGCCAGGAGCAATTTCTGAGCCTGGAGCCAGGAATAACCCCTGAGCACTGCCGGGTGTGACCCAAAAACCACACACAAAAAATGCTGAAAATGGGTGGAATCCTTCTAGTGGCTATCAGCCTCAGTTTAAGAGAGGACATGAAAAAGGTAATAGAAACAAACACCATAACAATACAAAAATAAATGTCAAATTAAATATCCAGTGAGCCCTACAGCAATAAAGAGAAGCACCACACAATAGTCTCAGTTCTGAATTCAAATCATGCTGGAGTGCAAAAAGAAAGAGAAAGATAAGATAAAATAATATAAAATAAAAAAGAAGACATCAACTTCAATATCTATACCAAAATAAAGACGTCAAAAAACAATCAATATATATATATATATATATATATATATATGTGGAAAAATGATTATTTTGTGCTTTTTTTTTCTTTTTCCCCCTGCATAGGCACAGTAATTATTGGGGATATTATAGAGGGAATTCCCTTGGCCTAGGAGATACAGGGTTTCTCCATCCCTGAAGTATCCCTGAAGTAATCATGGGATTAACTATAGACTCCTTGCATGATCATTTACTCTCCCCTCGGTGCTTTTGTGGTGTATGGAAGACTTTTGCTTCGTCATGGATGGTAAAATCAGTCCTCTGTATCTAGAGATCTTGGTGACTGTGCAGTTCAAGAAATGGAGCTTATGATGAAGGCTTTCTTTGTGGTTCTAACAATTCTGCTTCTTCAGTGTCGTTTTAATTCATTTTCTGTAGTTGGTGTTTTTGGTCATTATGTTGCTCCTAGGACGGAGCCTGGGACAGAATCTTCCGTTATGTTTCTGGAAAACCCGTTCACTAGCGGTTGTCTCAGTCAGACCTCTGGAATTGGAGATCTTGTTTGTTGAGCAGATTGTAGACCAAATGCTAGGTTAGAGCTTTTTGTTGTTGTTGTTGTTGTTGGTCCCGGGATGCATACTGTCTAGTCCTGGTTGTAACAATCAGTCATCTGTATATAGCAATCTTGATTTTTGCACAGATCAAAGGGTGACATGTCTTGATTTTGTCTTATCGTTGGCTGGTGAGGAAGGATAACTTGCTCTTAGATCTAGTTGTTCCCATTTCCTCGTTGGCAGGTTATCAAATAAGAACTGGCGTATGTTGGCGTCAGAGCAGTATTATGAATGACCTGGAGGGGACTTGGTTCCTGGAGCTGTTGTGGAGAACTCTGTCATTTCTGTGTCTGGGATCCAGGAGTCAAGGCTGGACGGTCGGTGCCTATTTCCCTGAAGTCTAGGTTGGTTCCCCATGACATACATTCAGGGTGGGAGATGTCCCTGTGTTGTAAAAAAAAAAAGTCTAAGTTCTTTTCCCTAGTAGATAAGAGCTTGTTTTTTTTTGTTTTTGTTTTTTGTGGTTTTTGGGTCACACCCGGCAGTGCTCAGGGGTTATTTCTGGCTCCAGGCTCAGAAATTGCTCCTGGCAGGCACAGGGGACCATATGGGATGCCGGGATTTGAACCGATGACCTCCTGCATGAAAGGCAAACGCCTTACCTCCATGCTATCTCTCCGGCCCCAAGAGCTTGTTTTTACAGATAAAATTTCCCCTATTTTTAATATGCCTTTGCAGAAAGAAGTGGTGCTACATTATATTGCTGGTAGATTTGGGAGTGAAGAGAGAAGAAAAAAGTCCCATAACAAAAACTAAAAATATATATGCTCAGATATATCTAAAGAAAAAAGAGTTTCTTAAAAGAAAAAAAAGGGGGGCGTGGCTGGAGAGATAGCACAGCGGCGTTTGCCTTGCAAGCAGAAGATCCAGGACCTAACGTGGTTGGTTCGAATCCCGGTGTCCCATATGGTCCCCCGTGCCTGCCAGGAGCTATTTCTAAGCAGACAGCCAGGAGTAATCCCTGAGCATAGCCGGGTGTGGCCCAAAAACCAAAAAAAAAAAAAAAAAAAAGGATTAAATAAAAGACATAATTAAAGGAATAAAGTGGGGCCGGGAGGGATAACATGGAGGCAAGGCGTCTGCCCTTCCTGCAGAAGGACAGTGGCTCACATCCTGGCATCCCACATGGTCCCCCATGTCCACCAGGGGCAACTTCCGAGCATAGAGCCAGGAGTACCGTCCGAGCACCGCCAGCTGTGACCCAAAAGAAGCACAAAACAAATCAAATCAAAAAACAAAAAGTAGAACAGAACAAAACAAAACAAAACAAAACAAAGAAAACGAGCAAGTGGGTTAAAAGAAAAAGAAAAAAGAAAAAGGGAGAAAGTGATACAGGAGATTACTTTATTTTGGGGGAGAAACAGTATAAGAGGTAGTGTTGTATAGGTCTATACTTATGATGATAGTATAGGCTTCCCCATTGTCTTTTGAGATTTCTTCGTGAGATGTGGGCTCCATGCAGGGAAGTCTTTGGTAGAGTTCTTGCAATGGGAGTCCTTTTGGAGCTAATCTGGTATTAAGCCACAGTCCACAGTAGGGAGAGGTGATTAGGAGGGCCACACTGCATGAGTCAGTCGGGGTGTTGTATTTTCTTGCCGGGAATGAGGTGTGAGTTTGAGTGGGTGTCTCTTCACTTGGGAACTGGGTACTGCTTCGTTGGTGTAAGAGGTTGGTCTTGATGCCTAATGGGTTAAGAACTGAGGGTGAAGAGTTATAACATGGTGGGGATATCAGGGATTGGATTAAGGGGTGAAGGGATAGTCAGGTTTCTGAGGGGGGAGAGGGGATAGTACATGGGAGGGTTATATAGGGTATAGGTATGGGTTGTTTGTGGTTTAGGTTTGTCTCTTAAGGAGGATTCCTATCTCTGTGTGCTCCTACCCCATATAAACATATAGAGGTTGGCTTAGGTATATATTAATGTAGAGAGGTGGGGAGGGCAAGAGATACGCTGAGTACAGAAAGATAGGTAGGTATAGTACTTGTAAGGAAAGGAAACTAATAGATCAACTTTTGGATATGTATAGGTTTTGTGTCTCGAATACTAACCATTATGTTAGTGAGGTATATCTATATAGGTGTTTACCCTTTGCAGTATTGTCCACAGCACCCTTTATATCAACTTTCTTTCCTTTCCTATAGAGGAGGTAACTGTGTGGTTTTTATTTGACCTGGATTGAATTGATGGTAATGAGGAGAAGGTGGAAGAAGGAGACAAGAAGAGAGAAAAGGGAAAACAAAACAGAACAAAACAAACCAAAAATTAAACAATAACAACAACAACAACAAAAAATATGAAGTAATGAGAAGAGAGGGTAAAAGAGCAAGGGCATGTTAGTTTGCTTGAACGTGTTCGATGCTTAGGCCCTGTAGTAAAAATCTGTAGGTCATGGTTATTGCTTTGGTGGTCTGGCTGGTCATGCCTTCAGGTCCTAAAAGAAGGCATAATCTAGAGATAAAGGGTATGTTAAAGAGTTATATCCGGATATTTTCATGTTGCAAGCTGAGTATGGTGCCTCGTGTGACTCAGCACCGAAGTACCACTGTAGGATGTTCACTCTTTGTATCAAGGAACCCCTATGAGAGGTTATTTTACATGTGGTAAGGTTAAGGCATTCAACCATAAAGTTTTAAAATGTTTCCATTGGAGTCAATAATTTTCCATCATAATCTTTACATGTATTCCTGTAAAAGATCCCTAGTAAATTATTATGGGCCTTTGTAGTAAAATGATAATTACATACCTGTTCTTTCTATGCTGCTGTTTCTGCTGTTGCTGGTTTCTTTATGATATAATGTGTACTTGGGCTTCGTGTTGTTTCTCTTCCCTTTGTTTTGGGCTCTACTTTCAGTATATGGTGATTATTACAGTGTTTGAGGTTTCTATTCTGTTACAATCCTGTTATTTAATCATGGGGTTTTGGTTATATAACTGGTGCCTATTCTAGGTACTTCAGAATAGTGCTATCATTCTGTGTTTATCTTTTGTCTTCTGGCTTGCTTCATTTAACATAATATGTTCTAGGTCCATCCACATTGCTGCAAAGTCTGTGATCGTATCATTTCTGACTGCCATGTAGTATTCCATTGTGTATAGATACCACATCTTAATGATCCACTCATCTGTTGTTGGACATCGAGGTTGGTTCCAAGACTTGGCTATTATACTGAGTGCTGCAATAAATAGTGGGGTGCACACATACTTTGGGGTGAATGTCCTTCCGAGTTGGGGGTAGATACCTAGGAGAGCAATTCCTGGATCAAATGGCAGCTCAATTCAGAATTATTATTATTACTATTATTATTATTATTATTATTATTATTTGGTTTTTTGGGTCACACCTGGCAGCACTCAGAAATTACTCATGGCTCTACACTCAGAAATTGCCCCTGGCAGGCTTGGGGGACCATAGAGGATGCAAAGATTCAAACCACTGTCCTTCCTGCATGCAAGGCAAACACCCTATCTCTTGGGCCCCTGAGATTCAGAATTATTTTAATTTTTTTGCTCTTTAATTTGTCTACTATGAAGAAGACAACATTTATTGACAGCCATTGAGGCAATGCTTTACCCAGATGCATATTGGGTGATTCTGTGTTGCTCAAGGCCACAGTGCTCAGAGGTCACAGGGCTACACCTAAAGATGTATTAGGGTAACCTGGGAGCTATGTGACCCAGGGATTGGACCCAGGGATTGCTCAAGCCAAGCATGTGGTTTACCATCAGGGATATCATCCCCCTATCTACTAAATTATCTTTTAGTAGTGCTCAAGTTGTTTTTATTAGGAAATTAAGGGACCGGAGAGCAGCCGGGTGTGACACAAAAAACAGAAAACAAAAAAAAAAAGAATTAGGGGTTTGCCAGATAGCTTAAAAGGCTAGAATGCCAGTTTGCATATTTATATGTTAAATATGGTTCAATTGGAGCATGAGCAACGGCGCAGCAGTAGGGAGTTTGCATTGCATGAGGCAGACCCAGAACAGACTGTGGTTCAATCCTCCGGTCCCCTATATGGTCCCCCCAAGACAGGAGCGATTTCTGAGCACATAGCCAAGAGTAACCCCTGAGCGTCACCAGGTGTAGCCCAAAATCCAAAAAACAAACAAACAAAAAACAAAAACCAGTTTAATTGTACGCATTTATTTCATTGTTCCTTGAGCACTAACTGGAAGAAACCTCTGAGCACTGCTCGGTGTGCTCCAAATAACCCAAACACACACACTCAAACAAATAAACTAGAATTAGATTGTTTCTGTGTACACCTAATACTACAAGAAGACTTGAAACTCATGAGTGGGCTGAGTGACTTGTAATCCTCTAATCAGCTAACCCCCAGTTCAACCTAGCTGCCAAATGTTGAAGAAATCAAGGACCACAGAAGAAAGAGCTTTTCAGACTTGAGCTGGATGTGATGCTCTTTCTGAGTTTCCTTCAGGCCGAAGGAGAGCATGTGACCAAAGGATAGAGCATGTGGCAGTCAGAAGAGGGGTGGGTGGAGGATTATCTTAGCTTTCATAAATAAGAAAACACAGTCAGTGTTTCCTCCAGGAAGTTTCTGGGTGAAGTCTGGCTTGTTTTTTTATTCAGTCAATCCTTTCTTATTTCCACGACCCAGTTTGGCCAAAAAGGAAGTGGAGTGAAAAGATGTAGCCACTTCGGGATCAGTGATGTGCAAAAATTTACTTCTAAGACCCCAGGGAAATAAAAAAGGATTTGGTTCCAGTTCTCTAAATGTTAGGGAAGACTTCACCAGAAGTACCAAAGAACTTCCTCAAAGTAAGGGCTAACCTGGGCATGAAGAACTCACGTTGACACGGTCACTGTCAAAAATATCACTCATACCACCTGGGAGAGGAAAGAAAAGTATGATTAGACTTTTAATGAGAGAAGTGATAGGGCAGACAGGGGGATGAGATGACAGAAGTGGTGAAACAGAGCTAGAGGTAATAGAAGGAAAGACAAGCAAGATTGTGGCATATTACATCAATTCCAGCACTGACTGTAGCCTCCCTCTGGAGCCTTCCCTCCCCCTCATATCTAAATAGTAAGGCAAATTGACCTTTGCTGTTTTTTTTTTTTTTTTTTTTTTTTTTTTTAAGTAGTTACTCTCCAGTAGTTCTTTTGGTTATATTTAGGAACTTCTAAAAAAATCATGTAACTCCTGGAAATAAAGCAAAGTAAGCAAAAAAAAAATTTTTTTAACAACATATCATATCTCTAGAATTGCAGGGAAATGTATTAAGCTTGTTGAATATATTTGATGAAAGGTGTTGAATATGGTGAAATGACTTGCTAAGTTGTGGATTTTCTTTGTCTGGAAGAGATGCAAATAATTTTTGTCTGTGAGGCAGTTCATTCCCCAAATTTATAGTCTTTCAAAAATTAATCTGCTTTTTTGAAAAAGTCAGCATGGTAATCTTATTCTAACACTTCTCTAAAATTCATATATATACAATAGAATTCTCAATGTGTAATCTTGGTTATCTCATGAATGACAACTCGGAAATGTGTTTTTTTTTTTTTTAATTTTCAATTTGCTAGATAGACTGGAGAAATCGTACAGGGGTTGGTTGAAGCACTTACCTTGCATGCTGCTGATCCTGGTTTAATCCCTGGCCTACGTCTGATTCCTTCAGAAGCACCAGGAGTGATACCTGAGAATAGATGTGGCCTCGACCCTCACAAATTTTCTAGATAGTTTATGATATTGCCCATTTACAAAGTATCCTGTTGTAGAACATTTTCCCTAGTATTTCTAAAAATCCTATGTTAAAATCTTTTGGGACTATTTTTTTTAAATGTTTCAGATTTGGAGTCATATCCAGCTGTGTTCAGGGCTTACTTCTAGCTTTGTGCTCAGGGATCACTACTGGCAGTATTCAGTGGTCCATATTTGGGTGCCAAAGATCAAACTAGGAACTAACATTTGCAAGGCAAGGCCTTACCTCTTGCATTATTTCTCTGGTCCCTTTGTTGAGGTTCTGATTATGACCAAATACATATATAGGTTTACTCGGTAAAAGCAACATCCTAATAACACTTATATTTATGTTCAAAGAAAAAATATTGTTTTGTTTTAGCTTTTAATACTTCTATAGTGTTTTATAGTTCCTTTCATTTTTTGTTTTTGTTTTGTTCAATTTATTTTTTGGAATTTCTGCTTCTGCTGCTGTTAATGGAAATTGCTTCTATTTTTATTTTCTAACTGGTTTTTTATTTTAATATAAATTAGTTCTTTAGTGTTTGTGTTTATTTAATTGCCCACCATCTTAATGAAGTCTTTAACTATTTCTAATAGTTTTTTCATTTTTTCCAGATGTATAATAATATAACCAAACTTCCATGTCGCTGGTCCTTTGTCCATATGGTAACATATTTTTTATTTAAAGAAAATGAATCACATATTGGACATAGTTGAGCATAATCCATTTCTTTACAGATAAGTGAAAGCAAAGTTACTGAAAAGAAGAAAGAAAAAAAGAAAAAAGAAAAAGAGAAGAAAAATACAGAAAAAAGGTACAGCAGCAAGCACATTAATAAAAATTACTGTATTAGGGGCCGGAGAGATAGCACACATCAGTAGGGCGTTTGCCTTGCATGCAAAAGGATGGTGGTTCAAATCCTGGCATCTCTTATGTTCTCCTGAGCCTGCGAGGAGCAATTTCTGAGTGCAGAACCAGGAGTAACCCCTGAGTGCTGCCAGGTGTAACCCAAAAACCAATAAAAAATTACTGTATCTACAATCAAGACATTAATACAATGACGGTTGTCATACATTTATATATTTTTTTCTGTGCTGAGTATTGAACTCAGGGCATCATACATGGTGACATGTACTACAGCAATAAGTCGTATCACCAACTCTGTACTTCTTACTTTGTTCTTATAGGGTGTATTTAGAACAGTGTTAAAAAGAAAGAATTTTAATAGATGGTTTTCTTGTTTTACATAATTTCCCAATATTTAGTAGTTGTGCAATTTTCTTTTTATTGAGCTACAATTGACATGTAATAATAGCTATCAGGTGTATGGGATAAATTAATGTGTACATATTGCAATATTATCACCATAAGCCTGTTGAAAATTCATCACTGAAAATAATTACACACATTTTTCTTCTTATAGTGAAAACTTTTAAGTTACTCACAGCAACTTACATCTAAACAGAACAATATATTCACTATCGTCTATTTTGACTTCGCATCCCCATAACAACTGTTTTGTTATTTGGACTTTGCCCTGTTGAACCCCTTCTCCCACTTTCCCCAGTCCACCATCTTGCTTCTAGTGATTACCAATCTGTTCTTTGTCTCCAGGAGCTCAGATATAATTTGTTTTCAGATTTCACATGTGAGGTTATATAATATTTGTCTTCCTCTGGTTTATATCACTTATAGTGTCCCCAAGGTCCATCTATATTGAACAAATTTTGGCAATATCCATTTATTTTTTTATAGCTGGTAATAATCCATTGTATAGTCATCAGCAGTTAGAACTAATACACACAGGCCACATTTGCTTCACCTATTACTGTATACTTTTGTTGCTTCTATATGTTGGGAATTATAAATAAATTCAATGCTACAATTTAAATAGGATGGAGACATATTTTTAAGTGATTGGTTTAATTTCCTGTAGATAAATACCAGAAAGTAGAATTATTCTATAATTCTACCTTTTTGGGAATGTCACACCAGTGATGTTCAGGAGTTATTCTAAGCTTTGTACTCAGAGTTCACTCCTGGTGGGACAGAAGGGACCATACAGGATGCTGAGGGTAGAACCTGGGTTAGCCATGTGCAAGGCAAATACTCTATCAGCTATTTAAATGTTATTTTATTTCCTTGAGCCACATTCAGTAGTGCTTGGAGCTGCTTCTAGAAGTGCTCTGAAGACCACACTGTGCCAAGGATCAAACCCATGTCTCCTACAGGCAAAATCTGCACCCCCTAGCACCTTAAGCCATATTCCCATTCTATTTATCATTAAAGAAGTCTCCGTATTTACTGTATTCCACTGTACACCAGGGCTTCCTTTTCTCTATATTATTTCTCTATATTATTGCTTATCTTTTTGGTAATACATATCTATTTAAAAATTGTCATTATTTATTTACATCTTTATTTATTTACAACTTTATTTATTTACATCTTTATTTACATCTTTATTTATTTACATCTTTATTTATTTACAATACTGTAAATGAGGATTCATACAAATGTTACATTCATCAGAGTATTTGCTGCCTCTAAGGTTTCAAAGGTTCATAGTTTTCAGCCACCCCCACCTCCAAACTCATTTCTATGGGTCATCTCTACAATTCTATTGCCTTTGGTCTTTGTTATTCCCTCCCTTCTGACTGAATTGATCAGAATAATGTCCTCTAGTTCAATCCATGTTGTGGAGAATTGCATGAATATGTTCTTTCTCAGAGGTACATAATATTCAATTGTATATAATGTATAATATAACATTTTTATCTTTTTCATTTTTCTTTTTTTATCATTTTTGTCTTTTAAAATTTTTTTTACTTTATTTAAAGAATGCATCACATAGTTGACATAGTATGTAATACATTTATTTCCAGATAAGTGAAAGACAAATTATTGAAAAATATAGGAAGAATGGGCCTTACCAATAACGAAGTGGTAGGGCGTTTGCCAGGATGGGCCTGGATTAAATTCCCAGTGTCCCATATGGTCCCCCAAGCCAGGAGTGATTTCTGAGCACATAGCTAGGAGTAACCCCTGAGCTTCACCAGGTGTGGCCCAAATAAACAAAACCAAAAAAAAGAAAGAAATGAAAAAGAAAAAGAAATATGAAAAAAGAAAAAAGAAAAAGGAAGAAAAGAAAGGTTTTTTAAACGAGAAAGAAAATAAAGAAAAGTACATTGGTGAAAGACACTACCAAGGGTGTGACATCGACCTCCTAATAAGACACTTCCGTTTACACTGAGAAGACGTGACAACAACAATGACCTGCGAGAAGACATGACAACAACGATGACCTGCTCTACAGGACATGGTTCTCTCTATTGCCCCTTAAGTGTGAGGTGAAACGAGAGGATGCTCTGCACCATCCTGACTGCAATATGGGATATGCAGACTCCAGGATCTTTAATACAGAAGAATGATACCAACAACAGAGACTATGTGAGGAATGGAGGTGTATTGCCACTACAGACTATGACTTGAATTGGACAAACTAGTTTGCCTGGAGCCTAGAGCCAGTCCTGTGCCAGGAAACTTCAGGGGTAGGGTCTCCATGTATTTAGACCATAATTTGTCTTTCCATGTCCCTTATGTTTTGGTGGGCCTATGCAAACAAATGCCACTTTAATATCGTTTTTTACTATGTTCTCTTGACTCCAATCCTTAAGAAAAACAACCCATTAAAACTTTTGAGGTTAACTTAAACTAGTAAGCATGTGCATGGAACTAGATAAATGTACTTTGCCCTCAATGTTTAAAGAGTTACATAAGTCTAATATCTTTAGATTATATGGTGTGCTGCTAAGAAACAATATGTACTACAACTGGGGATTTGAGGGACAAAGTAATTGTATTGTACATGGGTTCAGTTTTGTTTTTCTTAATGTTCTTTGACTGAAAGTTCAAGGCTGGGATATCATCGATGGAACTACTGAGAATCCTGTTTATGGGTGATTGGGCTTCCACTGTAACTTTACCCTGTCCTCTTTCTTTGCATCTTTGTTGTCATAATTAAAATAATAAAAAAAATAATTAATAAAAAAAAAAAAAAAAAAAAAAAAAAAGAAAAAGAAAAAGAAATATGAAAAAAGAAAAAAGAAAAAGGAAGAAAAGAAAGGTTTTTTAAACGAGAAAGAAAATAAAGAAAAGTACATTGGTGAAACTTCTTGTATCTATAATGCCACCTACAATGGCAAAAGGTTTAGTAAACCTTGCTGTTAATAATATACCATGTCTTTTATTTTTGTTTTCGGACCACATGATGTGTGCTCAGGGCTTACTCCTGACTCTTTATTCAGGAATTACTCCTAGTGTACTTGGGGACCATATGGAATGCCACATGCAAGGCAAACATGCTATCCTCTAGAGATTATCATTCCAGTTCCAATATACCGCAACTTTTTTTTTTTTTACCTATTTATCTATAGTTAGGCATTGGCTTGTTTTCATATCCTGACTATTGTACTAAGCTTTCTGATGACCAAAAAGCATTGTGCATTATCCTTTTGAATTAACATTTTTGTGTTTGGGCATAGATGCCAAGAAGTAGTACTGCTGGATCATATGGGAGTTCTTTTTCTTTTTTTGGTTTTTGGGTCACACCAGGCAGTGCTCAGGGGTTAGTTGTGCCAACCTGCAGCTTCAGTTTATTCGTGGTCATGGAAAGGGTCTGTACCTGTAAAAGAAATGGGTGGGGAAAAAGGGGACTACCAAGGATTCTGATTATGACGACAATTTATTTTTGAAATGCCATGACATATAGTTTTTACACAAAGGGAGGAGGGGACAATGCAAACATTTGTCAAGCAAGCATTTGTCAAGCATGCAGTTCAAAAGGTTTTGCATGTGCCTGTTAATTTGATACAAGTTTCTTGAGGAACATCCTATTATCACACCAAATGCTCTATGTATAGATCTGAGTTTCCAGAGCCAGAAGAGTGTGACCTTATGGTTCTTTTGATCTGCTTCAACTCATGGCCAGTTGGCATGTACACAATGTATAGCTCAATTAAAGGACAGGCCTGTTAGAAAATGGCAGTTTGCTACAAGATGGTCGTGCTTATGCTAAGACTGTTAGGGAGAATCTGGCTCCCTACAGTTAGTCCTGGCTCTATGCTCAGAAATCGCTCCTGGCAGGCTCGGGGGACAATATGGGATGCCGGGATTCAAACCACCATCCTTCTGCGCCTAAAGTAAATGCCTTACTGCTGTGCTATCTCTTCGGCCCCTCATGTGGGAGTTCTATCTTGCTTTCTTGAGATCTCTCTCTCTCTCTCTCTCTCTCTCTCTCTCTCTCTATATATATATATATATATATATATATATATATATATATCTCATGCATACATACATGTATGTTATATATATATGTTATAGAGGTTGAACCAGATAAAATTTCTGCCAACAGTGAATGAGAATTTTTTTCTTATCACAACCACGGCAACACTTTCCTGACTTTTTGATGTTCTCTAGTCTCACTAGCATGTTTTGCACTTTCCTAATTATGAATAAGAATGACTACTTCTTTATATTCCTATTGACCACTGTGTAGCTATTTTATTTTTATAAATCATTTTAAAAGAGGTAAGATCATATTGTGACTTTGATTTTCATTTCCCTATTGACTAGAGATGTTGAATACCTTCATGTCAAAAGTACAAACCTCTAAGCCCCTGTTACCTACTATATTCTTTGGGAAAATATTTACACAGATGATCTTCCTGGTTTTAGAATGTGTGTGTGTGTGTGTGTGTGTTGCCAGGAAAGGAACCCAGAGTCACAAGAATGCAAGATAAGTGCTCTGTCACTGAGCTAACTCCTCAGTCCCTTATCTACCTACTTTCTAATTGGATTATTTTTATGGCTTTTGAGTTATGTGAGTGCTTTATATATTTTTTGATATTAATCTCTTAAGATATCTGATTTGCTGGGGCGGAAGCAATGGCACAGTGGTAGGATGTTTGCCTTGCACATGGGTGACCCAGAATGGACCGTGATTTGACTCCCTGGCATCCCATATGGTCCCCCAAACCAGGAGCAATTTCTGAACAAATAGCAGGAGTAACCCCTGAGAGTCACTGGGTGTAGCCCAAAAATTAAAAAACAAACAAGCAAAAGATATCTGATTTGCAAATGATTTTCTCCCTTTTAGTTAGTTGCCTTTTTATTTTGTTGGTGTGAGGTGCAGGTTATAAAAGGTTGCAAAGAAAGGGTATTATTTTTAGTAAACTGACATAAAGGAAAAGAATCTATTTTTCCCCTTTCCTGTTAGTGTACCTCAGATCTTGTATGCTCTGTGTACTAGGTCAGAAAATTCAGTGAGAAACTCACATGCCAACAAACTCATTATTTTTATATGAATCAACTTGATATATAGCAACTGTAAGTCTCTTTCAATTCACTTGTATTCTCAAAACAAAACAAACCAAAGCAAAACAAAGCAAAACAAAACAAAACAAAGTCCAGTGAGATGGGGCTGTGCCTTACAGTTAGAAAAGAAACCTGGGGGCCTGGAGAGATAGCAAAGCGGTGTTTGCCTTGCAAGCAGCCGATCCAGGACCAAAGGTGGTTGGTTCGAATCCCAGTGTCCCATATGGTCCCCGTGCCTGCCAGGAGCTATTTCTGAGCACACTGCCAGGAGTAACCCCTGAGCACCGCTGGGTGTGGCCCAAAAAAAAAAAAAAAAAAAAAAGAAAGAAAGAAAAGAAAAGAAACCTGGGCCGGAGAGATAGCACAGCCACAGGGCGTTTGCCTTGCTTGTAAGCGGGGCAACAGAGGACCAATGATGGTTCAAATTCCGGCATCCCATGTGGTCCCTGTGCCTGCCAGGAGCGATTTCTGAGCAGAGAGCCAGGAGTAACCCCTGAGTGTTGCCCCCGGGTGTGGCCCAACCCCCCCCCAAAACCAAAAACAAAACAACAACAACAAAAAGAAACCTTACATGTTTGAGAACCTGAACGCAATCTCTGACACAACACAATTACATAGCAATGGGGAAACAAGCCAAACCAACTTTGAAAGGTTTAAAAAAATCTTTTAAATTTAAAATGTTTAAATAGGGGGGCCAGAGAGATAGCATGGAGGTGGGGTGTTTGCCTTGCATGCAAGGTGGTGGTTCGAATCCCAGCATCCCATATGGTCCCCTGAGCCTGCCGGGAACGATTTCTGAGCAGAGAGCCAGAAGTAACCCCTGAGCACTGCTGGGTGTGATCCCAAAACCAAAAAAAAAAAAAAAAGTTTTTACTTGGTCTGGAAAGCACTATAGCCTTGCATGTACCTGACCTGGGTTCAATCCTGAGCACCTCTTATGGTCCCCCAAGCAGGTCATGACCCCAGGGCACAGAACTAGAAATAAACCCCAAATAAAACCGGGCGTGGTCCCATAACAAACAAACAAATTAATTAAAAAATACTTAGTCAAATTGTGTGTGTGTGTGTGTGTGTGTGTGTGTGTGTGTGTGTGTGTATGTTCCCTAGCAGTGCCCCGGGGGACCATGCAGTGTCTGGGATGGAACATGGCTCTCCCTCATGCATAGCAAGTGGTCAACCTTGGAAACACCACCGAAAGCTAGACGTACACTTAGGGCAAACTCAGGACACATTATTCCTCTTTCCAGCCAGGTCTACTGGAGGTGAAGATGAGGCCCAGCCTACAACACTGCCTGCATTGCCCAAAGGCCCTGCCTCTGCTACAGCCCTGCTGAGGGCCCGGCCCCCACTGAAGACTGGGGAGCTGAGCGCTGAATACAGAGAACTTTTCTGTGCCTCAGGCCTGTGGAGCAGGCTTGTCTGGCCCAGATCACACTTGAATAGATGAAAAGAATCCGTTTTTGCCTTGGCCCGAGGCCTGCAGTGGAGGCCACAAAGGCGCTCACAGACGCCCTGGAATGGAAGCGCAGCAAAGCACCAGGGAGAGCAGACTTGGGAATCGGTAAGAAGACACAAACAAATGCTCCGGAACCTTTCCAGCTGGTGTAGACTAGGAGTTCTTGGGCTGGCCCTTCTGCTCTCCTCTGGAGAAAGGACAACTGCAAGGAAACAAGCAATCCTGCCTTCAAAGCGCTCTAAGGAAACCGAGGTAAAATAAAAGGCAAGTGAGCAGAGACAAAGGGAGGACCTGGGGGTGAGGAAAGATCTGTGAGCAGAATGTGCCAGAGATTCTCGGGTTGAACCAAAGTCGAAACCGTGAGTGTCTGAGTCGCCATGGGGAGACTGGGCAGGGCTCTGTACCCTGTGCATTTAGGGAGGCATTTCAAACATCAGCCCCTTGGCTGGAAAGTTGTTGTGTTTCGAAAGAGCTTAAAGGTGAAGTTCTGGCTATCTTTCTTCTCTGCTGAGATTCATACATGTGACAACAAGGGTCCCCAAATTCCAGAGCTTGGGAGGATGAGGTGAGAGTCCAATCTGACCTGAACCCTAACTGCACAGTGAAAGAGACGCAGGAACCAACTCGTGAGGAAACTTGAACCTTCCGGTCACCAGATCCGCTACTCCTGGCTTTTCCCAAGTGACAGGAAACACAAGTTTGGAAAGAAAAATAAGTAGACGGTCAGAATACCATGGTATCTGGGTGCACCTTTTCCCCTTAAACTTGATGATCGCTCTTATTCTTTGTGCTTTTCATGGGGTTTTATGAATGTACAATTCTGTGGACAGTTTATGTTGGGTTTATTTCTTTTCTGGAGGACTGCTATTTTATTTTTTCCCTTTTGAATAAATGGATTTATGTTGGCTTATAGTATTACAAGATTGAACATCTCTGTGTATAGAAAAGTCACTGTACCAAACCACCAAAGTTACAGTGCCATCTGAACTTCCCCAAATGAAGCCCTCCAGCTATTTCTCGCTCCCCCGATTTCTGATTTTGCTATGTTTGATGTAGGTCTCACAAATACCTCCAGGGGTACATGTTAAAATACATATTCCTAGGTCTCACCCCAGAAGCACTGAATCAGAGAGGTAAGAGAAAATGTATGTATTTAAACTCTCAAATTCGAGAAGATCTGAAGGGGAAGAATTCACCTGCAAACTATAATGCTGGAACATAGAAATAGTACAATGGTTAATGAACCTGCCATGCAGGTAGCCAACTCTGCTTTGATCCCCTGCATGACAGAGACCCTTAAGCACATAGGGCAGGGGTGACCAACAAGTTCAACACAAAGAGCCAAAATTTTAAACTGTGAGAGTCAGAGAGCCACAGTGACCTGCCAAAACAGACAAACACTCACACAGAAGTATATAATTTTAACAATAATATATTAAACACATATTGCATTTTGCCATTATGAGTGAGGGTAAAAATCCTGTTCGCCACCCCTGAGTCTTTGGGTTTCTCAGGGGCAATCCTTGAGCACAGAGCTGGAAGTAGCCTTTGACACTGTCAGGGCTACCCTAAAACCCACCCTGCCTCTCTAAAGAAACTCAAACAAATAACAAAGCAGGGCTACATGAACTGAAGCAAACTATTTCAGTCTGACTTAGTTCTCTGAGCTGCAAATTTGAAAAGGTTCTAACTACTTGTCGTGTTGCTGCAAAAACTTAAATACGCTATTGTATATTTACATATTAACACAGAGCAGAAAATGTGCTTGGGATTTGTTAGTGATTGTATTTTCCAGTGTCTTACTTTTTAAATTTTAACTTATTGAAACCATTGTGATTTACAAAGTCCCTGGATTTCAGATGTACAATGAATCAGGACCAATCCTACCACCAGTGTTGACCTCTCTCCACCAATATTCCCAGAATGCATCCTATACTACCACTCTTTGGCCCCTGGCCTGCCAGTATAAGGTCCATTTTAAGTTTAGATTGTTATAGTTTGGATCTCTGATTCTATTGTTGTTGACTTTGGCTTGGATATTTAGTTCCGGCTTTTTTCTTATTTCTACCAATGCATCTGAAATTACTTGGCCCATGGCCCCCATCCTGTCTTTCTTTTTCTTTTCTTTTTTTTAATTTTATAGAAAAATGCAGAAATATGAGGTAAAACGAAGTCATTTGTGTCTCAAGTTTCTATGAAAAGGTGGGAACTCCTTTTTGCACAGGTGCAACAAAAATTGGGGACAATAGAAAGAAAAGGTCTTTGGCCTAAAAACAGGGTGAAGCATCCTGCCATATGACCAACTATAGGCTTCAGGCATACTAAGTAGTCTAACCCCAAAGTCTTTCTTCCTGGTCCTAGGAAAACCTCTACATAATCATGGTTGTCACAGTTAGGCTTTAATTACTATCGGAGATCTTGGCTTTGTCGAAGTTAGGGTTAGTGTTTCTTGGTTTCATCTCACTGTTAGGTGGTAAGGCAGGGAAACCCACTCTGACAGCAAGTTGTTGTTTCCAAGTCATCAGGGTGTCTGTCATATGAATCCACCCTAGAGCAGGTTTATAACAAGGCAGCATTAGGGCCCTTCTTGGTAGAAATTCACTTCCTGGTGCCAGTTCCAAAGATGGCATGAAGGTGAATGGCCAATGTCCTATCAACTGAAGTCTAAGTTAAGTCACTATGACAAATGTTCAGAGTGAAAGCCCCACCACAATAAAAAAAATGTCAAAGTCCCTATCTCTATTAGATAAGAACTTCTTTCTATACATAAGATTTTACCTGGGCCTGGAGAGATAGCACAGCAGGCGTTTGCCTTGCAAGCAGCCGATCCAGGACCAAAGGTGGTTGGTTGGAATCCTCGTGTCCTATATGGTCCCCGTGCCTGCCAGGAGCTATTTCTGAGCAGACAGCCAAGAGAAACCCCTGAGCACCGCCGGGTGTGGCCCAAAATCCAAAAACAAAAAAAGATTTTTACCCATTTTAATAAGCCTATGAAAAAAGAAATGCCACAGGATACTACTGGTGCATTGGGGATAAAAATAACAAGCTGGGCCGGAGAGATAGCATGGAGGTAAGGCGTTTGCCTTTCATGCAGGAGGTCATCGGTTCGAATCCCGGCGTCCCATATGGTCCCCCGTGCCTGCCAGGAGCAATTTCTGAGCCTGGAGCCAGGAATAACCCCTGAGCACTGCCGGGTGTGACCCAAAAACCAAAAAAAAAAAAAAAAAATAACAAGCTAAACAATCCCTATAACCTGGTTCTAACATGAACTCAAAACTCAAGAGAAACGTACTTCTAAAATTTCCTACTAAATAAATTCTAAAAAGAGTGGGGAGATCTACATCTATATAAGAAAATACACAATAAGAATTATACCTTTTAAGGAAATACACCTAAAGACATATACATATCCTCTTTAAGTCTTTTAAATAGTTGGCGGTCATCCAGAGCACAGCTTCAGCCCACAATGTGGTCTTGTGGAGTCTGAAAATTGGCTCGCAGCAGTCACAAATCAGGAAATGTGCTTGAGCCCCAGGGTCTCTCAAAAGCTGAATTTGGTACTGAGCAACTGTCCACGACAAAGTCAGGTGACAGAAAAGGGGCCGCCAGGAACAAATCAGCAGTAGTGGCAGTGGCATCTTCTTCCCTGGACTAAAGAAAGTGGGCTGGGAGGCTGTTCTTTCCCTTTGGGAGCCAGCTGGCAGAGAGTTGGGGTGGAGGAATGTTCTGGTTCCTGAGAAGTTAAGAACTGAGGGGAAAAAGGAATAAATAGGGAGAAATAACAAATCAGGGGTGAGAGACTAAAAGGATAGAAAAAGGATTTGTAAAGTGCTAAGCAAAGGAGGAGGAAAAGGTCTATATATGACAAAGACAGAGATTATGTACAGATGAACATCAGACAGGCATAGAGGTGATAAGCCTTGGAGGTTGGAATCTATGAGTGGCTCCAGCCAAGGATTTACACCTTTTAGCTAAGTCTCCTCTTCACACTTCAATTGCCAGCTCTCACACATACCCAGTCCTCAAATCAAGCTGGTGGCAGCCTTTGTCCATGAGTCCTGGCTTAAGGCCACCTTCACTGGTAGCCCCCTGCTCTTATTTGTATCTTCTCTTTCTCTGCCCACCAGCTGTGTTCTCTGTCTTCCCATTCTGTTCTTGCTCAATGTGGTGGCCCCTTCAGACACCCTTGGCTGACCTGCAAGCCTGGTCTCTCTTTAATCTGCATGCTATCTTTATTTTGGCATTCCTCTCCCTCTTTGGAAAAGCTTTCCCTCATCGATTCTCTTTCCTGTGGGTCTCTCAGCAGTATGACGAAGCTATGTCTCCTTTGCCAGAGGAAGGGAATCAGGACATACCACATGTGAAACCCCAAAGGCTCCATGAATAAACTTACACAGAGCAGGAGGAGGATTAGTAAGGGGGAGGGGATTGGTATGGGCCACCTGGACTCAGAGCCTTGGCTTCATACTGCTTTTGTGAATGCCTTTGTTTTCCTTTTGAAACATGCTGTCTTGTGTTTTGAAGCTGAAAAATGGGTTTGTGCTGTGCCTTTTAGGAGAAGGAAGGTGTGTCCAAGGATGAGAATAGTAAAGACAGCTTAGGAGCATGACAGCTCCTGACTTAAGGAATTATTAACTGCTCAAAGCACCAAATGTACCAGATCCGTGTAAGTGGGTGGTTATGGTTTCCCTCTCTCTTCTTCTTTCTTTCTCTCTCCCTTTATCTCCCCCTCTCTCTCCCCTCTCTCCTGTCTCTCTCTACTCTCTCCTATCTCTCCTCTCTTTCCTGTTTCTCTCTCTCTCTCTCTTGCTTTCTCTCTTCTCTCTTTCCCTCCCTCCCACTCTCCCTCCTTTCTCTGTTTGGCTTTTCTTTCCCAAGAGCCATTCAGAAAAGCAAGCTTTCTTGAAGGGATGTTCTTCCTTAGCAGTTGAGAGAGAATGTGAGCATTTGACAAAGAACATGAAGTCTTAATGTTCCCAGAGACTCTTCAAGTGTTCACAGTACAGGGATTCATTTATTGGCCTTTGTCAGGCCAGGACTGGAAGGTTATCATTTGTGGAGTTATTATCATCCTGTGAGTCTCTGAAGGAAAATTATGTTAGTAATTGTGAAAATTAGTACTTTTATTCCTGAATATGTGTGTGTGTGTGTGTGTGTGTGTGTGTGTGTTTGAAGACTACCAGCAGTGTTCAGGAGGTCCAGCATAGAGGTTGGTAGCATGTCCCACCAAGATTCATGGCCAATGGGACTGTACTATCAGAGATCACATGGATTACCTGCATTGCTTGGGGGGAGGGCATTAGGGCTACCCGCTGCAATGCTCAGGAGACCATGTGGTACCAGGGATTAAACCTAGGTTGGATCAATACTAGTGAGGTACCCTAGCATACTCCTGAAATAGCACTTCACAAACATGGAACAAATTTCAGCGTCTCCGAGATGGGCACCCTTTCTATTCTTATAGAGAAGTAACACACTCTCTGTCTCTCACATACATACAGTTGCATAGAAACAGAAACCTCCACTTCTCCGTAGGCTCTGCCTTTTATGGAGTAAACAGTACATTTTTCTAACACATCTCAGAGATACTCAAATGCTGATAAAGACAGTTTAGCTCTGTATATTAAAAGAAGTTAATTATCTCTTTGGGTGCACCAGATCTGAATTCTGGAGACCATCAGTAACAGTTCTGTTGCTTCAAAGGGAAATAAAAATTGAGCTCTCTGCAGGTTTAGTGACTATGTAGCAATGAAGACAGATAATACAGCAAATATATTTTATACTTGTTTCTATAAATCTAAAGCTAACATCAATCAGTATCTGGACCAGGGACTGAAGGAATAAACCAAGACTGAATGTGTTTTCTATAATAAAATAAAATTAGGCGGCCATTAGTACCAAACCGTCATTGGGTTTTCATCTTCTAAAGAATATTAGTCCCGGGCCCGGAGAGATAGTACAGCGGCGTTTGCATTGCAAGCAACTGATCCAGGACCAAAGGTGGTTGGTTCGAATCCTGGTGTCCCATATGGTCCCCCGTGCCTGCCAGGAGCTATTTCTGAGCAGACAGCCAGGAGTAACCCCTGAGCACTGCTGGGTGTGACCCAAAAACCAAAAAAAAAAAAAAAAAAAAAAAAAGAATATTAGTCCCTATGGAAGGATGAGTCACTCCATGCTTTGCATGTAGGAACTCCAGATTTGCTCTCTGGCACTGCAAAGTCCCTTGAGCACTGAGCTGAGAGTGGCCTCCAACCAAACAACGCAAACGAAAAAATTCCACTAAGAAATGCAAACTTTGCCACTTTAGTGGTTTTATCTACTCAGGCCCAGACTTAGGCCTGAGCATAGAATTTAAGCCTTTAGTATTTAATTTAGTATTTAGTATTTAAACCTCAGTATTTCCCAAGGGAAATAGAAAATGCTTCAGAGATTGAAGAATTCTCTTCCTGGCACTTTTGATTTGGGGGGGGGGGGTCACACCAAAAAGTGCTGAGGGGTTCTTCCAGACTCTGTCCTCAGAAATTAATATGGGATGTTAGGGACTGAAGCTGGTTCAGCGGCACCTTACATGCTGTCCTATCTTTCTTATTCTTTTTTTTTTTCTTATTTTTTTTCTTATTTTTTTAAAACTATTTTCAAATGTATTTCAAGTGACAGCCTTATAACAACATCTTTCTTTCTTTCTTTCTTTCTTTCTTTCTTTCTTTCTTTCTTTCTTTCTTTCTTTCTTTCTTTCTTTCTTTCTTTCTTTCTTTCTTTCTTTCTTTCTTTCTTTCTTTCTTTCTTTCTTTCTTTCTTTCTTTCTTTCTCTCTCTCTCTCTCTCTCTCTCTCTCTCTCTCTCTCTCTCTCTCTCCCTCCCTCCCTCCCTCCCTCCCTCCCTCCCTCCCTCCCTTCCTTCCTTCCTTTTGGTTTTTGGGTCACACCCAGTGGCGCTCAAGGATTACTCCTGGCTCTGCATTCAGAAGTCACTCCTGGCAGGCTCCGGGGGCCATATGGGATGCCGGGATTCGAACCGAGGTCTGTTCTGTATTATTGTTTCAGTCCCTGTACCACCATTTCTTTAGCCACTTATCTCTTTTTATTTTGATTTTTATTTTATTTTTTTGGTGTTTGGTTTTTGGGCCACACCCGGCAGTGCTCAGGAGTTACTCCTGGCTGTCTGCTCAGAAATAGCTCCTGGCAGGCACGGGGGACCATATGGGACACCGGGATTCGAACCAACCACCTTTGGTCCTGGATCAGTTGCTTGCAAGGCAAACGCCGCTGTGCTATCTCTCCGGGTCCCTAGCCACTTATCTCTTGTTGGGCACCTGGGTTACTTCCTGATTCTGGCTATTGTAAATAGGGCTGCAATGAACATAGGAGTGCAGAGATCATTTTTGTATTGTGTTTTTATGTTTGTAGGGCATACCTCTAGGAGTGGTATTGCTGGATCACAAGGAAGCTCAATTTACAGTTTTTTTTTTTAAGGACTATCTATTTTTTAGCTAAACAAAGTATTTAAGGTGGGGGGTAGGAGCTGAACTAGGATTTCTCCATATCTCTTAGATGGCGAAGGAAGACCTCATATTTTCACAGGTCTCTAAGATTACTGATCTTGAAAACAGTGTTGAAGGGCTGTAAACATGGTACTGTAGATAGGGTGCTTGCCTTGCAAGCAATCAAACCCAGGTTTGATCCCTAGCACTGCACTAGGAGTGATCCCTGAATGCAAAAATGGTGTAAGCCCTGAGCACTGTCAGGTGTGACCTTAAAAATCTCCTCCTGGGCCTGGAGAGATAGCACAGCGGCGTTTTCCTTGCAAGCAGCCATCCAGGACCAAAGGTGGTTGGTTCGAATCCCGGTGTCCCATATGGTCCCCCGTGCCTGCCAGGAGCTATTTCTGAGCAGACAGCCAGGAGTAACCCTGAGCATTGCCGGGTGTGGCCCAAAAAAAAAAAAATCTCCTCCTAATTGTTCATTTTTATAGATAAACTGACAACATGTACCAAACAATTAACAGTAATTTTCTGAATTATAGGGTTATGGTTTTATTCATTTCATGATCTATTTCTTACTTTTTTTTTTAAACAAGGACCTGAAATTGTTTTGGTATTTAAAAAATTTTCCTGTTTTCATAACACAGGACACTACACATTATCCCCCCACAGGACAAATAGCATTTTTACTTAACAGAAAATGTAAACACAAAGAGACAGACTCTCCTTTGCCTCCTCCAGTAAGAAGAGATTCCCGAGCAGGTTAGTAATTCATCAATCATTCATGTCTCCTTTGCTCCATGTGCAGGAATCCAAGCTAAGCAGAGCCAAGTACCTCCTCCTGGCCTCCATCATGGAGGCAGGAGAAGTTTCTATGGTGTCCAGGAACCAGAATAGAGTCTATCAGGGCAGAAGTCACTGAATTTCTCACAGGGCCCCTGTAGACTGTCAAGCTCTTCTCTGGGTCTCTCACATCTTCCTATCAGGTTCCTACTTTTGTTGGCGAGTAGGGAAATTTAGCATTGGGACTTGGTGGCTGACTCAGTCCTACAAGCTTAGTAGGGGCTCTCAGTCCAGATGAGACACAGTTATATCCTCTAAGACCCCAATTAGAGGTTGTATGCCAGAGGCCCATGATTTAGTCTTTGTTCCTCCCACCAGATATGAGTTTTCTGATCCTTCCTGCTTACACCAGCCCCAACAGAAAAAGACAAACTTTTACCTCAGGTACCTCATTCCCTCTTGAGCAGAGACAAATCTCAGCAGCTGCAGGAATTGTACCTAGTGCAAAACTTATTTACTTTTGTGGTTAATGTATGCATATGTCCAGTGTTTACACAGCTGTTTGATGTCTGTGTACTAGGAGATTAGTCTTTGTTGATGTTCTGCTCTTAATCTCCAAGCATTAAGGCATGGAGGGACTTTCCCCTTTTCTCTGTCCTCTTTAGACTGGTACCATTCAAAGGTGCTTCCATTTGAGGCTTTCCTGCAAGACATCTTTCTCTCTCTGGAAAAAACAGCCCAGGGCTGGAGCTAAGGCAGAGGGTCCCCCAAGTCCTACCAGACTTATTTCTGACTACAGAGCAAGGGATAAGCCCTGAGTAGCACCAGGGGACCCAGCCATCCTCCCAAGAAAAAAAGGTTCACATTTCCTGATCTGCTTGTGGATAATAATTTTTTGTTTGTTTGTTTTTGGGCCACACCCGGAGGTGCTCAGGGGTTACTCCTGGCTGTCTGCTCAGAAATAGCTCCTGGCAGGCACAGGGGACCATATGGGACACCGGGATTTGAACCAACCACCTTTGGTCCTGGATCGGCTGCTTGCAAGGAAAACGCCGCTGTGCTATCTCTCCGGGCCCGTGGATAATAATTTTTAAAGATGCAATAATGAAGATTGATCCCAGATTGAATTTTAGTTAGAATCCATCCTTCTCTGTGTAGAACCTCTGTCTAAGGCAATAGTTCTTCATACTTGTTCTTAAGACCTTGGGATTCTTCCTGAAAAAAAGAGCCATAAAGACAGCAACCCCTGGCTGATAGCAATGATTGTGTTCACAGCAGCCTGATTCGAACTTGGCCTCTTTAAGTGTGGCTGCTGTTAGCTGTTTGCATTTTTTGTTAAAATCCATCACGAACTAAAAAGAAATGCTTTTAAAACTAGATCATGACCCAAGAAAGAAGGCCTAAAGGGGAAATTTGAGTCTGTTTTCAGCTCAGCTGTGAGACTGGCCTTTGATATCACCCGGAGGAATAGTATTGTTTGCTTTCACCATGAAATACATGAGAAAAAAAATGGAGTGGGGAACAGGGGAATGATATTTTGAGAGGATACTTTTATTGTTTCTTCTGATACATGATGACCCCTTCCCCTTGCTATAACCAGAAGCTCATCTATACTTAAAGTTAAATACAAAATCATTCATGAGGCCATGTGTGTGTGTGTGTGTGTGTGTGTGTGTGTGTGTGTGTGTGTGTGTGTGTGTGTGTGTAGAGAGAGAGAGAGAGAGAGAGAGAGAGAGAGAGAGAGAGAGAGAGAGAGAGAGAATCCAATGCAACAGTAGATTGAGTAGGACCCTAATTAAGTTACCTGGAAACCTGGGCGACTCGCTTGTGTTGTATGTTTCAGAAACCTAGGTAGGTTCTCAGATGCATATATTTTGACAGAGCAGGACGCATGTTTCATGTGTCCTTCCAGAGATGCATTAAGTTCTGGAAATTAAACGAATCCACAAAGCACACAGCTGTGGGAGGAGAACTGCAGAGCACCCTGGGAAGGCAGTGGCCGGCTGGGGAATGACCTCCTTTTGATCTCCAGTTTTCTCAAGTCACTTTCCCATGCACTTCCTCAACACTGGTTTCTGTTCTTGAGCTCTAATAAAAGGGTTCAGGCTCAGGATCACCAAGTATCCAAGCTAAGTGCTGATTCAGGCAGTGCTATGGCAGGAGAGCAGAGCACTCAGCATTTTTACAATAAGATGTGAGTGAGAGAGCAAATGAGTGAGTGAATGAGCGAGTGTGTATGTGTGTGTGTGTGTGTGTGTGTGTGTGTGTGTGTTTTCATGTGTAACCATAACGCAGTACTGTCATACCCACCCACAAGATATGCAGCATCCTCCAAGTCAACTCAATTAAACATGCAATTTTAAGAAAAGCTAGGGAAATATTGCTTCCGATTTTTTTTTTCCAGTGAGATCTGATTCTCCTTCCAAACATTTTGCTGATCCCCCAAGGAGCACAGAGAAATGTGCTTATTGCATCTTTGCCTTTTCATGTATTTATTTATCTATTTTCTTGTTTTTTTTTATTTTGGGGGGGCATATCTTATAGTGCTCGGAGGTTACTCCTGGCTCTGTGCTCAGAAATTACTCAAGGTTGGGGCCGGAGAGATAGCATGGAGGTAAGGCGTTTGCCTTTCATGCAGGAGGTCATTGGTTCGAATCCCAGCGCCCCATATGGTCCCCTGTGCCTGCCAGGAGCAATTTCTGAGCCTGGAGCCAGGAATAACCCCTGAGCACTGCCGGGTGTGACCCAAAAACCACAAAAAAAAAAAAAAAAAAAAAAAAGAAATTACTCAAGGCAATGCTTGGTGGACTAGAAGGGATGCCAGGGATGGAACCCAGGTCTACCACATACAAGGCAAATGCCCTGCTTACTTACTTTCACTCCAGTACATGTCTCTTAATTCTTTTATGAATTGTCATGCATTCTTGTATGATAAGAGCAAAATGAATGCTTTATACGAAACCCATGTTTCAAGATTCTTTTCATTCCTTAATCTTGACTTGCATCTGACTGGAAAATGTAATCTGTGTTGTTCACAATGCCATGATATATTTGAGCCACTATATAAGTTGTTTTGCTACTTCAGAACATTATTTTTCTGATTATATCTGAAATGTTGAGTCATTTTTGTTGTCTTTAATTATAGTTCAGTGAGATGTTTCCTCCCTCCTTTTCAATGTACTGACAAAGAAGTTTGTGAAGCTTAATCATCATTCCAAATTTCCTTTCTTCCAAAGTTTTGTTCAGAGTAATGAAACGACTAGGTACTGGGAGATATCTCATAGGGTTGGGATATATACCCTGCAACTAGGAGTCCTGGGTTCAAACCCTGACACCATATAGTTTCTTGAACAGTGCAGGTATGTTCCAATGATTAAGCATTTCTAATTTTGGGGGCAGCATTGCTATGGGGTTATTCCTGGCTCTGCACTCAGGAATTTCTCCTAGTTTGCTTGGGGGAATCAAACCTGGTTGGCAGCATGCAAGGCAAGAGCCCTACTCATTGTATTATTGCTCTGGCCCCAAGTAATTCTACTTTATGATATTCAAATAGAGAAAAAAATGAAAAGAGACATTTGGGGTGGACACACCTGGTGTACTCAGGGGTTACTCCTGACTCTGCCTCAGAAATCATTCCTGGCTTGGGGGACCATCTGGGATCCGGAAGATTGAAGCTGGGTTGACCATGTACAGGGTAAATGCCCTACCTGCTGTGCTAGTACTCTGGTCCAGGAAAGCTATGTTTTGGTGTTGTGTTGTTTAGAGTCACATGACATGATGATGTTCAGGTACTTCTTTTGGCTTATTGCTTTGGGGTGGTTTCTGTGTGTGCTTGGAGAGACTCAGTGATGCTGTAGATCAAACCTAAGCCTCCCACAAGCAAAGCCATGCAGAGCTCCAGCCCTCTGAACCATCTTTCTGGCCCCTGAAAAGACCCATTTCAGAGATAGAAACAATGAGGTTTAAACAAAGAGTATTAACTCTGTCAGGCTTTCATAGTAGGGCAAGGTAAAAAATATGAAAGGGAAAGTTATCATCCCCAGATGTATTCATGTTCTTCTCATCATGGGGGTTACATCTGTTCAGGGTGAGAAGGTAACATGTTTGGCTTTTATTTTCTGTGCCTTTTACTTCTTCCTGCCAAAATCTAATAGTAAAATTAGCTTATGATGTTGGTTCATAGACAGGAAATTACACTTTTAAGATAAGGACTTTCTTCTGCTGAATCTTAATATTTTCTTAGATTTTCAGGATGATGTTTTTCATTTGATTTTCAATCAGTTTAAAGTGATATGTTTTTTTTTTGTTTTTTGTTTTTTTTTTTGTTTTTTAGGCCACACTCAGTGATGCTCAGGGGTTCCCCTGGCTATGAGCTCAAAAACTGCTCCTGGCTTGGGGGACCATATGGGACGCCAGGGGATCCACAGTATATTCTAGGCTAGCATGGGTAAGGCAGATGCCTTACCGTTTGCACCACTGCTCTGGCCTGAAAGTGATATGATTTTAAAAATCATCCATTTCTAGGTATTTCTGTCACATCAGGCAACAGTGAAACTACATGAGTACACAGATTCTATGTCCTGGCACTTCTACACTCATTTTTCAGCTGATGCTTAGCAGTGATGAAAGGGATCCCTGCTTCATGGAGAGTACATTTTAGGGAGAGGGTTGGGACCAACACAATAGCATCACTTTCTGATTAAGCACTATCTAGAAAAACAAGGACAACTTACCTTACATGTAGAAAACCTCGAGTTTGATCACTGGCACTGCACTAAAAAAGGTGGAGGAGGAAAAACCATTATTGCTTTGCATATAGAAGGCTGTGTTTGATTTCTGGAACACATGATTTTCCAGCACTCTCAGGAGTGAACCCTCAGTGACACACTGGAAGTAATCCCTGAGCGCTGCCAGGTATGGTCCCAGAACAAAACAAAACAATAAATTAGGGGAAGGTGGAAGAGAAGGCCAAACCATTTTAGATAGAACTTGAGAAGCTTAATTATAAAGGGTAGGAAGAAATGTCTCTTGTCAAGTTCTATAAGCAATGTACCTCAGTGATTTTACAATGCATGTTTTGTCTGCATGAGGCCTGGAGTTCAGTTTCTGGCAATAAAGAAAAGAGGTGACCTCTTGCAGAACAGTGGGAGGCTGGTGTCCAAGCTGGAGCAGAGGGAATGTATAGGGATCAAGGCCTGGGAATGTAGTTTAGTGGGATAGCACCTGCCTTGCATTTGTATCTGCAAGCTCAATCTTTGGCACCATTCCACATGCCTGTGCAATTATCAGCAGCTGAATGTGAGACCCTCCAGAGCATGGCTACAACAAAAGGAAAGGGAATAAAACATATAGGGAAAAAAGTTCAAAAGGACAAATTGGGGAGATGAGTAGGGGCTGAAGGGCACTGTGAGGCTCGAGAAAGGGCGTGGATTTGGAGGTAGAATAGTTCCAAGCTTAGAGCACAGGAGAGAGTCGAGCAGGAGGGATTATGTTATCTTATTTATGCTTTTAACTCTGTCTCCTGATTGCTGTGTTGAGACTAGAACATGGAGGGGAAAGAGCAGAAGCCGGAGACTGTTAGTAACTCTGAGAGAGAGAGGATTAGACATAGATATTAGTACTTAGAAAGGATAGAAATTGCATTTGATATATGGTTCCAAGGGTGAGTGTGGGAAAGTCACATTCTGAGATGGAAGCAACTTTGGTTTTGTCTTTAGTATGGGTGGAAAAATAAAGAGTTGTGTTCTTGAGCACATGAAGTAAAACGGTCCAAGGGGGAACAGTCACGTAGCCAGCTGGACATATGAGCCTGGAGAGCTGAGAAGAGGTCAGGGTTAAAGATATACATCCCTGGAAGGAGTCTATTTAAAGCCCAAGGCTGGAAGAGAAGTTTTATGAGAGAGCAGAGAAAGAGAACGGGAAGAGCCCAAGGTCAGAGGTGAGGGGCGGTCAGCATTCAGAATTCTGGAAAGGAAGACAGAGGAGAAGGAAGCCAGGGAGAGCCTATCTGGCTTTTAATCTGCATTAAAAGCAGATATATAGGCACAGATGGTGTTAGGGCTTAAAGGGGAGAAATGGGAGATCTAAACTCTGGGCCAGAGTGATAGCATAGCAATAGGGTGTTTGCCTTGCACATGTCCAACCAGAGATGAATTTTGGTTTGATGCCTGGCATCCATATAGTCTCCCGAGCCTGCCAAGAGTGATTTCTGAGCACAGAGCCAGGAGTAACCCCTGAGAGCCCTCAGGTGTGATGTGGAGCAAAATGAAGGAGAAGAGAGATTAAATTTGTTTTCCTTTTATTTAAACACAGTGATTACAAAGTTGTTCATGACTGAATTTCAGACTTTAATGTATACCACCCTTAACCCATGAACATTTTTCAACACCAATGTCCCTGGTTTCCCTCCAAGGGAGAGAGATTTTGCCAACTCCCAGGAACAAGACTATGGAAGCATCCTAACCTATTGTCTTCATAGTATTTTGTCTGGCTCTGCAGACATCCCAGCAGTAGAAACATGCTACCCTCAGACAGAAAAGTTCTTTTCTCTCTCTGCTGTCAGGTGAGGGAGGTGGCTAGGGACAGAGCACATACCTTCTCTGTGGTGAAGTCCTGAGTGTGATCCCTAGCTCTGAAACAAAATAAGTTGATTTTGTAATGCACTTTTTCCAGGACCCAAGATGGAGTCAACCCTCATGCCAGGAAAAAAAAAAAAAAAGACATTGCCAAATTTCAGGTTGGCTCTCTTTCAGCAATTCACTTTCTTCAGGCCAGCTGTTGAGGTGGGACAGGGAAGTACAAGACCAGCCTTAATCTCCTGAGCACTGTCTTCAGGCCTTCCTGAAGTTCAAGACTAGGCAAGGAAGGGTGCAGGACCCGGTGTAGCCTGCTACCCTGGTTCTACTGCTCTGTGCAGTGATTCTGCTTATGTCTGGAGCCCACTGCAGTGCACAACTTATGGGAGATGCCAGCAGTGAACTCAGGTGCTACAAGCTGACTGTACCAAGGCCAAGAAAGGAGACCAGACTGAGGCTGCCTACAGTTGCAGAGAGGGGGCGCTGTGTCCTTCCTTTTCTGGGGGGAATGTGGCAGTTTGGGGGCTAGAAATATTGAGTCACGGGACCGGAGAGATAGCATGGAGGTAAGGCATTTGCCTTTCATGCAGGAGGTCATCGGTTCGAATCCTGGTGTCCCATATGGTCCCCCGTGCCTGCCAGGAGCAATTTCTGAGCCTGGAGCCAGGAATAACCCCTGAGCACTGCTGGGTGTGACCCAAAAACCACACACACACACACACACACACACACACACACACACACACACACACACACACACACACACACACACACACAGAAATATTGAGTCACTGGGCCCAGAGAGATAGCACAGTGGCGTTTGCCTTGCAAGCAGCCGATCCAGGACCAAAGGTGGTTGGTTCGAATCCCGGTGTCCCATATGGTCCCCCGTGCCTGCCAGGAGCTATTTCTGAGCAGACAGCCAGGAGTAACCCTTGAGCATCACCGGGTGTGGCCCAAAAACCAATAAAAATATAAATAAAAATAAATAAATAAATAAATATTGAGTCACTAATGATATGATTAAGGCCAAGATTAACTCATTACAGACTACAAGTGCATAAGTCTGCAGAGGTGCTAGAAATCCTAACTTTGAGTTTCTCTGCAGACTTAGCAAGAAATGACAACCTCTTCACGAGGGAATCTAGATGCTTCTTTCTAAGGACAGGGAGTACTGGCTGAGGGTAAAGAGCTGGGGCACCACTGAGCTTTGCCCAAACACTCTTCATGAGGGAATCTAGATGCTTCTTTCCAAGGACAGGGAGTACTGGCTCAAAATGAGGGTAAAGAGCTGGGGCATCACTGAGCTTTGCCCAAACACCTCTGACATTTGTAATATGCCTTGGAATTCATTTGATCTTTCTCTGTTACCAACTATAATACAAATAGGGTGAAAGTTACCAACATGTTTTGAGGCTCTAAGGTCAAGTATCTAGGTCAGCCAATGGAGGCAGAGGAGCCTAGCTCTTTGAGTTTTTTATTTTTTGGCTTTTGGGCCACAACCGGTGATGCTCAGAGATTACATCTGGCTATGTGCTCAGAAATTGCTTCTGGCTCAGGGGACCATATGGGACTCTGGGGGATAGAACTGCGGTCCCTCCTATGTTAGCCACATGCAAGGCAAATGCCCTACGACTGCGCCACCACTCCAGCCCCTATTTTTTTTTTTCAAGAGGATTTCTCCATTTTATTTCTGTGGGAAAAGAAAATAAAGTCTTTCCATCACATATGGTAGAGATATATATAATTTCTTTGGTAGTGGAAGTCCAAAGCTGAGTCTGTTCATATCTTTTGTCTGTTGTGTCTCATATTAATGCCTTCTCTTCCCCTGCACCTCTGGCTCTGGCCCAGTGAGGGTTGAGTGGAATGGGTAGTGACTGCAGGAATAGGCCCCTCTCTATGCATCTGAACAGGCAGATATGAGCCCTCCAGGGTGTTGAGCAAGGCTGAGAGTCCGCATTGAGGACACACCCGGTTTTCTTTTATTACTAACGTTCTCCACCTGCTGAGTGCAAATCACTTCACATTCAACCTCCAAGGCTGAATGACATTTTTTTTCTTCTTACTTGCAGATTTGGGGATCCAATTCAGGGCCTTTCACAAGCAAGATCACTGTACTATCATGGAGCCACATCTCTGACCTGAATCCCAGGGTACAATGCCAAACTTTGGGGTTCTGGGACTTGAGTTGTGTGGTGCACTGAGCCGACACCGTGTATAGGCTTTTTCAAGCGAGGACACAAGGTCATTCTCTGAGTTCAGGTCAGCCAAGCCTGGTGAAACTTGCCTGATGTTTCTCCAGCACTTAGGAAGTTCTCCCCAGACCTTTTGATCTTCAGTTAACTGGTTTCCAGCAGAATCACTCCATTTCCTTCAATAAGGCTCCTTTAAACGCTCCCATCCTAGGCCCATGCCCTTATACCAGTCCCCTCATACCCTGCCCTCCTTGCTCTCTGCTAGGAAACATTTAGAGTCACGTATTTGCAGAAACTGGTTTTACAGAGGCAAGCAAAGGAGTGCCATTATTGTACAAGCTTACCCTCCTACTTGCTCTGCAGAATGTGGTGAAATCCTGTTTCAGCGGACCTGTCCTGGAGATGCCGCTAAGTGTGGGGTAGGTTTTGGCTTATTTCCTATCCACAGGCTTCCAGTGAAATGACTAAATGCTGAGTTGAGTCCCAGGTGCTGCAGTGACATTAGGAGCAGTAGGATTTGGCGCCAGGAGGATAGATCCGGCAGGTGAACCACGCCCCCCATATCAAGTCAGGAAAGGTACCTGCGGGGAGAACGGGAAGACGCCAGAGCAGATCAGGGCGCCCATGGCAGTGGCAGGTGGAAGCATAGGGCAGCTTGGGAGGCTGAACAAATGGAAGAGGGTGGGGCGGGGGAGCCAGGGCAGAGCCGCCACGGGATCGAGGCCCTGCAGGGCTCTCGAAAAAAAAAAAAAAAAATCTTTGCACCCAGAGGGAGCTCGGACTACCCTTCGAGTCCGTCCTTCCCCTCCCCTGCCAAGCCCTGCGCTTTGGCAGGCCAGAACTTAACTGCAGAAAGGAGGCAGGTTCCTGAAAGCACTTTCAGTCCCCCGAACGCTACGCAACAGCCGAGGCGAGCAGATTTTGGAGCAAAAAAAAAAAAAAAAAAAAAAAGACCCGGGAGGGGGCCAAAGAGATAGCACGGAGCTATGCCTTGCATGCATGCATGCAGAAGGACGGTGGTTCGAATCCACGCATCCCATAAGGTTCCCCCCATTCCCGAGCCTGCCAGGGAGCGATTTCTGAGCGTCGAGCCAGGAGTAAACCCCTGAGCGCTGCCGGATATGGCCCCCACCCCCCAAAAAAAAAGACCCAAGCTTTCCCGACTCAATGCACCATCTCCCCACCACCACCACCGCAGCGCGGTGGTGAAAGATCGGGGAGGGAGCGAGCGCGTCCGTTCCCGCGGTTTGGGCTTTTCATTGGGGCACAATGCAGAAGCCCAGGCCTCAGGCCGCTCCGCCCGACCCCTTAGGGCAGCAAGCAGCGTCCCTTCTGCATCCCCGGGGATGGCCAGCGCAGCGCCCAGAGCCCCGCGCACGTGCGCTCCCGGGACAACAGCAGGCGAGGCCCGCGCGCGCCCCGGTCCCGCCGCCGCCGCCGCCGCCGGCCGCGCGCGCGCCTTGCCCACCCCCGTGGCGCGTGCTCGTCCCCGCGGCGCCGGGGCCGCGCCTCTTCTCCTCTCCGCGCTGCGGGCGCCGCGGGTCCGGAGGAGGCGGAGCCTGGCTGCGTCGGCGGCGGCGGCGGGCCCGGAGCACCGGGGCGCGGGGCGCGGGGCGCGGGACGGCGCGCGGTCTCGCACCGGGGTGGTGGTGAGACCCACCCGGCGCCGAGCCTGGCGGCGCGGCGCGGCGGGAGGGATGGAGCGCTGCTGGCTTGGGGGGCGCCCGGCCGAGCCCCCGAGGCTCCCCGGGGCGGCCCGGCGGCGCTAGCGCGTTGGAGCGGGCGGGCCCGGCGCCCCCGCGGACGGCAGACACGGAGCGGCGAGCGGGGCGCAGCGACGCCGCGTCGGCGCGGCGGAGGCGCGGGGCTCGGTAAGCGGGCGGGCCGGGGGCCCCGGTGACGTGGGCAGGCGCCGCCGCCGCATGCATTGCAGGGCCCTCGCGTGCGCTTTTTTGGGGGGGCTCCCCTGCAGCTTGGGGGCCCCCCCAGGCGCTCTGGTGTCCCTCGATCGCCTCCCTCTGCCCCCCGCGGCCTGGACCACCGGCCCTGATCGCCTCGCCGGGAGCGTCGGGGGCGGGGCGCGAACCCCTTTCTGGCCTGCTGCTGCTGCTGCTGCTGTTGCTGCTGTTGCAGGGCACCCCCACATCTGGACCTCGGGGTGCAGTCCAGGCCGTGACTCCCCGGGAAAGCAGACTCGGCGTTTGGGGGGCCGGGATGACGCGCTTTTGCGCTGCGGAAGGGAAGGGGCCACCTGGCGGGGGTGCGTGCTGTGGGACCCCCACCTCTCCGGCCGGCCCACCCACCACTTTTCCCTTTTGCCTGCTTGCCTGCCATTGCACGGCCTCTAGTTGCCGGGATTTTTTGCAGTCTTGTTTCTTCTTCTCCCCGCCCTCTTTCCCCGCCGCCACCCCCTTATCACGCCTCTCTCTTTGGGTTGACTTGAATAAATATTTGTGTTCCAAGATTTCCGCAAACAGATCACACGAGCGAACGAGTGTTGGGGTGGAAGAGAAAAGAAAAAAAAAAAAAGGCTGAGCTCCTGTTTTGTAGCTTTGGACGACGGCCCCCCCCCCCCCCCCCACTTCAACTTCACCTTTTGGGGCTGAAGGTGCTGGGGAAGAGGATCCTACCTACAGCCCTGGGGGCCTGGCTCCAAGTTTCCTGGCCTGGGAGGATGATCATGTTGGCTTCCCTGCAGGATTACAATCCGCTCTAGGGCCTCTAGACTTGTTCCAAGGGTCGCTGGCAGCTTGGCCTCTGAGCATTGCTTTCAGCTTTGCTCTTTATTTTTCCACTCTTCCAGGTTTTATTTTTATTATTTCTTTAAATTTGGTACCAATTGGCACCGTTTAAGTCGCTGTGAATGGGAAGAACTTGGGGACACATTGTTGCAATGGGGAATATGGTCCGTGTTCATGTTTCTGGTGCGAGAAGGAAAAGTGTGCGGCTGTCGAGTAGGATTAAGAGTGCAGGGAAATGTGCTAGTGTTGGATTCGGTGTATTCCTAATTTTGGGTAGGGATGGTGGTGATTCCTTGGCCTATTTTTCTCCTTAGTAGGCAAAATAAAGTAACTCCCCCTCAGAAGCTTGCCTTAAACTCCTTGCTTATGCAAGTATAGGTGATGGAAGCTTAATTCGCTCTTGAACTACGACTTCCGAGTTGTCCAGCACTCCTTGGTGTGGATCTTCTTTCAGAGGCTCTTTGTGAAGATGCGCCATTGGGACGTGGTGGTTTCCATTTTCAGGGCCCTCTGTAGGCTAATTCATTCCTGAAATAGGGCATGTGAAGGTGCCTTATGGAACAGGTTTCTAGAGCTCCGCGTGCCTTGGAGAAGAAATTGTTCAAGCAAGTCATCGCTGTCACTGTAGCTGCCCATGCAATAAAGCAGCACTTTGGACAGAGACTTGTCCACACTTAGCCAGGATGAAGCCCAGCGGACTGTGAGACTGGGCACTCTGAAGTGGGTGACAGGGCATCACCAGGGTGGAAGCCTGGTGGGCAGAACCTTCTTGGGTTATATAACTTATTTTCTAGGGAGAAGCTAAGAAACACGCAGGCAGGCTCAGTTTGTCATTTGGGCCTTTATATTGATTTGGAGTCTGGTAGTTATGCCCCTTGGATATTCTTTTCCAGCCCCCATCTCTTTTTCCAATCACCAAAGAGATGCTATTCTGCAGTTGGACTGAAGCTTTCCCCACATAACATTCAACTGCCTCTCCTCTCTCTCTCTGATTTGTTCTGTAGATGATTTAGTTAGCAGCATTCTTTTCTTTCCAAGCTGGCTTGGGTGTCTTGTTTTCAGGGTATATATTTATAGTCACTGTGGACTGCAGATGATTTTAACAAATGTTAAGCCTAACTCCTTTCTTCTTTTGTTTTCTTTTTTTCTTTATTTTCCCCTCCTTTCCTCCCTCCCTCCTTTCCTTCCTTCCTTCCTTCCTTCCTTCCTTCCTTCCTTCCTTCCTTCCTTCCTTCCTTCCTTCCTTCCTTCCTTCCTTCCTTCCTTCCTTCCTTCCTTCCTTCCTTCTTCTTCCCTCCCTCCCTCCCTCCCTCCCTTCCTCTCTCTCCTCCCTCCTAAAGATGACTTACACTCAAATGGTTGACAAAAAATGAAAAGAATACTCCTTTTGTATGAAAGTCAAGTATCTGCAAATAAATTTTTATTGAAACACAGTTGTACTCATTGCTTATATATTTTGTCTTTGGCAAATGCATGGCCAGCAAAGCCATTCTTTGTAGAAAAAAGTGTTTCTTTTTTGTTTTTTGGGTCACATCCGGCAGCGCTTAGGGGTTATTCCTGGCTCTATGCTCAGAAATTGCTCCTGGCAGGCTCGGGGGAACCATATGGGATGCCAGGATTCGAACTACCGTCCCTCTGCATGAAAGGCAAATGCCCTACCTCCATGCTATCTCGCCAGCCCCCCCCCCCTCCGAAAAAAGTGTTTCTAATCCCTGATTCAGGAGTTGATTTTTTTTTTTCTTGTTTGTTTTGTTTGGGTCTATACCAGGTGTGCTCAGGGCTTACTCCTGGCTCTGCACCAAGAAATCATTCCTGGTGGGAATCGTGGGACCATATGTCCCAAAGAAAGTGTCCTTCCTAACCTATACTGTCACTCTGACTCATGGATTGAATGTTTAAAATTAGCACCTCTGTGCTTGGTGTCATGGCATCACCATGGTTGATTCTGGTGGAAAAGCACTGACTTTGGTCCTAGGGCAGGTAGATTGTTTGAATGCTGCCTGTGGAATTCATAGCCCCAGCCTAGAACAAGTGCAGTCACATCAGTGTGAGGCAGCAATTTTGTAATCCGAGAGTAGCAGTACTATCAATGTTAGGAAGCTATAGTGACAGTGCGGTGAAACCCCATGTCAAGGTTTAAATCACTATTACTGTTTCGATTGGAGAGCACTCCGAGGATGATGGACAATGCTGATTATGAATTCAAGCCTCAAATATCCGGCTGAAATATCGAACATTTCCATTTCCTTGGACACTGCATTTATAGAGTTGTTCTCTGGAGTGGTATGCTACTCTTGATCACATTTTCTTCTTTATTGAAGCATTAGTTTAGTCAACAGCTGATAATTGGAAAAACTTGAGAACTTCGACATATGTTGCACGGTTTTTTATTAATCACTCATTTTGATGCATAAGAATGGGTGGAAAGATAACTTTCTATTTTTAGGCAGCCCTGGTTCTTGACAATGTTTTGATACTATTTTGTTTGCAAACAGAATTTAAATATCATTTCTAATTTAATACTAGGTTGCTATTTATATGCATATATAAAAATATATAAATCTTTTGAGAAGTCTCTATGATAGAGCTCTTTTAATTAAGCCAGATTTAGCCTTACCCATACCTGTATCTTCCTTCTGACTCACATTAGAATCTTGAGCATCATCCTTGGAAAAGAAATGATCAAACTTCTGTTTCCATCTGCCCAAAAGATAGTGCTCACTGACTGTAGAAGAGGCTTGGATACTACTGAGCTACTTCTCGAAGTACTCAGTTTAAATGATCTTACAATAGAGAAATGGGTTGTGCTCTTCAGTGTCAATTGCTATTTATGAAGCTCAAATGAGAGAGAGAAAGAGAGGAGGGAGGGAGGAGGGGGAGGCAATGGAAGAGGAGGAGAAAAAGAAGAGAAGAGAAGAGAGAAGACTTGAGTCTCCTAAAATTCTACTGTGAATGATTTGTAATCCACTTTGGTCAAAATAAAAAGTATTAGAGAGAGAGAGAGAGAGAGGAGAGAGAGGAGAGAGAGAGAGAGGAGAGAGAAGAGAGTGCTGATAAACAAAAGCTGTTGTTCTGTGTTGGACCAGACAGTGTACCCTTATGCCTCTGCAGCTTGGCAGCACTTCATGCCCTCATGCCTTGGATGGTGCTTCATTGTAGTAGGGTCCAGGGGAAGGCAGAGCCGTGGACTGGGAGCAGAGCTGCCCAGCAGGAAACCACAGCACAGAGGCATCTGGGAAAATGCAGAATTCTAGCTGCTGCACTTTACAAAAGGGCAGAGGCCTAAGAAGACCCACTGGTGTGATAAGACAGTATTTTCTTTTGAGGTTTAAAGTACAGTACAAACTGACCAAAAGTTCCAGATGGGGGATGGAGGTGGAGAGGAGAATTTCTAAGTAAAAAGATGGAAAGATTTGGCAAAACAGAAATTTGGAGTTTTGCAGTGTACATGGATGGGATACCTGGGCTGTCTCTGGTGTTTAAAGGGAGAAGCCACAGGAACGGGTGAAAATAGGGTGTTTGGTTTAACTTTTCTTTTCTTTTTTTTTTTTTGGCCACACCCGGCGGTGCTCAGGGGTCACTCTTGGCTGTCTGCTCAGAAATAGCTCCTGGCAGGCACGGGGGACCTTATGGGACACCGGGATTCGAACCAACCACCTTTGGTCCTGGATCGGCTGCTTACAAGGCAAACGCCGCTGTGCTATTTCTCTGGGCCCGGTTTAACTTTTCTTAATAAAAATAAAAACCAGAAGGAAAATGCTGGTTTTCAGGAAGATGTTATTTGACTTCTCTCTTGATTCCTTCTGCATACCAGGGATTATAACATACATTATTATTGGAGGTTGAGGAGAAGCAAAACACCAAGAGGAAAAGCCTGTGACCCATGTGTTTGGAAGCGCTAGCAAAAGTTCAATAGATAATTATTATCTATTGGTCAATAGATAATAATCAATATAACATATAATTATAATCTACTAATATTAATGTCTATCAATATATGACATCTATTAATATGTATCTATTAATATCTAGTAATATAATGGATAATTATAATACAATAGATTATATTTATCTATCAATACAATAGATAATTATCTATTATGTTAATAGATACTACTAATAGATAATCATACATTAATATAAATATCATATAGATAATCAACTCTATTATCTATTAGATAGATATCTTATCTATTATGTTTTATCATATATTATATATTTATACAGATTTAAATATATTCTATATAATATGATATATAATCATAATATATAGAGATATATCTATTTACATTATATTATCTATTATTTATTAGATAGATATATTAATAAATAACAATATATATTAAACAATCAGTCAATTAATTGCCAGTCATTAATAAAACAATTATTAATTACTCTGTTGATAAATTACTTTGTTAATTATAGACAGTTATTATCTATACCAGGGGTCCTCAAAATTTTTAAACAGGGGGCCAGTTCACTGTCCCTCAGACCATTGGAGGGTCTGACTATAGTAAAAACAAAACTTATGAACGAATTCTTATGCACACTGCATATATCTTATTTTGCAATGAAGAAACAAAACACATACAAATACAATATGTGGTCTGCGGGCCATAGTTTGAGAACCACTGATCTATACAAAGAGAGGCATGTATCTGGGAAAGGATTGTAAAGTAGATATTTGATTCACTTGCCTTCAAAATACCAAAATGTGGGGCCAGATAGAATAGTAAGTAAGGCACTGGACTTGCACGTAGCTGGCACAGATTCGATCTCTGGCATCCCATATGGTTCCTCCAAGCACCAGCAATGATTCCTGAGTGTAGAACCAAGAGTAAGCTCTGAGCATTGTGAGGTGTGGCCCAAAACCAAACCAAACCAAACCAAAACAAAAAACAGAAACAGAACAAACAAAAAAATCAAAATGGTAGTAAAGTGTTATCTGAGAAAGAATGGCCTGGCGAATGTGGATTGGGTATTTGGCCACATGGTTCTTATCCCTTTGTGTGTTGATGGAAATATTAATTCACGCTTCCCTTCTTATTGGAGATATGGGGAAAGGATTCTTAGGGTGAGTGCCAATCTTTAAGAAGCATTTTCAGATGAAGCTGAGTAAGTATGGGATGTTCAGGAGTCCCAAGAGCAGGAGCGCAGACAAAATTGTTGAGCAACCTCTGACAAAAAAAGGGAGACTTGATTTTCAACCTGGGTTCTCAACTTTTCCCTGCAGCTCACCATAGTCTGGGATTGGACCACGAATTCATTTCCACCAGCCTTGTTTTGTCCTAGCAAAAGTGAGGGGACAGAATAGAGTGTTCTGAGGTTCTTTGCTCCAAAAATCTACTGATGACATACACAGGAGAGGTCATAGTCGGTCCTAGCAGTTTTCTGTTCTGCAGACTTCCAGATGCACCAACAATCCAGGAGGATGAGGGAAACATATGCCCTTTTATCTATGACTTGAAAAGGATCCACTGAGTACATATTATGTATTTTTAAACCATGTTGGATACAGTGGAAAATAGATATAAAAGAAGGTGACATTGAGTCTGTGCCTCTGTGCCTTGTTCACAGGAAATGTTTCTTTCTCTGGGAAAGATAAACCATATTGCGAAAAAGAATATAAAAAAAAAGGTAACTAACATCACTGTAAACAAATTGCCTTAACTAGAAAATATTATGTAGAAAAATAAAGAATGTTGCAAAAGAATAGGTGATCGGATCCTGGGATGATCACTGATCCTGGGTATTCGACATACTTAAGAGATATTTTTGTAGAGGTAAAGCTGGCCTTGGATATTTGGGGGCTCTAACAGACCTGGAATTTGCTCAGATTCTGCCAAAGAAGCAGCAGCTCTGAGTCAGCCTGTCAGGAGACAAGCCCAGTGAGACCCATTGAGTCCAGGCCAGATTTTTATACTCAGATTTATACTCAGATTTTTATCCAGCGATTAGCTGGATTTATTAGATGACAAGAAAGGGTTACTTTAATTTGCTAAAAATGCATTCAGGGGGCATCCTTGTCCTCTGAACAGTCAATATGTGAAATAGGAGAGACTAAATAGTGTTCCTGCTTCCAAGACAGTAATACATTTGTCTTGGTTCTTCTTTTTTTGGCCATTATTCTTGCTGTGATTTTCCTTCCTCCATGAGCATTCTCTCTTTACTAGATCATTTCTTTGAATATGCAAACAAACTTTATATTTAGTTTTAAATTTACTCTTCCCCTGATCTGTTCCCTCTCCCCAGACCCCCTTTCCTTTGTTGCTGTTGTGAAAAGACAAGCGCACACACTCAAACACACACACACACACACACACACACACACACACACACACACACACACACACACACACACACACACACCCCTTGCAGTGCTTGCTAACACACCAGATGGCACACCGGTTATGGTGCTTACTGAAGTTTGCCCTTCTCTAGGGCACATCTGTTTGCAAGGGATCACACTCTTATTTTAGGGGGGGTTGGGTTTTGGATCACACCCATTGGTGCTCAGGGTTTAGTCTGGACTTTGCATTCAGGGATCATACCTGGCAGGCTCAGGAGACCATATGAGGTGCTAAGTTTGCCGCATGCAAGGCAGGGTGCTTGCACTTTCTGTTGAGGTATATAAGTTAAGGATGCCTCGTGCTTACTGGAGGTCATACATGCTTCTCAGTTGGTACACTTTATCCTGCCAACCCTTTTTGTGGTTCTCACAAACTTCTGACTGTGGTGCCATTGGAAATCACTTGTGTGTGGACCTGGGACTCCCAGAGCTTGTGGGATGCAGCGGTTTGAAATTGTGCAAGTCAGGTGTCCTACATCGCTCTACTGTTCTTCCAGGCCCCAAACATGCTCTGTGATGTTTGCAGCAGTGAGGTTTAACTGTACACCACATGCCATTCTCTGGGGTTTCCTTTTGAATCTCTCTGTGTCAATGGCTTCCCTACTTAGCTAATTCCTAGCCTGTCTTACATCTTGATTGTCCTGTCTTCATGTAACAACATGACTGAATTTTGGCTAAAGGAATGTGAACTGAAGCAATGTATGTGATTTCTGGGTTTGGCTTAGGAAGGAAACTAATTGTTCTCTACTCCCTTTCTCCTGACTTCCCATTTTTTTGGTACCACACACAGTGGCACTTCGACACTGCTGGTTCTACACGCAGGGATCACTCCTGGTATTGCTCAGGGGGCCATATGGAGTATGGGCCATATGGGCCATGTGTCGTCTGCATGGAAGACAAATGTCCTACCTGCTGTACCATCTCTCCAGTCCCACTCTCCTGCTTCCCCCCCCCCCCCCACACACACCCCAAAGAAGATTTCTCCATTCTCCTTAATAGGGGCCATGTGATTCAGTCTTCATGGCAAGAGTCCCACTTTAGCGGAGAGGTGGGTTAGTAAGATGGGTCCTGAGACGGCCCTGAGCTGAGCTTATCTCTGGATGGTTCAGTGAGACAGGCCCCCCAAAAATCTATGTGAGCCATTCATACTAGAATTGATTGTGTTACCTCTTAGTTTGTCCTTTCCTCCACCTGGTGAGTCCCTTTAGTGACTTTTGCTGTCTTGCCTTCTGTACACCTTATTAAATAAATTAATTAAAAATTCATAACCATTTTCAAGGTTATAAATAACATGCTGCTGAGGACCATTTTCCTATTTCAAGTACCAGTTGTTCTCTTGAACTCTGGACTTGTCTAACTCCATTTCTTGACTTAGGTGTTTAGTAGAAACATCAGATGTAACATGAACACAACATAACACTGATTACTCATTGCTTTATTTATTCCTTGCATGCGACACATGCAACTAGTGCCCTTTTTGCCCACTTGTCCATACTTACATTTGACAGAGTGAGGCCTTCTCTGAGTAGTTCTCATCTGGGGAAGCTTTTGCGCTTAGGAAACTTTGCATTTCTGGTGGTCAGAACTGGGGACAGGGATGAAAAATGGGGAGAAGTCTGCTACTGCCCTCAGGTAGCCAGGGGCCAAGAATGAGGTAAAACATGCTGCTGGGCACAGCTGTTCTCTGCCTTCATTGCCTACATTGCCTTCCTTTGTTCTGGCTCTTCAGTGCTGGGCTTGAACCCAGGGCTTTGGGCAGGACAAGCAGATGCTCTATTCTGACTCCACCACATTGGATCTATCTCTCTCATTTTCTGGGCTGAAGTCATTTTGATGCTTTGCTCTTCATAGACTTTCATTTCTTGGAGCATATTTTGGTTCACAGCATGAGTGAATGGAAAATACCAAGAGCTGCTGTGTTCCTCTGTTTTACCTATAGCCACAGTGTCCATTATGACCAATGTCTACCAGTGCATTTGTTAACTGATGAACTAATGTGGCTGCGTTATCAGTATCAATCTTGCTGTTGTACCTTCTTCTATGGGTTTAGACAACTGTATCATGGAAGGTATCAGCATTATAGTATCATGGTTTCACTGCCTGAAGTTTACCTCAATCCCTTCACCTCCTCCCGATCTCCAATCTCAAACTGCCAATAATGGGCTTAATGGCACCATCATTGTGCCTTTTCCTGAATGTCATCATTAGCATTTTCTGAAAAAGCATTTTTTTCCATCTTTCTCCTATGCATTGAAGATCCTTCCTTGTCTTTTTTTGGCTCTTTTTTTAGTGTAGAGGAACATTTCATTGCCTGAACCACAGTCTCTCTAACCATTCATTTGCTGAAGGACATTTTTTTTCCCCTGTGGGGGCATGGTGGTGTTAGACCACAGCAGCATTGCTTAGAGATCATTCCTGGTGGTGTTTGTGGAGGACCATAAGTGGTGGTGCTAAGGATGGAACCAAGGTCTATGGCGTACAAAGCAAGAGCCTTCATTTCTCTGCTGTCCCTCTTGGATCACATCTTGTTTGCTTCTGAGCTTTAGCAGTTAAGAATGAAGTTGCTGTTCATATCCATGTGCAGGTTACTGATTTATTATTTTATTTTTTTGGTGGACATACATTTTCAGTTTCTTTGGTAGCCAAGGAACATGATTGCCATGTGATGTGACTGAGTGTGTTTAGTTTTAAGAGAAGTCGTCAGCCTTTTCAGTGGTCAAACTCCTGATCCCACCAGCAGTGAGCACCAGTGTCTGAGATAGTCTCTGGCTTGGCTTCCTCCACGTCAGCATTTGGCCTTTCTGCTGGACTTGCAGAGGGTGATTTTCTTGTTTATTTTTTGAACTGGCTGAGCACATCTTCTCAGGGATTTACAGAGGCTGGTCTTTTTGCTTAGCATGCCCTTTTAATTAATTAACTAATTAATTAATTAATTTTGGGGGAGATTCCCAAGATGTGTTCAGGCCCCTCAGGGAGTGCTCAGGAGTCTTGGTTACCCTGAGCCCCCAAATGCATCAGCTTGAGAGTGTGGTGCTATTTGGGCTCTTTACTATTGGGTGATTATTGGGGTCACCCCAGTGGTGCTTGGGGGAGCCTCCAGGACTGCATCAAGATGCTTGGGGGACCACCTGGCACCAGGGATTAAACCAGGGTCACCTTCATTCAGAGAATGTGCCTTCACCCCTGCAGCATCTTTCTTTTCTTGTAGACTGTCCATTCCTCCCAGAAGAACCCCATGGAATTACCTGGAGATCCTAATCTCACTTCAATATGATTCCAATTGATGCCACTTCATATTAGTTTCATTTATTATCCGTTTGCTGCTGTGCTTCTCTAGTTCCCATTCTCTGCAGCTCAGGGCACTGAGCAGATAGTGAGGCTCTTCCTGACTTCCTTTTCATGAGTATATGTGGATGAAGAGTCCATCATGGAACAGGAAGGCAAGTTCCAATGATATGATGCATTAGAGGGTCCCCTGGGAAGCATGAAAGGAGATTTGTGATGTTTTTGAGATGGGGGAAAATTTCGGGACAAGGGGGCATTAGTCTTTATTTAGCAGTTCATGTTGTAGTGTGAACCCATTTTTCTGGGACCAAGAATGACAAGCAAGGACTTTTTTAAGAACGAGAGGTTATTTCAGGATTTAATTTTATGTTGCCTTCGACTTCTGCCACTTGTCTTAGCACATAAAGGTACAGGTTCATAAACTCACTGAATAATGCAGTTATATAAGCCTCTAGGGAATAGATGGTCTTCCCTCATCCTGGTACCAGAAATTTCTTCCACGTTATTCTTAGAAGATAAGGTACCTGCTGCTTTTGAATTTTCAGTGTCTGAAAACTCAGTTACTTACATGACAGCCCAAGTCTTTCTATAAAGAGTTCTTATTGTTGAGAAATTTCTCATTCTGCTCAAATGGAATGCATCTCCCTGCATTTCCAACGTGACGCAGATCTGCCCATTTTTTATATGAGAGCTTTTTAGCTGTCACAAGAAAACAGCTGCTTCTTTTTATCTTTCTTCAACCCTTTCTCTCTTTTTAGCCTAAATGTACCTTTTTTTTTTTTTGCTGTTCCTTTAGAGCTTTTCCCTGGTCCATTCCTGACATTTTTGGCACTCAAGGCAAGAATACAAAGGGAAGTCTGCCTTCCATATGCCTAAACATTCTAAAGTTATAATTCAAGCAGACTGATAAAGATATTCCATTGCCATTTACAGAAAACCTCATGACTAGCTAAATCAGAGTTAAACAAATGAGGTGTAAGGTGGGAGTGAGTTGGAGGTTGGATCACACCCAGCAGTGCTCAGGGGCACTTCTTGTTTGTGCTCTGGAGTGACCCCTGGCAGTGTTTGGGGATGGATTTAGGGTCTTCCATTTGCTAGGCTAGTGCCCTCCCACTGTGCTGCCCCTGCCCCCACAAAGGTTTCTCTCTTATGCTGAAGACCATAGAAACATGACTTTGTGCTCCTTGTATGGGGCTTGTGAACACTTGGGGACCCTCCATCCCCTTTGTCTCCACATAATCTTCAGACAGACCTCATGGTATCCATATTCAGGATGGTGTCACCTGCCTTTGGTAGAACCTAGAGGGAAGGAGCCTGAGCAGACATGGAAATTCTAAGGCTGGGAGTGGAGGTCCTAGGTTGGTACATTTTTAGACACCCAGCCCCCCCCTTCCCAACTGCTGGCTCCATGGCCCAGAGTGTAACCAGATTGAGGCCAGTGTATGGGCCTTCAGAGTGTAAGATCTGGGTCAATGATCATTGTTGCTTTGGTAATGCTGTTCTGGCCTAGTCATACTCTGGATGGGGTTAGTGTTTGCCTGGCTGGTCATTGTAGCCGTCAATCGTTTTGTACAGTGCTCAGGTCGGCATAGTGTACCAGGCAGAATCTCATTGTATTCCCGATGGGCCTGAAACAAGATTCCCATTGGCCTGAGAGGAAATGTTTGTGACAGGGAGGTGGGAGTGTGCAGACGGCTGAGTGGATTGACGCCTGTGGGCCCATGTGAGTGTCATGGTTTTCTGTGGGTGTTATCAGGCAGAAGGACTGGGAAAGTACTCAAGACTAGGGTGAGGTGACTCCTTAGACCTTAGTAATAGCACGTTTTATATACAATTGTAAGAAAGGTTTTCAATGAATGCTATTATTTGCTCCCCCTGACAATGTTGCAGGTATCAAAATAGGTCTGAGTTCTTATGAGGAAAAAAGGTGGGTTAATAAGGTCAAGGTGGTTGATCTTCGTCCAAAGCAGTGGTCCTCAAACTATGGCCTGCGGGCCACATATTGTATTTGTATCTGTTTCGTTTCTTCATTGCAAAATAAGATATATGCAGTGTGCATAAGAATTCGTTCATAAGTTTTGTTTTTACTATAGTCAGACCCTCCAATGGTCTGAGGGACAGTGAGCTGGCCCCCTGTTTAAAAAGTTTGAGGATCCCTGGTCCAAAGCCTCATTCAAGCAGGGCAGCTGAAAGTAGAATTTCACACTTCTCTTATTTTGGAATATTCTCTCTACTAACCCAAATTGATTTTTTTTTTGTGTGTGTGTGTGCGATCCCCCTACCCCCTGTGAAGTACCCTCTGGTTCATGTAGGTCACACGAACAATTCCATTTTCCAGTTTCTATTCCAATTTATGTATTTACTGTCTTTTTTTTTAAGCTTAGATTCAACTTTGATTCCAAGAAGAATGTATGATTTTTGTGTCAGTCAATTCAATATCTTGAAATTGGAATCTCACATTTTGATTGCTTCTCTCCCTGAGGTTCATTATTTTAAAGCTGTTTGTTTAAAGTGGTAACCCTGAATCATTTTTTTTTTTTTGTGGTTTTTGGGTCACACCCGGCAGTGCTCAGGGGTTATTCCTGGCTCCAGGCTCAGAAATTGCTCCTGGCAGGCACGGGGGACCATATGGGACGCCGGGATTCGAACCGATGACCTCCTGCATGAAAGGCAAACGCCTTACCTCCATGCTATCTCTCCGGCCCCCTGAATCATTTTTAAAAGTTAGAGTATGTTAAGATAGGGAAATGTGCAGCATATTTCAGGTATATATATTTTTTTGTTTGTTTGTTTTGTTTTTTTGTTTTTGGGCCACACCCGGCAGTGCTCAGGGTTACTCCTGGCTGTCTGCTCAGAAATAGCTCCTGGCAGGCACGGGGGACCATATGGGACACCAGGATTCGAACCAACCACCTTTGGTCCTGGATCGGCTGCTTGCAAGGCAAATGTCGCTGTGCTATCTCTCTGGGCCCTCAGGTATATTTTTTTTTAGAAACCATTTATAGCCAGGTTCTGGCATTGCTGACCTTATCACTTAATGCCCATTTTATATTGATCTTTTAAATTTTTTTTTTTCAAGCATCAGAAAACTTTAGTTTCTTGCTCAGGTTCTCAAGCCATGTGGTGGATTGATTCTGAATTCAAATGTAGATCAGGTTAACTTGAAAGTACCTGTGGTTTCTTCAGTACCACGTTATCAATAGTTTGAACTGATTCCTAAATCTGTATGTTGACCTGGAAAGGGATGTTCATTACAGTTCTATTCTCACATGTAAGATGACTCATTTCCTTGACTTCTGCAAAGACAGTTTCCTGTCTCCCTATGTCTCCCCACACCTGGTAAAACCCCCTCTGAGGAGTTTTTATTGGTTATCTGATTTGATTACTTCAGATAGCTCATGGAAGAAAAAACAGAATATTTGTCTTTTTGAAGTTGATTTTTTTTAACAAGATGTTTTTTGGGTTAATTCACAGTGAATGTCTTTATTTCCTTCTTTCCTCCCTCCTTCCCTTCCTCCCCTCTCCTCCCTTCCCTCCCTCTCACCACCCTCCCATCTCCCTCCCTCCCTCCCCAACCCACTCTCCCTCCCCATTCCACCCTCCCTTCCTCTTTCCTACCCTCCTTTCTCTCCCTCCCTCCCTTCCTCCCTTCCTCCCTCCCTCCCTTCCTTCCTTCCTTCCTTCCTTCCTTCCTTCCTTCCTTCCTTCCTTCCTTCCTTCCTTCCTTCCTTCCTTCCTTCCTTCCTTCCTTCCTTCCTTCCTTCCTCCCTCCCTCCCTCCCTCCCTCCCTCCCTCCCTCCCTCCCTCCCTCCCTCCCTCCCTCCCTTCCTTCCTTCCTTCCTTCCTACCTTCCTTCCTTTTTATTTTTTGGTCCCACCTGGTGGTGCTTAAGATTTGTCTCTGGCTCCAGTGACTCCAGGGATCACGCTTGGTGTTCACTCCAGGGATCACTCCTTTGTGGTGCCGGGGATCAACCTAGCGCTAGTCACATGCAAGGCAGGTGCCCTACTTACTGAGGTCTGTCTCCAGACTTGTGACTAATTCCTTTAACATAGCCAGAGGCCTCATGCTTATGTTTTAGTAGGTGACAAAATTTCTGTCCTTTTAAGAGGCAAGACTATTGGTTATTGTATTGTGTGTGTGTGTGTGTGTGTGTGTGTGTGTGTGTGTGTGTGAATAACACATTCTGTGTAGCCACTCATCCATTGCTGGACAGTTGGGTTGTGAATAATGCTGCTCTGAGTCTGGGTGTATATGTGTCTACTGAAGACTTTTTTGTTTTGTTTTGTTTTGTTTTATTGGGCCACACCCAGTGACGCTCAGGGGTTACTCCTGGCTATATGCTCAGAAATCGCTACTGGCTTGGGTGACCATATGGTATACTGGTGATCAAATCCAGGTCCAACTTGGGTCAGCTGCGTGCAAGGTAAACGCCCTACCAATGCGCCATCACTCTGGCCCCTACTGAAGACTTTCAATTATTTTGTCTATATACCGAAACACTTAATGAATCACTGGGGATTCTATTGTTAATTTTTTGAGGAATTGTCTTGCTGTTTTCCATAACAGTAGCATCATTATACAGTGGCACTAATTGTATACAGAGGTTCTACTTTTTCTCTATTCTACTTAACACTCATTCTTTTCCTTTTTTGCTGTACTTTTGCTCATTTTCTTTCTTCTTTATTGTAGCCTTTCTGGGTGGTGAAAGGTGATTTGTGTTGTATTTCCTAAGTAACATTTATTGACCATTCTCTTTTCTTATGCTTATTGAACATCTTTGAGTCATCTTTGGAGAAATGTGTTCGAGTTCTTTGTTCATATCTTATTTTTTTTTTTTTTTTTTTTGGTTTTTGGGCCACACCCAGCGGTGCTCAGGGGTTACTCCTGGCTATCTGCTCAGAAATAGCTCCTGGCAGGCACGGGGGACCATATCGGACACCGGGGATTCGAACCTACCATCTTAGGTCCTGGGTCGGCTGCTTGCAAGGCAAATGCCACAGTGCTATCTCTCCGGTCCTCTTTGTTCATATCTTAATCATGTGAATTTGTTGTTGAATTGCTCACGCCTTCACATATTTTCGATACCAGTCTTTTTTTTTTATTAATACTTTATTTAAGAATCATGGTTACAAAATTGTTCATAATTGAGTTTCAGTTATAGAATGTACTACCATCCTTCACCAAGTACACTTTTCCCACCACCAATGTCCCCAGTTTTCCTCCCACTCACACCCACTCTGCCTGTCTCTGGAACAGGCATTTTCTTCTGTCTGTTTGTCTCTTTCCTTTTATTTTATTTTTTATTTTTGGGGGGGATTTTGGGTCACACCTGGGGTTACTCCTGGCTCTGTGCTCAGAAATCGTTCCTGGTAGGCACAGTAGACCATATGGGATGCCAGGATTCAAACCACCATCCGTCCTGGATAGGCTGCATGCAAAGGCAAACACCTTACAGCTGTGCTCTCTCTCTGGCCCCATGTCCCTTTCCTTTTAGACACTGTAGTTTGCACTATTGTTAATGAAGGGGTACCACGCATGTCACTTTCAGCACCCAGTTTTTTATCCAGAGTGATAAGTTACAACTATCATTGTCATAGTAGACCCTTCTCTACTCTAATGTACTAACTGCCTTTGTAGCAAGCGTCCTACCATTTATTGACTGGTCCTCCTAGCCCTCAACTCTGTTGTTTCTGGATATTATTACCATACTGTCTTTTATTTTTCTTTTGATATTAGTCTTTTACTGGATGGGGGAGAGAGAAAGAGAGGGAGAGAGGAGTGAGGGGAAGAGAGAGAGGGAAAAAGGGCGAGGAGAGAGGGGAGAAAGGGGGGGGGAGTGAGAGAGAGAATAGAGACATATTTTCAAGATATTGTGGGTTTGTTTCCAGACCACCACAGTAAAGCTGATACCCTAAGAACATGAGTCACGTGAGTCTTTATGGTTTCATGTGATATATTTGCAGGCTGGGAAGAGAGCTGAAAGCAGAACAGACTGGCATAGACTCCAGGCACTTAGGAGTCCCCTAGCTCTGCTGGCTTTCACTTGGTTTCAGTGATCCTCAGAGTAGGGTTGAATCTGAACAACAGGTTACAACTGGGCTGAGCAGTGTTGAGAGTGGTTCCTGAGCCCTGAGCTCTGCTGGGAAGGGCCTTGGATAAAGTCCCATCACCCCCATCACTGCCATCAGCAAGGCATCATGTCCAGTTTGTGCAAATTTCATCATGTATGTCCAAAGGCATGTTCTTCACTTTCCTTCTCCTCTTCCCCCTCTCCTCTTCCTTGTCTTCCTCTTCCTCTCCTTCTCTTCCTCCTTTTCCTTCTCCTTCTCTTTCTTTTCCTCCTCCTCCTCCTCCTCCGTTTTTTTCCTAATGGAGTGAAGCCCAAAATTTACCATATGTATAATGAAATGCACAATTTTAAATTCTTTTTTTTTTTTTTTTTTTTTTTTTCCTTTTTGGGCCATACCCAGCAGTGTTTAGGGTTTACTCCTGGCACTGCACTCAATGATCACTTGTGGCAGGCTTGGGGGGACTCTATGAGATGCTGGGGATCAAACCGAGGTTGACCACATGCAAGGCAAACACCCTCTGAATTGTGCTATTGCTATGGCCCCGAAATGCACATTTTTGAAAACAAAACACCTATAGTTACCTAATTACTGTGTAGTGGCATAATAAATGATTTTTCAGAGCCCAAGAGGCTAGTTGAGATTTAGGTTCTTTGTTTTGACAAAAAAATTGATTTTTTGGTTTTGATTTCTTTTCTTTTCTTATTTGTTTTTGGGCCACAACCAGCAGTGCTCAGGGGTTACTCCTGGCTCTGTGCTCAGAAATCGCTCCTGGCAGGCATGGGGGACCATATATATGGGATGCCAGGATTCAAACCATTGTTGGTCGGCTGCTTGCAAGAAAAAACGCCCTATCGCTGTGCTATCTCTCTGGCCCCTGATTTTTTATTTCTTTTCTTTTTTGTTTTTGTTTTTGTTTTTGGGTCACACCCAGCTGCGCTCAGGGGTTACTCCTGGCTCTACGCTCAAAAATCGCCCTGGGATGCTGGGATTTGAACCACCGTCCTTCTGCATTCAAGGCAAAAGCCTTACTTTCATGCTATCTCTCCGGCCCCTGATTTTGATTTCTTTTATGCTTTTTTTTTTGTTTTTGTTTTTGTTTTTTTCTTTTATGCTTTTTTAAAACACTTCCCTTTTAGTTTTATTGAAATACTACTGACAAATGTAGGTCGTTAGGTATAAAAAAGTTTGTACCTTGTATAAACATGCAGGTTTAAAGGTGTGTATAATTTGATGATGATACGCTGTGGAATGATCATCCCAAACCCCTCAAACACTTTTAGGTGGTGTGACCACATTTCAGATGGATTCACATCACTTTTAGGTGTGGGTTATGGTCCTGATAACTGAACATTAGACTTTCACAACTGATTTATCTCAAAATTGGAGGTTTGGGGATTTGTACACTTGGACCAACATCTCCCCATATTCTCATCCTGGCTAGTCCCCAGCAGCCATCATTCTGACTGTTCTCTATTTCTGAGTTGGCTTATTTTAGATTCCACATGTAACTGAGAACATAGTGTTTGTCTTTCTCTGTATTGTTTCACTTATTACAAAGCCCTTGAAATTGGTCCAGGTCCATTTCTAAATGACTGACTAATGCGGCATCCAGTGTGTCTCCACTTCATCTTATTTTCGTCTGAGATGATATTTTGTCGTGCTCTGATTTGCATTCTTATGGTTAGTGATGCTGAGCATTTGTACCTGGCCACCTGCATGTTTTATTTGGAAGAATTTCTTTTCATGTCATCTGCCCTTTCCTTTTGGTTTTTGAGCTGCACCAGCAGTGTTTGAGAGGTGCCCCAATTGCAGTCTTCAGGGGTCACTTCTGGCATTGCCGAGGGACCATATGGTGCCAGACATTGGCTTGAGGGCAAAGTGTGTGTTTTAGCCCTATTGTCAACTCCATTTTTAAAATTAGAACTTTAATTTTTGTTTTTGCATTGTGATTCAAAGGTGGTATTTAATATTGACTCATGTTCTATGCATGAGACTTGGGTTCATTCTTCAGCACCAAAAACAAAATTAACAAATAACTGGTGTTGTTGAATCAAATAGGACCACTGATATATATTTCCATATATATATATATATATATATATATATGCTTATTTCTTCTTTCTTGTGGGACCACCTTCTGATGTGACATGTCAAGTGCTTCCTAAAGTATAAAATTGTACTTTGAGTTTTATTTATTTATTTTTTTTTTGGTTTTTGGGCCACACCCGGCAGTGCTCAGGGGTTACTCCTGGCTGTCTGCTCAGAAATAGCTCCTGGCAGGCACGGGGGACCATATGGGACACCGGGATTTGAACCAACCACCTTTGGTCCTGGATCGGCTGTTTGCAAGGCAAATGCCGCTGTGCTATCTCTCCGGGCCCGTACTTTGAGTTTTATAATGGTAGCTTTAGTGAGATTTCACATCTGTGTTTGGAAGTTAGGTCAGATAAATATTTCAGAATTAACGCAGTAGATATTTTTCACCTATAGTAGGGAAGGGATAAAAAGTAGTTTCTTGCCATCATTTATATTATTAACAATTAAAAGGAATAGAAGAGAAATAGACTACATATATATGTATAAATAAATGCCACATTTCTTTTTTCAGTTGAAAAATGTGGAGCTCAAAAAATATTTTGTTTTTGTTTATATGTGACATATTTGTTTTATTTCATGGATAAATAAATAAAAATTTTTTGCCAAATTTTCATATTCTATATACAGCACTAACATTGTTTTTCTATTATATATAGGTCTATTTTCATTTATCAGTTGGATAGACAGTATTGGCTGAACTTGTACATCTATAAATTTGGTATGAACAAAATCCTAATTTTAGCACAAGGAATTTATGCATCTTATTGCTATTATTGTGTTAGTTATGATATGCTAAATAATAATCCTTACTTTTATATATTTTCTTTTTTTTAGTTTTTTTGTTTTTTTGGGTCACATCCAGCAGCGCTAAGGGGTTACTCCTGGCTATGAGCTCAGAAATCGCTCCTGGCAGGTTCCAGGAACTATATGGGATGCTGGGATTTAAACCCTGTCCTTATGCATGCAAGACAAATGCCTTACCTCCATGCTATCTCTCCGGCCCCTATGTTTTCTTTTTGTCCTTGTGATCCACATTCAGCACTGCTCAGGGGTGACCTCTGGCTCAGTTTAAAGTTCAAGTTCACTCTTGGTGGAACTTGTGCTCTCCAGGCAATTGAACTATGTCTCTGCCCACCCCCCCAGTAATATTGTAATGTATTTGATTTGCCTTTTTTTTTTTTTTTTTTTGGTTTCTGGTTTCTGGGCCACACCCGGTAACACTCAGGGATTACTCCTGGCTATGTGCTCAGAAATCGCCCCTGGCTTGGAAGACCAAAAGGGACGCTGGAGGAGGTCCTTCCTAGGCTTACGCCTTGCGCTACTACTTTGGCCCCTTATTTGCCTTTTTTAAATGACACTCATGTTATTTGGGGATCTAAACATTTAAAGTCTAATGTACTTTGATTAATGAACCAAATTGCTTTCTCAGCTCTTTGATTATTTCATACTTTATAAAGAAAGTGATCTAAATTTGCTTTAAAGTGTCTGTCTTGCAAACTGTTTAGTGACTACCTTATCACTCACTTGCCAGTGTAGAAAGGAGGGAGAAACAGAACAATGCTTAGTTTTTACTGATTATATTCTTCAGTGTTACTCTGTAAACAGAATCAGGACCCACACTTTTGCAAGTAGAGAACTGAATCGATATGTTCAAAACTGTTGTATTATAGAAAGGGCAGATCCAGAACAGGAGAAACTCTTAGAAAATCCTTCAGATTAGTCTTATGTGAGGAAGGATGAAATAATATTTTGATATTCTTGTTTTGACAGGGGCTGTGGGCTTTAGTAGATGAAGGAAAGAATTCTTTTTTTTTTTTTTTTTGGTTTTTCAGCCACACACATTTGATGCTCAAGGGTTACTCCTGGCTAAGTGCTCAGAAATTGCCTCTGGCTTGGGGGGACCATATGGGACTCTGGGGGATTCTTTGGCTAGCGCTTGCAAGGCAGACACCATACCTCTAGCGCCACCTCACCAGCCCCAGGAAAGAATTCTTATTTAAATGAGCCTTTTTTTTTATTGTGACTGAAGTTCATTATACAGAATTATTTACAGTACATAGTGACAATGAATGAAGGGCTTTCCCACCACCAATGTTGTCCTCCCTCCACTCCTGTTCCCAGCTTGTCTCCCACATATCCCTCCTTTACCCCCCAGAACCCTAGTGTAACTGGTCTCCACCTTACAGCTTGTTTGGTGTTCCAGTCTGGTCATTTTTTATTTACACTATATGTTCATATGACTGGTCCTGGTATCATTCTTTTCCCCCCTCAATTTATGAGGCTGAATGATTCAAGTTATGCTATTCTGTTGGAGATAAAAGGTTAAGGAAAAGAGAAGAAAAAACTTGGTATCAACTACTAAAATAGAAAGAAAAAAAAAATCACCGAATAATAGCCACAAAAGTGAAAAAGAAAGAAAAAAGTGGAAGAAAAAAGAGAAGTGAGATAATATTAAAAAATAAAAAAATAAAGCAAAACAAAATCAGAAAAAGTGGTGTAGTGGCAGGGCTTGGTGTTACCCCACCATTTTTTTTTTTTTTTTGTATAGGCACAGTAAGTATTGGGGAAGGAAGGAAATTCCCGTGGCCTAAGAGATTCAGGGTTTCTCCACTCTTGAAGCATATTGTCATGGGAACAACCACTGGCTCCATACCTTCTCATTGCCATATCCCAGGGTTGGTTTTTATTTTTTTTTTTGTGGTGTTAGGAACCTTTCCTCTCGGTTGTGGATGAGAAAATAAGGCCACTGTAGCAAGCAATCTTGGTTATTTGCACAGGTCCTAGGACAAGGCCTAGGATAGAGTCTTTAAGGTTCTAGAGGTACTGTTCCAACATTGTTGGTGAGTTCCATTTTTTTGTATCATGTGTTCCCTGTTTTTGCTCGTTCCCTAAATGAGTCTTTAAAGGTACAAGTGGTTTATAAACATTTCTGAGTTACTGAATCCATGCAGCACAATTCAGACTAGCTTTTCCTTTTCTACTAGAAAGTCTTTACTTTGCTCAGTCCTACCCAAGCTGTCTTATCATCAATTTCAGCAATATTTTATTTCCCATTAATTTTATTCTGTGATTTGTATATTTTGCTTCTTTCAGCTGTTTTCCTGTCCACTGTATGCTTTTAGAATGAATTGAAAAATGAAATTGGATCCATTTCCTTTAAGGAGTCTCATGTGTGGGGCATGATTGGTGGCTCAGTAAATTCTGAGTATAGTTTCAGCCATTGAGAAGTATTTGCCTTACTTAGAAATGGTTCAGGAAAGAGGTGTGTGTGTGTGTGTGTGTGTGTGTGTGTGTGTGTGTGTGTGTGTGTGTGTGTGTATGTGTGTGTGTGTGTGTAAATAACTACATCTTTGTACTGTTAAGTTCTTTCAGCATCAGGCTTTAATTCATCATGTAGCTCCCAGCTCTTCATAGAAAGCTTTACTTCAAAAATACATAAGTAAGCCCTATTTGATTATTGATTATTGATTGGCTACTTTGGGTGGGTAATTTTTTTTTTTTTGATGAGCAATAGTAGCAGTATTTTATTGCTTTCAGTATGTAAAAGTCACAGGGATTTACTTGAAAATTGGTGCTTTAAGTGGTCAGTTAGCGGAAGGGAATGTTTTAGAGCTGTGGAGATAGTGCCAAGGACTGGGTGAGGGCAGCACAAAATTTATAGGCATAGGATTTTTAATTGGGTGTGATCCATACCCCTGCTGGTAGATACTCCCCCAAAATCAGATAAAATTAACAACTAAATGTTGGTCTTTTATGTTTATACTTATTAAGCTAAAATGACTTGTAAATTACATGATATAAACACATTTTTGTTTGTTTTGTTTCTGGGACACATTCAGCAGTGCTTCAGGTTTTGGGTATGGAGGAGCATATATGATGCTGAAATTAAAGTAGGGCCAGTGTCTTACTTCTGTACCATTTCTCTGACGCTTCATAATTGTGTTCTTTGCCCTGATAATTTCTATAATTAGACATTTTCCTACTTTGAAGCAAATGTTATAACTACCATATTTTCCGGTGTATAAGACGACTTTTGAAACAAACAAAAAAAAGTCAACCGAAAATCGGGGTCATCTTACATGCTGAGTATATCCTGGAAAATGTTTCAATATGCCGCTGAACGAAAATTGTCTGAATATTGCCACAAAACGAATTTTCCAATTCGATCCTGCACCAATCACTGCCAGGCTGCTCGGACCGCCTCTCTAACTCAGCCAATCCAAACAGGCTTTTTATGCATGCAAATTAGACAATGTTCTGTACCCGAATCTGCACTGTAAAAAGCCTGCTCAGATTGGTCAGAGTCAGAGAGGACGTCTATTACAGTATAACCTTTGGACCTTTGCTTGTTGTGATTGGCTCACTGTGGAAGATACAGTTGCAGCACAGGAACATTCTGTCTTATACAGCAAATATAGGCCTAAACCTATGTTTTAACTGTAAAATTAGGGGGTCGTCTTATACGCCGGAAAATATGGTAACATACCTTATTTAAGTATATTTATTTTACATCTAAAATTTGGGGGGGGGGGTTTTGGTTTGGGCCACACTCGGTTATGGTTCAGGGACTAAGTGCTCAGAAATCACTCCTGGTTTGGAGGACCATATGGGTTGCCAGGGGATTGAACCATGGTTCATTCTAGGCTAGCACAGGCAAGGCAGATGCCTTACTGCTTGCACTACCACTTCAGCCCCAAATCTAAAAACTTTAAATCAGTATATTTCTTTATTTTCAGTCTTTGTTATTGAACCCCCAGTAAACAGTCAATAAAAAGTCTTAAAATAATGCTGTAAGATTGATAACATGGGGGCCGACGTGGTGGCGCTAGAAGTAAGGTGCCTGCCTTGCCTGCACTAGCCTAGGATGTACCTAGGTTCTATCCCCCAGCGTCCCATATGGTCCCCCAAGCCAGGCGTGATTTCTGAGCTCATAGCCAGGAGTAACCCCTGAGCGTCACCGGATGTGGCCCAAAAACCAAAAAAAAAAAAAAAAAGAATGATGACATGAAATTGATAGTAGTAATCATTAAGACCATTATGGGCAGTGGAGCTCTTTGTGTTGGACAGAATCGACATTCATTTATGGTCAGGTAAGAAAATGATTTTATCTCACAAAAGAAATTTAATAGTTTTTGGTTGAAGCATACTGGAGCTGTTGTGGGCTCTTGGCTGAGGGACTTGGAGGTAAAAGTTAGTGCAGTTTTCACTATCCATGTCATTGAAGGAAGGCACAGTCTATGGCACCAATGGAAGGCAGACAGAAGTGTGTTTGCAGCTATCATGGAGTTGAGTACAAAAATACAAGTGACCTTTGAACTCTAGCTATGTATCTAGACAGGGTAGACTGGGTACCGCTTTCTCTTGCTTTCCATGGAATTGTTGAGTGACCCAACTCCAGAGAAACAAAGAGCAAAGACTCTCAAACCAAAAGCTTAATTGGAAGAAATTCTTACTATTTGCAGAAAAAAACCCAAAACCCAAAAAACAGCTTCGTGTCCCTGCAGCCAGATTTCATTAGGCCTAATGTGATAAAATGTATAAACATAGCATTACTGCTTACAAAGATGGAACACTAATTATTGCTGTTTTATGCCCCCACAGATGAGTAGAAGCTTTGTGGTTCCCCTCTTTGCAATTCTTAAGTCTTCAGTATCTGGGTCACACTAATTCCTTGGTTTTATTTTACACTGTTTAAAAATTGGACATTTAGTGAAACCCATAAATATGCATCCAGTGAGTGAGTAAATTAACAAATCTACAAGAAAATGGGTTGCGTGTGTGTGAGTGAGAAAGTAAAAGGCATTTTGGATATTTCCTCGCCCTATTCTTCCAGTATGGTTAATTAAAGTCTAGGCATAGCACTCAGTATGAAAAGACCACAAATAAGTTTTTATAGAAACAGGGTAGCTTAGCTGTTGACTGTCCTTCTTTTGGTTCTACCTGCGAATGTTAAAACCAGCTTGAAGAACAAGGTTTTGTTTTAAATATGTCATTCTTGGAAAAGCTGAGGAAACAATACTGCAATTACATTAGAGAAAAACTGGCTTTGAATTATATTTTATATCTCTTACTCATGATCAGTAAAGCAAGCTGTTTGTATTTGAAATTAATCAAATAAAGCATCAATAAATGATCAAATAATGCATGTACTTTGAGGTCATTCTTCCATCTCATCAGTAATGCATTGTAATACTTTTTCTCCTGTTTTTGGGTGGTGTTCAGGTCTTACTCCTACCTATGGGCTTAAGGATCTGGTGGTCTTCTGGGAATCATATGTAGTGGATGGGATTTGAATCATAGTTGGGACAAGTGCAAGGCAGCACCTTATTTGTAGTACTATCTCTCCAGCCCCTCTTTTTACTTTTAGGCAATTCTCTCACTTACCAGTATTTGGTTAGTAGGTTATGATAGTTGCAGAAATCTGTGATCATGTTGCTTAGTAGGAACCATTGGGGTTTTATTACAGCTTATTTTTATGAGTGATTGGAAGTAAGATGGACAAGAATTTATATGATAGTTTTATGAAAAGTGTTTGATTTCCTAGTAATTTTCTGAGTGTGTTTAAATACATATGAAAACTCTGTCTTATCAGGGGCTTAACACAATTTTTTTATTGTTGTTATCTTGACTATACAAGCAGTTCAACTCTTGATACAGTGTTAAGGGGGCATTTCTGGGGATTCTTGGGATTTGCTGGGGATTGAACCTGAGCCCCCTGTATGCATAGGATGCACTCCTGTCCATTGAGCTTATCTCCCTGGCCCATGAAGTTTGGCATAACTTTCTTAACTGGTTGGTACTTGAAAAATTCTATTCATCAGACTTTTTTTTTAAATATAATTTTTATTTTGATCATAGTGGTTTACATGTTGTTGACAATAATATTTTAGTTAAATATTTACATAACATCTGGGGGGATTCCCATCACCAAATTGTCCTCCCTACACCTCCGTTTTTGTCCTATCTCCCGTATCCTCTTCCCTCACCCCCAGGGCTGCTAGAATATGTGGTCCCCTATGTACCTATCCTACTACATAGTAGTCTTGCATCTGATTGGTCTAGGTGCCTCCCTAATTTCCCCCTCTAACTGGGAGGCAGGCTCATCAGACTTTTTAGGGGAAAATTATTTAAGAAGTTTTTATCTTTGAGTCTTGATTTATTAGTTTCTCTTACGGAATGTAACAATTTACTGGTAGAAATTTTGGGACTCCTTTCAGACCAGTTTGAAATGCCATAAATGAGTAAGGCTTCTAGATAGTAAGGGTCTCTCTCTTATTCTCAATTTCTGGGAGACCAGCTGCTTGTTGGAGGGATGATATGTGGAGTGGGAAGGATAGAGCTTTGAAGGGGAAAGTCTGGGTGTCAGGGGAGAAGGTTGGAAGAGAAAGGCTGGAGAGGGTTAGAAAGAGGGACGGAGAACGTACAAATAGCCAATGATGAGATTCCCAGTCTGGAGGAAAAAGAGAGTGGAATCTGTGTGCAACTTTAAGAGCATCAGGTGACCTTTATCTGGAGGAGGAGACAGTGCACAGATGTTTCAGATATTTAAGAAAATTATTTCCCTGATGATACCTGCTATTCCCTTTCCAGTTTGGCTTGCTTTCATTAGTCTTTCCAAAGATATGTATTGTAGTTAATTTAGAGTTTAACCTATTAGTTGTATAAGGGAGAAGCAGATCTTTACACAGAAGAAAATGTTTTTAGTCTACTTGGAACATTGTATGCCTGAAATCCAATCATAAATCACTTGGGAATTTCATGGTGACTAAATTTTTTTTTTTTAAAAAGATAAAAATTGGGGCCGGAGAGATAGCACAGCTGTGTTTGCCTTGCAAGCAGAAGATCCAGGACCTAAGGTGGTTGGTTCGAATCCCGGCATCCCATATGGTCCCCCGTGCCTGCCAGGAGCTATTTCTGAGCAGATAGCCAGGAGTAAACCCTGAGCGCCGCTGGGTGTGGCCCAAAAACCAAAATAAATAAATAAATAAATAAATAAATAAATAAATAAATAAATAAAAAAATTTACTCTAGATGTAACTATGTAAAAATGACAAACATTTGGCAAACTGTTATATGTAATCTTTAGTGAATGGAGTATTTTATTGCTGCTTTAGACATTTGAAGTACTTTTTTAAATACTTCATTTCATTTTATAAAAGTTTATTAAGGGAAAAAGCGAGGGAGAATGGAAGACTGTATGCAGCCTGGCTAAATATAGTCTTCTTCCCATGCACTGGATAGAGAGGAAAGTTTGTGTTCTGAGAACTGTTTCATCCAGTCCAGCCAAATCACTTGATTTTTCTGAACTGGCAAAGGCTAACTGAGTTAAAAAACAGCAACAGCAGAACCCTTCTAAAGGCACAATTTATTTCAGGCACAAATAAAAGTAGTTAAGTTCTGGAAAGTTGTAGTAAACACTGAATCAGTTAATGAATCCTTGGTAGATACTTACAAGCCTCTGGCCATGTTTTGGCCAAATGATCAGTAAATAATTATGCGTCTGTTTGAAGACACCTTACTTAATATACACGGTTGGGTCACTAACACTGAGCTCATGTATCTAACGTAAGCATTTTCTTTGTAAAGATCTCTTCAACAGTCTTTTGCATTTACAAATACTGGACAGTACTTCAGCTCTTGGCTGAGTAGTTTTAAATAGCAAAATTACTAATAAGAACAGTAACAATGTGAAAAAATCCAGCACCAAGCAGATCATGAAAAGGACTTTTGTTTAAAATACAAGCAGTTCATTGGAATGAAAGTGCGTAATAATTGCAAATTTGTTGTTCATGTTGAAGAAAAAAGTGAGGATTTTTTAAAATATAGTTGGAAGTTTAAAGCATGTTCTTTCTGTTTCATGTGAAGCTGAGGTCTAAGAACTGAGTACTTTAGAAAAATGTTCTTCAGGTTTTTTTATTAATAATTTTTATTTTGACCAAAGCGGATTACAAATCATTCACAGTAGTGTTTTAGGTACATAGTGACATTGAATCAGGGGCATTCCCACTACCAATGTTGTCCTCCCTCCACCCCTGTTCCCAGCATGCATCCCATATCGCCCCTCCTTTGCCCCCTGTGGCTGCTAGTATAAGTGGTCACTTCTATGTCTAGCTTGCTGTAGATTAGGTAGTGATTCTGCTGTAGTTGGCTTTGGGATTTGTGTTTAAGTCTGATGAGTTTTTATTTCTACTCGATGTTCATACAACTGTTTGGTCTTGGTGCCCTCCATTATTTCCCCCTCAATTTGTGAGGCAGAACAAGATGGTTCAAGTTATGTGGTTCTGTTTGAAGGTAAGAAAATTAAAAAAAAAAAAAAAAAAAGAGAGGGGCAAAAATTTAAACAAGCAAAAAACGAGAGGAGTCCTTCTCGAGACTATAAAAATCAGTTTAAGAAAAGAAAAGGAAAAAGGAAGGAAAACATAAAAACAATACAAAAAAATCAAGCTCCCCTAAGCCCCCCAAAAAACAAAAACAAACAAATAAAAAACTCGAAGAGCACCACAACAATAAAGACAATTCTTCAGTTTTTAAAAGGGCGGCTCTTTTTAGAAGATTTAAATTGAAATGTTAAAGGCAAGTCTTTGGCACTTGGTCTTTAACCCCAAAATGGTGGCTGTAGTTGAACATACGCCTTTCCCCAATGGTAAAACAATCTGAAAAAGGCTTTGGAAAAAAAAATTGACCAAGATTGTACCACAGAAAACTGCTTCTGGTGTCATAAACCACATACTTCCAAGCTGAGAGATTAAAAAAATAATTACAAGGATCAGAGACAGTTCCCTAGGACTTTGCATGTCATAGCACTGTGTATGCCACAGCCCTGAGCACTGCTGGAAGCAACCCCCAGCACCACCATATGTGACTGCCCCCAAATTCATATATTTATTCAATATTTGTGAACATCTCATGTTCATCACAGTCCTGAGAATCCTAATGCCTTTCCCCCCATTCTTTTCTAATGGAATCCTGTTTGGCTATAAGCAAAAGTGTGTCTACTTAACCTAAGTTTTTAGTCACCTTTTGAACTCTTAGTGCTATGTGACACTGCCATGCTCAGTGACCATGAGCTGGCTTTTTTTTTTTTTTTTTTAATCACTCCTGGCAGGCTTGGGGGATTATATGGGATTCTGGGATTTGAACAGGGTCTGTCCTGGGTTGGATGAGTTCAAGACAAAAAGGTTGATTCGAATCCCGGTGTCCCATATGGTCCCCCGTGCCTACCAGGAGCTATTTCTGAGCAGACAGCCAGGAGTAACCCCTGAGCATGCCGGGTGTGGCCCAAAAACCAAAAACCAAAAACCAAAAAAAAAAAAAAAAAAAAAAAAAAAGACAAAAACACCCTACTACTGTGCTATCATTCCAGCCCCAGGCTGGCTTCTTTGGATGAAGCTCTTGGGAAAATTGTTTTATCCAGTTCCTTTCCCTCCTTTATGGAAATTAGACATGCTGCCTGGAGCCTGGCTAGTTTTCTAGGGCCCATTTTAGAAAAGCCAAGACATTTAGATGGTTTTTAGCTCATATATTCTCATTTGGGGGGCAGTGGGGTTTTTTGGGGGGCACACCTGGTAGTGCTCAGAGCTTACTCCTGACTCTGCTCAGGGATCACACTTCCAAGTGCTGGGGATGGAACTCACGACAGCTGCATGCAAAATAAACTCCTTACCTGATGGATTGTATCTCCGATGTCTCAACCCTTCAATTCTTGAGCTTCTAGGCTATTATTGTCAACAAGCGCTTCTCTCCAAACTTCCTGTTATATGAGGTGGTAAATGCCTGACTTGTCACTCTAGTTTGGACTTCCTGTTAACACTCATCAAAGGATAATCTTAATTGACAATAATTGGCACGCCTATTTTGACATAGTTGCAGGAGATTTGAACTCTGCACATTATAATTTAACAAGGGATATAATCTAACTTCAAATCCAGAAAACCCTGGGATTTGAGGGAATTTTTTTCTTTAGACTGGATTGGGCCAGCTGGTTATCAAGCTGGAAGATTTATCACTGCTGAAATTTGAAGGAAGTGCCAGAAAGCATCAAACAGTGTTGCATTTTCCACTGTCTTTTCATTCTCTTTCCCATTCCAATGCTCAGATTTCATGTGGCCATGTACTCTTGAAACTACTGAAGCTTCCTCTGGAGTAGAGGGCAATGCCCAAGTAGTTAGAATGCAATTAGGAGCTAAATCGAGTAATTACAAGAATCTACCTCCATGGCTCCAAACCAAGGCTAACTGAGGTGTTAATTCTTGCTCTGTTTATGGTGACTTGTGTAACATAGTGGGGCAGTATGGAGCACTATGACTTTACAGAAACTGAACATAACAATCACCTGGCCATTTATTTTTTTGTAAAATAAATTCCTCTTGTTCTTATAAATTATTATGGAGTATTCAGATTTTTAATTTCATTGATTAGTTTTGCCCATATTTATAGTTATATAATATCATGCAATTATGCAGGGGTCCTCAAACTTTTTAAACAGGGGGCCAGTTCACTGTCCTTCAGACTGTTGGAGGGCCAGATTATAGTAAAAACAAAAATTATGAACAAATTTCTATGCACACTGCATATATCTTATTTAGAAGTGAAGAAACAAAATGGGAATAAATACAATATGTGGTCCTCGGGCCGTAGTTTGAGGACCATTGATATAGAGCATACTCCTTTGTTGTAAAAAATGTATAATTAGTGCATTTTTCGTTTAACCTTCTTTCTGATTTATCCACATATATATATTTATAAATCATATTCTATGTTTGAGTGGCATTCAGTGACACAGTGAATATTTGATTACAGTGAATAATGCTGCTTAGAAAATTCTAGTATGGTTTTTGGGCCATATCCAGTGACGCTCAGGAGTTACTCCTGGCTATGTGCTCAGAAATCGCTCCTAGCTTGGGGGACCATATGGGACCATATGGGACGCTGTTCCTCCCTCCCTCCCTTTTTTCTTCCTTTTTTCCTCTAGTACAGGAATCAGATTCAGTACTTTACACATATAACACATGTGCTCTGCTACTAAGCTCTGTCTCTCAGTTTTCAATTTTCTGTCGACTTAAATGTCCTCGTATTGTTTGTGAGTATCCTACTTATCGTCTGCATATTAATCTTTTGTCATTTATTTGCATTGCATTTTTCCAGTTTTTTTGGATTATTTCTTCCTTATTTTTTAGTATCTTTGGAGGAATAGATCCTCATGCAACCCAGTTTATCACATTGGTTAGTATTTTTATTGGATACTGTTAAAACTATCTTTGCTTATTCAAGGTGACAAAGACAATGATCTAGCTTTTCTTCTATTAAACACTGATTGCTTTATCTTTGCCTTTAGATTGTCCCTCCTCCTAGCATTTTTTTTTTTTGTGTGTAGGATATGAGTGGGTCACTATAATACATACATTACATGGATATTTAGGTGAGGCATCACCATTTATTAATTAATTTATTAATCCGTTCTCCACCGCATTGCAGTGTCAGCTTTGTCATAAAGCAGTTCACCCAGTATGTGGGGAATAATTTCTAGAGTTGAATCTATTTTCTTCTGTTCCACAAAAGGCTCAACCAACACCAACCAGCTTGGTGAGTCTTTAGAAAATGATTTTAGTAACACCATTGTGAGCAATAACAAATTGATCACAAATTGACCTTTATCTATCATTTGATAATTCCATTTGTCTTTTTGTTGTAGTAAGCAATATGAAGTAAATGTCTTTATGCCTGCCAAGGCAGCAATTCTGGGGATGAAATTGGAAAGGCACACTGGTGGTGGGACTGGTGTTGGAACGATGAACACCTGAAACAACTGTATTTTGAACTCTGTAAATCACAGTGCTATAAAATTAAAAAATTCTATTCTGTTCCCCAATCATTCCACTCTTTTGCAAAGTTGCTGTCTTAATGATTACAGCTATATAATAGGCTTTGTTAAATTCTCCAGTTTCTTCTGTAAGGTGATGACTTCAGTCAATTTTTGTGCTTGCTGGCTGTTTCAGTGGAGTTCATATTACGTCATTAGTATGCTTTCTAATGTCTACCATATGCATCCTTTAACCAGCTGACTAAAATACTGGCTTAACCCACTTTATTTGATTTGATTTTTTTTGTTATTGTGCTTGTTTTACCTGGCCTTGTCAGGAATGCGGTGGGGAGCAGGGCCACATGTGTTGTTGGGGAGCCGTATGGTGCTGGAGATCAAACTGAGGGCTCTGTGTGTGCAAAGGAGTGCTTTGCCACTTGATCCACCCTTCAACCCTTGTTTAATTCATTTAATCATCAAGTGAATCTACTTAGGTTCTCTGCCCTTTTAATGGATTTTCCTATTTATTTACTTAGGAAACAAGATGATTTTATGGTACATAAGCAGTAGCTCACGCTTAAAATCATTCCTCCCTTTTAGCGCACCAATCACTGCAGTGTGCAACAATCAAATATTTAATTCAGATGTATATATTTAATTGAACTGATGTTTAATTTTCTCATTTGTAAGTTATCAGCTGTTTTGTTTATTATGTCCAGCTCTGTAGATGCCATGTTTGGGAATTAGTTTGCTTCAAAAAAGATGAAATAGGAATAGTGAAATAAAAATAAGATGCATTCCATCTGGAAGAATGAATCATCTATGCTTGACATTTCAGGCAATGATCTTTGTTGCTAACAACTGTTATTGTCTTGTTAGAAGAAATTTCTCAATTTACTGCCTGCCTTTACCTTTTCATTTTATGTTGGTGCAGTTGGAGGGAAAGTGCAAGGTTTTAAAATAAAATAATTACTGTCTTTCTCGAAGTTGATTAATTCTTGCTTTATACATTTTCTTTGGGGAATGGAGCATAGGATGGGGATGAGAAATAGCAGTGTGTTTACCCAGTCACTGCATGTTCCACATTTCCAGAGGAAATGTGGTCACCTGGCATGGTGCATTATTTCAAATTGACATGGTCTTAGGGATTTTAAAATACATAGTCACTATAATAGTACTGGGAAACATCTTTCCTAAGTTACAGTAAGAAAGCAGGGCATGGAGAGATAGCAAAACGGCAAGTGTACATTCTTCGCATGAGTCCTGGACTCGATCGTTGGTACTTTAGTGTCCCTTGAATACCACCTTTGAAGAATATGAGGAGTGCATTGGGAGAAGCCATCTGAGCATTGCTGGGCGTTACCCCTCAAACTAAAAAGGCTTAAGAATTAAAGTCAGATCAGGTCCCATGATCAGAGATGTCTTCATGTTGGCTGCATGAGTGTTCTCACCACCTCCTTGGAAATAATAAATGGTGGGCTCTTGGGGTGCATGTTTGGTTCAGAAATTGGAATTGCATGCGAGTTCTAACTACACTTCTTTCATTTTCATAATAAATATAGCATATCATTTATAATGTGATTTTACTGGAATTAAAATTGGACAGTTAAGAATTACCTAATTATGTTTGCAAAATTAGAAAAATTAATTACATTTGCTTTGGTAACTGATAGCAGTTCATTTATGTAACCAATCTTTAGTTAGAAGGTCTGTGTTAGAGGACCTTTCTACCTGAATAACCTGGTAGCAGCCATTATTAAACAGGTAGTTATTAAATACTGATTGAGCTGCAAACACTGTAAACAGTGGGTCTGTGAGATGACTGGTTCCAGCTACCTCGAGTTTTCCCACTATTGTGTGTTTTGGTCTTAGAATTCAGTAAATCTGCACACCGTAATAACAAAAGCATATGCATTGCCCTGAGTCTTCTAAGCTTTCGTCCTCTAATGAGTAAATTGATTTTGGGGAATCTGGCTGGATTTGACCTTTTGGAATCTCTGTGGAGATCTCACAGCATATCCTGTGTGAAAGTATGAGGGGTCTTTCATAGGAGTGTCACAAAAACAAGCATCCACAATGAATGTGCCATCATATTCCCTTTATATCATTTTTAATTCTCAGTTTTGCCATTGGTTGGAAAGTAACACCTGGCTATCAATGAACTATGACTGTACTTGATAAAAGACTGTACTTGATATACATATATGTATATATATATATATATATACATACAGATGTGTATAGATAGCTAGAAGGGCAAGAAGATTAGGAGCAGGTAAGTTAGGTATCCTTTTCTTTGATTATTAGTTACCCTCTCATCACCTTCATGTCTCCTCTGCCTCAGTTGTCCTTTCTCCAAAGCACCTCTGGGCTTATTTCATCAGTAGTTCTGTTCTTCCCCCAGTCCCTGTCTACTCTTTTCTACCATCTTCAACCCTTATAGGGATCATACTTGACATGGAGCATTATTGGGGATCGAGCTCTTGGCCATATGCCTGTAAGGCAGGCTCTGTATGAGTGAGCTGCACCAAGCCTCTATATCTTATTCCTGATACACCCAGGATTGATTTGAGGACTACTTTTGCCACTGAGCTTGGGAATGGACATTCTTATTAGTGCTCAGGGGACTACATGGTGCTAAGTATCAAACCCAGGACCCCTGCACAAAGTGTATGATCAGCCCTTTGAGCTTGCTCTTGAGCCTAGACACCTTTTAGGCCAGTATCTAAATTTCTTCTCTCTCTCTCTCTCTCTCTCTCTCTCTCTCTCTCTCTCTCTCTCTCTCTCCCTCCTCTCTTTCTCTCCTTTCTTTCTCTCCTCTCTTTCTCTCCTCTCTTTCTCTCCTCTCTTTCTCTCCTCTTTCTCTCCTCTCTCTCCTCTCTCTCTCTCTCTCTCTCTCTCTCTCTCTCTCTCTCTCTCTCTCGCTACTATCTCTGCTTATAACCATTCCTTCTGGTTTGTTCCTCCGATGTTTTGAAGCCAGGAGAATTTTTGCTGAGATGCAAATGAAGGAACCTAGGGGATGTCTCTCAGTAGACACTTCCTTGATGATGGGAGTTTGACTTAGAACCTAAAGCAGACCAGGCAAAGGAATGCCACTCCTATACAAAGCTGGCGCCTTCACAGCATTGAGGAGACAGTGTCCAAGAAAGACCACTGTTGCTTTAAACCTGATTGTCACTCGCTTGTAGGAATGCCTGCAAAATGAGGCCTCTTTATTTTATGGCAGCTAAACGCTTACTTTAATCCAAATTCAAGTATGCTGTGCCTTGTTTCTTGGCCTGCTGAATTTGAAAAGCTTCTTCTGCCATTTGTATTTAACAGTTTGCTCCTTTAAAAGCTTTTCTCTCATGTTCAGTTTACTCTGTTGTGCTTGTTTTGTTCAAAAGATGCTCCTTTGTGAGGCTGATCAATATTATGCCCAGGGTAATGGTGATCTTTGAGGAGTTGGAATCTCCCACATATGACAGACTGCAGGTGCAGGGTGAAACGGTCATTGAAAAGCATGCACTGACCAAGATTACATGCTAGGGCGCATCCTAAAGATGACCCAGTTCACACAGGCAACAGTTACTCATTAGTTCACCACTTGCCTTTTGCCCAGTCTTTGGCCCACAGATCCTATTGGAGCTTGTTTTATCCTTCCGTTGCTAATCAGAGATTAGACCTGACCACAGAAAGCTGTTCAGCTGGAAATAGACCAATTAGTATAAGTGATGGTGAAGAAAGGTGTGAAAATGGTATTCTGTAGAAGTTTAATTTAGTGTGCGTTTAGAATTTTAAACAAGACAGTGTCCCCTTTGTCCCAGATCATACAGGCATGATTGTGATAAAGGCCCTTTGTTGTCAGTATTTTCTGCTCTATTTCTTACAGCTCATGCTTGTTATTAATATATGCAATTCATATTATCGGCTCAGTAAGATCTTGGGGCACATTTCTGTCCTGTTTATAATTTTAAAAAGGTTACATTTAAACTCTGAGCTTAACAAATTGGGGTGCTATTTTTGTGAATTTTCCTGAGTACATGTGTTTCCTGATAGTTCTCCTGCGTTGCTTGATGATTGTTGTCTCCCTCCAGTGCTTGGTACCACACTCTAAGGGCCTTCTCAATGCAAGGCTTGTGCTCTTTTGCTTGAGCTGGACTTCCAATTCCTGCCATGTTCACTTACTTTGAAAATTTTCTGCCATGTGTTTGTGATATTCAAGGGTACAAACTTCTTCATTCATAGATTGTTATTTTGTTGTAGACTATTGTATTCTACAGTCAGGGTGGGGGAAGCACAGCTTATTCAGTTAGGGCTTGTGTCTGCCAGAGGAGAGCCCCTGCAGACTCCCAGGGTGAAAGTTACAGTGTCTGGGGGCTGGAGTGATAGTACAGCAGGGAGGTAGCCTGCCTTGCATTACAGCCAACCCGGTTCAACCCGTGGCACTGTATATGGTCCACTGAACCTGCTAGGAGGGATTCTGAATGTAGGGCCAGGAGTAACCCCTGAGTACCATCTCCAGGTTTGTCCCCCAAACTAAGCAAAAAATAAAAAAGTTACAGTGCCTTTGCTGGATTCATTATTTTACCACTCTCACTTTTGATTGAAAATTTCATGGAGATGGGATCAAGTTCCTTCCTGTCTAGAATTCTCTTAACCATAAGTATCTAATCACAACTTGCTAGTTTAAATTATATGTTGTTGTTTTTTGTCTTTTGAACCTAAGCCAAACTTGAAGTTGGATTTTAGCATGCAGTAAAGTTATTTTTTAAGCCATTGTTTCTTGTCCAAATAATTAAAAAGACAAAAGTATTGAAAATCCATATACTTCTCGTGGTTGTATTAAATGGTTTGAATTAAAAAAAAAACGTTTGGAGGGGCAATTATGCTGATTTAAATTAGTCAGAGAGAGAGAGACAACACTCATCTCTGGGTTTTAAGAAAAATTATAGGGCCCGGAGAGATAGCACAGCGGTGTTTGCCTTGCAAGCAGCCGATCCAGGACCAAAGGTGGTTGGTTCTAATCCCGGTGTCCCATATGGTCCCCCGTGCCTGCCAGGAGCTATTTCTGAGCAGACAGTCAGGAGTAACCCCTGAGCACCGCCAGGTGTGATCCAAAAACCAAAAAAAAAAAAAAAAAAAAAAAAGAAAAATTAAAGGCATTAAAATAATTCCCAGAGTTGAGGGCTGGAAGGAACAGCTCAAGATATGAAGCTCACCACAAAGCTTTTCCTGACTCATTTAAATCAGCATAATAGATTCCATGTTCATCCATGTATAGGAAATTTTCATGACTTCATCTCTCCTGATGGCTGCATAATATTTCATTGTGTATATGTACCACTGTGTCTTTAGCCATTCATCTGTTGAAGGGCATCTTGGTTGTTTTGAGTCTGGCTATTGTAAAAAGTGCTTCGATGAATATAGGTGTGAGGAAGGGATTTTTGTATTGGATTTTTGTGTTTTTAGGGTATATCTCTTAAGAATGGTAAACATTCCTTTGAATGTAATTTCCCTTTTTGATCTTGCTGCTTTCAGTATTCTATCCCTATCTGTGGGATTCATCATTGTGACTAGGATGTGTCTTGGGTGCTTTTCTTTGGATCTCTTTTAGCTGTTACTCTTTGGGCATGCAGGATATTGATGCATGCACTCTTTATCTCTGGGTGTTTCTCTGCAATGATATTCTTGACTATTGATTCTTCATTGGGATTTTCTTCCTGGGTCGCTGGGACTCCAGTGATTCTTAAGTTGTTTCTGCTGAGTTTATTGAAGATTTCTATTTTCATCTGTTCACATTCTTTGAGAATTTTTTTCCATTGTCTGATCATTTGCTTTAAGGTTCTTTTTCAATCTCTTCTGTTGTATTGTTATGCATCACATCTTCCAGCTTACTGATTTTGTCCTCATCCCCTTTTACTCTATTGGAAAGACTTTGTAGTGAGGTTTTCATTTCACCAACTTTGTTTTTCAGTTCTGTTATTTCAGTTTGGAGCTTTCTCATTTCTATTTTCATATACTCTTGATTCTTATTTGTGATACTTTTTGTTCAGCTCAATCCATGCTCCCTTCCCTCCCCTCCCCTCCCCCTCCCCTCCCCCTCCCCTCCCCCTCCCCTCCCCTCCCCCCTCCTCCCCTTCCCTTCCCTTCCTTTCCCTTCTCCTCCCCTCCCTTTCCCTCCCCTCCCTTCCCCTCCCCTCCCCTTTCCTTCCCCTCCCCTTCCTTCCCCTCCCCTCTCCTCCCCTCCCCTCTTCTCCCCTTCCCTCCCCTCCCCTTCCTTTCCCTTCCCTTCCCTCCTCTTGTTACTTCTATGTGCTCAGAAATTGCTCCTGGCCTGGGGGACCATATGGATCACTGGGGATCAAATCAAGATCTTTTATGGAGCAGCCACATGCAAGGCAAGCGCCCTACCACTGCGCTGCCATTGGACCCCTAATCCATGCTTTCTTTGAGTTTTATGAGGATCCTCCATATTTCTTCTCTAAAGTCCCTATCTGAGACTCTAAATAGGTGCCTTTTGGGTCATTAGAGCTGTATGCATCGTGGAAGGCTGCATTGTTTTTTCCATTGTCACACTTGCAGTGTGGTGTTTTCTATCTGTTTTGCTGGGGTTCATTGGTGAGGAGATGTCTGCAGCCACATACTCCTTTTGCTCCGCTGTACGTGGGCGAGGTTTGCTCACCTCCTTTGACGTGATTTGCGCGGGTTGGTTCCAGTGTGGGCAGCTTTGGGTCTGGATGGCAGCCGCATTGAAATCTGCAGGCAGTGATCAGCTTGCCAGATTTCTTTTTTTTTTTTTAAATAATTATCTTTATTTAAACACCGTGATTACAAATATGATTATAGTTGTATGATTACAGTCATGTAAAGAACACCCCCCTTCACCAGTGCAACTCTCCCACCACCAGTTTCCCAGATCTCCCTCCTCCCCACCCCCCCCCCCCACACCTGTACTCGAGACAGGCTTTCTACTTCCCTCATTCATTCGCATTGTTATGATAGTTTTCAGTGTAGTCATCTCTCCAACTGCACTCATCACTCTATGTGATGAGCTTCATGTCATGAGCTTGTCAGATTTCTTACTCTCATCTCTTTCATCTCTTGCAATATTCCTGTGGAACAGTTTTTTTTTTTCTTGTCACAGTCCTTCTTCACAGATACCACTTACTGTAGACAGTTGGGTTAGTTTCCCCGTGGGAAAGAATGAGAGTGACCTTGAGTGGGTGCAGACCCTCAGCTGGCTATGTGGGTTCAGATCTGCTAGTGTCTCTTATGAGTCTTTTCTAATGGAAAAGCCCCAAGCTTCTGCTCATTCAGAACCTCTTTAGAATGGGTCAGTTCCTGAGACTAGCTCATCTCTGCTAAGTGTAACACTTCCTTTATGCTAGATGATTTTATCCCTAAGAAGCTCAATGTCTCCTGAACATGACGGCTCTTTCAGTGAAACCGTGTCCTTTTTTCTTATAGATTGCTCAGAGGTCTGCACATTTGTGTCACAATACTATGCCTTTAACCCACTTGCCATTTAGTTGACTCATGAATTATGAAGGAAATTTTGCACTGTTTTTAAAGAGTGCTGGATTGACCCTCTCTTTTTCTTCTAGGGCCACACCCTTTTGTGTTTTGGGGGGTACCATGTGGTACACAGAATTGAATGTAGGACTTCAACATATGCAAGGCAGGTGCTTGCCCACTGAGACACATCCTGTGCTTTTGAGATATTTTTTTTGACTGTGTTTATCTCTAAAGTCTCCAAAGTCATGCTCTGTTGTCACCTGTATGCTGTGTCATTTGTTGTAACATGTTATCTTCATGCCTTCCATCTCTTCCCTTGTTTCAATGATAAGTGATAAGGGGTGAGAAGGGGGTGGAGAAAGAGAGAGATAGGGAGGGAGGGAGGGAGGGAGGGAAGGAGAGAGAAAGAGGGAGGCAGAGAGAGAGAGAGAGAGAGAGAGAGAGAGAGAGAGAGAGAGAGAGAGAGCACAGTCATCCAAGTTCCTGGAGGGTAGAGACCATGTTTGCTTTGCAGCACTGCTCAGTCCACAGTAAATGGCCCAAGGTACACAGTAGGTACCTGAATATATTTCAGGTATGTCACAGAGGCAACCAATGAAATCATGGGGCCATAGTTAACCAAAACCAACTTCTTTAGTGTTCTCTTTCAAGGTGGGGCGCGAGGAAAGGAATAGAGATTTTGACTAGATTCTTGGAACTTTTTGGTCAAGCTAATAGTGTGAACAATAATTTTTGGATGTTTTTAATTCAGGTACAATACAGTGAGCTTTTTAAGGACTATCTTTGTGATAGGGGTATTCCCAGGTAGCTTGGGAGTTCCTTTCAGGGATGCTCAGGTACCAGATGCTGAGGTGCCAAAGATAGAACCCCAGAGCTCCTGAGTGAAAGCTGGACTTTAGATTTTTGAGTCATCTTTCCAGTCCTTAAAAGTAGTATTTTATATATATATTTTTTAAAGTGTTCAAACCACAACCTTGGAGAAGAAATTGACCAGCCGACAGGGAAAAGTTTTACTTAGCTACTTATAGAGATATTTTCTATCTTTTCTGAGATGTTGCTGGAACAGAGTTAGTATGATTTACAATTTGATTTTTCTTAGGAACAAACATTTTTATTAGGAAGCATAGAAATGGTGCAGTGGGTACGGCATATGCCTTGTACACAGTACACAGACCCGAGCTTGACTCCCTGCATCTAATAGAGAGCCCTAAGCATCACCAGGAGTTATCCTTGAGCAGAGCTGGAATAAGTCCTGAGCACAGCTGTTATGACCTAACCCCCCCAACCCTGAGTTTAGTTGCATTTGCAGGCAAGAAGATCTAGATTTGATCTATCACCTATCACCAAGTATGACTTTCAACATCAAACTGCAAAACATTCTTGTTTTAAATAATACTATAATCTAGATGGGATCTAAGATATCAGTAGAAACACTTTGATTCTCATCCCAAGGATTTCACATATGTGAGGCATGGTGAGGTGACTAGCATGACATGTCAAGTTTACACAACTCCAGGTCTTCTTTGACAACCTGATAGACTTAGAACCATTTTCAAAGTGACTTCTTCACTGGGAGCATTTTCACAGAGAGAGAAAATATTCACTTAGGGAGGAAATATTGTCTGAAGTTAATTTGAAAAGAGCTTATTTTCAGTTGAGTTTTTAAAAATTGGATGTAAATATTTTTCTTTTTCTTTTTTTCTTTTTTTTTTTTTTTTTTGGTTTTTGGTTTTTGAGCCACACCCAGCGGTGCTCAGGGGTTACTCCTGGCTGTCTGCTCAGAAATAGCTCCTGGCAGGCACAGGGGACCATATGGGACACCGGGATTCGAACCAACTACCTTTGGTCCTGGATTGGCTGCTTGCAAGGCAAATGCCGCTGTGCTATCTCTCCGGGCCTGTAAATATTTTTTCTTTTGGGCCAGATCTCATAGTGTTCTGTAGTCATTCCCAGTAGTGGCATACATTGCAGGGGATTGAAGCTGGGCCTCTTGCTTCTAAGGTCTGTCTGTACTCCAGCCTGTTGAGTTTTTTCTCAAATAATTCTAATGAAAATATTTTATATCCTTTCTTTTCTTAAACAAATTTTGATTTATTTGAATTTAAGAGAATAAATAATAATTAAAAGGGAAATAGTCATTGGCTCAGTTTAAACTATTTTCGAAGCGACAGAGGAACTACTTTGTTCTTCTTTCATTGAACAAATACTTCAATTTCCTAAGTTATATGTCAATTAATAGTTTGGAAAGAGATGTCATTTTGTTTTTCTGTTTGCCATTGCCTAAGTGTTTTATCTCCCAGAAAGTATTTTTACTAAAATGCAAAATGTTGTGTTTTTAAATATTTCAGATTTAATATGTTAAAAATAATCTTTAAAAGATGGTTGGGCTGGTGCCGGAGAGATAGCATGGAGGTAAGGCGTTTTCCTTTCATGCAGAAGGACGGTAGTTCGAACCCCGGCATCCCATATGGTCCCTGTTGCCTGCCAGGGGCGATTTCTGAGCGTAGAGCCAGGAGTAACCCCTGAGCACTGCCAGGTGTGACCAAAAAACCAAAAAACCAAAAAACCAAAAAACCAAAAAAAAAAAAAAAGATGGTTGGGCAATTGCTTTGTCATTTCTTTCATATGTTTTAATTAAAAAATTTAAATTAGAACCTGGAGAGATAGCACAGTGGCGTTTGCCTTGCAATCAGCAGATCCAGGACCTAAGGTGGTTGGTTCGAATCCTGGTGTCCCATATGGTCCCTGGTGCCTGCCAGGAGCTATTTCTGAGCAGACAGCCAGGAGTAACCCCTGAGCACCGCCAGGTGTGGCCCAAAAACCAAAAAAAAAAAATTTTTTTTTAAATTATAGCACTGTGATTTACCAAGTTATTCATAAAATAGTTATTTTAGGCATAATATACTTATTTTAGTTAAATGTTCCAACACCAGTCTCACCACCAGTAAGACTTCCTTTTCACTAGTGTCCCCAATTTCTCCTACCATTCTAGCTTGTCCGCTTGCGGCACAAATTTACTTTATGTTGTTTGTTACAGCACAAAGGCAAATGGAATTATCAAAACTTAAGTCAACAAGAGTCCATTTGAAATAATAGTTCTATCTCTCCATAGTGTTGCTAAAATCAGTGTTTAAGGACTTACAGCACTGTGGTTGGTGCTAGTGGAGCCTTATATTTACTGAGCTTAGTAGATTTCTATGTAACTTTCTCATCAGATTTCCATTGATAGTACTGGGCTGACACTACTATAAAATTTTGAGGTGTCCAGGATCTCTAGATCTGAAACTAATTTGGTGGCTTGATAATTCGATAAGGTTAAGTGGTGGAGCTAGGCTGTTGTTGTTGGAAGCTGTAGGGTAGGTTTTGGGCTGCCGTGGTTTATGTAGAAAGGGGTTCTGTCCCATTCATTCAGAGAAGGCCCCAGAGGGATCAGACCTGACTGGGAAGAGTTGTCTGCCATCCTTTCCTTTAGGAGTTTGGTAGAGGAGCTGGGCTGTTTTTTGCTGGAAAGATGGCCTACCTTTCATATTTTTAAGTGAAATATTTTTCTTTTTCAGGTGTGTTTTGAAGGCTGTACCTGATAGTGCTTAGAGATCCTGGCTCAGTACTTGGGGATTACTTCTATTGGTACTTGGAGCAATGCACGATCGAATCCAGGCCATCTGCATGCAGGACATGTGTTCCATGCAAGCTACCCATATCGGGCTCTGGTTTTTTTTTTTTTTTTTTTTTTTCCTTTAACATAGAAATTGAAGATTAAATAAATTGAATGTTTGGATTTGTCTTTTGGATGGTGCTCAGGGCTTACTCCTGGTTTTGTGCTCAGAGCTCACTCCTGGAGGGGTTTGGAGGGACCATCTGGGATGTTCGCGATCAAACTCTAGTCAGCCGCATGCAAGGCAAGCGGCCTGACCACTGTACTCTCTCTTCCCAAACTTTGTAAAGATTCGTTTCTTTGAAGATAGATGAATAAGGTTTGGCTCGTTTTTCTGCTGGAGAAAATATTGTCACAGTAGTTGTATTTTTCTCCCCTTTGATGTTTGTTGTTTGTGAGTTCTCTTTTAAATCCTCTCAAAAGTCTCATAGGTTTTTTTTTGAAGTTGTTTGAAGTTGTTAAACAGGAAATATGAATGCATAAGAAGATACACCTATGAATGAATTTAATTAATCTGTTTAAAATCTTACGTCTGCTGGCAACTTGTCTTTTACCCAGCCATGAATGATGAATGGAACTAGGTCTGTGTATCTTGTTCATTTGTAATGCCCAAATACCCTTGATCTTAAACCACGGATTGTTTACATGGAATGTGATTATTTTCAATTAACTTCTGAGAATTATTGAAGGCATTTTGTAACTGTTTTCAATTTATTGAATGCACATTGTTAGCCATTTGCTTGATGCCAAGCATTACGTAGCCTGGAGGGGAATAGTGAGGAGAATGAACATCGCTATGCCAGTATGCCAGAGTGGAAGGTAGACTTGTGCAAGAAAGGAAGAGGGGGCAAGTACTACCTCTAAACTGAAATGAAGTCAGCTGCCATCAAATACCAAATCGAGGGCCAGGGGCTCATGCTGGAGACATGCTTTTTATACAGGGAACCTGGGTTCAATTTCCAGTACAAAACAATCCCTGAGCACCACTAGATTTGGCACCCCTCTCCGACTCACTCAGAATGTACATCTTCTTTAAAAAGACATATTTTAACAGAGTTGATAGTACAGAAGATTCATTAGGAGACAGGCAGGAGGAAAAACTTTAAAATCCCAACCTGTGTTACCACTGATCAAAAAATCTATTTGAAATGCTTACAGAATCTAAGGGTTGGACTTGCTAGGATGGGTCATCCTCAGATTTCATCCCCGGCCTCTGGTTGCCACTAGTAACTCTAACAAAAGTAGTTCTGTCTCAAGGAGAGAATGATGTTCATCATTTGATGATGTCTAGGAGATTAAGTTTTCATCTGTTTCTTTGAACACTGATTTATAGGGCCTTCGTTTTTCCCAGACATTTGATCTTATACCTCTGTTTATTGCATTTTGAGGTATTGCTTTTTGTTTCCCCCCATACAATAGGAAATAGAATTCATCAACAGAGGATTCTCTGGTTCTTTGAATTCAATCTGGTAGTTTTGGTTATAAACCATTCAGGGTTTTATTGATGGGCTGAGCCATTACTTTCTTTATTCTCAGACTCTTTTTGTTTGCTTGTTTGTTTGTTTTTTTGGATCACACCTGGCAGTGCTCAGGTTACTCCTTGCTCTGTGCTCAGAATTTGCTCCTGGCAGGCAGGGGGAACCATATGGGATGCCAGGATTCGGTCTGCTTACAAGGCAAATGCCCTACTGCTGTGCTATCTCTCTGGCCCCTCAGACTCTCTCTCTTTTTTTTTTTTTTTTCCTCTTCAGGGTACTAAAGTTGAATTTTTCTGACCTTACTTTAGTTCTGTTATGCTTGGGTGCTTCTCTGTGAGACATTGTTTTACTTGGGGGCCCCACACTGAATGGTGCTAACAACTCTTCGAAGTTTTGTGCACAGGTTGGATACCACTGCAGTGTCCAGGGGGCCATCTGGTGTTGGGAATTCAGCTCTCAGCCTCACACATGCCAGGCAAGCTCCACACCAGTGAGCCATCTCCCGTATGAAATTGAAACCTCCTCACTGGGGATCTGCATTCAGACTGAAATCAGAGAGGATTTTAACTTGAAGTTTCATCCATAAACAAACTCAAGTGACCATAAACAAGCTTAAGTTGATGTTGCTGTTTAAAGCCTTTGATCCCTTTAATGGCAAAGGTTTTTATACAATTGATTTATTCCCAGGGTCTAGTGTAGTATCTGGTTCTGGTGGGCTCTAGTAAAGTTTTGTTGATGAAATAAGTGAATGAAATATTATTAAGAGCTTATTAATATCTAACAAGATTAGGTGCTTGATTTCCTTTTATCTTTGTAAATGTTCTGGCATGCTCCCCCAAATTATTCAGGTATATATCTTAAAACATAGCTTATTAGTTCCATGAAATTCTCTAGTTTGGCACAGATAATCCTGAGCCTTAACGGGCCCTTTGTACTGTCTGCCTGACAGAAAACAAAACATTGTTTATACGGAAGTAGTAGCCCCTCCAGAATGCTGGTCATAAGCATTAGGGTTACTGTTAATTACCCTTTTTTGTGAAATCCTGGGTTTGGTTTTAGTATTGAAGATTATGAATTAGACTTATCATCCTTTGACTTCTTGAACAGGATGAGGTATGTCCCTTTTAGCTATCTCCCTGGCCTCCTGAAAATTATTTTATTTTGATTTATTTTTTGGTGTTTGGGCCACACCTGGCACTGTTTAGGACTTACTCCTGGCTCTTTACTCAGGAACCACTCCTGAGGTATTATATAGGGTGCCAGTGATTGAACACTTGTTGGTTTCATGCAAGTACCCTACCCTATTTGGACTATCTCTCTGGCCCTGATGTAGAATTTTATAATAAGCATTATTTGAGAATTAATTTATATTTTGAGGAACTAAAAAGCAATACTCTTTGATAGTGACAGATTATTTCCAAAAAGGTGTGGAAATATATGTCTTAAACAATAAGCAGTGACATAATGGCATAAGTCAATAAAAGCAACAGTGCTCTGGAGAGACTTCAGCAGAGAACAGTTAGCCGTCTGCTGGTGTCGGGGCTATCCATCCAGCTTATCTGGCCTCCTGTTTTTGTTCTTGAAGGTAGTCAACCTTTTCAACTCTCCATTTCTCCATGGATGTTATTACCCTGTTCTAAATAGGTTTATTACTGGTAGTACTTGGATTAGCATATCTAGACATTTTTGAAATTTCATTTAGACATCACTGAATCCTTTTTTTTTTTAATATAGAAAGGCAGTATCTTGGATTTAGCTTATCACTGGGCTTTTTATTGTTGAATAGTTCAACCCAAATTTGTGTCCTGTGACCTTGGAGGGTTATTTTTTCCTTTATTTTTTAAAATTAGTTAGATACTTTATTTATACACTGTGGTTACAAAATTGTTCATAATTGAGTTTTCATCATACAATGTAAACCCTCTTCACCAGTGCCTATTTCCCACCACCAGTGCCCCCAGTTTTCCTCCCTTCCATTCTCCTGTCTGCCTCTGGGGAAGGTATTTTACTTCTCTCTCTTTCTCTTTCCCTCTCACTCTCTCTTCCTCACTCTCCCTCCCTCCCTCCCTTTTTTTCCTTTTAGACACTGAGGGAGAGGAAGAGACATAGAATAATCTCACTCATTTGTGGGATATAAGGAAAAAAGATAGTATGGCAAGAATATCCAGACACAGAGACAAAGATCAGGAGGACCATTTATTGGTAGGAAACATGCCACAAATAGTGGAGCAGCGCAGTTAAGCTCGAGAAGGGTCCAATATGATAATGAAAACGATAGTTGAAAACTTTCTACTCTGGACAAGGACTGGGTGCTGAAAGGAGATAAAGTAATATGCATGGTACCCCTTCATTAACAGTAGTAAGGGTCATCTTTATAAGAATTTGTTAAAGAGATTTTATTTTCACTGAAGTCAATAGAATATCTAGTTTATTTGTTCACTCTTCATGTCAAAATTGTTCACAGCTTTAAGCTTTTCCAATAATTCTTTTACCTTTCTCCACAAAAGAAAACCGAATGAAGTTTTAAAAAAGTGGAAGTTACTTTCTGAATAATAAAATGAAACATTTTCTCTAGTATTCATTTACTTTAGGTAAACCATGTACTTATGTGACTTTATGATTTCATTATTCCTTTCAGCTCCTAAAGTTTCTATTACTAGCCTTTTTATATATGAGGACTTAGAGAACTTTAATAAAGTTAATAAAATTAATTAATTAATTAAATTTAATAAATTTCCCAGTGCCACAGTGGAGCCAGAATTCAAACTCAGTATTGTCTGACTCTTAAATTCATATTCTTAATGATAAGTTGAGCCATCTTTTTGTTTTTTGGCTGCCCAGCTTTCTCTGCAACATTACTTTCCATGTCCTCCATGGGAATGTTGCTTCTAAAGGACAGCCTCTGAAATTTATTCAGAATTGCCTTTTGAAGATCTGGGAAAAAAAAATTCCATTTATATTAGAGATAGAAAAGATAGTAGCTACAGCTGTGACAATTGTTAGAATCTTGGCACCAGCTTTGCCCCCTGAGCACTGCCAGATGTGGTTCCTGAGCAGAGAGTCAAGTGTGTTCCCTAACTAGAGAGCCAGGGGTAGCCCCTGAGTACTAGAATGTACCCCCCCCCCAAAAGGAAAATATTTGTGCATTGATCCCTTATGCTTACAATGACTGAGAATAGAAAAGAACACAGAAGTTTTTCTCTTTTTCCCAGTTGTGGAGGCCCCATTTGGTCATGCTTATGAGCTCTGCAGTACCAGATATCAAATCCAAGGCCTCAGACATGCAAGGCATGTACTTCCTTTTCAATTCCAAAACCTAAACCTTTTGCTTAGACTTTTAGGCTTGGAAGAAGAGAGGAATAAATAGCCAATATAATCACACAGATTATTTATATCTTGGTTTGCTCACATAGATTTAATGCTTGCTTAAGAAGTTCAGAGACAAATCACATAATCTCTGCTGCCAAGCAAAATTAGCTTATACTATCCTATAAGACACTGAGGGAATTGAACTAAAACAGAAAGAAAACGTGTAGAGCAAGAAGTGACTTGAGATGCGTCTGGCGGAGAAGAGCTGACTCAGTTATGACAGTTACATTTCACCTGAGGTAGAGAGGCAGGCACTGAGGAGGGGTGAGGGGTATTTGTGGAAAAGCAAGTAGTTTAGTTTGAACAGTAAGTGCTTGAGTTGCAGTTGGAATTCCAGGCAGTTAGACTCCAGAATTTGCAGAATTTTGTTGAATTCTTGCATCCACACCACAATATTTATTTGTCTTCTAACTCTTTAGACTAGAACACGATGCATGAAGAGAGGAGTTGAGTTTATAGAGAAAGAAAGAGAGTGCTTAGGAGTTCCCTGGAAGGAGACGGTAAGGTGTTCCAAGTAAGAGGAATATGATATTTGATGGAAGGAGTTGACATGGGTGGGAGGTAAGAGGGGATTTGCACATACTTTGCTTCCTTTTAGGAGACATTGAAGTGATACTGTGAAAAACATTACCTCTGATAATGCTTAGTGAATTAAAGTGATGTTTTCAGGCGAATTTGTGTTCTAAAAGTGATTCAGTATTGTAGAAAGCAGACCTGCTCTCATCGAGATCCTTGTTTTTAAACTGATGAAGTTATATTTTCAAGAATGTATTGGTCAGGCATAGATCAAAAAATTTTTTTAAAATTAGTATCTTTATTTAAGCACTATGGTTACAAACATTTTTGTAGTTGGGTTTCAGTCATAAAAAGTACACTCCCTTTGGGGCCAGAGCTGTGGTGCAAGCAGTGAGGCATCTGCCTTGCCCGGGCTAGCCTAGGACTGACCATGGTTCAATCCCCCAGCGTCCTATATGGTCCCCCAAGCCAGAAACAATTTCTGAGCACATAGCTAGGAGTAACCCCTGAGCGTCACCGGGTGTGGCCCAAAACCCAAAAAAATATATGTATATATATATATATATGTATACACACACTCCCCTTAACCAGTGAAACCTTCCCACTAACTTTGCCCCCATCTCCCCTACCCCTGCCTGTCTTCGACGTAGGCATTCTATTTCTGTCACTCACTACCATTGTCATGATAGTTGTTGGTTGTAGTTATTTTTCTATATACTTACCGATCTTTGTGGTAAGCTTATATCACAGGCTGGTCCTTCTAGCCCTCATCTTTATTGTCTCTGGGTATTTTTCCCATACTGTCTTTTATTTTTCTTAAATCTTACAGGTGAGTGAAATTATTCTATATCTATCTCTCACCATCTGATTTATTTCACTCAGCATAATAGTTTTCATGTCTATCCATTTACAGGAAAATTTCGTGACTGTATTTTTTCTGATGGCTACATAATATTACATTGTGTAGATGTATCACAGTTTTTTTTAGCCACTCATCTGTTGTCAGGGTTGTTTCCAGACTCTGGCTATTGTAAATAGAGCTGCAATGAACATAGGCTTGCAGAAGGCATTTTTGTATTGTGTTTTTGTATTCTTAGGGTATATCCCTAGGAGTGGTATTGCTGGATCATATAAGAACTCAATTTCCAGTTTTTTGAAGAAATCTTCATATTGTTTTCCATAAAGGCTGAACTAGAAGGCATTCCTACTAGCAGTGAATGAGAGAGAGTTCCTTTTTCCCCACATCCCTCCCAGTGCTGATTGTTCTTGTTCTTTGTGATGTGTGCCAGTCTCTTTGGCATGAGATGTACCTCATTGCTGTTTTGATTTTCATTTCCCTGATGATTAGTGACGTAGAACATTTTCTCATGTGCCTTTTGGCTATCTGTATTTCTTCTTTGAGGAATTGTCTGTTCATTCTTCTCCCCAGTTTTTGATGGGGTTGTTTTTTTCTTGTTAAGTTCTGTTAGCACTTTGTACATCTTAGATTTTAGCCCCTTATCTGATGGGTATTGGGTGAATAGTTTCTCCCATTCTATGGGTGGCCTTTTTATTTTAGTCAGTATTTCCTTTGGTGCAGAAGCTTTTCAGTTTAATGTAGTCCAATTCGTTTATTTCTGCTTCCACTTGTTTGGACAGTGCTGTTTCCTCCTTGAAGATGCCTTTGGTCTCAGTGTCATGGAGTGTTTTACAACTACGTGTTCTTCTATATCCCTTATGGTTCTAGGTCTGATATCAAGGTCTTTAATCCATTTGAATTTGTGCATGGTGTTAGATGGAGTTTGCTTTGTAAGCATGTGGCTGACCAATTATCTCAACACCACTTATTGAAGAGGCTATCTTGCTCCATTTTTCATTTCTTGTCCCATTATCAAAAATTATTTGATTGTATGTCTGGGGAACATTCTCTGAATACTCAAGTTATTTCACTTATCTGAGGGTCTGTCTTTATTCCAATACCATGCTGTTTTAATGACTATTGCTTTGTAGTACAATTTAAAGTTGGGCAAAGTGATGCCTCCCATCTTCCTTTTCCTAAAGGTTGCATTAGCTATTCATGGTGTTTATTGTTCCAAGTGAATTTCAGGAGTGTTTGGTCCACTTCTTTGAAGAATGTCCTGGTTATCCTTAGAGGAATTGCATTAAATCTATACAATGCTTTGGGGGAATAATGCCATTTTAATGATGTTAATCGTCCCAATCCATGAACAAGCCAGTACTGTGACAAATAAGAGTGGTGAGAGAGGGCAGCCTTTTCTTGTAACAGTTTTAGAAGAAAGGCTTTTAGTTTGTCTCTATTGAGTATAATATTTGCCAGAGGCTTGTGGTAAATGGCCTTGACTATAATGAGAAAAGTTCCTTTCATTCTCATCTTGAGAGTTTTTATCATAAATGGGTGTTGGACCTTATCAAATGCTTTCTCTGCATCTACTGATATGATCATATGGTTTTTATTTTTTGTTTTGTTAATATGGTGTATTATGTTGATTGATTTATGTATGTTAAACCATTCTTGCATCTCTGGAATGAAACCTACTCAGTCAGATTGTATGAGTTTGTTGATGAGGTGTTGGATCCTAATTGCTAGATTTTGTTGAGGATCTTTACATCTGTACTCATCAGTGATATTGGTTTGTAGTTCTCTCTTTTTTTACAGCATCTCTGTTTTTGGTATCAGGGTGATGTTAGCTTTGTAAAAACTATTTGGGAGTGTTTCAGTTTCTTCAATTTACATAGCTTATAAAATTAGAAAGTGATCAACAAAATGAGCCAAAAATAGGAAATAACAAAGCCTAGAGCAGAAATCAAAGCATTAGAAACTGAAAAACAATCTGAAAGATTGATGAAAACAAAAGTTGGTTTTTGAAAAATAAAACAAAACAAAAAAACAAAATCTATAAACCACTAGCAAAACTCCCAAAGAAAGGGAGAAAAGCTTAATAATCCACATTAGAAATGAAAAGGGAAAGGTCACTACAGATACTCCAGAAATTCAAAGGGTAATCAGACTACTTTGAGAAACTCATTGCCACAAAGAAAGAGAACTTACCTGGAAGAAATGGATAAATTCTTGGACTTTTATAATCTTCCATGGTTGAACCAGGATAAACTAGCATATCTAAACAGATCCATCACTATAGAGAAAATTAAAATGGTAATCAAAAGTCTTCCCCAAAACAAATGCCCAGGTTCAGATGGATTCACTAACGGATTTTTTCAAATCTTTAAATTGGACCTACTACCAGTCCTTTTCAGTCTCTTCCAGGAATTTGAAAACATAAAATTAGATTTATAAAGCAATAGGGTTCAATTCTGTTTAGTTGATGCTTTTTATAAGCTCCCATCTGTGTAGAGTTCATTTTTGTTTACTCACCTTTATCAGCTATAAGTGGGGGGAAATGTTTACAGTATAAAAATGAAATAATTTGGTTTAAGTATTTGGTGGTTTTATTTATTCAAAAGACATATTTTAAGATAGGGAGCATTGTTTAACAAATAGAATTTACAACTGGGGGTCTAGTTCTTTAATTCTACCAGAATTCTATTTATAGACTTAATGTAGTTATATGATTATTTGTGATGCCAAGCATGACACTTAGGACCTCACACTTACAAAACAAAGATTCTTCTAAGCGACAACCCTGACCCTACTAACTTTTTATATTTAGGAAAGATGTAGAAAATGAATATTCCCTCTGAAAAGTGAGAGAAAATAATTTTTTTTGTGTAATGATGGTGGTGCTGTTCTTCTCAGTACTGGGGATAAAACCCTGGTCCTCATGATTTTCAGCCTGTGCTTCAGCCCTTTGAACCATTTTCCTAGCCTCCAGGAGAAGTTTTTAAAGAAATAAAATGATGTCTGAGAAACCACAGAATGTTATAGATAGTTGCAAAACCCATAATTATTTTTCACTTACAGAATTTAAGTATTTTTGAAAAAATACGTAAAAGTACTTTAAAGGGGCTGGAGAAATAGCACAGTGGTGGGCATTTGCCTTGCATGCAGCCAACCCAGAATGGACAGTGTTTTGAATCCTGGCATCCCATATGGTCCTCCGAGCCTGCCAGGAGCTATTTCTAAGTGCAGAGCCAGAAGTAACCCCTGAGCATCACCAAGTGTGACCCAAAAACCAAAACCAAAACAAAATAAAACACACACACACACGCGCACAAAAAACCCAAAACTTTAAAAATATTTAATACGTAAAAAGTAATGTGTGTAAAAACCTACAATGTTTTGTTTGGGGAAAAATAATTTTATGGATTTTGGCATTTGAGTTGGATTTGGGTAATATGACCCGGTCTTTCCAGATAGACCATGAGATGCCATGAGAATACAGATGGATCGAGGAACAGGCTTGGGGAAAAGGCAGTTACTACATGGACAGTGATGTGGGCAATGTGGTCAACAGGAAATAATGCTGAGGCTCACCTGCTACAAGTGTACTCTTATTGTGGTTTGAAAGCATACAGGAGGGCTTTCAGTGGAGCAGGACTTCGATCTCTTGGAGCTTGTATTGTAGGAAAGTCAGTTGAGGTTGACCAAGCAGTGTTTATCAAAGTGGTAGTGAGGACAAGTGCCCTGCAGACCGCAGTCCCAGACTCTACTGTAGCCAACACTACTGGAAGTTGGGCCTATTGGAACTTGATTTATTGGCTCCATGGTAGTTCTTCCTGAGCTACTCTGGAGGTGGATAGTGAGAAGGGAGGTCTCTGCAAAGTGGAATCGGTGCTTGCAAGCAACGTTAGCTACTGAGAAGAGTTCTGGAAACTGGCGACAATTAGACCTAGGCAGAGCATGAAGAAAGAAGAGAGTCAGTCTGTGTTATTTTAAAAAAGAGATGTAGGGGCTGAAGAAGTGGCGCAAGTGGTAAGGCCTCTGCCTTGTGCATGCTATTTTCTTCCCCGATGTCCCATATAGTCCCTCAAGCCAGGGGTGATTTCTGAGCGCATAACCAGGAGTAACCCCTGAGCATCACTGGGTGTGGCTGAAAAACCAAAAAAAGATGCAATATGTGGGTGCGTATGCGTGCGTGTGTGAGTGGATGAAGACTGAAGGTGCTTGGAGTGGGGGGGTATGACTCCTGGCAGTGCACAGGATATCATCATGTGCTGGGGAGCAAAGCAGAGCCTTGTACTTTCAAACCAGAGTTCAGCCCTCTTTCTGAACTACCCTTTGGCCCTGCTAGCACATTCTTGGAAAAAATTAGAACATTTGGGCCCGGAGAGATAGCACAGCGGCGTTTGCCTTGCAAGCAGCCTATCCAGGACCAAAGGTGGTTGGTTCGAATCCCGGTGTCCCATGTGGTCCCCGGTACCTGCTATTTCTGAGCAGACAGCCAGGAGTAACCTCTGAGCACCCGTCAGGTGTGGCCCAAAAACCAAAAAAAAAAAAAAAAAAAAAAAAGAACATTTTAGTACATGGTTGAAAAGTCTTGTTATTTTAGATGTGTCTGTGGTGTTGAAGTTCTCTGTTGGCTTTGGGATGGAAAACAGGAGCTCTTAACACAGTGAGGTGAGTGAAGATTGAAGGTCCCCTACCCCCAAAGTGCAGAGGCCATGGACTCCACCCTGCCATGACTGCTATAAGGGAGTTGTGAAGGAGATGGGAACTATCACAGGATAACTTCAGTACAGCTGGATTGGTGATGAAATAAGGCCAAGTTTTTGCCCAGAATTAAAAAAAAAAATCAAGTTAGTGCTCTGGAAGGCAATTGATTGCTTTAAATGTCGTCAGTCTATCAGAGTAATCTTACACGTGTGAAAGTGCCCGTTGATGACATTTTGAGATATCTCTTTTTGGGGGCCTGAAGTGATAAGTAAACCCAGCTGCCTGAAAACCAGTGAAGAATCACTCAAGATGGATTCTTTTCACTTGCTGCTTCCTCACTGGAACTTTTGTTTCTTCTCAGGGATTATGAGAAATGAGAGGAGCAAGTTAAGGAGAGGATCCCAGAGGGCACAGGGACCAACTAATTTCAGGTTAGTTATCAGAAATTATTCCTGAAGGGGCCATAGAGATAGCATAGCAGTAGGGTGTTTGCCTTGCACACAGCCGATTCAGGATGGACTTTGGTTTGAATCCCAGCATCCCATATCCAGCATCCCTGAACCTGCCAGGGGCAATTTCTGAGCAGAGAGCCGGGATTAATCCCTGAGCACTGCAGGGTGTGACCCAAAAACCAAAACCAAAAAACCAAAACCCCAAAATGAAGAGAAATTATTCTTGAAGGGCAAACAAAACAAAAACCTGAAATTATTCCTAAGGTATTAAAGTTAGTAAAAATTTTTTAAATTTTTTTATTGGGGGGTGGGGGCCCTCTCCTGACTGTGCTCAGGGCTTACTCCTAGGTTTATACTCTTGATGGGGCTCCAGTGCAGGGGATTGAATGGGTCAGCCATTTGCAAGGCAAGTGTACTAGGGCTCTAACCCCAGAAAAATTCTTTAACATAAAGGTCACCTGCTTGGTTTCCAACATGCACAGGAACTATAACCAAATTCCACATGTTGGGTCTCTAAGGTGGGAGATGAAGGTTGAATTGGTTTTTGCTCAGCTTTTGGGAAAGTTAGGATTAAGTCAGAACTATAACTGAGCAAACTGAAAATTAACCTTGAATCAGCAGAAATCTTGGGCTACTCTGACATCTTTTCCTCTCGCTTCTACCTACGCTGTCAGTGAATATTTCAAAGTTTATCTTCTCCCTACTCTATTGTAGCCACTTCACGCTGTTTCCCTCTAGACCCTTCTGGAATCTTTTTTGGCAATAAAACATAGTTACTTACATTATGATCTTTCCTATCATAATGCAAGTTCTAAAGTGAACAAGAATTTTGTTGTCAGAAGTATTCCTTGGGCATAATAAATGGCAAACTCTATTTCCCTCATAGCTGATTTGAAAACAAAGGGTAATTTCTTTGAATCTGAGAGAGACTATTTTCAGTAGGATGCATTTTCATCTCTATACTAAATCATTCAAAATGAAGAGACAAAACATTTATGAAAGAGAGCAACTGGAGAACGACAGGATTCTAATTTGATTTCTAAGCCAATTCTCCTTAAGAGAGTACCCAGTTAGACAGAGAATGTATTCTCTAGAATGGAATTTCTCATGTAACCCACAAGAATATCCCAAAGGGGGCATGCACAAGAACCTAGGACAAGGTGCAAAGGGAGTGGTCATGTTTGGGAAATGGTCATGTTTGGGAAATGGTCGAAAACATGGTTCCAGAAGTTTCTTTCCTTTTAGTCACAAATACCTGTTTTTAATGACATCTATATTGAATATAAAAGCTAACAAAAATAGTTTGATTCTTATGAAATGTCTTTAGTAGTTGATTTTGTAAATCGTTGTTTTTCTGTCACATTTGATGGTATTCAGAGATTGCTTCCACCGGTGATGGGGGATCATGAGGTTCCAGGAATCACACCTGATCCTCCAGCCTGCAAAGTGCTTGCTCAGGGCCTGTGGACCACTTCTCCGGTTCTTTTTAGGCTTTTTGGAACTGCATTTAAGATGAAATTCACTGAAATGTTTTCAGTCTTAAGACAAATGTTAGCTCCTGACTAAGTTTTGATGAAGATTCAAAATCTCATCTTCAAATATCAGAGACTGAGAGTTTATTTTGATACATTTAAAAAAAAAACAAGAATGGGAAATACTAGAATGATTTTTAGGATAATTAGGAAACCCAGTATACCTTAGTGTCTTAAAATAAAGATGTTGGAGTTACCATGTTTCACTTTTTTTTTTTTGTTTTTTTTTGGTTTTTGGGCCACACCCGCCAGTGCTCAGGGGTTACTCCTGGCTGTCTGCTTAGAAATAGCTCTTGGCAGGCACGGGGGACCATATGGGACACCGGGATTCGAACCAACCACCTTTGGTCCTGGATCGGCTGCTTGCAAGGCAAATGCCGCTGTGCTATCTCTCCGGGCCCCCATATTTCACTTTTAATGCCTTGAAAAGCAGGTGAACTTCAGCTAGCTCCCTGCTTCTGTTTTTGTATTTTGATAGTTATGATTAGTATTTCCAATTTTCGGAAGGTATTTGGCAATTACAGCTCGAGTACGTTAAATCTTTTTTCTGCAAATATAGTCAATTTATCTGGCATTTTTAATTTCAAAAAGTAAATTTTTCCTATTCAATCGGCATTAAGAAGTTAATGAGGAAGTGATAGCATTTTTGCTTTGAAAAATATAAACATATTAAGATATTTATTTTTGGAACTCTCAATAGGCTGAGTGCATGTTTTGCTTGCAGGAGGCCTAGGTTTGATCCCTAGCATCACATTTCTCTGAGCACCACAAATAAGTGACCCCTGAGCGCAGAGCTGGGCATGGCCTTGAGTATGAACAAGTGTGGTCTTCAAACCAACCAACCAAACAAAAACCACCGTGAAGTGGTTGGTCTTTTTATTGGTGTTAAAGTGGGTTCAATAAAATAAAATTACATGCTGAATCAGTAAAGTTGCAGATATCAAATTGATTAGATAATCTTTTATGCTTATACAAGCTATTTATGGTTAACATTTTGTGGTGTCATTTTACTCCTTTTATAGTCTTACGTCTCTGTGGTGATATAACTAGCTTCATTATGTGAAACACAGATTTTAATGAACCAAGAGACAACAATAAAAAAACATTATTTCTCCTGAGTCCTCTGAATATGAGTTAAGAAGATAATGAGATGTACAGAGTAGCTTTACAAAGACAATACTGTAACAATGAATGATTAAAGAATATCCTGTTTATAATTTAGTTGATAAAGCACTTAATGACATTCTGATTATTATCTATAGAACATACTTTACTTAGAAACTTCTAAGTTTCTAAGTTTTCTTTTAAACTTAGAAACTTCTTTAGGGCTAACACAGCAGTAGGGCGTTTGCCTTACAGCAGTTGCTCCAGGCTGGTTGCAGGTTCGATCCCTGGCATTCCATTTGGTCCCTGGAGCCAGGAGCGATTTCTGAGCACAGAACCAGGAGTAACCCCTGAGCACTGCCGGGGTTACAAAAATAAATAAAAATAAAAATGAAAAAAGAAAAATTTTTTGATTTTATTTTTCATACAGTTAACTTGAAAATTGTATAATAAGCTGCATGTCCTGTGTACAACTTGTTACAAATTGTTATAAAGATTTGTTCATTTATACACACAAAGAATTTTGGGACTAGGTGTGTAGCTTAGTGGTAGAGTGTTCGCTTCTCATGCATGAGGCCTTAGTTTCAACCTCCAGCAAGACATGCATATTATATGTACAGTACGTGTGCACAGACAGAAAAAAGATTTGATTAAATAACATGCAGATACAGGGTCTTTTGATAATTTGCCTTTTCAAGTACGATTCCCAGTGTTTCACTGCTGAAGGCTAGTGAAAAGTACTTTTTCACTTTTTTTTTTTTTTAAATCAAGTGTGGCATGGTACAAGAAACATACAGTGCTGGCAGATAGTATCAGGAAAAGCAGGCTGGCAAGTGGGATGGCTGTTGCTCACAGAGAGTCAGTCCCGTGCTTACATTTGATTATAAGAAAAACGGGTGCAGCTGCAGCCCGCCATTAGAATAGCCTGTGCTCTGGATGGTCAGATGCACATAGCAAGGTGATCGACCACCTGTGTTGTTTTTATGTTGTTGAAGAAAGCGCTTTCTTTCTGAACATTGGGGTAGCCCCTGAGCACTGCCAAGTGTGACTCCCAAAAGCAAAAACCAAACCGAACAAACCAAACAGGGACCTTGTATTTCTGTGTATTGTATAGCCCTTGAGAAAAGCGAGAGTATAAGTGCCTTTACTTGAGAGGACAGAGGACATCATTAACAGAGAAACCAGACCCAGCAGCATCTTCTTTAATGGAACTCTGAAGGGTAACTAAGTTCTTTGGTTCCCAGGTTTCGCATTAGTACCGGAAGTGCCAGTTACCTCAGTGCTCCCCACTATTGCTCCCTTGCTACTGAGTGGCCGCGCACCAGCAAGTACGTTGGAGGCCTGGGCACCTAATCGGGAGTAGTTTGGAGTATACTTAGCATCTGAGCTGAATTTTTAATTAAAATAATTTCAATTCAGTTTAGACTTCTGGGGGCCGGAGCTATAGCACAGTGGGTAGTGTATTTGCTTTGCACATGGCCAATCCGAATTTGATCTCTGGCATCCCATATGGTCCCCCCCCCCCCCCAAGCCTGCCAGGAGTGATTTCTGAGCACAGAGCCAGGAATAACCCCTGAGTGCTGCCGGACATGGACCCCTCCCACCCCAAACAAAACAGAACAAAAAAATAGTTAAGACTTCTGGGGAAACAAAAATAGTAGGGTCTTTTAAGTAGAATCCTAGTTGTATGATTTTGCTTACCTAGAATAAAACGGGTTGATGGTAGGTTAAGTCAGAAACTCTTCTAGTTAAACCTAGTGCCAGATTTTAATTAAGTAGGAGGTCTGCATTCTTGGAACTGTCCTATGTATCTTAAACATCCCTATGAATTCTGTACTATATCCAAATAGATTGCAGTCTATCCAAAGAAATGTAAATGCATGTTCTGCTTAAGACTGATAGCCCCCAAAGGGGGAAAAAAAAAAGATTTTCCATTTTAACATTTTTATTTCTTGGCATTTGCCATAGTACTTCACCTCATTTCTGCATTATGTGCCGGTGGCTGTTTTTTTTTTTTTTTGTTTGTTTGTTTTTGTTTTTGGGCCACACTTGGTGTTGTCAGGGGTTACTCCTGGCTGTCTGCTCAGAAATAGATCCTGGCAGGCACGGGGGACCATATGGGACACCGGGATGCGAACCAACCACCTTTGGTCCTGGATCGGCTGCTTGCAAGGCAAACGCCGCTGTGCTATCTCTCCGGGCCCTGGTGGCTGGTTTTGACTGTAATTTGTTTGAAATTTAACAGAGTGGCCCCTAGTTGAAAGTAGAGCCAGCAATGCACAGGACACACGCATGCACAGGGTGTGGTTGCTGGTACCTATTCAATTACTGGTCATTTTAGATGTAAGAATCCAATTCTGCTATGGAGGAAAAACTACCCTGTGCTGCAGGGTAGTTTAATTTTTTACCAAAAAGTAAGTGAGGCCAGCTTTTTGTTTTTCCAAAATAAGTCACCATTACCTATGGGTAGAATTTCTTTTTTTTTTTTCTTTGAAAACCAAGCTCAGTGATTTGGACTCAGCTCTAACACACTCACTGTAATGAGATCTGTGTCTCACCCCCCTATTATTTTGTGGGTCCTTGAGTTTCAGCAGCAAACAGCAATAATTGTGCACACTCACTTTCACTATAGATGCTGCCCACTTTGGGACTGATTATACATGGCTTAGGACAGGCAAGAGTATAAGGAGCAGAGAAAGTGATATTCAAGAGCTGGTTCAGTCGAAGTGGCAGGCTCCATGCTGGTTGTAATGGTGGAAGAGTCTAGAAAGTGATGAACTTTTCTGATTTCTGTTCCAAATGACCACAAACTTCATTACTTACAATTGTATATTTTGGGGAGGATGGGTGGTTTCAGAGATTACTCCTGGCTCAGTGCTCAGGGATCACTGGTGCTCAGGGATGACATATGTAGTGGGAATCAAACTGGGGTCAGACAATTAACTCTTGTAACTGTGACTCCAACTATAGAACTTTGTTTTCTCACAGTTCCCCAGAGAAATCAGAAATCCAGGATCAAACTCCATCTGGAAGTTTCTGGATTCTCCCTTCTAGATTTTGGCTGGAGCCAAATCTTCTTGGTTGGTGGCTGCCGACTGATCACTGCCCCCTCCCCACCAGCACTCTCCATGGCTACCAGCCTTCTCTCTTTCTCCTATGGATACTCCTCATTGGGTTTAGGCTACCTGAGAATTAGGGTGGTATTTTTTCAAGATCCATTAGACTAGTAACATTTGAAATGCATGATGAGTTGGTTATCAGGCCCACATTTAAGCTTGTTACTGTACCATGTTCTTTCTCTCTTGGACTGTCATAGTAATTTTACTTTTTTTTTTGTTTTGTTTTGTTTTGTTTTGTTTTGGTTTTTGGGCCACACCCGGTAACGCTCAGGGGTTACTCCTGGCTATGTGCTCAGAAGTTGCTCCTGGCTTGGGGGACCATATGGGACACCGGGGGATCGAACCGCGGTCTGTCCAAGGCTAGCGCAGGCAAGGCAGGCACCTTACCTTTAGCGCCACCGCCCGGCCCCGTAATTTTACTTTTTGGGGGGCAGATAGAGCTCGCAAGTCATACTCAGAAGGGCCTGGGGCCACTCCCCTGGGATACTTGGCTTGAGGTGCTTGGTCCTGAGGACCACAATACTTGGGACTTCCACTGCTTTACCCAGGAGGCCAGCCAAGTGGTTTGGGGATGGAATCTGCCCTAACTGCTGTTCTGTCTCCTGTACTTACTCAAACAAAAAAAGATGGAGAAGGGTGGTGGGGAGACTTCTGTGATGTTCTGGGGTGGCAAGGGGAGTGGGATACCAGTCTTGTCCTCCACACAGCCCTGGAGGAGGGAGCTAAGGAGGAGGCAGGCAGAGATCCAGGGCAGTCGAGGGTGGGAGGCGGCAGCCCGACACCGCTTTCCCCAGTTCCCTGCCAATGCGGGGTAGAAGTTTGCCTGGGCAAGGTGCGGTGATTGACAGAGGTAACAGCAAAATTAAAAAACTCAAGTTAGTGGATCCAGGAGAAGTGGAGTCATTCTGTCGAGGAGGGGGTTTTGAGAAGAGAGTGGGGTGAGGGGCAGGTGAAAGGCTCCCTTGAGATTGATTCCCAGGGAATCTATTTTTTATATTTTACTGTCTTGCTTTAGAGTTAAAAAAAATAAACACATACAGAATTAAAAAACCTACCAACATTTTATATTGAATAAAATCTCTAATTTTATTTTCCATTCACCTAGGGGTAGCCATTATTCTGAATTTGGTAAATTAGTATATGCCTATACTGATAGTAAACAGAGATCTAGTTTCTAGTGAACAGATCTTTCCATAGAGACACACGTGTAGTATCACAAAGTATACATTGTGGCTTTATATGTACTGAGTGTCATAGTTATCACTTTGTGGCTTTTTATTATTATTATTTTTGGATGTTTACTCATGTTAGCAGATGAACATGTAATTTATTTGAACTATTATATGTATTTTCATTACATGAATAGACCATGCCTGTGATCTCAGTCACAGGCATTTAAATTTTTGCAAATGTTTCACTGTGAGACAGGCTGCATTGAAAGGTTTATTCTTGTGCAGGGGCCATGCTAATCTTCTCTGTATCGTTCCAATTTTAGTATATATGCTGCCAAAGCGAGCATTGCATTAAAAGGTTTATTGAAGCTTTCCCCTTGCATGGGTGTTTGCTTTTTTTAGTCTCACATCGAATTTGCTGGGTTAAGGACTGTGTATGGCTGCATTGTTACTAGAATTAGACAAACTCATGCTCAAAGAGGCCTAATCAATGTGGTTAAACCTATCATCTGTTAGAACTCCTGTTCTGTATCTACTGCCAAGAGTCAGTTAGGTTAAAAATGATGGACACTTTAACTGCATAGAAAAGTTGACTATGAAGAGTTCCCAAATTCCCTTTACTTATTTCTATATTCACTTATTCCCATATTCTCTTCACTTAACTTTAATATTTTTATAATAACCAATTTTGCTTTACCCAAAAGTCTTTGCCTCCACCAAGGATTATTGTGGGTGGAAGTTACTATTATTATTTTTTCTGTGTTAGGAATTGAACCAAGATCTGACAGGCAAGACAAATGCTACCGCTAGGCCTCATGCCTGGCCCTCATCTAAAACTTTTTTTTTTTTTGGTTTTTGGGCCACACCCAGTGGTGCTCAGGGGTTACTCCTGGCTATCTGCTCAGAAATAGCTCCTGGCAGGCACGGGGGACCATATGGGACACCAGGATTCGAACCAACCACCTTTGGTCCTGGATCGGCTGCTTGCAAGGCAAACACCGCTGTGCTATCTCTCCAGGCCCCATCTAAAACTATTTTAAAGCAATGTCTGCTTTTATAGAATTTCATTAATCATGACCTCAGACCACATCTCTGAAAGGTAAGGTTTTATTTCTTTGAAGCCACATTGGTATTTCTTTACTTATTTTTATGGAAATATAACTTAAAATATTGGAAATGCAAAAGTTTGGCTTCTTTTGACAAATGTGTATAGATTTGAACACTCCATACTGCGACCAAGAACAATTGCATCCAGATAGCTGAAAGAGAGCTGTTCAGACCTGAATTTGGTGGTGAGAAAGGAAAGGCAAATAGGAAGAATCTGGAACTGTAGTTCTAAATGTTTTGGCAAAGGTACTAGGGAGGCTTTGAGTCATAGTCCTCGGAGGGGGTCAGCTGCTTCATAGGAATAGACTTGCTTTCCTTTCTCTCTGTCCTTGGGACATACAGTCGCTGGCTAGAGTGGCCCATACAGGGAGGGGAGCAAAATGCTCCTAAGGGGCCCCCTTTCTTGGCTATTCTAATACACCAATTTCATTATTGTTGTGGAGGAGGAATCTTGGTAGGAAAAGATCCCAATCAGTTGACCTTGAGATGAATGATGTGGAAGACACATTCTAATGACTCAGGCTCATTATTATTATTGTGGTTGTTATTGTTATTATTATTATTATTACTATTCTTCAGGGTTTTAGGCCACATCTGACTGTGCGCAGGACTTATTTCTGGCTCTGCACTCACGGAACACTCCTAAGGGTCAAATTGGGATTAGCTGCAAGGGTCTTCCTTCCTGTACTGCTGCTTCTCCTTCCTGATACAAGGTTATTTTTCTGAGGCTGATGGCAGCTGGGGAAGTCCAAGAGAGTGCAAGCAGGAAGAGGGAGAGATGCACCAAGGCTGGCTTAGAGACAGGAGGGCAATATGGTTCTCAGAATGTGTCTTCTGGAAAAATGGTTGGCTCGGACATGAAAGCCTTATTTCTTTTTTTATTTTTATTTTTGGGTCACACCCAGCAGCGCTTAGGGGTTACTTCTGGCTCTATGCTCAGAAATCACTCCTGGCAGGCTCGGGGGACCATATGGGATGCCGGGATTCAAACCACTGTCCTTCTGCGTGCAAGGCAAACACCCTACCTCCATGCTATTTCACTGGCCTAAAAGCCTCATTTCTGTAACTACCTAGAGCTAACTAAATTTGTCCAAGGAGCTGAATGAGCTTGGAAGTCCTGTTCCTGGACCTGATGGATGGAGCCGTATCTGGTCACTGACACCTTGATTGTGACTTTGCCTTGAGACAGTGTGTGAGTGCTGCTCCGTAGCTCATCAGAAAAGATATCAAGGTTTTAGTCTCAGATACTAGTACAAAATTATAAAACCCATAAAGTCCTAATTGGATGATTTGCTACAAATAGTCATGGTTATTTTCCTGAAGTGGTAGGTTCGTTTTACTTTGGAGCAATATCTGCCAAGTATTGTAATTTGGGTAACCAGAGTTTGTCTATTATTTGACACAATAGTGGTGTCCTTTGGCAAATAGTGCTAGTTCTTCTTTCTTCACAATGCCTGTTGGTTGCATAGTGGAGTTCAAAGTGCTTTTGGCATGCTTAGTAAAGGGATCTGTGATTTGGGTGGAGGTCAAGATGGAATAAAAATCAAATTTTACAGCTTTATTAAGTAACTGAAAACAGGTTTTTTTGTGTACGTTATGGGAGAATAAAGCAAGTATGGTGTGGTGGTGTGGGGGTCATGCTGGAATGATTCAGGGGGCCAGTAGAAATCTGGGAGCAAACAGGATCACTTTCTGCGTGTTTGTTAAAAGAGGTTGATTTCTAAGGGCCTGTGGAGGGGCCGGTACTGAAAAGGTGCCTGTAGCCAAGTAACTTTGGGACCCTCTGGATCAAGGCTGAAAGCCTCCTGAATTTAAAAATTCATGCCCAACAATTGCTTTTAAGTCTCCTAGGAAGCACTTCTCCTAGCATATGGACTGAGGAAAAGAAATCAGTACATCTCTTAAAGTATGTTTTATAAAATATTTATGAATGAATGTGGAAGTCTTAAGAGCTCTGATGTTAAACTTTCAAGTTCCTGCACTCAGTCAGCCCCTTTTGCAGTATTTACTTTCGTTACGACACTGCTACCTGCTATCCTAGTTCTTTAGTGAGTACTTGTTGGGCATTTTAGTTAAAGACTTACAAATAATTTTGTTGTTGGGTTGATGTACAACAGGAAAGACACTTGCCTTGTATATGGTCAATTTGAGTTCCTTCCCATACTCCATGTGGTCGCCTGAACCTGCCAGGTGTGATCTCTGAGCACAAAGCCAGGGGTACGGTTTAAGCACTGCTGGGTGTGGCTCAAGAACAAACGAAAATTTTACACAAATATAATTTTATGTATAGTTGTTTTTGTTGTTGCTCGCTTGGCTACATTAATATTATATATTTGTATTTCTTAATCTACAGATATTTTTCTAGCCAAGGTGATACTTAAGTCTCTTGATTTTTTCAGAAACACCAGCGTGATGGTTTTGATTAAGGGATTTCTTTTCTGAGAACCTCCCCTGCATACCCCTTTGGAGCCCTGGCTGTCTCCCTGACATCCGCCCCCCCCAAGTGCAGTGTCTGTGGCAGCCTTGGGTTTGCTCATAGTGCTGGTTGCATTGTTCATAATACAATGAAAGTGCTCAGAGCTCACTCTGCTACTTCAGTTTTTGATCACTGGGAACATTCAATTGGAATAAAGGTTTTATTATATTTTTTTAAAGGATTTATTATCCAAGGGGCCATTAGAGGGGACAGGGGTTAAGGTGCATGTAGCAAACCTTAGTTTGATCACAGTAGCACTAGGTCATGGGTGGGTGTGGGGAATCTCTAGGAGTGCCTCTGGGCCCCCTGAGCATTTCTTAGAACCCCCCTGTGCTCCCAACAAAGATTTACTGAGTGCTTTATTTTTAGAGTAAATGTGATATTTCCCCCAAACATCCATTTCCACATGATTGAAGCCTAAACCATGCATGTCTTGCATCACTTATTTACTAATTTCTCAAGGCCCATACTTTATCCAAGTATGTGAAGTTGGTAGTTTGTGAAGGCTTTTGCTAAATGCAAAATTTAAACCAATGGGACATTATAATTAAAGTCTACTTTTGTCAAAAGGAAGGCAATAATACAACTATATTCTTAACTTTAAGTTTTTGAGTTTTCAAAAATACAAAAACTGGACCAGGAAGCGCAGCATTATATAAAGCTTGATGTGGCTTAAATTTTGACCCATTTCCTGGTCCTTTGTTCTCAGGTAAATAATGGAAGAACTCACAGCCTTCTTTGCTTTGTGTGATTTGGGCAAATCTGAATGTAGCGGATTGTGGCTAAAATTACGTGCTTTGCCCCACAGCTTATGGTCGGTAGTAAATAAAGCTTGTAAACTTAAAGTAAATTAGAATAGCTACAGATTGGTTAAAGCACTAACTTTTGGGTTTTATTTTTATTTTGTTCTGTTTTGAGTATTTTTTATTTTCTGTTTTTGTTTAACTTAAATTAATTAACTTAATTAAATTTTTGCCTGTCTGCTTTTGTGTGTAGTTTGTTACTTTATTAGTTTTATTTTCTTAGGTTGTTGATCTCAGGTTTTTTTTTTTTTTTGTCTTTTTAAAATGTGTAGGCATTGGCAGCTGTAAGTTTCCTCTCATCACTGCTTTCACTAACATTCTTTTGTATTTGATGATTGTGTTTTCATTTTCATTCATCCCCAAATAATTTCTGATTTTCTTTGTGAATTTCTTTCTTTTTCTGTTTTGTTTGTTAAGTTAATATTACAGTCTACTCAAGTGTGAATTTCTCACACACCTTTCAATTACTAGTTTCTGGTTATATTTCTTTGTGTTGGGAACACTCTGAGTCCTGTTAGCTATTGAAGACTTGTTTCCTGACCTATTGTGGTTTATACTGGAGTAGGTTTCATGAGTTCTTGAGAAGAATATATGTGTTGTGAAATAGCTTGTGTGTTGTCCATTGGGGTCATTTGATTCTGAGACTCTTTGAGTTTTCTTTTCTTTTTTTTTTTTTGTTGACCTAATTGTTTTATCTTGAAATATCTTTTCCCCATCTTTTCACTTTATATTTTGCTTGTTGACAGAAAGAAATTGGATCATGGTAAAGCAAAACATTTGGTGAATAGAATATTTAGTTGAAGCATTTCTTTTATTAAATTTCTTATAGCTGAAGTATTTTATGTATTAAATTTCTTTTATCCTTTTTGAGGTGGGTTCATACCAGTGGCATTCAGGGGGTTCCTCCCACCTGGGTACAGGGAGGATCACTCTTGACATTGCTGGGAGAGACCATGTAGTACCAGGGGTGCAACATATACCCAGGGCTGTGGAGTTAGAGTCGGAGGAAATTTTGGGTACCTGGAGTTGGAGTTGGAAGTACAAAAAAATTGAGGAATCAGAGTCAGAGTTGGAGCATTTATCTACAGACTCCACAGCCCTGTTATCTTTTGACTCTGCAGCCCTGCTTATACCTTCCATATAAAAGATTGGTGCTTCAGCCTGTAGAGTTTGCTGTCTGGACCCCTGTTTACTCAATTCTGAGAAGAGGTTTCTTAGTAACACAAATGTCTCTTTCACGAGGTTGACATTTTAGAAAAGATGCTGATTGCCTTGTGATTAAAGGCACCCTATAAGCAGTTGCTTCCTTGATAGCAACCTCAATCAGAGGTAGGTGGGGCTACTCCCCACATACTTTCAGCTCTGAGGCCACAGGCACTGCTGTTGGAAGGAACCATGGCTGCTCTAAGGTCACATGATGACATAGTGGTTATAGAGAAAGGAATTTAGTCATTTGGGTGACCAGAGCCTGTTTCTCACATCTATTTGGCCTACAGTTTCTCTCTCTCAGGTCCCTCCTCTAGCCTCCTAAGCATAGAAACAGGAGTCTCTGAAAAACACCCGAAGTTGGGGACCTGACTGCCTGGAAAACCAAGCAGTAAAAGATTTCCTCCACCACCATTTAGTGTGATTCTGCACCGAGGGAGAGTTTCTTTATACCTGTGACTTAGCTATTTATTTTTATGAGTCTACGTTTCAGTTTTCAGCCTTTGCTGTGGTTTTATTTTGATCCTTCAACCATGATAAAATTTGCAATCCAAATCTGGGCTTAGCTGGGGGTCCTAGAACATGGCTTTCCCAGTCCACTTACAAGAGAGGAAGATGCTGCTTTATAACAGAACCCCCATGGACTGTTGTCAGCCCCCCGAGTCTCCCCTCTGTGTGGCTTCATCTGTACTGAGGTGTTGGGTGTCTCACTGGACAGCCTGCTGAGCACCTACTTCCCCATGACTTTCTTCCTTATAGCTCCTTATTTTCTGCATGGAATGTGACCAATCTTCTCTGTTTTGCCCTGGTCAGCTCTGACCTTTTGGAAGCTGGACCCCTTAACATCCTCTCTGCGTTTCTCAGAATCACCATTTTCTTTGTTTATCTCCACGGCTCATCTTGTCTTCTTTTTCTACCCTTTTTTTCTGTTAGCGTCTGGGACATCCCTTACATTTGCTCTATTGTATTTTCTCTCTTAGGGTCACAGCATCCTCACACTCTTCGTTATGATTCTCTGAGCCAGTTCCCATGGCTGATGTGAGGTCTGTGTGGTGAGTCCCCACTTTCTCCTCAGCCTATCTTCTTTGGAGGTTCCCCCTGTTGGGGAGACACTGCCTTTCTCTCATATCTCAGAAAGGTGTTATTCTGGGTGCTTCCTGTCTTATTTGTCACTGACTTTCCTGAACAACTTTGCACACTCCTTATTCTCTGGCCTCTGGTAACTGATGTGGGGTCCTCTAGCGACTGTAGAGGTTTTATTCCACTGAGTGAATGCCCATACCCCCCTGCTTGCCTGCCATTGTCAGTGCCCATCTGTGCGTTTTCTCATTCTTTTTTAAATTTCACTTCTTCCTGCAGAACCTCTAAGTCAGTCTGTTTCCCTGAGCACCCACACAGCCTTGTGCAGTTTATCAGGAACTAAACAGTTTAAGCTGCTCAGAGCTGCTGTGTGCCAGCGTGCTTCTCCTTGGCTACTTTTCTTTGAAGCTCCTTGGATAGTTATTTGTCCTAGTTGCTATCTACTAGCTCAGACAAGCCATAGAGTTAACTGATTGCCTCTAAGTGTTGTTGTTATTTCCCTCTGGGCAGGTTCTGGGTCAGTTCAAATATTTGCTCATGAGGTATTGTACAGAATCTTAGCTTTGATCACAGTGGTGAGAATTTGGGAATGAGGCTGTGAAAGAGCACCATATAGCCTGCTGTTTGTTAGGCTCTCGTTTCTGTGGTGCTCAGGTTGTTTGGGTTTTGGATTTTGGCTCTCAGGTAGTGCTCAAGAAGCTCAGGCTCACTCCCTAAGTTACTTGTTACTTGTTAATCCAAACTGTTCAATATTCAGGCCTGGCAGTGCAGTACTTCATGGACCTGGTAGTATTGCTTGGCCCCAATAGTGCTGGAGTTCAGGAAGATGACACAGGTCATATCTGTTGTTGCTTAGGATTGAACCTCAGCCTCCTGCATGCAAAACATTTGCCCTGGCTGTTGAGTGTTTTCTCTCTGCACTGGCTCACCCATTTTCAAAGATAATACGGATCTTACTCAGGAAACTAAAGAGACAGCTGTTTGCCATATAGTTTGGTCCCACTAGATTGGATGTATTTGATGCACTGAAAAATATTCATATCAAAGTTACATTCATCCATATATTTGTTGGAGCATAATTTAAAATAGTTAAAGTGTATAAGCAACCACTGTCCCTATTGGTTGATGATCAGACAACAGAAATCAGTTCCATGTACACTGTGGAATGTTCTGTTTAGCTATTAAAATTTGTCAGTTTGCATTTTCAGCAAAAAATGGAAGGAGCTCAGTGAGTTGTGCAAAATGAAACAAATCAGAAGGAAGTATACACCTGTGTGTCTTCAATGTTTGTAAAAGAAAGTCATACAATGGAAGAACAGACAAAAATCTCTAAAAATGAACTAATAAATACTAATAGAACTGAAGTACATAGAGTGTGAGAGAAGTTAAGCAGTGTGGAAAAAGATAGTCAATTTTATTTGTAAAAAGCCAATAAAGTATTAGAATTCACAAGAGGACAGGCCGGTGTGGGTTGGGGAGGAAGGACACTTGGGATATTGGTCATGGGAATATTGCACTGGTGAAGGATTTATATGTATATATATATATATATATATTAAAAAAATAAAAAGAAAAGATAAGGACTCCCAATTCTTACCACAGGCTGTGTTTTTTACACTCACTGTATAGAAAGAGGCGGTACAGTAAATGCACCCCATATACATCTCAACACAGGCCCTTTGCCTGGTCTGTATTGTGAATTGGGGGACCAAAAAAAAAAAAAAAAAAAAAAAAAAGAATTCACAAGAGGAGATATCTTTTCCATTAATTTTTTCTACCAGAATCAGAACTTAATGTAATCACTTTAACATTATTTACTAGCATTTGGCCATTCCCAAAACTTTTATAATCTTTATATTTCTTTATATTTCAATCTTTAAATTTATATTTCTTTATATTTCTCCTTATACTGTGAGTGTTTGACCATTACATTTTTATGTCTTGGCAGTTGGTCATGGGTTGGCACCTTGGATAAAAGGAAACTGTAAAACAAATCAGCTCAACCCAAACACTCTTCTATTTTACAGAGACCATAGATAAATGACTAAACTGTAGAGTTGAGTAATGAAGTATTTAGTAGTATTTAAACATTCTTAGTAAGCTAGAAGTATAAAGTAGCAGAAATTCTCTCTATGGGCCCAATTTGTTTATTAAGTTGCCATTTATGGTGATTATGATACCCAGAACCTTTGGGATATGGCTATTTTGACTTGAGATGTGTGTTTGAAGTCTTATCCTCAAAGGATTTCAGTGACAGTATGAAAGATGAATGTAAACAATATTATTCACTTGACAGTAGTGACTACATGTTGCTAATCATGGGCATACATTAGTATCCCCTTGGTTTTTGCTAGAAAGACAAACCATTTTAGTCATACTGAATCATATTTTTAATAAAATTCCCAGGTGACTTGCCTGAAAATTGAAATTTGCAAAAAAGCACAGCCCTGCTCCACAGTTGAAGGAGGCATAGGATTGCAGAGGAAAAATTGTTCTTCATGGGAACAGTTGCCAAAAGTATCTTTATATTAAAAGATTAAAATGAAAGTTGTGGGGCCGGGTGGTGGCGCTAAAGGTAAGGTGCCTGCCTTGCCTGCGCTAACCTTGGACGGACCGCGGTTCGATCCCCCGGTGTCCCATATGGTCCCCCAAGCCAGGAGCAACTTCTGAGCACATAGCCAGGAGTAACCCCTGAGCGTTACTGGGTGTGGCCCAAAAACCAAAAAAAAAAAAAAAAAAAATGAAAGTTGTAAAGAGCAGCTTGGAAACACATTTCTAATGGGGGTTTTTGTTTGAACTTAGGAAAATAAGAAACTTCCTATTTCCTCCCTTTCCTATTTTCACAGAGCTTTCAGAGAAGAAGCAGAGAACATCTATTTCCTTTGAAATATTTTAGTAAATCTATTGAATCTAATGTACTTTTGAAATCTATTGCCAGAGAGCTCAGCTGTACCTCCATTTGAGGTTTTGCATGAACTATTTTTGCTAAGCAATATCATTTTGGGCATTTTATTTTAATCCTGTTGGGAAAAGGATTTACTGGAGATATTAGTGTTCTCAATTTCTAGATGTTAGTTATGATGCGGTACTTGAGTCAACCATCTTGAGGTTGCCTTGGACCAATAGGGATGTGCCTGGCTGTACTGAGGGTTTGTTGGGCTGAGCTCGGCCCCAAAGTTGCTGGCAGGGAGCATGTGTGATAGCCAGGATTGACACAGAGTTTCAGAGGTGCAGATCTTGTGGCCAACCTTTTATGCTCATTCTCTGGCCCCCATCATAGTTGCATTTTTTCCTGGGTATTTTCAATAGGTTCATTTGGAATTTTATGGGAGATTTTGACTTCTAGTCTTACTCAGGTCTTCCTCTCACATTTTGCCTGGACATTCAGTTTCAACCTTTTATTGGATAGAGAAACATTTCTCTCTTTTTAGACAAAGGATTGAGATTGGCATTTGGATTTCCCTGCACACATTTATTTTAGTTTATTAACCCTGAAAACTGTGATGTTTTAAAACTTCGTGTAGAAGTAAAAGATAATCTTTTGTTACCTCCTTTATGCCAAGGTTAAATGATTGTCTTCTTATTTCCAAGTTTATTCCCATTACTTTTTTGGGGGCCACACCCAGTGACGGTCAGGGGTTACTCCTGGCTTTACATTCAGAAATCATTTCTGGCTTGGGGGACCATATGGGATGCTGGGGGATTGAACCACAGTCTGTCCTGGGTCAGCCACGTGCAAGGTAAACACCCTACCACTGCGTCACCACTCCAGCCCTATTCCCATAACTTTTATTTCATTTTTGGTTTTACACCTAGCAATGCTTAGGGATTACTTCTGGTTCTGCATTCAGGGATCACCCAGTGGTGCTTGGGGAAACTATGAGATGCCGGAGATTGAGCCCGGGTTGGCCACATGCAAGGCAAAAGCCTTACTTGCTGTACTATTATTGCTTAAGTCTTGTTACAAATACCTTTGTGGTTAATATTAATCCTTTTACTCCTAGGATATGTATATAACCTTTCTTTTGTCTTGCAGATTCATCTGCAGAATTTTTTTACTCCCTTTTAGCCCCCATTCTGTGTTCCTTTAAACTCTATAGTGAGTTAACAGGGACTTGAGCCACATTATTATTGTTTTTTTTAAGTTAATCCATTCTAGAAAATGTTCTAGTTGTAGAGAAAGTATATTCATTGTTAACTGATCTGCCTGACCTTATTTTCCTAAGTATTTTATGCAAGTGTTGTATGTAGTTTCAGAAACTTCTTTTGTTGGAGCTTAGTTCCTTTTCTTTGTCCATGAGCTTTTGGATAAAGAAATGTGTTGGAAATGCTTTTGGCAGGTTCTGTTTTTTTGTATGATCTACTGCTGTGGACCTCTCTGTCTGAAACACACTCAATTAAAAGTGATCATTGTAGGCAGTTATTAGTAATCATCTTTAGATTTTAGATTTATTTTATTTGTGGCAGAAAATGAATTTGTGATTCACCTTAAAGTTTGCTGCAAGTGTTAGTATAATTTGTAAATAATAATTTCTGCATGGAAACCGGCAAGAAAAAAAAGAGAGTGACTTTAGAAGGGATAGTATTGGTTAAGTTCAGATGGTCTCTTGTTTGCAAAGTAGCTGAATGAAAGCCTATGGCTATTTTAAGGCTAGGGTATAGTGTAAAAAAAAATGGGAAGCAAAATAAATAAATAAATAAATAAAAAAGGATAAGTTCAGGGAAGTAATTTTTAGTTTTAATTTGAGTGGAATTCAGAGTGATAATACAAAATGCATTTTCTATTGACTTAAAGTCAATATATAGTCTTGATAGGAGAAACTATTACTATTTTCAAGCTAAAATTAAAAGGTGATTTTACTTTAAACATCATGTTTTATAATGCTATTAATTATAGTGTTACTTGCACTGGGCATTCTAAGACCACTCTGTACCACCACCCCTTCCCTGCCAGCTGCCACTGTGCTTACTCATTTGTATAAACTGGTTCTTAGGTTCTGTCGCCTTTGTTCATTTGTTTTTTTTCCCCTCGATACTCTGCTTTTTTTGTATCTCACATATGTGAGAAATCATTCTTGGTCTTTTCCTTTCCTTTTGCTAAATCTATGCAACATGATTTTCTACAGATTCATCACGTAGTGACAAATCGCAAGGTTTTGTTCTTTTTATAGCCAATGCTATTCCATTGTGTCTATCTAACAGTTTCCTTATCCATCATCTCTTCTGGCACAATTGGGTCGTTTCCAGATTTTGACTATTATGAATAGTGCTGCAATGAATATAGGAGTGTAAATGTCTTTTCTGAATAGGTTTTGGGTCTTGAGGTTGATGCCTCAAGTGGAATTACTAGATCATAAGGAAGTTCCTTCCTTCCTTCCTTCCTTCCTTCCTTCCTTCCTTCCTTCCTTCCTTCCTTCCTTCCTTCCTTCCTTCCTTCCTTCCTTCCTTCCTTCCTTCCTTCCTTCCTTCCTTCCTTCCTTCCTTCCTTCCTTCCTCCCTCCCTCCCTCCCTCCCTCTTTCCCTCTTTCCCTCCCTCCCTCCCTCTTTCCCTCTTTCCCTCTCTCCCTCCCTCCCTCCCTCCCTCTTTCCCTCCCTCCCTCTTTCCCTCTTTCCCTCCCTCCTCTCTTTTTTTTTTGAAGCGTTCATAGTATTTTCCAAAAAATCTATATTCCCACCAGCAGTAAGTGCAGGTCTATTTCCCCCACATCTATACCAACCCTGATTGTGTTTGTTTTCTGTGATGTGTGCCAGTCTCACTGGTTTGAGATAAGGTCTTATGGGCATTTTGATTTACATTTCCTTATGATAAGTGATGCATAGCATATTTTCATATACCTACCAGCCATTTGTATGTCTTCTTTGAGGAGGAAATTTTTGTTAATCTCCTCCCCCCCCCTTTTTTTATGGAGTTGATTTTTTTTCTTGTTACGATCTACAAGTGTACTATGTATCTTGAATATTAACTTTCTGTCAGATGAGCAGTGGGCAAATGTTCTCTCCCAGGCTATCCTTTTATGGTCATCATTTCTTTTGGAGTGTAGAAACTTTATAATTTACTATAGTGCCATTTGCTTGTCTTTATTTCCATTAGTTTTGCCAGTGGTGCTGAATCATTGAAGTTGCCTCTAGGCAGATGTTATGAAGAATTCTATAAGTTTTGAATTTACTTTTTGTGCATTGTGTGGCCTTGAGGTCTAAGTTCAGTTTTTTTTTTGTTTGTTTTTGTTTTTTTGTTTTTTTGTTTTTTTTGTTTTTGGGCCACACCCGGTGACACTCAGGGGTTACTCCTGGCTATGCGCTCAGAAGTCGCTCCTGGCTTGGGGGACCATATGGGACGCCGGGGGATCGAACCGTGGTCCGTCCGAGGCTAGCGCAGGCAAGGCAGGCACCTTACCTTTAGCGCCACCGCCCGGCCCCCTAAGTTCAGTTTTGTCTTTTTTTCCTCCACAGGTGACTGAAGTTTCCCAGGACCATTTTTCAAAACAGCTTTTCTTGCTTTACTTTGTACTCTTCAATTCTTTAGTCAAGATTAGCATTCAATACACTTGAGGGTCTATCCCTGGGCTTTCGGTTCTTTTCCATTGGTTTCAGCTTCTGTTTTCTGATTCCATTACCATCCTGTGTTGATTATTTTTGTTTTATAGTATAATTTAAAATTCGGGAAAGAGAACATTCCCATCTTCTTTTCCCTAGGTTTACCTTGGCTATATTATTACTCCATAGAAAATTTAAAATAATTTGATCTGTGTCTTTAAGAAATCACATGAGGGCCCGGAGAAATAGCACAGCGGCGTTTGCCTTGCAAGCAGCCGATCCAGGACCTAAGGTGGTTGGTTCGAATCCCGGTGTCCCATATGGTCCCCCATGCCTGCCAGGAGCTATTTCTGAGCAGACAGCCAGGAGTAACCCCTGAGCACCGCCAGGTGCGGCCCAAAAACCAAAAAAAAAAAAAAAAATCACATGAATATTTTTTCAGTAATTTTTGTTGTGAGCAAAGTGAATTATAGATCTTTCACAGTAATATTTTAGGTACGTAGTGACATTGAATCAGGGGAATTTCCACCACCAGTATTGTCCTCCTGTTCCCAGCATGCATCCCATATTCCCCTCCTATGTTCCTCAGGCTGCTAATATAATTGGTCCCCTTTGTGTCTAGCGTGTTGTAGATTGGGTATTGATTCTGTTGCCATTGGCTTTAGATTTGGTGTGTAAGTATGATCATTTTTTTCATTTCTACTCAATATTCAAATGACCGTTTGGTCTTGGTACCATCCATTTTTTCCCCTCAATTTATGAGGCATAACAAGATGATTCAGGTTATGTTGTTCAGTTTGAAAAGAAAAGAAAGGAAAAAACAAAGACAAAAAAATACAAACAAAAAAGCAAGCAAGCAAAAAAAAAAAACAAAAACAAAAACCAGAGGAGTCCATTTGGGGTTATAAATATCAATTTAAAAGAAGAAAAACATGACAAAAAGACAAAAAATACAAAAAGAAGAAACAAAAACAAAAAAACTATGACAACAAAATAAACAATCCCCCGCTCCCGAAACAGTGACTACAAAAAAAAGCACCACAGCAATAAAGACAATGACCAAACAATAATCATGAGCACGAAATAAATAGAGGAGAAAGAAAAAGAAGAAAAAAATTATGCATTTTCTTTTCCTGGACACAGGCACAGTAAATATTGGGGAGATTAGAAAGGGAGTTCCCTTGGACTAAGAGATAAAGGGTTTCTCCGCCCTTGAAGCATACTGTCATAGGAATAACTACAGGCTCCATTAAATGCTCTTTTTTACTTCCCCAAATCATGGATATTTTTAAATTTGTATAGTGCTTTGGGAAAAAACTATTAGTTGATTGAAATTATCATATTCTTTGGAAACTTATGATTAGAAACTTAATAGTGATTTTTGGAAACGTTAGCATCCATGAGCTGTACATTGAATCATTGGGCAAGGTAAAAGTCATACTCTGTTAAAGTTATCACTACCTGCTATCCTACCCCTCTCCCTCTTGCAGTGAAATATTTGCTTGTTTTTTTTTTTTTTTTTGTATTTTTTGGGCCACACCCAGTGACACTAAGGGGTTACTCCTGGCTATGTGCTCAGAAATCACTTCTGGGATGGGGGGACCACATGGGACACCAGGTATCGAACCAAGATTTGGCAAACGCCCTTCCACTGCGCTATTGCTCCGGTCACAGTATTTGCTGTTTTTATTTTTTTTTCCATAAATGCCAGGTAAAATAGTCTGAATTAGTTTTTTTCTTTTTACTTTATTTAAAGAAAATGCATCACATAGTTGACAATAAGGCATATGTTTTCATATTAGTGAAAGCAAAGTTATAGAAAAAGAAATAAAAAAATAATAGAAGAAAGTTTAAGAAAAAGAAAGAAAAAGTACAGTAGCAAGCATATTTGTGAAAATTATTGTATCTTCAATGAAGTCATTAATACAATGGCAGAAGGTTTAGTAAGCTCTTGTTAGCTGTCCATTCTGTTAAATTGGGGTGTTCCTTTAGGGATGACAGAGTCAAACAAATGAAGTTATTCAGAATTTCAAAGCACTATTATTGATAGTGTGACTTTTAGGGGTATGTTCTTAGTGGCCAGGACTCCTGGAAGAAGGAAGATAGATATAGGGGAGAGTGTCCACATTTACTCCAAAAAGCCCTGGAGATATTAGCCCTCAAATCTGCAGACCTGAAGATTGGTAGATTGGTGTCCCCAAAGGAAATTCTAGAGGGGTGATGAGGCAGGGCCATTGGGAGGCAGCAGGTATGGCCTATGCCTGAGTATGATTTTTTTAGAATTTCTCTTATATTACAAATTTATATCTTTAGGCCAGGAGATAGCTCAGTGGCCTAGGCTAAAGTTCATGCTTTGCATGCAGGCGGTCCTGGTTCCATCCCTGGCATCTCCCTTATATTGCTGGGAGAGATCTCTGAGCATCGAACTCAGAGTAGCCCCTGAGTAATGCCACATGAGACCCCAGCTTCCTTCTCTCCCAAAGTAATTAAGTCTTTATGTTATTTCAAATCATTTCTTTATAGCTATTGTATGTGGAGAGTGTTCGTTTTCCTTTCATGGGTTTTCTACCCAACCGCATCCCCTCTGTCCTGATGTTAGTTTGGGAATCCCATCCAGATTCCTTAGAGGCAGCCCTCCTGTCTGCTGTATGGGTTAAAGTATAAAGTCCAGTCTAGAGTAGTCTGCACAGTGCATTCATGGACATGGTGATGGGGTCAGAATGGGCATCCCCAACATCACATGGTTCCCCTGTGCACTGCTGGGTGTGGTGATTCTGAATGTCCCCAAACACCACCTGCACCTCCTAGTCCTTCAGTCATCATTTTTGAACCTCTGGCATGGTAGGGGAGCACTTTTTTTAGGAGGGGCCTGTGGACAGCATGAGCCTGGCTTGGAAGCCCCCTACTAAGTTATCTGAATATAATGATGTAATTGAAGTTTTATTTTGTAGAACAGTGGGGCTTGTGCTTCTATGTGATGATGGAAGTTTATTTCATGCAGCTGAGACAGGACCCTCAACTTTTGAAGACTCCTGCAGTCCAGAGATACTCAGGGCTTTAGGGGTGCTGCTACGATAGCTGGTGACAGGTACTATTACAGCGCCCACACACAGATGCCAGCGTTTTTTGGTACATTAGCATTAGATACTATCATTTGCCTTTGGCAAGTAGTTTTGACAAATGGGAGACTAAAATTTAGCTGCTGTAGGTGGTAAACCACATTCTTTGTGTTGGGTAAAATACCTGCTGGGGTATTTTTCTGGTTTTACTAAAGCCTTGATTTTGTCCATTTTCAGGGAAATGTGAGTTACTTTAGGCATAGCAGCATTGCTTGCGCCTTAGGGATATTTCTTGATTACCCTGTATCTCAATTTACATAATTTAAATTTCAAATAGCCATAGTGCTGCACGCAAAACATTTGAGGCTTAAACAAATGCAAGCTTAGGTTCTTTATATTTTATTTGAAATATATTGTTGTGAAATGTAAAGCTCTGGGGCTTGGAGAAGAAAATTAAACTATTTTTGGAGGGGGCTAATTCAAATATAAATTGAAATTAATTTGAATCATGCTTGATAGCTTAGATACATTTTTTTATATTTAAGGAGAAAAATTTTGGAGCATTTTAATTATGGAATTGCGTGGAAAAGTAGCTGGACTTTCAGATAAATGGAATCAATGGAAAAACTTGAATTGCATTTTAGGTTGTAGTCTTTGGAAATCTAGCTGGTCTTTATGTGTATGGAGGAAACTGTGTTTTGTTTGTTTGTTTGGCCACACCCAGCAGTGCTCAGGGGTTACTCCTGGCTCTGTGCTCAAGAGTTACTCTGGGGAAGGGGGAGCTCGGTGACCAAATGGGAATCAAATCTGGGTTGGTTGCATGCAAGGCAAATTTCCTATTTATTGTATTATCACTTAGGCATCATGTTTTTGTTTTTGTTTTTTGGTTACACCCGGCAGTGCTGGCTCAAGGGTTACTCCTGGCTCTACACTCGGAAATTGCTCCTGGCAGGCTCAGGGGACCATATGGGATGCTGGGACTCCTCCATGCTATCTCTCCAGCCCCATGAACCTGTGTTTTTAAATCACTTGTGAATCTAATCCCCAAATTTAGGAGTCAATCCCAGCATCTTTGTGGATTTCTCAAACATCCATGTGAGTGGGACTCCTGTCTCATTTTATGGAGCCTCTGAGATGAGCAGTCAATGCATATTTCTTCTGTTGTATTAGATCTCAGTATATTTTCAGATAGCAATTTTGTAATAAGACTTGAAAGATAAATGACTGGCCATAACGAGGTATGTAGTAAATGTGATATTGTTTTAAAAGTATGTTTTATTTTGGGGGGCTGAAGAGTTAGTACAGGAGGGAAAGGAACTTACTTCATGCAGCTGACTCTGGTTCCAGCCTTGGCATGGCATGTTTGCTGACCAATAATACCAGGGCTCACTCATTCCAAGCAAAGAGGCAGGAATAGCCTTGACCACTGCTTGGAGTGGTCCAGGCCCCCTTCTCTCAATAATGTGATATAGATAGTGATATGTGATATATGCATTTAATTTTATATCTGGATGGGGTTTCCAAAGTACAAAACCTAAAGAATAGCTAAAGTCGTTTTTGTCCCATCCTTTAATTAATTTTTAATAATGAAAATCATTTTTATAATGATCACAAATCTATGAAGAATAATCATAAATAAATGAAGAATTCACCCTTTTTTTGGTGGAAGCAGTAAATTAGTGAAGAAGAATCAGCAATTGCTTTTACAGGACTGGAGATAATCCACACACTCAGCTCCACGCGTCAACATCACCAAAGAACAAACCCCTGACAGCCCATTGCCATGAAAAGCACACTCATGACCAGCAATAGCTTGTCTTCCACACATGCAGGCATATAGCAAAAGGACACATCCCCTGTTGGTTGAAGTTCCTGGTGTCTGAGCTGTGGGACAATGCTAGCACACACAGCTCCATGTTGAGGTGACTTACACATGGTCAGGGAATGGCTATGTGAAATGCACGTCCACAAATTAGAACGGTTCCACTGCTGGAAATTGTGTACAATGAAAAATCAGAGCAGAGTGAGCTGTCAGAAAAACATTGCCAAACAGTTTAAAGTAGAGATAAAATGGAAATGCACAGACAACTGTTGAGGAAGTTGGTACCATGAAATGGTTAGTGGTCCTTTTGGGGGTAGAACATGTGTTTACATAGAAATGACCCAGCAAAGCAGGGTTTTGCTATCAGAAATGGCACTTGAAGTCTTGTCTTACTGAGCTGTTACTTCTTTTTTAAGTGGGATCGACTTTATTCAGAGGAGAGGTTGACAATTGTTTTCTAGGTAGCACTTGCTGTCTTTGACATTCTGATTTGAGCTCCGTGCATAGGAACTTTTCCCCATTAAATTTTTCCACCTTCTGTGCCATATTTTTATATATAGTTTTTAATATTTTTATATGGAGTTTTAATATGTAGTTTCCATTGAGTGGAAATTTTGTTTTGCATGAGCTCATGTACATACAAGGGAAAACAATCTTGGTGACCATGTAGTGACACTGTTGTGTACAGTGTGTCTCTTTTCGCCCTCCTGTGCACATCATCTTGAGTTACAAACTAGTCAGTGACTTTGCAGTTTTCTTCGGGCTTCTACCCATGCATTGACATGCTCATGTGAAGCACCTGAAAATGCACCCAGGAGAGAGCTGAAGGGCTAGAGCTCTGGCTTTGCATGAGGGAGCCTGAGGTTTGATTCCTAGCACTTCACAGTTCTCCCAGCATTACTGGGTATGGAATTTCAGGCTTGTAAAGAATGCTAACACAGGGGGCCAGAGCCCTGCCAGGAGTGGTAGTGGTTGCTGAGCTCAGAGCCAGGAGTAAGTTCTGAGAACCTCCAGGTGTGGCCCAAAACAAAACAAAAAAGAATGATAACAAATAAATGGTGCCTTTAAATTTTTTTTTTTTTTTTGCTTTTGTTTAGGGATCATATCTAACCTGCTCAGGACTTATACATGGATATGTATTCAGGGAGCTTTCATGGCAGAATTTGGGGGCTATATAGGGTGCTTGGAATAAAATTCAGTCAGCCATGTGCAAGGCAAGTGTTCTGGCTGTACTATCTCTCCAGCTTCCTAATGATGCTTTTTTTTTTTTTTTTTTTTTTTTTTTGGTGAGAGAACACACCTAATTGTATTGAGATTTACTCCTGTCTCTGAGCTCAGGGATTATTCCTGGCTGGACTCAGGACAATATATGATGACAATATATTGTGTTGGCTGCCTACAAGGCAAGTATACTGTTTCTCTGCCCCCAAAAGGCACATTTTTAAGCTTAAGTTTCTGTTGTTGTATCATGTGTCCAATTCATTTATCTGGATTTTTTCCCCCCAAATGTACTGTCTAAATGGAAAAAAACAAGCTCATTGTTAACATCTTGAGATTCACTTAGAAACCTTGTACAGATCTACTGCCAAATCTGTCATTGTGTTTGGGGAGGCAGTTGGAATCCATTTTTTTTATGCAGTATGCGCCCAATCATCATATAATTGCTTTGAAAGGGCTTCACTTTTTCCCCAGTTATTAATGTTTCAAAGGGTAGATGACACCTTCCATCCAACAGGAATATGAATTGTATATTGTTGATAAAGAAAAATAAAATAGTGGATACATTTTGAAAAATGCCATCTATTATCTAAAGTGAAGCAAGTACTAACTATGGAATTTCATGGTGAACGTAAGAACTAAATTGTTTTGCAACAGTCAAATCACTAGCCAGAAAGAATCCACTGGAGAGTTTTATAACCTCTGTGTCAGTATTGTCTTCACTTGGCTGTTGAACTGGGGGCTGAGCCCCACGTCTCATGTATGCAAGGCATGAGCTATAACAAATAATTTTATGGAAAGTTCTTATAGTTACTGCCTACATTTTCACTTTAGAATTTCAACTTGCAGGTTCTTTTTTTTTTTTTTAATCTTTCCAAATCATTACTTTTGGAATCATGTTCTTTTGGGATTTCAGCCATTGGTTGTATCTTTCAGGATTTTGATCTGCATTGGTTCACACTGCCTTGTTGGTCCTAATCCCTTTATCTTTGGTGATAAGGATCACTCTGTAAATCCTCATGAGAAGGGGAACCTCCATGGTAAAATCAGTGCCTGTGTTCATTATTACAAAGGAGAATCAGAGGGCCAGAGCGGTGGCGCAAGTGGTAAGGCGTCTGCCTTGCTAGAGCTAGCCAAGGATGAAATGGGATTTGAACCCCTGGAATCCTATATGGTCCTCTAAACCAGGAATGATTTCTGAGCACATAGCCAGGAGTAACCCCAAAGCATCACTGGGTGTGGCCCAAAAACCAACCAAACAAACAAAACCAGACTCAAAAAACAAAGGAGGATCAGAGTGTCCTTTTGCACAGGCTATTTCATAAGTCATTTCAGTTACAAGTAACTTGCCAAAAGAAATGAGCTAAAATAAAAAAAAAAACAAACATGCTTGGCTGCTGGACAAGAGAAAATCTTGCACATAATACACCAGATAAAGTGCTATTTTTTTTTTAAAGTATGAACAAAGCTTATCAACAGGAAACCAAGAGTCCCATCAGAAAATAGTGTTAGGGGGCCGGAGAGATAGCATGGAGGTAAGGTGTTTGCCTTTCATGCAGGAGGTCATCAGTTCGAATCCCAGCGTCCCATGTGGTCCCCTGTGCCTGCCAGGAGCAATTTCTGAGCCTGGAGCTAGGAATAACCTCTGAGCACTGCCGGGTGTGACCCAAAAACCACAAGAAAAAGAAAATAGTGTTAGGTGCTGAAAAGCAGTTCTCCAAAGACGACATCAATTGCAGGCCAGTGGGCACATGAGAAATGGGTCACTTATTAGTGATCATGAGGTCACTTATTAGGGAAATCCAAATGAAAACAGCAATGAGAGACTCTTTTGCCAATGAGAACGGCGTGTATCTGAAAGACTGGAAGCTACCAGCAGGGGGATGCGGTTACAAAGGAGCCCTGCATTGAGTGTGGGTTTGAACAGTGTCTGGTTTAGTTTTGTGGTAAACAACCTGGAGATTTTTCCAGAAATGAAGACTCGAGCTTCATTATGACCCAATGATTCCATTTCTTGGCATCTGTCCCCCTAAACACAAAAACACTCCTTTGGAAAGGTATCCGCACACATTTGTTCATTGCGATGCAGAGTACAACAGCCAGGACATGAAAGCTATGCAGGGTCTTGGTTAAGAAATTTGTGGTCGGGGCCGGGCGGTGGTGCTGGAGGTAAGGTGCCTGCCTTGCCTGCGCTAGCCTAGGACGGACCGCGGTTCGATCCCCCGGCGTCCCATATGGTCCCCCAAGCCAGGAGCAACTTCTGAGCGCATAGCCAGGAGTAACCCCTGAGCGTCACAGGGTGTGGCCCAAAAACCAAAAAAAAAAAAAAAATTTGTGGTCTATATACACAAAGGGATTCTGTGCAGCGGAAAGAAAAAATGAAGTCATGACAGTTTGGATAGAACTTAGAGGATGTCATGTTAAGTGAAATAAGTCAATAAGAAAAGGACAAATACTAGATGACTTCATGCCTCTGTGGTATATTGGGAAATAAGGCAAGAAAATAGTGGGAGGGATCGAATAATGACAAGCCCTTGCTCCTGGATTTCAGAATCAAGAATGCTAAGTAAAGTGAAGTGGGGAGTTAGGGAGTGAAGTCAACTACATGTAACATAAGCACATTGGTTTGGGGTTCTGGGCACTTGGGTGGTGATGAGGTGACAAGGGGATGGGTTGGGAGAGAAGCATTGGAACATCGTCTGCTTGAAGCTGTTTTAACAATCTTGGAAATCACTGTAGTGGGTTAAAACACACACACTCACACACAAAATGTGAAAAAAATCAAGTCGATGTGTTTACATACACAGGCAGTATAAAAGGCTAGTGTGGCATATTTTGAGGCCTCTGCCTGAGCCTTCCCATTAATTTTTGAATCCATGATCTTTGGAGACCCACCCCAACTTTGGAAACATTAGAAGCCTTGAAACTTCTTTCCGTGTCAATAGTCATTCCACAAACTTGTGCCTCTAATGTATGTTTCACAGGCCTTTTGTTCTGTCTTTACTGATAGACAATACTATCTGGTAATGATAGACATTATTGCCATTACCCATAGACAAATCCTTGCTTGCTTTCTTCACTGGCTCCCTATTCAGTGAGGCAGACTGTTCACTATTCTAGAGGGCAGTAGTGGTGGCAAAATTGTGTCCAGTGTCCTTCCTGCCAGTGGGCCCACAGCCCTCCCAGTATAGGATGAATCTTCCCGAAATTTTAAAAACATCTTTTTATAATGTTTTAAGCCAGAGTTGAGCTCCCCAGACTTTCTGGTTCAGATGTATGTGTATGCCAGCATTGCATTTTTTTCATTTTATTATTATTATTATTATTATTATTATTATTATTATTATTATTATTATTATTATTGTTGTTGTTGTTGTTGTTGTTATTTTGGTTTTTGGGCCATACCCGGTGGTGCTCAGGAGTTACTCCTGGCTGTCTGCTCAGAAATAGCTCTTGGCAGGCACGGGGGACCATATGAGACACCGGGATTCGAACCAACCACCTTAGGTCCTGGATCGGTTGCTTGCAAGGCAAACACTGCTGTGCTATCTCTCCGGGCCCCAGCATTGCATTTTTAAGGAGTTAAATAAAGTTTATCTGTTGTGTCGCTCCTGTTTTTGCCCATATATCTGTTTTCTCACGCAGCTCTTCCTTCTGCCCCATTGCTTGCTCAAACTAACTTCTCAGTTTTGCTGCTGATTTCAAACAAATTAAGTTCTAATTAAAGTGATTTTCACCTTTATGTTTGAATGCTCAATAAGCTTGACACTCTCCAAGATAATTTGCTTTAAAAATTGTTGTTGATCAAAATAAATCTCCAAATAGGCTGTGAGTTATTGTTACTAATGAATGTGTGCATATTTTTTGAACTGTTTGGGGGCAGAAAAATAATTGAAAAATCTGTTTTAATGATAACCTGTAGAAACTGTCTGATTATCTTCTTGGAAAAGAATGCAGTGAGATTTCCCCTTTTCTTGGTGTATACTCATTTCCTGCAGTGCTATACACCTGCTTTTATTATTAAACTTTTTCATATTCAACTTGGTAGTACTCGGAAGTTAATAGTGAATTATAGCCTCAGTGTCCTTTCATTTCAGTTTAATTCCCCAAGCTTGTATTTTAAAATAACCCGCCACACCTGGGTTCTATTTCTCTTTGACACTTGTCATCTGCTTTGAAGTACTTGACGACTGTATGAGCATTTTTAAGCTGTCGTCCTGGCCTGATGTGATCTCTTTATTGTGCTGACACTTACTTTGTAATTCATATTTGAAGATGTCAGAATGGATGGCGATCATTGCTGCCTGGCAGGGATAAAAGCAGTACACATGAATTGGGTTTTACATTTGTCTACTTAAGACTTCCTTGTTAGTAAGTGGCTAGAGTTATCTGTGGAATCTTGCTCTGTTCTAACTGTCCTTTGAGATGAGATTCAGAAAACACTACCACTTACCGTATTTTTCGGCGTATAAGACGACCCCCTAATCGTACAGTTAAAACATAGGTTTAGGCCTATATTCGCTGTATCAGACAGAACGTTCCTGTGCTGCAACATACTGTAGGTACCACAATGAGCCAATCACAACAAGCAAAGGTTCAAAGATTATAATGTAATAGACTTCCTCTCTGACTCTGGCCAATCTGACTAGGGTTTTTACAGTGTAGATTCGGGTACAGAACCTTGTCTAATTTGCATGCATCAAAATCCTGCTTGGGGGCCCTGGAGAGATAGCACAGCGGCATTTGCCTTGCAAGCAGCCAATCCAGGACCAAAGGTGGTTGGTTCGAATCCCGGTGTCCCATATGGTCTCTTGTGCCTAACAGGAGCTATTTCTGAGCAGACAGCCAGGAGTAACCCCTGAGCACTGCCAGGTGTGGCCCAAAAACCAAAAACCAAAAACCAAAAAAAAAAAAAAAAATTCCTGCTTGGATTGGCTGAGTTAGAGAGGCATTCCAAGCAGCCTTTAAGTGATTGGTGCAGGATCCAGTTGGAAAATTTGTTTCGTGGCAATACAAGACGATTTTCGTTTATCAGCATGTCAAAATGGTTTTCGGGTTATACTCGGCGTATAAGACGACCCCCGATTTTCGGTTGACTTTTTTTCATTTCGAAAGTTGTCTCGGGGCCAGAGAAATAGCTTGGAGGTAAGGTGTTTGCCTTGCATGCAGAAGGTCGGTGGTTTGAATACCATTATCCCATATAGTCCCCCAAGGTTGCAGGAGCGATTTCTGAGCGTAGAGCCAGATGTGGACCCCCCCCCCCCCCAAATAGATTGCATTAAAAAAAAAAGTCATCTTATATGCTGGAAAATACGGTAGTGTTTTGCCCCAAGGGAGAGGAGAGGGAAAATCTCCTCTTCTCTTGGGCACAACTATACTCCTCAGCACTGGCCTGTTGTATGTCCCAATAGGAAGGTTTATTAGCATTTATTCCTGTGTTCCTTGTCATCTCAGAGATGCAGCTTATCATTGTGAAGTTCTGACCTTTTGATTCCTGCTGGTCATTTAGTTTTAGGAGTTGGTGAACTAAACTAAGCTTAGTAATGCCAGAACGGAATATTCTGCATTTCAGCTGTCTTCATGGAACTATTCATTTATTCTGATTTACAGCTGCTCCCTGTTCAGCCTAAGCAGGAATGATTTTCTGTCTGTCTGTCTGTCTGTCTGTCTGTCTGTCTGTCTGTCTGTCTGTCTGTCTCTTTCTTCCCACCTCCTTTAAAACACTTTATTGTTCACAGAGCTTTTTAGGTTGTACTTATACTATGCTAGGAATTAATTAGCAGTGACAAGACTGGGCAGATGCTTAGTCATGGGTTGATCAGTTGTATACAGGGATAACCTTTGACCTTTGCAGGGCATGAGGAAGTGTTCTGAAGTGCTACAGGTGGCAGCAAAGGATGCTGGAGGCCAGTGAAATCAGAGGTCAAACAACAGGAACCATCTCACAAGCTCTACCTTGGGTAGCTACCTCACTTCCACCCGTTTAATGCCTCCAAGAGTAACTTAGCCCTTTGGTTACTTTGGTATTTTCTATTGTTTTATCATAGTACTGTTCATTCAGCTCAGTATTTACGTTGGAGAGATGTAAATGCTAATATGAAGCTTTCATTTAAAGAATCAGTGCCAGAAAAAGGAAGTGGGAGAGGAGAAGTGACATTGGTGATGGGAAGGCTGCACAGGTGAAGGGGCTGTATTCATTTTTTTATAACTGCAACCCAACTACGAACATGTTTCTAATCATGGTATTTAAATACAGATATTAATTAAAAAAGAGAAAGAGAAGGCCTAGCAGGAGCCACGGAGTGGTATATAATCAGAACGATGGAGATTATACAGGATCTGATTCTGCAGCAAATGGGTAACGGGCAGACGGGAGGAGAAACCTTAAATCATGGAAGACTCGTGCATGAATTTTTTAATTCAGACTATCTTTTCAAAGGTCACAACCTGAAAATGGTGCACCCAGTTGCACATTTGTGATGTTACCACTCATTCTACCTAAGACCTAGTTAGTTCATGAGCCACTGCATCCTGGCACTTAGAAGAGTTCTTTTAAGAATTTTGATTTCGGGATCGGAGAGATAGCACAGCAGTGTTTGCCTTGCAAGCAGAAGATCCAGGACCTAAGGTGGTTGGTTCGAATCCCAGCGTCCCATATGGTCCCCCGTGCCTGCCAGGAGCTATTTCTGAGCAGATAGCCAGGAGTAAACCCTGAGTGCCACCGGGTGTGGCCCAAAAGCAAAACAAACAAACAAAAAAAAATTTTGATTTCTTAAGGCCAGAGTGGTGGCACGGAGCGGTAAGGCGTTTGCCTTGCATGCACTAACCTAGGACAGACCGCGGTTTGATCCCCTGTCATCCCATATGGTCCCCCAAGCCAGTAGTGATTTCTGAGCACATAGCCAGGAGTAATCCCTGAGCATCACCGGGTGTGGCCCAAAAAACAAACAAAAAAAAGAATTTTGATTTCTGTTCTAAAGGATGTTTAACACTTTTAGTATTTCCAAAAACCTAGATTTATTAAACCGCATTCTTTTGTATTATGCCTTCCACTTTTTAATATCTGTTTTTTTAAGTAACTTGTGTTTCACCAATATTTTATATATAATATTTTAATGACTTTGATTACAGTGTGACTGGCTTCATTTTGTTCAGATGAGGCAATTGCACTTTAAAAATCTTTACTTGCGTTACTTGAACTCATATAGGTATACTGGCGGTGGCATGAAAGATTTTTGAATCATTTGAACTTCATTAAATTAAAAAAATTATTTTGGGGAAGGGGTTTGGGGCCACATCTGGTGGCACTGGCTCTGTGCTCAAGAATCATTTCTGGCAGTGCTTAGGAGATATATAGGATGCCAGGGCTCAAACCTGGGTCAACCGCATGCAAGGCAAACGCTCTCCCCTCTCTGCTATCACTCCTGTCCAAAATAAACCCCATTATTTCTAAATGGACACCAGAGATCCTCAGAAGCAGTCCTGTTATTTTCAGTTGCTGGTATAATTCATTTTTACCACAACTTCTGTAGTGAAACAGTAGCTTAAGAATGGTCTATCAGTAAGAAACAAGTTTGTTCAGCTTCAAAGCTTGCCTAGTTTACCACAAGGGAATGGTGATCAACTCGAAGATTCAGAATCCACTCTTTCCAACCAGCTTTAATTGTTCTACAGGCACTGTTTGAGATCAAAAGTCTATGTTAATTATAGCTCTCTCAAACAACAGATGAAGAACACAGATAATATTAATGGCCAGGTTCCCGCAAAGTTAGGATAGCCAGTCAATTCCTAGTTAATGTAGTATTAAGAAATTAGTTTGTGTATCTTTAAAAAGCTACCTCTATTAATTTTGCTTTATTTTCCACTTTAAGAGCATTGTTTTTATTATTTTTATTATTACTACTACTTTTTGACTTTAAAAATTTGTTTGAATGACTGTTATTATGAAGTTACAAAGCAATTCATGACTTAGTTTCAGGTGTACAATCTACACTAGTTAGTCCCTTCAGAAGTGTCCATGGTCCCTCCACCAATGTCCTAGGCCTCCCCATATTCACCCCCTGTTTGACTTTATAGTGGACACATCCTTTGGGGGTTCTTTGGTTTATAGGTATGTTATTCTTTTTTTTTTTTTTTTTTTTTGGTTTTTGGGCCACACCCGTCAGTGCTCAGGGGTTACTCCTGGCTGTCTGCTCAGAAATAGCTCCTGGCAGGCACGGGGGACCATATGGGACACCGGGATTCGAACCAACCACCTTTGGTCCTGGATCAGCTGCTTGCAAGGCAAATGCTGCTGTGCTATCTCTCCGGGCCCGGGTATGTTATTCTTAAGAGTATCAGAATATCTCTTATGCCTTCTTTCTATATCCCACAAATAAGAGAGATTATTCTGTGTCTATGACTTTTCTGTAGTTGATAAACTTTGTCCACACTATTATTTTAAGCCCCTTTCCTGTCTCCTTTGTGGCTGTGATGTTTGAGGGTTGAACATGCTTGGTTATGTGCCATGAAACATCACAACTGGGATGGCATTGGGATGGGACAGCAGCATGTGGGACGGTGAAGGGGTTGGATCTGTTGGTTTCTGGCTTGCCAGGAAGGTGCTTGAGCAGCTGAGTTCCTCCTGTGTTCTCCAAATAGATTCACAAAACAGCTAATGGGGAAATGTTTCTCTGTGTTCTGAAATAAGCTAATTCATCAAGTGTAGGAACTTAATTTTCTTTTATAAAGGGAGAGAAACCATGAGTATTCCTCCTCGTATTTTCAATCAAACTGTGTAGCTCCGAACAATATTTCCAAGTGCAAGTGTAGTTTTACTTACATGAGAATAGATGGTGATTTCTGAGGGGGGAAAAGTTTGTAATTCTATAAGTAGACTAATGTTTGCAAATATTTTAGTTATTGCTGATTCCCTTTTTTAAATAATTTTTATTAAGGTCAAAGTGAATTATGAATCTTGCACAGTAATATTTAAGTTACAGAGTGACAATGAATCAGGGGCATTCCAACCACAATTGTTGTCCTCTCTCCACCCCTGTTCTCAGCATGCATCCTGTATTGCCCTCCTTGTCCCCGGACTGCTAGTATAACTGGTCCCCTCTGTGTTTAGCTTGTTGTAGATTGGGTATCGATTCTGTTGTTGTTGACTTTGGGTTTGGTGTTAAAGTCTGATCATTTATTATTTCTACTCAATGTTCATACAACTATTTGGTCCTGGTACCATCCATTTTTACCCCCTCATTAATGGTTCAAGTTATGTGGTTCTGTTTGGAAAAAAGAGGAAAAAAAAAGATAAGAAGAAAACTGGGAGGAGTCCTCTAGAGGTTATAAATATCAATTGAAAAGAGGAAAGGGAAAAAAGAAAAACATAACAAAAAAAAAAAATGAAACAAAAACCCAAAACCAGCAACTACAAAGAAAAAGCACCACAGCAACAAAGACAACACCCAAACTATAACTGCAACGAGATCGAAAAAGAAAGGAAAAAAAAAAAAGGAGAGCTGGTGTGGCAAGGTTTTGTACTTTTTTCCCCCCATAGGCACAGTAAATATTGGGGAAATTAGAAAGGGAATGCCCTTAGCCTAAAAGATACAGGGTTTCTCCACTCTTTTTTTTTGGGGGGGGGGGTTTTTGGGTTTTTGGGTCACACCTGGCAGTGCTCAGGGGTTACTTCTAGCTCTATGCTTAGAAATTGCTCCTGGCAGGCTCGGGGGACCATATGGGATGCCGGGATTCGAACCACCATCCTTCAGGTGTCTCTAACTAGCGGCCCGCTGGCCATTTGCGGCCCTCCGTACAAAATTTTAAGGTCCTGCCCTAGAGGAATCTTTTTGTTTTGTTTTGTTTTAGTTGTTTGGGTCATACCCCCCAATGTTCAAGGCTTACTACTGACTTTGCACTCAAGGGTCACCCCGACTTTGTCTCCTGTGGCCCCCAGGTAAATTGAGTTTGAGACCCCTGAAGGCAAACACCTTACCACTGTGCTATCTCTCTGGCCCTCCATTTCTCCACTCTTGGAGCATTCTGTCATGGGAATAACTACAGGCTTCGTACATGCTCATTTTCACACCCTGCTGTCTTTTTATGGTGCCAGGAATCTTTCCGCTTAGTTGTGGATGATACAATCAGGCCTCTGTAACTAGAGATCTTGGTATTTGCACAGATCATCAGATGAAGCCTATCATAGAGTCTTTCTTTAAGATTCTAGAAGTTTTGTTCCATCACTGTTGCTGATTTTTATGATTTGTTTTTTATAATTGGTGGTCTTGCTTTTTTGCACAAATCCTAGCATGAAGCCTGGAATAGAGACTTTTCATTATGTTTCCAGAAGTTCTGCTCCGCCGCAGTTGTCAAAGTAAGACCTCTGGAATTAGAGATCTGTTTTGTTTGTTTGTTTGTTTGTTTTAACAGATCCTAGGCCAAAGCCTAGGCTAGGGTCTTTCTTATTGGTCCCAGGATAAGTTCTACCCAGTCATGGTTGTCAAAGTCAGTCTTCTGTAGTTAGCCATCTTAGTTTTTGTACAGATCAAAGGATGACGTGTCTTCTGATTTTATCTTACCATTAAGTTATGAGATAGGACAACCTGCACTTAGATCAAGTTGTTGCTGTTTCCTCGTTTTCATATCAAAACTGGCGCAAATTGTTGCTAGAGTGGTATTAGGAATTTCCCAGGGGGAGTTTGGTTCTTGGTGCTATTGCAGGGAACTGTATTGGTTCTATGTCTGGGATCTATGCCTTGGGATTGGACGGTCATTACCTGATCACATGGTGACTCCCTGTTTTACCTTTTTTCCCCTTTTGGGGAGCTCCTTAAGGGAGCAGGCAGAATAGGATTAAGTAGTAGGCTCCCTCACTTCAGTCTCAAAACAGTACATAGTTATCAAGGTACCAAGGTACATAGTTATCAGTACTAAGTTATCAAGGACTACTAGGAGGTTACATTTTTTTTGGTCATTGACATGCTTCCAAGTAGTTTTGTTACAGAAACTCTAAAAGTTTATGTGATTCCTGAATTTAGCAACTTTTTCTTGTGTGTGTGTGTGTGTGTGTGTGTGTGTGTGTGTGTGTCTAATCTTGATTTTTGACAATAGTACTTGTATCCTGCTTCCCCCCCCCCAAAGTCTAGTGAATTGTTTTTTTAATATCTCCTTATTAATTAAGTTCTCACTGAGCCTTTTTTCTTGGCATTATCATTAAGAATTGAAAAAGGTCCATTTTCAGCAGTAGCCAGAAGTAATGATCATACAGTTTACTTTTTGCCAAGATCACAATTTTCTGTATTTCTGCATTGAAGAGTAATGCAGCTGTTTTGCTTTGTATTTCACTGGCTATACCACACTTAATCATTAATTTATCTCAGGAAATGCTTCTTTTATTTCACCATTATTTATAATAAGGACTATTCATTCTTTATCATACAGTCCGTTGCAAGTCAATTGTGGCAAATTAATTCTTTGTTTTTCACCTTATATCTTTTTAGTAATTAGCTGTGCTCCACTTCCTTTCTGCCTATATAATCCCACTGATGGAGATACTATTTATTTTACTTCCAGGGTAAATTGATGATTGTGTGTGTGTGTGTGTGTGTGTGTGTGTGTGTGTATGTGTTAAATAATTTTTATGTAAATGTATTTAGTGACTTTTAACTTGCTGCTAGAATAATTATAACATATTTCAGACTCCACTCTCATTAACAATGATAGAGTTTTTTGGTTGCTTTTTTGGTGATGTGAGGGATCAAGCCAAGCTTCCTATTATTAAGCATGTTCCAAATTCTGTTCACTGGGCCACATCCCCTTTCGTTGTTTAATAGTTTCTATTTGATCTATAATTTAAAGGCATAATAATAAGAGAGGTGGCTGCTTAGCCAGTGAGAATTTTCTGAGGTCTCTAGATTCTGTCTGGAAAAGTAAGTTTCTACTTTGCTAGTGTTAAGTCTACTATTGGGGTGCTGAAGTTCACATAACCTGCTTGTTCTGTGTGCACAGAGTCACTTTGTTTTCTGCATCCTTGTACTATTTTATTTTACTTGGTAGAGTGATGATACCATGTTCCCCCAGCCCCTTGCAAAAGACCACCTTGGGCTATTGAGTATAGAAACAAATATTTCTGGGTTGAAATTTCTTTTGTTTTTGTTTTTGTTTTTGGGCCACACCCAGCGGTGCTCAGGGGTTACTCCTGGCTGTTCTGCTCAGAAATAGCTCCTGGCAGGCACGGGGGCACCATATGGGACACCGGGATTCGAAACCAACCACCTTTGGTCCTGGATCGGCTGCTTGCAAGGCAAACGCGGCTGTGCTATCTCTCCAGGGCCCTTGGAAATTTCTTTATTTGTCCTTTTGTTATTTTGTGTTTGAAGTGTACCCAGAAGTGCTTGGGGACTACTTCTGGCTCTGTACTCAGATTTTACTCCAGGTGGTGCTTCAGGAGTGAGCCATAACTGTAAAACATTTTGGGGGCTATGAGGCAAGTGCCTTAACCCTTGCTCTATCTCTCTGGATTGGATTTTCTTAACTTTTGGAAGGAAAACAAGTAAAATAATAAAGTGATTTGATTTTAACTTTAAATAGATGTAGATTTTGCACTTATGAACAATAGATTTCTTTAATAAGGTACCACGGAATACCATAGAATTTGCTTCATGGTATCCCGTGACATTCACAAGTGTGGATGAGAAATATGTAAGTAGGAATTGAATTCATATTGACAACAGATACATGCTTATTTAATGAGTCTAATATTCCTATACAATACATAAAGAACATGCCAAGCTTTCTTATTTTGGCTAGATAAATGTTTTTGCCTTTTTTATTTGCTATTTCCCTTGTTCTTTTTTTTTTTTTTTTTGGAAGGGCACACCTGGTGATGCTCAGGGGTTACTCCTGGTTATGTGCTCAGAAATCACTCCTGGCTTGGGGGACCATATGGGACGCTGGGGGATCGAGTCTTGGTCCATCTTAGTTAGGTTAGTATGTGCAAGGCAAACACCCTACCGCTTGTGTCACTACTCTGGCCACTATTTTCTTTGTTCTTAATCTCCATATTAGGTTTATATTTATAGTTCTTATTTATATTTATATATTATATTCTTTGCCTTTATTTTTTTAATGTGTACCCTGCAATCTTGAGACTTAAATTTTTCAGCCCTTCACAATAAGCAACCAGTAAAATTTTTTTGGTTTTGTATGGTTCATAAGATAGTAAGATTCAGCTATTCAAAAAGAGCCTTTGGAAAGAATTTTCTCCTCTTCTCCTTCCCTCTAGCTGTTGTTATCTCTATGACCATTTTCACATACAAGTTTGACTGTGGTGTTCCCCAGGGGTGGTGCATCCTTTAGTGAGTGCTCACACATTAGCTCTAGTGTCCGTGCGGGTTCGTGCGCTTTCTGGTGGTGCTTAGAGATGATCTTTTTAATCATAGTGATTGCAAACTTTCAAAATGGAGAACTCGCATAGGGTCACACACCTTAATGATTATTGGGGTGGTGGGGAATTCACACTCATGACAATATTACTTGTATATCTTTTAGCTGTACTCACTAAGTACTGGATGTTTTAGTGGTAGGGCTCCCTCCTCCCCCACTGGCTGTGTGCTGTGGTGCTGGGGTCAGAACAGCACATGAGAATGGTACTGGCACAGGTGGGCAGCACTGAAGGCAGAATTCATGTCCTCAGGCTTGTCAGGAGGAGCTGCTTTTTTTTTTTTTTTTTTTTTTTTTTGGTTTTTGGGCCACACCCGGTAACGCTCAGGGGTTACTCCTGGCTATGCGCTCAGAAGTCGCTCCTGGCTTGGGGGACCATATGGGACGCCGGGGGATTGAACCGCGGTCCGTCTCCTAGGCTAGCGCAGGTAAGGCAGGCACCTTACCTCCAGCGCCACCGCCCGGCCCCCGAGGAGCTGCTTTTGACTACTGAGCTATCAGAAAGCCATCCTGGGCTCCTGGTGTGGATTTTTTTTTAACTCATGCTGTTTACTTCTCTAAAACGGAAAATTTAGATTATATATATGTATGTATGTGTATATATATATATTTATATTTGGTTTTTGGGTAACACCTGGCAGCACTCAGGGGTTACTCCTGGCTCTATGCTCAGAAATAGCTCCTGGCAGGCTCGGGGTCCATATGGGATGCCAGGATTTGAACCACCGTCCTTCTGCATGCAAGGCAAACGCCCTACGTCCATGCTACCTCTCTGGTTCCTAGAGAATATTTTATATAATATGTTTATATTAAAGATTACAAGTATTATAGATAGATAGAAATAATGACAACTTATCACAGTATTCAAACAAAAACAATTCTCTGTTTTCGCCAACCTGGGTTTGATCCTGGCATCACGTATGGTCCCCTGAGCCTGCCAGGAATAATTTCTGAGTGCAGAGTCAGGAGTAACCCCTGAGCTCTACCGGGTGTGGCCCCAAAACAAAGCAAAACAGAACAAGAATTCTTTGTTTTTATTTTCGGGTCACATCCAGTGATGCTTTTGTCTGCATTCAGGAATTACTCCTAAGGTGTACGGGAGTAAATACCGGAGTATGGTGTACTAGAGATTAAATCTGGGTTGGCTATTTGCAATGAAAATGTCCTTCCTGTTGTACCATCTCTCTGACCCCATCTGCATTCAATTTTTGACCCCATCTGCCTCATCTGGTATAACCCTGGTGATCTACAGCACTTTTGAAGTGATCAAACCCAACATACCCAAAGGAAAAGGATTCTATTTTTGCTTTCATTGCAGTAACTTTATTATGTAAATTTCAGTGCATCCTAGAGAATCACCATCTGTGGACACGAATATAATTCCCTGCTAAATGGACCTTAAACATTGTTCTCCTTTACCTGATTTACACACTTCTCCCACCTCCCTTCTACTTAAGCAGCCATCTAGATTGGTCTTGCCATCTCACAGCTCATTTTTTGGCTTTTTTAGTAATACTGTTTCCCAAGCTTTTAAACATACATAATTGTGTACTAAGAATTTCCCTTGGGCTGAGTGATCATGCATGGTTTAAGGTGAATGCTTTGCCTGTGACTGACCCTGGATTCATCACTGTAATCAGTTCTGGAGAATCTCAGGGACACTGCTGGGGTAAAATGGGTAATCCCTGGATTGTGCATCCCTAGCAGCTTTGTATACCCAGGTTCTCATATTTAGCTGCCAGCCTAGGTGGCTGAGAATTGGCAAGAGAGTCTCACAGACCCCTTGAGCATGGTTTTCTACCTGCAAAAAAAAGAGATGAAAGCCATTTTTCTTATAATGGGTCAAAGTAAATTCTGGTGCATTTGAGGGATGCTTTTATTTTGTTATTTTTGCATAAGGTAAATTTTGGTGGGGCACTGAATAATTGTTAAAATGATGGTGGTAAGCCAAATACTTAAACGTTAAAAGTTAAAAAAATTCCCTTGTGATTGACAGTACTATTATTGGGAGTTTTCCATATACATAATTCCAACATCTCACCCATTGTCATTGTATTCATGTCCCATCTTGGAGAGACTAAATGAATGTTTGCTTTGTCTAGTGATTTAAATATTTTTGCATACTAATTTCAGACTCATGCACAGTAGTTAGAAAGAATGTAGAAGTTTTTGATTAGGTAGACTTCCTATCATTCTCCTATATATATATATATATATATATATATATATGAGATTGTGATTCTAGAATTTGTAGTGAAAGTATAGGCAGACTGGTATGATTATTGGAAGCAGGTTTCTGCTTTATAATAAATATTGTGCATTAGGAATAAATTGAATGTCTGAGAATTTACTTTCAATTCTAGCTTATTTGCTAAAAATATAGGCCCTAACTAGCTTAACAAACAATAGGCTGTTTCTCCAATAGGCATATAAAAAAGCAGTCATATCACTCATGATTAGGGAATTGTAAATCAATAATATCACACCTGTGAAAATGGTACATTTTACAAAAATCCGATAACAGGTGTTGGGGATGTGTGGTGAAAAAGGATTACTTATCCACTGTTGGGGGCCATATCATTTGGTTCAGCCTCTATGGAAAGCAATATGGAGATGTCTCACAAATATAGGAATAGAACTACCCTAGGATCCAGTGATACCATTTGTTGGTATCCCCAAAATACTAAGGCATTTTGAAAGGATCCATGAAGACCTGTGTTCATTGCTGCCCTTACTACAATAGCCAGTATATGGCAACAATCTAAATGCCCAACTGCAAATCAAGAGCTTGTGGTATATATACTCAATGAAATATTAAATAGCTCTAAGGAAGAACAAAATCATGCAGTTTTTTGCATGGATGGAACTAAAGGAATTGGAACAACAGAAGATTATGCTGAGTGAAGTCAGTCAGAAGGAAAGAGATAGAATAGTCTCAAGTGGGACTTAAAGATATATAGCAAGGTAGCAACAAAGAGCCAAAAGCAGCATAATGGGAGAACTGACCCACACAATTGAATTGGTGGAGGGGGATGTTGCTTGAGAGGGAGGGGTATTAGGGCTCTTTGGGGAGGGATGTGGGTACACTCATCGTGAGTGTGGTGTTGGAATTCTGTGCATAAGAAACTCTTATTGGGGCCGGAGAGATAGCACAGCGGTAAGCCGTTTGCCTTAGACGCAAAAGGACTGTGGTTCGAATCCCAGCATCCCATATGGTCCCCCGAGCCTGCCAGGAGTAACCCCTGAGCTGGGTGTGACCCAAAAACCAAAAAAAAAAAAAAGAAAAAAAAGAAAAAGAAACCCTTATTAACAATATTGTAAATCACAGACTCAATAACAATATTAAAAAAAAAAAACCCTGATAGACTATTTCAGTTGAATTCTGAGGGCTTATTTATACATTTATAAAATTTCCACTTAGTCTCTCCGTGAGAAATTGGAACATCATGCTGAGTGGTCATCTCTCATTTAAATACACTTATTTTGTGATTTATTATTAATGTGAGCTTTCTAGCTTGAGCTTTGATTTTTATTTTCATCCTCCACATCATAAAGTCAAATAATTAGATAATAACGTCTTCACTGAGATGAGATTTGGGTCATTTTTTTTATTAGTTTATGAATCTCTTAAATAATGATGAAAAGGACAAAAAAGAGTTCAAAAGGAAAAGCTTACAGAGGGAAATGTATTATTCCTCAGGGCCAGGGAAGTAGCTCAGAGGAGCTTTGCAGAAGCTTTGCATGACGGAACCTTGGGTTTGATCCCTTACACAAGCTCATCTGAATATCACTGTAGTAGCTCTGAGCACTACTGGCATGTCCCTTCTTCATTCAGTTCCTTGTCTTTTATATAATCATAATTATATAAAGATTTTTATGACTTTAGTGCTAATGATGAGGCTGCTGGCTCTCATCTACTGAGGGGCTTATCTATAATCAAAGTATTTCCATGATATTATTTCTAATCCCTACATTAACTGTACAGGATTGATTGATGTAATTGGTCCCAAAGCATGCTGTTTTTCAGAGGTATCCTTGAGATTTGAGTCTTATCTAACTTGAGCTTCTTAATAAAAAGCTTCCTCCTTTCCTCTTCCTCCTCTGGCTTTCCTCCTACTTGTTGTTGATGATGTTGTTACGTCCTTGGTTCAAACACATGCCTGACTAGTGGAGCTCACCCCAGAGAGATTTTGCTGTCTACACATTCCCTGCCCATGCTGGCTAGGAGGTATGTACTAGAGATTGCACTAGGCATTGATGCATGGCTGCAGGAGACTTCCTCTTGGATTGTGACTGCCTGTAGCACCTCTTTATAGTTCAGCCAGGCACCCATTGGAGTTGGTCTCTGACCCCCACTCAGCATGCTGCAGCATCAGGGATTGAAATCACTTAATGACTGGTGCGCTAAGCTCTGGGTTGTTCCTGCAGCTCCTAGAACACTGGTTACTTAGTTTCTCTTTGCAGTTGTTCTTGGCACATCTCTGTTAGACCTGTGCACAAGCAATTCACATTTAAAAGCTATGCTTTTCTCCTCTACCTGTATCTTGACATAATTTTGATATTGTCTGTGCACAAACTTTGGGTGTCCAAGTTGGGAAACATTCATTGCTCTGTAGGTCAGTTTTTTCATACACACGACAGAATAGATCTGATGAAAAATAATTTGGCTTTTTTTTTTTTTAATATGGAAAAAGGCCAGCTGGATGGCACATTGGACTTTAGTTCTGCTCCCACTGAACTGATGTGTGACTGGGTAGCCATCTGTGCCAGTCTCTATCAGCAGTTTGTTGATAGGGTTTGAGATGAGTAGAGCTTCAGTTTCACGAGTCGAAACTGCTGAAACTTTGTGCCATCACCCACAGAGAAGGACAGGATTGAGAGCAGAAAGGGTTGGGGTGAGCAAAATGGAAACCAGAATGCAAACCACCTCATATAAATAACATTTTGTGTGTGGTTAGACTTCATGTAGTTTTTAAATACTATTTGTAAGGGCTGAAGAAGGTAGGTTAAAGGGCTAGTATGCAGATGCTATATGTTGGGGCCCAGCTCAGCCCTCACAATTGTAGGAACCCCAATATTCAAAGGGACCCACATAGCTGTGTGGTCATGCATCAGTGGCTGTGGCTCCCCAAACCAACCAAATAAACAGTTTTTTAATACAAATGACCCTGGACAAATCATTATATGACCTACCTTTATTCCTCCACCTGTAGTAGCAAGACCATAATAAATAACTACTTCCTACTTCAGACAATGACTGGGAGAATTATGTAACTGTGAGTAATTCTAGTAAGGCTGTATGTAGCAGGCACAATTCTTGGATCTTAAACCAAGTGCTCAATCTATTATTTCCTGTTGTTATTTCTTCACACCTGCAACTTGAGAAATAAACTATAAAATATCCCTCTTGAAAATGTTGTATCTGATGTGAGATCATTCTTCTTGCGGTGTTGGGATTAAACCCAGGCCATCATACATGCAAAACCACTGTTTTTTCCACTGAGACACATCCCTGGCCCTCTTGTGAGATTCTTAAAACTGCTCTGCGTGGGAGGAGAAGGGGGAGAGGGATGGAGCAATAGTACAGTTGGGAGGATGCTTGCCTTGCACACAGCCCATCCAAGCTTGATCCTCAGCATCCCTTATGTTCCCCTTAGCCTTTCAGGAGTGATTCCCGAGTGCAAAGCCAGGAATATCCCCTGAGTGCTGCTGGGTTTGTCCCCCATGTAAAATATCAATTCATAAGTGGTGAGACCACTCCACATGCTGTGTTCTAACCCTATTGGTGGACGGGTCTGATGAGGCAGGATAGCGGCAGAAAAATAATACCAAGCTAGTCAGAAAAGAAATTCATTGGAGTTATCCTGCTTTTTTGCCTCAGGGACTTTCTTCCATGTACTCTCTATTTGCCCCCAAAGCAGAACTACTCTCTTTATTCTCCAGAACCAAATTCATCAGGGTGGTGGGGGAAGGTCCTGTAATCCAGGTGGGCTTTTACATAGGAAAGGAAGAGGTTATTAGGAAGAGGAAGTTGGGGGAATCCCTTTGTGTAAAGTTTTGTCTGGGTTCACCTTATACCCCAAATCATAAACCAAATCAAAATCAAATCAAAACTGCTGAGAATACTTTCTTTGCACTGCAGGGGACTAGGAACACTTTCCTCAGCCTCCTTACCTTTGGGTCAATAGAGGCTATAAAATCAGCTAGTGTTTAATTGTTGATGGTGACTTCTTGGTTTGGGTCACAGACGGGATGCCTAAAAACTCATTGTTGGCAGCCTAGGAATGTGACTCATTGGTTAATAGAAGCCTTGAGTGTGTGAGGCCTGGGGCTTGATTCATAACACTGCTGGAGGGTAAAAACAATCTTGTTGGGAAGTGAAGCCCTGTTCAGCTCCAACTAAGGCAATCAGAAGGAAAGGGGTTAAATCTGTCACATGCGCTTGAGGACAGGAGACCACTTGTCACACATGTGTTATACATATGGGAGACCCTGTTAGCTGCCAGCTTTGCATTTGCAGTTGAAATAGGTTTGGAAGACAGTGGACATTGATTTTTTTTAATTTTTTATTTTTAATTATGAGAACAATGATGCAAAGAAAGAGGACAAGGTAAAGTTACAGTGGAAGGACAATCACCCATAAACAGAGTTCTCAGAAGAAATCCCCTTGCTGATGCCTAAATTTTGAACTTACCGTCAAAGAACATTAAGAAAAATAAAACAGAACCCCCATGTACAATTACTTTGGACATTGATTTTGAAGTTGATTTTTTTTTAACTGGAAATGGTGAGAATGGCCTCAGAAGGTCTTTGGGTACATGCCAGGCTGGTGGGAGGGGACAGTGGTCTTTAGTCATGGCTGTGAGAAGGTTGCAAATTAACAGGCTGTGCCTTGGTTCTAACTGTTGGCCCATGAACCACACACAGGATAAGTCTTGGTGTCCAAGTTGGAGAACAATAGGGTAGGGAACTCACTGCACAGAAGATGTCTGGGGAGACTGGAGTTTGGAGTAATCCCCAGCTAGAAAAGTAGGTTTCCTGAATGATCACATCTAGGCCATGTTTCCTTCAGTCTTTGTAAAAATCCTACTTGTAGTTCCTGATTTCATAATTGAAAGGTTTGGGGAGTGAGAAAAATCAACCTCAGTAATGATGGAGCAAAAGAAATGATAAGGAAATGTAAATATACATGAAAGATATTAGAATTTTGAGATAAAAGAAGATCTGTATACTTAATATTTAAAAGATAAAACTCATTTCTTCCCCTTTTTTTTTTGGGGGGGGGCTATACCCTGTGGCACTTGGGTTACTCCTGGTCTGTGCTCAATAATCCTCCTGGTAGACACAGGGGACCATATGGGATGCCAGGGATCAAACCCAGATGGATCCTGGGTCAGCCACAGGCAAGACAAACACCCTACCCACTGTGTTCCCACTCTGGCCCTGATCAGATTCTTTTCTGATGGATATAGAGGAGTACAGCAAAAAAGAAAAAGTTCATTTTTTTTAAGCAAGCTAACTCATATGAAACAATATGAATTTGTAGATCTGAGGGAAGGAAGGTGGAGTGGAGAAAGGGGAAGGGACTTAGGGGCTGTGAGGATGGACAACTAGTACTGAAACCTCAGAGAGGGAATAGGGCTAATAGGGGCAATAGGACACATGCAGAGATTGGCGCAGAGGAAAGGAAGCACCATTTTTGGTTGAGTGGGGTGAATTTGATCTACACTGGCAGTGCTCAATAGTTACTCTGGCTCTGTACTCAGGAATCACTCTTGGCCATGCTCCAGGGATCTATCATATGGATGCTGGGGATCACACTTGGGTCTGCCACGTGCAAGGCAAAACTCTTACTCTGCTGTCCTATTGTTCTGGCCCCTAGGTATGCCATTTCTGCACCAGTTATTGATCTGTGAATCTCTCCATTGGTTGTAGAGTCATAGTTTACCTTGTACCTCTTTCCTGTGGCTGTTGTCTGAGCTGTCTCTGCCTAGGTTTCCAGTGCCCAGGCATGTTGGTTTCTTCCTCTTGCCCCAAACATGGATGGGAGTGGCAGCATTTCACCAGAGTGATTATTAGTTTTATTTAGTTTTTTTTTTTTTTTTTTGGTTTTTGGGTCACACCCGGCAGTGCTCAGGGGTTATTCCTGGCTCCATGCTCAGAAATTGCTCCTGGCAGGCACGGGAGACCATATGGGACGCCGGGATTTGAACCGATGACCTCCTGCATGAAAGGCAAACGCTTTACCTCCATGCTATCTCTCCGGCCCCTTTATTTAGTTTTTTAATTTTTATTGTGGTTAAGTGAATTACAAATCTTTCACTGTAATATTTAAGGCACATAGTGACAATGAATGAGGGGCATTCCCACCACCAGTTTCCACACCTGTTTCCAGCATGCATTTCATACCTTTCTCCTTTGCCCCGAACAATGTAGTGTAACTGTTCCTCACTTGTACAGCTTGTTGTAGATTGGGTATTGATTCTGTTGTTGTTGACTTTGGATTTGGTGTTCAAGTCTGATCGTTTTTTATTTCCTTTAAATGTTCATATGACTGTCTGGTCTTGGTACCATTCATTTTGTCCCCTCAAATTATGAGGGTTAAAAATATGATTCCAGTAATGTGGTTCTGTTGGAATATAAGAAAAGATATATAATAAAAGAATATAAGAAAAGATAAGGGAGAAGAGAAGAAGAAAAACAAGAACAAAAACAAAAGCAAAACAAACAAACAAAAGTAGAAGGTAACAACACAAGAGCAAAAACAAAACCAAAAAACAGTAGGCAATAACAACAAAAGTACAAAAAGAATAAAAAAAGAACAAACCAAAAACCAAAACCAGCAACTATGAGGAAACAAACAACAAAAACAACAAAAAACACTTTTAAAAAACAAAAGCAGTAAAAAAAAATCCCCGAACACCAGCAACTACATAGAAAGGCTTGTATTGTTTCTTCTTCTTTCTTCTTCTTCTTCTTCTTCTTCTTCTTCTTCTTCTTCTTCTTCTCTTCTTCTTCTTCTTCTTCTTCTTCTTCTTCTTCTTCTTCTTCTTCTTCTTCTTCTTCTTCTTCTTCTTCTTCTTCTTCTCTTCTTCTTCTTCTCTTCTTCTTCTTCTTCTTCTTCTTCTTCTTCTTCTTCTTCTTCTTCTTCTTCTCCTCCTCCTTCTCCTCCTCCTCCTCCTCCTCCTTCTCCTTCTTCTTCTCCTCCTCCTTCTCCTTCTCCTTCTCCTTCTTCTCCTTCTCCTTCTTCTCCTTCTCCTCCTCCTCCTCCTCCTTCTTATTCTTCCTTCTTATTCTTCTCCTCCTCCTCCTCCTTCTTTTTCCTCCTCCTCCTCCTCTTTTCTTCCTTCTTTCTTTTTCCAAAGGCACAGTAAATATTGAGGAAATTAGAATGGGAATTCCCTTGGCCTATGAGATACAGGGTTCTTCCATCCTTGAAGCATACTGCCATGGGATTCTTAGTTTTTGTCCTGTTGTCCTTTGCCTTGGGACATGCCTTGTGCTTCTCCTTTATTCTTAAGTTCGTTTTGTGGATGTTTCCCTGAGTAAATTTCCTTGTGCTTGGTAATAAGTAAAACGAGCAAGTTAGGTTATTTTTGCTATTATCTTTTGCTAGAGAGAAGAGAAGTTTACTGAACTGATAATATTCTCTCTCTCTCTCTCTCTCTCTCTCTCTCTCTCTCTCTCTCTCTCTCTCTCTCTCTCTCACACACACACACACACACACACACATACACAGAGGGAATTGCTAGATCAAAGTAGTTGTACGTTTTGGATTTTGGAGGATTTTTGCCAGGATAACCCCCATGGGGTTTGCATCAATTTATATTCCCATACAAAGTGCATGTTTATTTTTCCTAGCTTTTTCTAGTATGTTAACATCTTTAAAAATGTTGGTATGTGGTGATATGAAAAAGTATATGGTTTTTGCTTTACTATAAAGGGTAAAGTCTAATACTTTCTATAATTCCTCAATATTCTTTTGTATTATTTTTTATTTGACTTTTTTGAGGTTTGAGTCATGAACATTTGTTATATATTAAGAGAATTAGCCTTGTATAAATATGTTCCAATTTTTCCCTCAGCTACTTACTTTGACTTTGCTTATAGTTTTGCTTTTTGTTAAGATTTAAAAACTTGCATTAGTTTTATTAGTCTTTTAGTTTAAAGACTACTTAAAATTAAAAAACTTTTCCACTATGTGATGGAACAAAACTTCTAGAACCGTAAAGAAAGACTCTGTCCTAGACTTTGTCCTATGACCTGTGCAAATACTAAGATCTCTAGCTACAGAAGCCTGATTTTATCATCCACAACTGAGCAGAAAATTTCCTGGCACCATAAAAAGACCATGGGATGTGAAAATGAGTAGTTGTTCCCATGACAGTATCCTTCAAGGGCAGAAAAACCCTGTATTTCTTAGGCCAAGGAAATTCCCTTTTTAATTTCCCCAATACTTAAGAAGCACAAAACCTTGCCACACCAGCCCTCCTTTCTTTTTTATTTTTTCTTTCTTGTGGTTATTATTTGGTGGTTGTTTTTTTTTTTTTGTTCCTGTTGTGTTTTTTGTAGTTGCTGTTTTTTGTTTGTTTTTATTTGTTTGTATGTTTTTCTTCTTTTTTTCCTTTCTTCTTTTAAATTGATATTTATAACCTCTAGACGGACTCCTCCCAGTTTTTTTTCTTTCTTCTTTCTTTCCTTTTCTTTTTCCCCAACAGAACCACTTAATTTAAATCATCTTGTTCTGTCTCATAAATTGAGGGAGGATGGGAAATGGATGGTACCAGGACCAAACAGTCGTATGAACATTGAGTGGAAATAAAAAAAAAATGATCAGACTTAAACACCAAACCCAAAGTCAATGACAACAGTATCAATGCCCAATCTACAACAAGCTATACACAGAGGGGACCAGTTGCACTAGCAGTTCGAGGGCCAGAGGGTGGAGATATGGGATGCATACTGGGAACCTTAAATATTACTGTGAAAGATTCGTGATTCATGTTGGTCACAATAAAAATTATTAAAAAAACAAAACAAAACAAACTTCCCCACTGTGAGATGACAAAAGCTTCTCTGTAATTTCCTTTGATCCATTGGGAATTAATTTTGATATATGGGGTGAAGAAGGAATTAATTATAATTCTGTTGAATATTTGGCAGATGACAGTGGATTTATGACAGGAAGATTCAGTGGTCTCAGATGCTTTACATGATTATTCAGTTCAAGATTTGATTTGGATTTGTTGTGAATGCTAACTATTAGAATGGTTTGCTACATTGTTTTCCTAATTAGCTACTATCTGAGCCATTTGGTTTTAAATCAGTTCTCAGGTATGTAAACAAATATTTGTTTCTAGTAGGAATTTTTTAATGAACTGTCATTAAATATAATTTAAGACTATATAAATTCTTAAAGTGGCAAGATGAAAATAGGAACATTTTGTAAATAGTAGTTTTATAGGGAAAAAAAGATGGTTTTGTATAATAAGCGAGTCTGTCAGGAGGCCTTATTTTCTCATTTTCAAATATGAAAATTCACGAGTGGTTCAAGTTGACCCTAAAGTTGGTCTGGTCAGACTTCATGGAAAGCCAGGACTCAGTAGTTTGCTGCTCTTGAATCATGGGCCTCATGGGTTGTTACCATGGAGGTGTCCTGAGTAACAGTGGTTTTGTGATGCTGCTACATGTGGGATATTTTCCCTGATTTTCTTGCAAGTTCTTTTATTGCTATCTGCATCTCTGCAATTTAAATTAGTGTAAAAATTGGGGGGGGGGATTTTTATTACAGTTGTCAGAGTCATAGCACTGATTTATTTTTTTTGTCAAAGGCCTTCATTGTCATATTCTCTTTGGATGCTTGAGAGAATGTGTGAATGGCTGTAACCATGGAAGAGAGGAAGGGAAGGATGAGTGTTTATTACACTGAGATTGGACTGTCTGTGATTCTCTTTACTTTGCATCTCAATTGTCCTTTACGTAGTGTTGACCTATTCCCCTTTTCTGTCCCTGGCTCAGGAAACAGTTTTTGATTTATTCTTACCTGATGTTTTGATTTACCTTTCATTAGTCTAAGATCCCCCAAAGGACATAACTAAAATAAGAGTTTGGAAACACCAGCTTTCAGCATATTACTGGACACCTTGAGAAGATCTGACAAAATTTACAAACCCCACAGAATTAGTGAGAAAGCACCTTATTTGTGCATTTGGCTATGTAGGTCACAGCCTGGGGCAGTGGGAGGGCCTGCAGGTGGCAGGTGGAGCCAGTGGACTCAGTGAGTGTGCTGTCTGTGACTTCCTGCCTGTGACTGTAATTAAGGCAAGAGAACCGTGGCCCTGGTTCATCACCTCCCTCTGCCTACCAGCCACACACACAGGAAGGAGCCTGGCTCCTTCTGGCACCCATGCCTTGAAGTCTCAATGTTTTGAATATAAAATGGAGGCAGAAAGTGAGAGTACCACTTCTGGAGATGACAGTGTCTTTTGGGTAGATTCTGAAGTGACAGTGCAGGGGTCCAACCCTGAAGAGGAGGAAGGGAGAGAAGAGCATTTCAGGTAACTATGGAATCTGCAGTTCTCTTGCCTTTCTCCGAACTCCGTTCATCTTCTTCCCCAGCCTCTGCCTTCTCCAGTGGGGTTTCCTTCTTTTTCCAACACTCGATGTTCCCTATGAGGAGGCTTGGAGTGGAAGAGGGCAGGTTTCTAGCTGTATGGCGCGCTCTTCATTCCACAACTTGCCCTGAGCTTGTAAAACACATTTTCATGACTTGTTAGAACACTAGTGAGAGAAGGTGTTAGACAGGTTTTGTAGTAGCATTTCAGGAATTGCAAGTAGAGCCTCAGAATGAACTATACTACCCCTTCCTATATCTGATTTGTGCCCAATAGATTTAATCTGAATTTGAATTTCAGAGGATTTTTCATCCTCTTTTTCTTGGGAATATGTGTGTGTGTGTGTGTGTGTGTGTGTGTGTGTGTGTGTGTGTGTATTTCTGGTTCACCGACCTTATTCATATATTTAAAAAGTCCTTTTGAATAAGGACATATTATGACATGGCATTGAGCCTTACTCATTTTTGACCTTACAGCTTACTGCCCTTGCTTACTTCCCAATCTATCTTGACTTTGAATCTCCGGTAATTTCCTCGAAGAGGTGTTTCAGAGTCCCTCTCCTGAGATAGTGCTCCAATTTCCTGGTGTTGAGAATGGAGAGAACTTACCTGCTTTGTGGGAGCAGGAGACAGTACCATTTCTTAATTCTTTTGGGTTTTGCAGATTTTAGAAGGCTTTATTCTGGGGGCCGGGCGGTGGCGCTAAAGGTAAGGTGCCTGCCTTGCCTGCGCTAGCCTTGGACGGACCGCGGTTCGATCCCCCGGTGTCCCATATGGTCCCCCAAGCCAGGAGCAACTTCTGAGCACATAGCCAGGAGTAACCCCTGAGTGTTACCGGGTGTGGCCCAAAAACCAAAAAAAAAAAAAAAAAAAAAAAAAAAGAAGGCTTTATTCTGGATTTGCTTTTTCAGACAGGGTAGTAAATGAATATTTTTGGAGGCATTCGAAATCTCCTGAAGCAGTCTGAGCTGCATGTTATTGCCACCTACATGGCTAATTAAACATCTTTTATAATTTAACCTATGAGGACTTGGGTAGATGAACGTACCATTATTTTCCTCAGATCTTGTCTTTGTATTTGACATTCTAAAAACAGTCTCTCCCTTTATCAAGGTAAAGAATTTCTTTACCCATGGATTTTATTTTAAAATCAAGGATAAGTAACTGGGGGAGGGAAGAGAATATTAGAAACACTTAATACTTTTTTTTTTTTTTTTTTGCTGATCATTAGTTACAATGAACAGGATGTGTTTTCAATTTTAAAGAATACTTCAATGTTCAAAGGGTAAAATTAACTAATTTTGTTTCCATTTTGTCTCAAATTTTTCCCACCCCCCAATTTTTTTTGTGAGTAAGCCACTGCTCTGCCGGTGCCAGTGTTTCACATAATTTCTAAGAAAGTTTTAAAAATGGTCAGTGTCTCTTGAACAATTCTCAAGAATGCAGTATCTATTTTGTTTGCATCAAAACTATTTTGTCTTATTACTAAACCTGTTAAAAGCATCGGAAATGTTTATCAAAGGAAGAGATAATGTAGGTTTTGTTCCTAAAGGGGATTGGGTTCTGTTCTTAAGTTACTTATTAAGTAAGCACTGCAGTCTACCAGGGATTTCCTTTGCCTTGTTACATTTAAAGGCATATCTGTCACATAGAGCTGTTTTTGTGTGAGTACAGTTTCACCACGAGAAACCCAGCTAGCGTGCACTGCCTTCAGGAGATGCACTGGCTTCAGGAGACCACGATCCCCTCTTCATGACATGGTTGTTCTCGCAAACCAAATATGCCTTGAGATTGGATCTTATTTTCTCTGTAAACTCATAGAGGAGATTGGGGTAAAGACACCTGTCCTGAAGTACCCCATATCTATTCAGCACCAAGACATGAGGAAATACTCTGCGGATTGCCTGTCTGACACTTCAGGCTGTGGTCCCGCCCAAATACCTGGCTGAGCTGGAGGTTGCATGTGTGTGTGTGTGTGTCAGCCAAAGGGGTGGTGGCAGCGGCTGGCAGCTATGACCTGGTGAGAACTACACAGACCCAGTATTGAATATAGGAATCATTTTAGTATAATAAATGTAGAAATTAAGGAATATCCAGAAAAGTTCTTGTGTATTTCATATATTCTAATACCCAGTAAGCCCAAGTGACAGGACTGGTTACATTTTGGTTTGTGTACACACACACACACACACACACACACACACACACACACACACACACACACACACACACACACACACACACACACACACACACACACACACACCAGAATTGTGTAGTCCTTTTCTTTGAACAATTTCAAAGTTGGGTTTTAATTCACTGAAAGAATAGTTCTGTGTCATTAGCTGTGCTATGACTGAATTAAGTCTCACTGTACTTGCAATGATATGTCTGTTGCTCCCAGCGAGACTGTCATCAGAAGGAAATTATTACACATCGAGCATGCATGTCTGTCCTGTAGCTTGGAATAGCAGTGCATTTCTCAATGCAGTTGGAGAAAAGGGCCCTTTCTTTCATATTAGCTCTGGGGAGTTGTCCGTCCAATTTTGTTCAGAATTGTCTGGTGAAATTCAAAACTGCCTACCATTGACTGACAGATTTTTAATTTTTTTTTGACCTGATTTTGAGAGAAGTTAGTGTCATCCAGATCATTTTGGTGAAATGGCTTCTAGACTGGCACATGCAGATCCTTAAGAGTCCTTAGAATAGAATAGTCCTAGAAAGTACAATAACCTTTTTGTCAATAAGGGGAAATCTTATGCAGAATAGGAAAAACACATTTTAATTTTTGTAAGGAGAACATTTTATTTAGGAGTTGTTATATATAATATAAAACCCAAATATATTCAATACCCAAATATATTCAATATTCAATATATTCAACATTCAATATCACCATCTTTTGGTTGTATTGCTGTATTAGTTATCTGCGAAATGGGCTTCCTATCACCAATCTCCATTTTCCAGATGAGCCATTTTTGACTTGGAAAACTATATCTATTACATTGGCAGCATATAGAGGAGGATAAATTTGAACCCAGGAATAACTGGAGTTGAAAACTGGAGACTTTACTTTTATAAAATAGTTTCAAGCTTTCTGCTATTAACTGTTATTCTATTAAAAAAAAATGTCCTAAATGTTAAGAGGAAGTGGCTGAAATCTCAGTATTGAAATTCCCTTTTTGGTTGAGTGTTTTTTTTGTTTGTTTGTTTGGTTTTTTGTTTTGGGGCCACACCCAGTGGCACTCAGGTGTTACTTTGGCTCTGTGTTCAGAAATTGCTCCTGGCAGTCTTGGGAGCCCAGGTCTGCCTGGGTCGACTGTGTGCAAGGCAAGTGCCCTACTGCTGTGCTATCTCTCCGGCCCCTTTGGATGAGTTTTTGAATAGCAGAGATAGATAGATTTTGCAACTAGTTTAAATAGAGGTAATAAAAAGACAGAACCTCTAGAATGCCGAGGAATGCCAATCATGAAAGGTTCTAGTATTTCAGCATTAGAGTGTAGCAGTGTTTATCATAGAATCTTATTTAGATCTTTAAAAAATTACATAAGAAACAGATATGTAGTCTGGCAAGTAAGGCAACATATACTTTGAAACAGTTAAAGAGATTTAATAGTACATACATTTTAATTTCTTACCATGTCTTTATTGGTTTATAGCATCATAGGACTAATAATAGTTCATGAACTTAGTTCTTGATTGGTTTTTTGATTTTATTCTTTGCCTTAGTTGAAGTGGTGCCATGAATTTAATATTACAGGGCTGGAGACATAATACAGTAACCTCTATACCTTAAGGCACTTGCTTTGTATGTGGCCAACTGTGGTTTGATCCTAAGCTCCTCTTGGATGACCCCTGAGCAGAGAGTCAGGAACAGTTTCTGAGCACCAGTGGGTGTGAGAGTATATTTTTTGTCATTTTCTTGCAGTTGTCATATATAGAAGTAGTGTTGGCTATGTTGCCCCGAAAACCTATAAACCAGTCTCATCATTGCTTACTTAAATATCATGTTCTTTTGTTTGCCTCACAAATTATTGACTTGGAAGTCACAGTTTTTATGAGCTTGGAAAGATAGAGATGACCTTAGCAATTAACAATTTACAGGTATCAGACAGAGGCCTATTTTATGTTCTTGACTTTTCACATGCTTCTCATCCTTAGGAGTGATTACTTTGTATGATGCCAAAAATATGTCTTTTGTAATAAAAAACAATGTGTATGGGATCCTGGGGCCTGAGATGTGTAATCTGGAGTATAGGTTAGTCCCTAAACTATTTTTTCAACATTAAATAAACTTTTACTCAACATGTCCTTACCAATGTTACAAGAGCCTGATGTGGACACCCTTTTATCTCTGAAAATTTATGTCATGTTGGAGTGCAGCCACTGGGCTGCCTTTATAATCTGTGAAATGAATATGATTTAACCGTGAGGCATGCTAATACAGGACTTTCTTGGTATTTCAGTAATTAAACACTTTGGGATGGGATCCAAGGTGGTCCTTTATTTGATCAGTCTGACTTTTTGATATTTAAAGAGAGCAGTAGAGCATATAAACTATATAAAATTATCTATAAACCCCCTGTGTATTGATTGAGTTGCTGCCTTAACATTTTTCACACGGTATGTGTCCATGGGTCTTAAGCCCTGCTATGGTGCTGAATTGATGGTCTTGGCATATATAGGCCACTGTAAATATATTTTTTAACTGTAGTAAATGCTTTTTAAAAAAGGTAAATGAAATTGTCATGGAAACCAACTCTTAACACATAGTTGTGTATTTAACATTTGCTAATGAAAATAAATACCAAACTATTTAAAACTTTAATAAAGCCATACCGTTCATTTCCTTTTGAAACTACTATAAGTATTCTAGAAAGATTATAATCTTGAGTAAGCAAAAAAAAAAATCAGTAATTTAATTTAGGGGATCAGAGTGGAGACCATCAGTGCTTTGCTGCATCAAAGCAAGTTTCTTAAACTCTGTAGTTTTACTCTGCCCTGAAGTACTTATCTCCAGGGTTCTCTACACTTTTCCTTCCCAAAGTGAGTAGTTTCTCATTCTGTACTCTCATACTTCATGAGTATTTTCCCCCTTAGCATTTGGAAAATTGTTGGGGTATTGTTTCCCCACTCCAGTGCTGTCTTTTCCTGCTACAACTCTCTTTCCTTCTGTTTTTCTTTTTTTTTCTTTTTTTTTTTTTTTGGCCACACCCGTTTGACGCTCAGGGGTTACTCCTGGCTATGCGCTCAGAAATCGCCCCTGGCTTGGGGGGACCATATGGGACACCGGGGGATCGAACCGAGGTCCTTCCTTGGCTAGCGCTTGCAAGGCAGACACCTTACCTCCAGCGCCACCTACCCGGCCCCCCTTCTGTTTTTCTTTTATGATCTTTAGAGTACATTTTCTTCTCTTCCTCTCAGTCCCCTTCTCCCTAGATGACTTTCTTGTACCCGTTTATTTACTACTGTTTTACTATCTCACTCCCAGTTTCATTTCCTTTGATATGTTTACTATTATTTTTGTCATCAACTCAGATTTGACTATACATATTGTCCAGTGCTTACTGTTGCTACTTTTTATTTATATCCAATTTAATGTATCTGCTTTGATCCACTTATTGATGGATATATATTTTTTGATGGATATTTTCTTGATTTTTTTTTTTGTTCAGATCAGTTCTTTGAAAATCAGGCTGATTTCTTGCATATACTCTAATGGTGGACCTCCATGAATTTTAACTATAGAATCAAGTCATCATGTTAGAAAATGTTTTAAGTTTTTTTTTTTTTAATAATTTTTATTGTGACTGACCAAAGTGAATTATATATCTTTCACAGTAATATTTAAGGTACATAGTGACAATGAATCAGGGTCAGGGTCATTCCCACCACCATGTGTTGTCCTCCCTCCACCCTTATTCCCAGCATGCATTCCATATCTCCCTCATTTGCCCCCCCCCCCCCCGAACTGCTAGTGTCACTGCTCCCTTCTGTGCATAGCTTGTTGTAGATTGGGTATCGATTCTGAGGTCATTGACTTTGAGTTTGGTGTTTGAGTCTGATCATTTCTTACTTCTACTCAATGTTCATACAACTGTTTGGTCCTGGTACCCTCCATTTTATGAGGCAGAACAAGATGATTGAAGTTATGTGGTTCTGTTGGGGAAAAAAGAAAAAAAATTTTTTTTAATTTTAAAAATATTGTATTATTTTAAAAAATTCAATTATTGTTAAAAAATGATAGCCTATATTTATTTTTGTTTACTTATGTTTTGGTTTTTGAGCCATACCTCTTTTAGTCTTTTAGTCTTTTTCTAGATTTGCAATTTTATTCATTCAGTATGCATGTCCTATTATTTGGCTTAACCAAATTTATGTTTTTGGCTGTGAAGAAGAGTATCTGCCTTTCTTTGCCTCTTTCCCTGTTTTCTTTTTATATATATATATTTGGTTTTTGGGTCACACCCGGCAGTGCTCAGGGGTTATTCCTGGCTCCAGGCTCAGAAATTGCTCCTGGCAGGCACGGGGGACCATATAGGACGCCGGGATTCGAACCAAACACCTTTGGTCCTGGATCGGCTGCTTGCAAGGCAAACGCCGCTGTGCTATCTCTCCGTCTTTCCCTGTTTTCTATGGAAGTTCATGCTGTCTACCACCTCTGCCTTGCTGCTTGTTGGTGTAGACACTCACACTAAAAGCCCTTCAGATTGATTGTTATGTTTCTTTTCATTACAATTTTACAATTTCATGATTTCCTTGGGGTGAGTATTTCTTCCATTCTTGTGAGAAGTGGATGAAAAGTGCATGAAGGAGGCTTCATCAGTGGAGGGGGAAATGATTTGTGGCCACCCTTTTCCTTCTGATCTCTCCTCTTTTGCTTCTTCCAGAAGTTGACCAGGATCTCTGGCTTGTAGACACAGGATCCTCCTGGTATGTGATGGATTCATTTTCCTTCTTTGCTCTTAGATTTTTCAGTCTCAGAAGAGATCTCTTCCTTTGAAAGAAAGCAGTCTTGACTTTGACGTTCCACTGGTAGTTCTTTCTATGACCTTAGGGAAAGGAGCTTATGGAAGCATTCAGGGCAGCAGAATCTCTCTGTCCCCTGCCCAGTCTGGTGGATTGGTGTGGAAGTCCCACTTCCCTGTCATCTTCATGCAGAAAGTGTGTTTTTTAAGGAGAATATTCTCTTATACACCTACAAAGACTGAGAAGGGTTCATTAGTATCATTTTTCTTATTTGGAACATAGGATGAATAATTGCATATCAAATGCAGTTAGAGATAGAATGGAAGGAAAAGTGCCGTTAAAAAAAAATAGAGGCTGCACTCAGCAGAACTCAACCTGGCAAGGACCAGGGGTGATTGGTTATTGCTCGGGGACCTTATGGGCCAGTGATACTGGGGTAGAGGCACAGTGTGTGGTCACTTTGTATGGGGTCAAACTTAGGATCACATACTAGACATGTGATCTACCTCTTGAGATATATCTGCCTAAATGCCACAGACATTTTTAAGGTGCTACCAACACAATTTTAATGTACCTGGAAATAAACTGAATAGTAAATAAAATGTAAAGCATTATTGAGAGGAAATGAAGACATTTACTGTACATGAAAAGAATATACCTTGTGCATAGCTAGCAATATTCTACCTAATAAACATGTAAGTAAGTTAATGATAAGAATGGGCAAAACAAAAATAAACCTCGGACATGTTTGAGATTAATCCAGAGACCAAGTAATAACTGATCTCTTTAGTATAGAAACTAACTACATAAAGAAAAGATCAACAATCTAAAAGAAAAAGGTCTAATAGATAAACATATCTATAACACATATATAACATACATATGTGTACTCATATATGTAATGTCTATTGCCATTGAAAATGTGTTTTTAGTTGTTTCTGAATACAAATAAATTAATAGCACCATGTAGTTGTGTTTAATATAGAAAAAGTTTTGAAATAATTAAGTACTCATCAGGAGACTCTAAAACAAAGATTTGGAGAGTTAAAATAAAAGGGCAAAATTCTGTTGCTGCTTGCCTATTCCAGGGTTGAACAGATAGACCTGGCAGAAGGCATTCCTGAGGTCTATACTTCTCAGGCGGTTTATCTCTGCCATTCCACTGTGGAATTTCAAAACTGTTGAGCATTACATTTCGTAAGTTATGAACCTTAAGTAAATACAAAGTGTGTGTCAAAGATTTAGATAATTTTTTTAACGAGCAAAGGCTGGTTCCCACAATTTGAGAAAAGTGTTTTTCTCTTTTGTTTTCTCTCTCAATTGAAAATAGCTAGATTCAAATATGGAATTGTTTCACAGAAAACAATCATAGTTTTAGTTTCAGGTTTTATAGTTGATAGTATACTGTGGCTTTTCTTGTTAGATGTGAAATTCTTCAATGATAAAATTTGTATATAAATGTAGAAAACATAGAACAAAAGAGTCAAATGAACATATATTAGATCTTTATGGAATTGATTCATTGTTACATGGTACAAAATGTATATAAACTTTTATTTATACCTTTTAAAATCATGTGTTAATTTTGGCCAATAAACTTTTACTTTATAAGGTGTGGTTTACATATAATAAAGTTCACACATCTGAAATATACGTAGCTTGAAGAACATATATAAATACAGTAATGTGTAAACTTGTGTAACCGTAAACCCAATCAAGATACGGATTATTTCTAGTACTCTACAAAACCTGGCCAGGGCCTTTCTCAAATGGAATCATTCTGGCTCTTGTCCTAATAGTTGTACTTTGTCTGACTTTGGACATGATGCCATAGAATGATGTCGTTAGTACATGTCCTTTCCATGGTTATTGAGCTGTAACTGACTTAGAATATTGGGGGAAATTGTAATTTCGGTAGTTATTGGGTCTACTGGCTTATATTAGTTTGAGTAGAAAAATTATATGGTTTAGATCTCCTATGTATTTGAGGAGTTTTTGGTCTGCCTAATCTATCAGTTACTAAGAAATCTGTTAAATTTCTGACTGTGATTATAGCTTCTATCATTTCCCTTCTAGTTTTTGCAGATTTTTGCTTTATATATTGTAAAGCTGTTACTTTTGTATGCAGGTTTTTTTTTATTGTCCTTTTTGATTTGGCACTATAAAAGTGTCAAAATGAAAGGCTCCTATTTAGTTCAGTTGGGATTTAAAATCCATCACTTTCTATTGAGATGCAGTTCGTATACCATAAAATTTATTCTTTCAGACTATAAACCTAGATGATATTTAATTCATTCATAAAGTTGAACACTTGTTACCATTACTTTTTAAACATTTCAGAAAGAACTTTCTTTTGGGCTGATATTATTGGTTTTGGCTACACTTGGCAGTGCTCAGGAGCTGTCTCCTGGCCTTATGCTCAGGGCTCACTACTGGCAGTGTTTGAGGGGCACCATATGTGGTGCTGGGGATCAGACAGGGTCAACTGCATGCAAGAAAAGTGCCTTGCCCTTGATGCTATCTGTCTGTCAGTCTGTCACTGTCTATCTCTTTATCAATCTATCACTATCTGTTTATGTTTATTTACCTATTTATCTCATCACTCTGGTCCTGAGAATTTTAAATTATTAATAGAATGAAGAAAGTGAAAAATTTCAATTATTACCTCCAATTCTTTTTTTTTTTTTTTTTTTTGGTTTTTGGGCCACACCCGGCGGTGCTCAGGGGTGACTGCTGGCTGTCTGCTCAGAAATAGCTCCTGGCAGGCACTGGGGACCATATGGGACACTGGAATTCGAACCAACCACCTTTGGTCCTGGATCGGCTGCTTGCAAGGCAAACGCCGCTGTGCTATCTCTCTGGGCCCAACCCTTCAATTCTTAATTCCTGGCCAAGCCCCTCTCCCCAGTTTACTTTCTCCCTGAATCTGTGACTTGATTTTTTCCTATCCATGAAGTAATACAATTCCTTGTGTCCAGCTTCTGCCCCCGTTTGGCATCATGTGTGCCAGTGTGAGTTGACACTTTTTCGTCTTTCTGTCCCTCTGTCATAATAGCCACTTGGTCACACATACTTGGTTGTGGCAGTCACTAAGGTGATGCACTTTTGCGTTTTGCTCATGTGAATTTGTCTACCTCTGGTGGTCACAGACCTGCTGCTGCTGTACTGGCACTCCTCGCCTTTTTGCTCAAACACACTGGGTTGGAGTGTGCATGAGGTTGCGTACTTTGTTGGGACTCTGAGGTTCCCAAATGGCAGTACTTCTATCAGAGATATTTGCCCAGTGAGATGGATTGTTCAATCCTAGGACCAGGAGATGTGATGCTGCCTAGAGGTGCCAGAAACCCTCAGCCCATCCTGGCAGTGCTATACCCAATAGTGCTTGAATATGGTCTTTTGTGCCAGAGACAGAACTAAGTCCCATGAATATCCAGCATATGGCATGATCCCTGTGCCATCACTGACCCCTGGAGCTCTCATTTTTATCATCTGGAATAAAGGCAGATGTTTTATCAGTCAGATAAAGGTGCTGTTGCAGGAGAAAGGGTGAATCAATTTGAGCCATGAAACTACCTTCTAGTCTGACACCATTTTTTTTTTGCTCTTTGAATTGCGATTATCGGAAAAGATTTCATTGAAATGGAATTCTTATTGGTCTCCTATTTTAATCTCTAGGAAGATGAAGTCCTCGGTCCATTCTGAAGAGGATGATTTTGTTCCAGAACTACATCGAAACATTCACCCTCGAGAGAGACCTGATTGGGAAGAAACACTTAGTGCAATGGTAAAGCAACTTTGAGCCTATTTTTATGAAAATGTTTATATTGGGAACAAGAACTGAGTAAGTGTTTCTCTCAGAAACAATATTTTGGTTTTTACTTTTTTCCCTAGTACTTTTTTCTATTAAGTGAATATTCTAGGCACGATTGAGCCCTAGACAAAACATACATTTCTTGCCTTCAAGTAGCTTTAGTTTAAGGGAGTAAGAGGAACAGTTAATAAATTAAGTACATAATTGTGTCAAGTGGTGGTCAGTACTATAGTCAAAAATTTGGGGTGCTGCTGCGGACGTGTTAGCGTCCCTGAGCAAAAACCTTAGTGGGTCAGATAAATTCCCACTGGAATAAGGGGGAAACACGAAGCGGACGAATATGAAATATGAAATAATGATACCACACGCAGTAAGTGTGGGGTCAACACATCTCTGGCAAGAGTGCGGCAAATTTAATCTTAGGCAAAGGAGTATTTAAAGGGAAAAGAGAGGTAGTCATAACATGAAAGGAATGTAATGTACATTGTTTGATTTCAGAACAAATATACATAGCTTTTGGTGTTTTGCAACCTTAGAATAAAAGGAAGACTAAATTCTTACATATCAAAGAAGTTTCCTGGCCCTAGGGGTTATTGGGTATTATTACTGATGTAAATTAAGGGATAGCAGGAGTCCTGGTTTACTCCTGATAACAAATATTCTTGACCTGAGGGAAATAGTATTCTAGCTAGGGGCTAAAACCCACTTCCTATGTTTTGATAATAGAAAGAGAATAACACTAAAGAAAGGGACACAATAATTATACCTGGTGAAATAATCTAATTCTACACTGACCAAATCTGTTTGCAAGCAGGTATTCAAAGTGACAGGGAGAGTTTCCTAAGACAGAAATCATTATGCTTTGAAGCTCAAAAGTAGCTGGTGAGCTTTGAGTTGCAAATATACCAAACCAGCAGGGAACTTTAGGCGGGCTTGCTTTTGGTACTGAAATCCCTTTAATGAGTGCAGTATAGCAAAAGCTGGAATATCTGTAGTAAGCAGAAAGGAATTAAAGGGAAAAATGTCGAGTCACTACCATGTAGGAAGTATGACAGAAATATCGCCAGTGATCCTTGCAAAGGGTCAATAATAAACCTCTATATGGGCCTTCTGGCAGATATTTCTTGGGAGAAAAAAATTAGATAATGCACCAGGAAGGGAAAAGCCACGTCTGGTGTGTGCCCCCCCTAAGTGGGGGGTAACAGGGTACTCTTGCACAGTAGCCAGAATTGAATAATAATTTTTTTGTTTTGTTTTTGGGCCACTTCTGGCGGTGCTTGGGTTACTCTTAGAAATTGCTCCTGGCGATCTTTTGCCAACAACAGAGACTGTTTGAAAAATAAAACTGTATTGGCACTACATACAAGGACTTGGATTAGACAAACTGTTTTGCCAGAGCCTAGAGCTAGTCTTATGCCAGGAAACTTCAGGGGTAGGGTCTCCTTGTATTTAGGCCAAGGCTTTTCCTTTCCATGTCACCCATATTTTGGTGGGCCTATGCAAACAGTAATTGCCACTCTAACACCATTTTTACTTTGCTCCTTTGACTCTACACCTTAAATTAAAAAAACCTATTTAAACTTTTGAGGTTAACATAAACTAATATGCATATGCATGGAAATGTAAAAAATACTATGCCTTCAATGTTTAAGGAGTTACACAAATATGGCTTTTAATTGCTTTGTGTACCACTAAGAAATGTTATAATGTACATCTGGAGACTTGAGGGACAAAGTAATTGTGCATGGGTTCTGTTTTATTTCTTCTTAATTTTCCTTGACTGTATGTTCAAAATTAAGGTGTCAGCAATGGGATTTCTTCTGAGAACTCTGTTTATTGGTGATTGTCCTTCCACGGCAACTTTACCTTGTCCTCTTCCTTTGCATCATTGCTCTCATAATTAAAAATAAAAATTAAAAAAAAAAAAAAAAGAAATTGCTCCTGGCAAACTCTGGGGACCATATGGATGCCAAGAATCGAACCCAGGTCCATCCTAGGTCAGCTGCATCGAGGCAAACTCCCTACCACTGTGCTATCTCTCTGGTTCCTCTAGAATAATTTTTAAAATTGGTAAAATATATTAAAATGATTCAGATTATAACATTAAGATAGATGATAATAATTTGTAAATGATTATAATTGAAAATATATGCTAATCATTTGCATAACTGTTAGACTTAAGTGGAGCCTAAATTTTTGACGATCGTGAATGGACATAGTGGTTCAATTCCATGAAGGAAACAAGAGGTTTAAAAATTAAAGTAGAGGGCCAGAGCAATAGTACAGTGGCTAGGGCACTTGCCTTGTATGTACTTGACCTGAGTTTGATCTCAGAATCTCATGTGATCTCCCAAGACTACCAAGAATGATTCCTGAGACAGGAACAAAACCCTGAGCACCACTGGGTATGGCCCAAAAATCAAACAAGTGAGCATTTAGTGAAGTAGGGCCAGAGGGATGACAATGAGGTTTTGGTACAGACAGTACACAAATCCGACCCATTTAGTCCCTCACACCACTCTGTCCTCTGAGCATCACAGGTTGTAACCTCGAGGCTCCTTAGAACTTCCAGGGTGGCCCTGGTGGTCCCTCACATCACAGGGCCTTGGCATAAGCCACATCCTTACATGGCCCAGAATCACAGGAGGGACTCCTGGACTTCCAAAGAACTATTCTCACCCCCAAAACAATAGCCACAGCAAAAACGTTATGATTTAGGATGGTACCAAACTACATAGGGGCTAAAGGTGTTTGCATTAAGAAGTGTGTGGTCATAAGTTCCAATCCCCTGTCCTTCACTGCCTTAGCTTGAGCCTTCTCTGTCCCCACCATGGAGGGGCCAGGAGTGGTGAGCCCCACAACCAAAACTGCACACCAAGAAGTGCCCCTCGGGCCCGGAGAGATAGCACGGAGAGATAGCACAGCGGTGTTTGCCTTGCAAGCAGCTGATCCAGGATCAAAGGTGGTTGGTTCGAATCCCGGTGTCCCATATGGTCCCCCCATGCCTGCCAGGAGCTGTTTCTGAGCAGACAGCCAGGAGTAACCCCTGAGCAATGCCGGATGTGGCCCAAAAACCAAATATATAAGAAGTGCCCCTCTTGGCAAACCCATGTATGAACACTGTTGTCACCTACCCAGCCCCCCTAAATGCACCACAGCCTTCACCTGTTAGCTTCAACTAAGTGTGACCACTCTGCCGATCATGTGTGCACCAGCCTCCTTGAATATCATTCACGGAGTGCAAGCACATTGACCAGACACGAATGAGCCTGCTCATTGGAACAATAGCTGCTGTGTAAAATGGGATATTACCTGGCCATAAGAAAGGATGTTGTCCTACAGTTCACTGCTACATGGATGGATCTAAAGAGTGTCCTGTTGAGTGAAGTCAGTCAGAGGGAGAGGAACAGATTCAGAATGATCTCATATGTGGAATATAAAGAAACTTTGTAAGGGAATAACAAAGCTCTAAAAGAGCAGGGGGGCTGGTCTTCAGGAAAAGAAACTGGAGCAGTGGGGGATGAGAAGTTAGGGAAGGGCACACTAGGATAATGGGAAGGGGGGAAGTACCTGTCACAGGCAGGGGGTCAAGAGGGAAACTAGGGACATTGGTTGGAGGGAATAGGACACTGGTAAAGGGATTATTGTTGGAGCATTGTACACCATAGTATCTTTATAACTTTATAATTAAGGTGATTTGATTAAAAATAAACAAACAAACAAACACAGTAGCTACAACAAGTAAGGGAAAGGAATGCAGAAGCCCCACTGAATGTGGGCAATGAGGGGCGCCCAGAATCCTGTCCTCTGCTCCTGTCAGCTCTATGTGGCATCTGCTTCTATGAATTTGCTTCTGCTGCCTCTTTAGGATTATTTTTTTTGTTGGTGACGGGTGATATTTCTGTGAAGTTGATGTAAATTCTATTTCAGAAGCATAATTAACTGATGATTATAGCATGCATAAATTGGGAAAGCTATATTTTCTGTGAATGAATATCAGTGGACATTTTCTGAAAGAGAAAATTCTTAAATGACTCCGCTCCATACATCGTTTCAGTGGAAATTTAGAACAGTTTATTTTGTTTCAAAACTATGTAGAAAATAGATCATTAGTTTATTAGTTAAATAGTACTATATTTTCCTGTACCTCTATATTCTGAATTTTTAAAAACGCTAAGTGAGGGCCGGGGGTATAGTACAGCAGATAGAGCATTGCCTGGCATATGACAGACCTGGCTGGGTTCAATCTCTTAAGCACTCCTGAGCCTGCCAGGAGTGATTCCTGAGTATTGAGTCAGTTGTAAATCCTGAGCACTGCCAAGATACACACACACACACACACACACACACTCACACACACACACACACACACACACACACACACACACACACGCGTACACACACGTGTACACACATATATGCCTGTATATGACCTGTATATATGACCACATCTGGGCTGGAGAAATAATACAATGGGTGAAACATTTGCATTACAAATACCTGACCCAGGATGACCCCTGGCATTGCATATGTAGCCCCTGGAGGCAGAACCAGGAGTAAGTGCTGAGCTCCACTGGGTGTGGCCCCCAAACAAACTACAAAGATGGAGCATTTAATTTGGGGTCAAATTGTTCTATTTGTATTTGTTCCTTTCCAAAAATTGAGAGCATGGCCAGAATATGCTCGGGAATTGCCTAGAGTAGAGGAAGATAGTTCTGGATGCTTCATGACTAATTGATTCACAAAAGTTTTCTGCAGGATTTTCAGGCTTCTCAGCCCATTGTTTGATTCATGGACTCTATTAGCATCATTGTCTTTTTAGGCAGTGACTTGGCAGTCTGTATTCATCATGTGTCATGTTCTCCCTGTCGCTGTTTAGGCGCTGCTGGTGTCTATAGCCTGGCAGGCTTCCTCATTTCTCCTAAGATGTGTGGCAGGGACAAGGCCTGCAAAGCCTGGAGATCTCATTTTCAAAAGAGTTATTCTTTAATTATTCAGTCCACCAAATAGCCATCATTGTTTACTCATTGAATCCAAAAGACCCCTTTTTACTTTTTTTTTTTTGATTTTTCAAGTCGATTTATGAACAATGCATTGAATTTCTGAACAATGGAATTATGAGCAATTTATGAACAATGGCTTGATACTAATAAAAACACAATATTAGGAACATTAAAAGAACATAAATACAGCAAACCTGTTTATATCAAGTAAGTTTTTGTGCCAAATATCTTAAAGAATGAAAACAGTCACAATATTTTGTCACAGCCTTTCAGCAAGCAAAACAATGTTACATAGGTTATTTTTCTATAACATGGTGAGAATGTACTTGCAATTGAAAGTGAGCAAAAGACCGTTTTTGGTGCCTAGGAATATATTATTTAGTTCTCACTCTTAGTTGAATTGTTGCTTTGTACTTGATTTAGATCATTGTAAGTTTTTCTGCCTGTTTTCCATTTGTATCGATGGAAAATGGACTATGGAATTCTCAGATAAAACTCAGAGGTGATAGTGACTCCGCCTGTTCAGAGATGCAGTTAGGCAATGCTTGACTGTTCTCAGGATCATTTTTGGTGGGGCTCAGGAAATGATATATGGTTCCAGGAATCCAGCCTGTATCTGCTGCATGTAAAGCAGGTGCCTTAACCCCTGTAATGTATCTCCGGCCCCACTCCCCACTTTTATAATACTTTCTTAAAAGATGATGCAACCTTTTGGACAATACAAAAACTGGATGCCTATTTATTTGTCTCTTGCATCACTGTTGTGGGTGAAGGGTGGACGACATTCCACTTCCTGGCTGCCTGCGTTGCAAGTAAACTTCTCTGGGCTGCTTTTCTGCTTCGATGCCCACTTGAAGGTGGCAGAGACAGTGCAAGTCACAGTTCTAAAATGTTTTCCTCTCAGGATCTTTAAGAAAAAGTTTCTTAAGCCCTTTTCTCGATTCAAGCCTCTTAATCTGAGGAACACAACCATCTCATTGGAGGTCAGCACAGTCTCCCAAATTTTAAATCAATTGAATCCTGGGTGTTTCTGACACTGCTTGCCTAAGAAATCTCAAGTGCTAGAAGTTTAAGGAGCTCTGTTCTAAGTAATCTTCATATTTTCCTTCAGAATTTGATTTTTAGTTACTTTCACCCTCCCCTAGCATGGAGAGGAATATTGATGATGAATATGAACTGATTAGTGAACTAATACCTAGGATTATGAAATAACTGTAGAATAAGACCTGTCTTAGATTATTTATAAAAAGGTTCCTCGCATCTGTCTGGTAATTATAAAATAGAATGGGGTTTATTCTGTTACTAACAAAAATAGTAAATTGATTTTTTCCTTTGGAAGACTTCTAGGAGTAGTTGATCTTGAAATCAATTCTTGATGTATCTTCTAGGAAAGATAAATCTTGCAACATAAATATTATACATTTAGCAACAAGGCATTCCAGTGAACTGTAGTGGCATATACCAACAGACCTTTTTTTTATATGCGGATACATTATTGTCATATATCTTTGAACAATCCTGATACTTAGCATTTATGCAACTGTTTAAAAATTAAAGCAACATTTAAAAATTACCAGTTGAAATTGTGCATTTTCATAAATTCAGTTCAACTGCTTACTCAGCGCTATGCTTCTCTTATTGTTTCTGGTGATATTGGCTGTAGTAATTCAGCTTAAGGTTTTGTTACAGATCTTAGCTACAAGGCATTAATGCTTTTCCAGATATTTTATTTTTCTACATATTTGTCCTGGGTGGGAAAACCTTACTGATTTTTCCAGTTTCTGCTTTCATTTTGTTTACATTTATCTTTTGGATTTGGGGGCCATACTTAGCAGTGCTCAGAGTGACCATGTGACACTTTGAAGGAAACTTCATTTAGTCTGTTAAGCTCTGTCTCTCTCACCCTATAGCTTTCTTTCTTTTTGAAATGATATTGTGAAATGTGTTACTGAAATTAAAGATCAGCACGCTGAGTCAAAGGTGTTATATATGTCACTTTGAAGTTTTAGTTCAATAAATGCAAGTTATAATTATGTCCATATCACCACTTTCAATTTTTAAACCATTGTAATCAAGTTTATTTCTACAACTCCCAGGAAAGAGTTTGGCTTGAGCTGAGACACATATATTTACTGATTTGTAATCTTATTTTTTTTAGAATATGCTGTTTTCTTTTTTTTCTTTTTTTTTTTTTGTGTGGTTTTTTTGGGTCACACCCGGCAGCCCTCAGGGGTTACTCCTGGCTCCATGCTCAGAAATTGTTCCTGGCAGGCACGGGGGACCATATGGGACGCCGGGATTCGAACCGATGACCTCTTGCATGAAAGGCAAACGCCTTACCTCCATGCTATCTCTCCAGCCCCAGAATATGCTGTTTTCACAGGAGAAAAATTTCTCTCTATGAAAGTAAGATACTTTAGTGACCATATTTTTTTTTTATTCTTAACAATTAGATTCAAGTAAGTTACAATTTAAAGAAGATAATATTGGATGAATATGCATTCCTATTCTTTTTTTTTTTTATTGTTGATTTTTTTGGTTTTTGGGCCACACCCGACGTTGCTCAGGGGTTACTCCTGGCTGTCTGCTCAGAAATAGCTCCTGGCAGTCACAGGGGACCATATGGGACACCAGGATTCGAACCAACCACCTTAGGTCCTCAATCAGCTGATTGCAAGGCAAACACCACTGTGCTATCTCTCTGGGCCCGCATTCCTATTCTTGTAGGATCAGTAAAGAGGCATTTAAACTAACAACTTTACTCTGGGGAAGTTATTTTTTGTTCGTTTTCGGGGCACTCTCAGTGACACTCAGGATTTACTCCTGGCTATGCGCTCAGAAATCTCTCCTGGCTTGGGGGACCATATGGGACACCGGAGGATTGAACCGCTGTCCGTCCTAGATTAGTGCATGTAAGGTACTCTCCCTACCGCTTGCATCACTGCTCTGGCCACATGAGTTATTTTTTGTTTGTTTTTGTTTTGGGGTCACACTCAACAGTATTTAGACTTACTCTGTACTCAGTGATTACTCCTGGTATTGCTCAGGGGGATCATATGTGGTGCCAGGGATCAAACTCAGGTCAGATGTGTTCAAAGAAAATGCCTAATTACTGTATTATCTTGTTTGTTCTACTAATTTTATTCTGTGTTTTTTGTTGTTGTTGTTGTTGCTATTTATTTTTTGTTGTTTGGTTGGTTGGTTTGAGGTCACATCAGGTGATGCTCAGAGGTGAACTCCTGACTCAGCACTCAGGAATTACTCCTAGCCATGCTCAGAGCACTCTATGGGATGCAGAGGTTTAAACCTGGGTCAGCCGTGTGCAAGGCAAATGCTCTCCCTGCTGTACTCTCACTCTGGCCTATTTATTCTGAGTTATAAAGCATTCGCACTAAGGAACTAGTCATAAATCTTTTGTTCTTGATGTTTTTAAGGCAAGAGGAGCCGACGTTCCAGAGATTCCAGGAGACCTTACTTTGAAGACATGTGGCAGCACTGCCAGTATGAAGGTTAAACATGTGAAAAAGTGAGTTGGGCTCTGGTGCGGTTTCTGAAAAAAATACTTACCAGTGGAATTCCATTTCTTAACTCTCTTTAAAAAAAAAACTTTTAGCTGAATACCATATTATTATCCACATCTCTGAATCTGTTAAGCTTTAAATTATAATTCTGTAATTCGTGGAATAGGCCTGGCAATTGTTCACTTGTCAGAAAATGTACTGTATTTTTGTTCTCAAAATGACTGCACCATTGTCTATTTTGTATTTGTTTCAAGTATCTGTTTAGCAGGGACAGTTCAAGTAGGTTTCTTAGAATATGGGCTGTCCAGGCATTTTGAAAATTAAGCTTTGCTACTTGAGCCAGGAACTTGCTCTGACTCAGCTCTGCCTGTAAGAAAGTCCAAAATGGTTGCTAGTAGTTGACTGTTAAGTGAAATACCTGAAGGTTTACAAACGTTTCACTTTTCAATAGGGAAACGATTTTTTGGTGGTTGTTTGGTGAGCCTGGTAGAGTTAGGTAGTTGTGGTTCATTGTAAGGAGAGAAAAGATGAGGATAAAAATGTTCATTCTGCATCCAGACCCACCAATCCGGGACTGCTGGGCTGCGATAACCTTCACAGGTAAAGTTTGGTTTTGTTTCTTGTGGTGGGAAATGCTGCTTCTGTTTAGAAGCTGGCTGTTCATGCTCAGATTCCCTAATAGTCGCTCAAAGTAGATTTTTTTTTTCCCTGTGGCCATTGGCTTGGGCCAGGATTAGGAGAGTATAGTGATGCTTTAAATAAATGTGTGTGTGTTTTTTTTAAATTTTTGTTTTTGTTTTAACTTCTGCACTAAATGTAATGTTCCTCTGATTTAGTGTATTTTTGAAAAAGTTCTTGTGAGTAAATGTGTCCTTGTGCGCATGCGCTTCTTATATAGTTTTGTTTGCATGAACTTTTAAACTGACTGTATTACCCCCCCATAGACTCAGTAGTTTTGACTCTTGTAATATCTCGTATCTCACAAATTCATCTCCTGTACTTTAGGTTACCCTTCACTAAAGGCCATTTTCCGAAGATGGCTGAATGCGCACATTTCCATTATGAGAATGTTGAGTTCGGCAGTATCCAGGTATGTTTGAAGTCCTTCCTACATACTGAATAAGCATAGTAGCCAGCCTGATAGGTAACACTTAGAAGCGTTTTTTTTTTTTTTCTTGATGATATCTGATTGGGTGATATAAAAACGTACATTTTTCTCTGTAGACTAGTTAATAATGAATGCCTAATGATTCCTTGGTGAAGTGGAAATATTATGGTCGAATTGGGGTCTAAATCTCAAGACTTACAGCAGATTTTCAGATCAGGGTTGTTGCTGTTCTGAAAAAATACATACTATTAGAATTCAATTTCTTAACTCTCTTTAACAAAATCTTTTAAACGATACCATTATACATTCTACCATTTTACAACTATCATTATAATGGCTACCTGACTCATAGAGATGGGCGAATTGAATCGGGCCAGGTTGGAGAGATATAAGTGGGGCTTTATCCTCAGTGTTATTTTCTTCATTGGAGTATATATGTCTCTGTGTGTCCCATGTTGCTTTTGCATTCTGCACCCCAGATGCTACTTATTCCATGACTTTTGTATTTTCATTTTATTCCATTTATTTTATAATTTTCTCCTATCTGTTTTTTTTTTTTTTGTTTTGGTTTTGTTTCGGTTTTGGTTTTTGGGGTCACACCCGGCAGCGCTCAGGGGTTCCTCCTGGCCTCACCCGCTCAGAGATTGCTCCTAGCAGGCTCTGGGGTACCATATGCGGACGCCGGGATTCAAACCACCAACCTTCTGCATGCAAGGCAAATGTCTTACCTCCATGCTATCTCTCCGGCCCCAATGTTTTGTTTTTTGTTTTTGTGGTTTCCCTATCTGATGCAGTGTTATATAAGTTGGTGTTTATTTAGTTTAATTACACTAACACATTCAAGAAGTATTTCCTGGGGCCGGGCGGTGGCGCTAAAGGTAAGGTGCCTGCCTTGCCTGCGCTAGCGTTGGACGGACCGCGGTTCGATCCCCCGGTGTCCCATATGGTCCCCCAAGCCAGGGGCAAACTTCTGAGCGCATAGCCAGAGTAACCCCTGGAGCGTTACCGGGTGTAGGCCCAAAAACCAAAAAAAAAAAAAAAAAAAAAGAAGTATTTCCTGAGAAGGTATTATGTAGCTGGGTTTGGTTTAGATATTTCAGCTATGTTAACAATGACAGTAAAAACAACAACAGCCAGGGGCCCATTTAAGAGCACAGAGCTTAGCCAAGCAGGTAAGAGCTTTCAAGAAAGAGCTGAACTCAAAGGCTCAGGGTATATGGGGAGTGGGTTGACTCAACCCAGCTCTTCTTGTGTCAGCATCTTTCTTGCTTTCTGCCTTATTTGACATTCTTTTTTGTTTGTTTTTGGTTTTTTTTTTGGGGGGGGGCATCACACCTGGCAGTGCTCAGGGGTTACTCCTGGCTCTACACTCAGAAATCGCTCTTTCTAGGCTTCGGGGACCATATGGGAAGCTGGGATTCAAACCACTATCTTTCTGCATGCAAGGCAAATGCCCTACCTCCATGCTATCTCTCCGGCCCTCTTATTTGACATTCTGAAGCTTATCCTTGTAGATCTGTGCAGCTAGTGAGTTTATCTTGTTCATCACTGTATACTAGTCCATAGCAAGCATATATCCTTATTTAGATATTCTTTTGTGGTGATTTGAAATTTGGGTTGTTGTTACTTTTTGGCTACTTACAAACACCTTTGAGAACATTGTTGTACTCAGTCCTGGCTTATTTGCGTAGAATTGCAGGGTTCTGCTGCATCTCAAAGTACAATGTTACTTAGCAGGATGAATTGCTTTGAAAAAGTGATAATTGTTCTCCCACAGCAGCAACTGGTTATACTGCATCTTTCCCATCTTGTGGTATTTTGACATTTGTTTGCTTAATTAATTTGCAGTACTAAGGATAGAACTTAGAGTCTAATGCATGCAAAGTATGTGGTCTATCACTGAGTCAGCTCTGACAGTTGTCTCTGTTGTCAACATGTATTCATTCATTTGCTTTGCTTTATCATCGTGCCTTGTGGTACTCAGAAGCTACTCCCAGCTCTGTGCTTGGTCTTGTTCCTGACAGTGCTCAGGGTCTCATGCTGTGCCAGGGATTGAACTTGGGCCTCCTATATATCATGCATGCACACAGCCCATTGGGCTATATTTTAGCTCAACACTTCTTCATTTATATCAGTGTTATAGAGGTGTAAGTTGCTCAATATGCTTTAATTTGCAGTCTCTTAATTTCTCATGCCTCTGAGCATCTGTCTGAGTGCTTTGTACTCAGGTCCCTATTTTTGTAAAAACTTAAAAGCTTTCTTTTGCGCATTTTGTTTTTATAGATGTGTCATTTATCTATTCATGTTTTTTATCTGTTCATCTTATCTACTCAGACAAGTGCTTTCCATATTTGAATGTTGGTTTTTTCATAATGTACCTAGTATCTTATTGTCCTGGTTAGAATTTAAAACCACCTTCTCGCACATTCTGACATATTTTTTCACCGCCTTTAGGCTGCTTTTAATGCAAGGCATCGCTTACATGTAGCTCTCTATGTACAGACCTTCTGGCTTGAGGAAGTAATTTTTGCTCAGAGATATTGTCCTCATTTCTTTTCTATGTTTTACAATTTTGACTTGAATTCTTGGGTTTAGGAAATTGATATTTTGGGTAATGTATAGTATACAGAAAGAGTGATATTGAGGTTTATGAATTCCTCGAGCAACTCAATACCAGACTGACCAGAATGGACTCTAACCACAGATTACTGGAGATGAGTCCCTTCTTTTACCTAGAGCATTGTACACTCTCTACTGGCTCAATAGTTCAATGTTCTATATAACTGCTGTCTTAGAGTTCTCCACTGAAACTGACCACTGTGCTCATACGTTTGTATATGTGCAAACATGCCCATGTGTGTAGGTGCATTTTTAAGAAATGGTTGATGTAACTATTGGTTCTTGGTAAGACTTCACTTAGGTGTGAGAGTCAAAAGCAGACTGAAGACTGAGGAACTAGCTGGTGATGGAACCTGAGTCCAGGTCCTCTGGTCGGCTGGCAGAATTTGTTTTTCTTCCTGGGTAGGCTTCTCCTTCTTTATTTTATTTTTTCTATTAAGATGGTCAACTGTTGGATGAGGCCTACTCATATTGCAGAATATAACCTGCAGATATTAGCACCTACATAGTTAAATTTTAATTTTACTTAGAACAATAGCATCATAGGCTCGATCTTCAAGCTTGTGTTCTCCTTAGAACATGTATCCCTCTTGCTTATTTCTGTGTCTCTCTGCTTGCTTTTTCCACTCTGGAGAAACCAGTGTTCTTCCTTACACATGCCCTTTTCTTTCACTCTCTTTATATCTTTCTAAGTTAATTTCACTACAAACTATCCTTTAAAAAAAGCAGCACAGGGGCTGAAGAGGTGCACTAGAGGTAAGGTGTCTGCCTTGCAAGCGCTAGCATAGGATGGACCGCGGTTTGATCCCCCCAAGCCAGGGGTAATTTCTGAGCGCTTAGCCAGGAGTAACCCCTGAGCATCAAACGGGTATGCCCCCCCCCCCAAAAAAAAAAAAGGCAGCACAGATACATTTAAAATCGTGCTTTATTCAAACTTGACTGAAAAAATTCACATCAGTCAGCCCATTGTCACTTAATACCTGGTAAGCCATACTTAATCTCTAGATAAGGAAATAACCATGATACTTCTGCCTAAAACATGATCCATTATATATTGCAAAACTAAAACCCAAAACAAGCCAAAACAAAACAAAACAAAACACTCAAGCTCACCAGTACTTTTTCATGGTGTTTGAAGGCAGACTATGATGGTACTGAGAGGTACTCTAAGGCATGTCTATACCTATCTATTATTCTTCCCTTAGTTCCTTAGTGGCATTGCTGGCTGTCCACTTTTCCTTTGGCAGTCAGAATCCATCACCCAGACAACACTGTTGCTCATTTTTGGCCTGTTTCTTGGAGATAGGAGGAATCCAAAAAGGTTGGGGCCAGCTCTGTAGAGTCATACTCCATGGTATTTGTCCTATGGATCTAAGACCTATAAGACAGCAGAGCACATCTGCTGGTGACAGGAAGCAAAGTTTTGTCAGTGAGTCATATCTGAATAACACGGAGTAGTGCCACTTCCCATTGCAACCCTTGATTCTTCATTCTTTAATTTGGTGGGATTCTCTAATTTGGTCAGGGATAGTTGATGGCTTGATAAGAGTAAGAAAAATAGAAACTATCAACACTGGAAACCCAGAATCAAACAATTAGAAGAAAGAATTTTTTTTAAATTCATTATCTAGGTGAAACCCAGAATCAAACAATTAGAAAAGAGAATGTTCTTTTTCTTTTTTAAATTCATTATTCAGGTTTTTTTTTTTTGGTTTTTGGGCCACACCCGGTGACGCTCAGGGGTTACTCCTGGCTATGCGCTCAGAAGTCGCTCCTGGCTTGGGGGACCATATGGGACGCCGGGGGATCGAACCGCGGTCCGTCTCCTAGGCGAGCGCAGGTAAGGCAGGCACCTTACCTCGAGCGCCACCGCCCGGCCCCCATTATTCAGGTTTTATTTATTATTTATTTATCTATCTATTTTTGGTTTGGGTGCCACACCCTGCAATGCTCAGGAGTTACTCGTGGCTCTGCACTCAGAAATTGCTCCTGGCAGGCTCCGGGGACAATATGGGATGCCAGGGACCGAACCCTGGTCTGTACCAGATTGTCCATATGCAAAGGCAAATGCCCTACATGCTGTATTATCACTCCCTGCCCCCTGAAGAAAGAATGTTGTGGGTAATCATGGATCTGATTTCATTGAGCATTTTGGTCAAATTAATGATTGCAATAAGATTTTTATTTCCTTGGTGATGTGTTGGGCATCTTTCCATGTGCTCAAAGGCCATTTGTATCTTGGCTTTGAAAAAATGATTTCTCTGTAGTCCTTTGACCATTTCTAGATGGGTTCAACCTTTTTGTGCTCAGCTTTAAGAATTTTCTAGCAGGGGTGGGGGAGAAGGGGCATTGGTGGTGAGAGTTGCATTGGTGAAGGGGGTTATTCTGTTTATGACTGAAACCCAACTACAAACATGCTTGTAATCATGATACTTATCGTATTTTCTGGCGTATAAGATGACTTTTGAAACAAAAAAAAGTCAACCGAAAATTGGGGGTCGTCTTATACGCCAAGTATATCCCGAAAAATGTTCCAATATGCCGCTAAACGAAAATTGTCTGAATATTGTCACAAAACGTATTTTCCAACTCGATCCTGCACCAATCACAGCAAGGCTACTCGGACCGCCTCTCTGACTCAGCCAATCCAAGCAGGCTTTTTATGCATGCAAATTAGACAATGTTTTGGACCCGAATCTACACTGTAAAAAGCCTGCTCAGATTGGCCAGAGTCAGAGAGGAAGTCTCTTACAGTATAACCTCTGAACCTTTGCTTGTTGTGATTGGCTCACTGTGGTACATACAGTTGCAGCACAGGAATGTTCTCTCTGATACAGCAAATATAGGCCTAAACCTATGTTTTAACTGCAAAATTAGGGGGTCATCTTATATGCTGGAAAATATGATAAATAAAGATTCATTAAAAAAAAGAAAGAATTTTCTATGTAATTTGTTCAAAATGTGATAAGGAACAAGTTGTTCTTTTTTTGGTTTGCTTTTGTTTTATTTTTTTGAGCCACACACAGCTATAATGGGGGTTATACCTGGCTTTGCACTCAGAAATCACTCCTGGCAAGCTTGGGGGACCATATGGGATGCTGGGGATTGAACCTGGGTTTGTCCTGGTATGGCAACATGCCAGGCAAATGCCCTACTGCTGTGCTGTCACTTCAGACCCAGGACAGGCCATTCTAAAGTGAATATTCTTCTAGACAGCATGCATATATTTGTATATATTTATATATATTATGTATACACATACATACATGTGTGTATGTATGTGTATATGAGGAAGCAGAGTTTATGCATGATACTGAAGTTAGATGTATATATGTATACACACATATATAAATAAACATTTAACTTTATTATCATGCATAGTTTGGGCAGTATGCCATTCAATTGTTAATGACTTTCCGATTTCTTCACCATTTCCCAAATCTTTATGTTGCTTTATTGAGGATCTTTGTACCGTTCATATGGTTTCTTTCCATTAAATCCCTGGTCTGAGTCACAACTGTGCTGTATGGAGAACAGGAGGTCCTTAGCCCAATCTGACTCTATTTATTATTGCTCCTCAGATGCATGCACAGTTGTCTCTAAGGGTTTGGACTTCTGTGCTAAGGATCGAAATTGGCCAGAATAACCAGTAGCTTCCCAGGTAAAACTTCTCTTGGAAGTTGTCAGTTTTTAGTTAAGAAAGGATCACAACAGTCTGACTCTGACAGCAGAGTTACTGTCTAGGAAGGAGAAAGAGCCCTGGTTCTTCCCCTTCCTCCATCTGCACGGAATCTTTCTCTCCCTCAACTTTTTTCCCCCATTCTTTTTGCAGTGTAGGCATTGGTGCTCAAATCTAAGCATGCAAAAGCCAGCACTTTACCACTGAGCCACATCCTTGGCCCTTCTCATACTTGTTTTTAATACATGATCAGAGTATGCTTGTACAGGAAAGTAAGCAGGAAACTTAGGTCTTGGATATAGCATCGGTCTTGATGCTGGGTGCTCTATCTTAGTCAGTATTTGTACTTCAATGGAATTGCTGAATGTTGCCTTTTGTTATTTTCTGATTACATATGGATAGCAGTTCTATGGCCTTTTTATTCATTCTAATCATTTGTGAATGCGTGGTTTATAAAATACATATGTAATATTTTTGAACATCTAAATTTCTTTCTTTTCCTTTTCTTTGGGGGCCACATTCAACAGTGCTCAGGGTTTACTCCTGGCTCTATGCTCAGAAATTGCTCCCGGCAGGGCTCAGGGGACCACATAGGATGCCAGATTCGAACCACCAGTCTTCTGCATGAAAGGAAAATGCCTTACCTCCATGACTATACTCCGGACCTCCACGCAGATTTTCTGACTTAATGTAAACTATTCGTGAAAATTTTAAAAAAACTGGAAAACTGGTTTACAATTGTAAGTGCTTACTTTTGTACACAGCCAGCCCTGGTCAATTCTTCTGTTCCTCCTAAAGTTCCCTCAAGTCCTCCAGAAGTGATTCTTGAGCAGAGGAGCCTGGATTGAGCCCTAAACATAGCTGAGTATACCCAAAACAAACAAAACAACAAATTTTAAGACCAAGGCATTGGTTTTTTTAATTTAGGGGCTTTCAGTTATAAAATGGGAGAATTAGTCTTAATTCAATATGTTACAAGATTATTATTCTACTCTTACTGTTAGTCTAAAGGGATACTCTACTTATAAAATAATTTAGATATAATGTCTGGGCCAGGTAAAATAATTACCATATAATAATCTGATAGCAAATTGTATTTGTTGTTGTTTTTTGGTTTGTTTTGTTTTTTTTGGGTCGACGCCCGAGTGGCACTCAGGATTGGGGGGGACCAGTTGATGCTGGGAATCAAACCCAGGTTCGTCCAGGGTTTGGCTGCCCTCTCTTGCCTCCTGTTGCGAAGGTGCTGGGTACCCCAAAAGGTGTTCCCAAATCTAGCTTACCTAGAACAGTTTTCTGGCTCAAAGCTTGCTCCTGCTGGTCTTTTCCATTTTATAAATCACAAGTGTCCCTTTAAGTTCCTGAGGACCAAAAAAACTGCATCACCTGGGACCTCTCTCACTAGATTTTCTTCAAGCCAACAGTGAAATTCTTGCTCTTCTGATTTTAAAAGAAACCCTGGACCAAACAGACCTGTTTCGCTGCCATCCCCTGAGGTTAAGGCAATTGTCATTTTAGGGAGATTTGATAAAGTTGGTACCTCAGTAAGAATGAATAATCCTTATCAACTTTAAGTTAGATAATGTTTATCTCTGAGAAACAAACAAACAAAACCACTCCAGTTGCTTCTCTTCATAGCCAAAACCCGAGTCCTTAACATTCTTGGCAATGATTTACAGGATCTGACTAGCTTGGACCTTTTACTGCCGAATGGTTTGACAGTGTTCAGGTTTTACTGCCGAATGGTTGGACACAGTCAATTGTCTCTGCTGATTTTCAAATGCTAGAGACCTTAGCCTCAGACTGTGGGCATGATGTTTCTTTTCTTCTCTTACCCTGCCACCTGTATCACTTGCTGTTTTTCCTTGTTCACATGTTATATTCACACACAATTATAAAAAATTAAATAAGAGTCTAACTCCTTGAATTATTTTATAGTTTAAATAGATGGTTTTGAAAATTATCTTTCTTTATTTGAGGAGTGGTTAGATAACCCATAGATGCTCAGGGCTTAACTCCTGGCTCTATGTTTTGTTTATCATTTAAACCATTGTGATCTACAAAGTCCTTCGTTATTGAATTTCAGATATTCAATGAATCCAGGCCATTCCCATCACTAGTGTTGACCTCCCTCTATCAATGATCCTGGAGTGCATCCTATACCAACACCTTTTGCCCTCTGGCCTGCCAGTATAACAGGCCCATTTAAGTTTAGATTGCTGAAGTTTAGGTCTCTTGATCCTATTGCCATTGGCTTTGGCTTGGATATTTAGTTCTGTCCCTTTTTTTTCATCCACCAATGTATCTGAGACCCCTTCTTTCTTTTTCCTTTCTTCATAGTTTTAAAGAAAAATGCAGATGTATGAGGTAAAATAAAGTAATTTATATCCCAAGGTTCTATAAAAAAGGTGGGATCCCCTATTTAAAAGATAAAAAAGAAAAAAAGAAAAAAGAAGAGAAAACAAAAGGGAAAAGGCTATGTGTGGGGTCAGTTATTTTGTATCGGAACAATGATAGTTGGGGAAATATAAAAGAAAAAATCTTTGGCCTAAAAACCATGGGAGACCTAGCCTTGAAGCATTCTGCCATAAGACCAACTACAGGCTTCAGGCATATTAAATTTTCTAACCCCCAAGTCTTTCTTTGTGGTCCCAGTAAAAGTTCTTCTCAATCACAGTAGTTGCAGTCAGGTTTTTTTTGTAGTTAGGAGATTCTGGTTTTTGCATATATCCTATGTTGAAGCCAGGATGTCTTGGAGCATCTTCTTGTTTCATTTCACCATTAGGTGGCAATTCAGGGATCCCTGTCCCGAAAGTAAGTTGTTGCTGTTTGCCACCAGGGTGTCATATGAACCCATCCTGGAGCAAGTTGGTACCAGGGCACCAGCAGTAGGGCCTTCTCTGGTAGAAGTTTGATTCCTGGTGCTGATGCGGAAACCATGCCAGTTCCATAGATGGGATCCAGTGATGAGGGGTGAATGACTGCCGACTGTGTTAAGTGCTCATTCCTGGTGATGCCAGAGATTGAACTAGGGTAACTTGCCTGCAAGTTACCTCTGTACTGTGTCTCTGGCACATGAATTTATTTCTATTTATGACTCTTATTATCTGGTATTTCAACTGTCTCATTATTTATCTCCTTGTTTCTTTCTATTTTAGCTTATAGACCGTGACTGGTACATAAAAATCACTTAATGAGTATTTGTTGAGTTAATAAAAGAATGAGTCATCTTTGAAGAATAGATGGTATTTTCTTTTGAAATGTATTTTTGGAGTCAAGAATGTATCTCACTGAAGTTGATACTTTTCTTGTATGAGGGTCAGACTTCTTTTTGCCACTAAATAAAAAATGTAAAACTACGAAAATAAAATACTCTTGCTATTTTCCCTACTATTTAAATTTTTCTCTTAGATGCTAATTTTTTTTTTCTATTCTGAGGTTGTATACTGATATAACAAATAGAATGGATGATGAAAGGTACAATTGCAAGCTTCTGTCTTTATTATTGATAATTTTTTGGGCTTGACACTTGGTACAATTGGGGCTACTTTTGGTTTGGTGTACAGGGAGCTTGTCTTGTATGTGGCTGACCCAAATTTTATTCCTTATATCTTATATGGTCCTTTACAAACTACCAGCAGTAATCTATGAGTGTAGTGCTAGGAGTAAGCCCTCACACTTCCAGGTATAGCCCCCAAAAGCAAAATTTAAATCAAAATAAATTCTAAAAACAGAGTTGAAATTTTTATGGGAATTACGGTGATTTTGTCTTTCAATTTGCAGAAGAATATGTCTTAATAATTAGGGTTTTCAGGGGCCGGGCGGTGGCGCTGGAGGTAAGGTGCCTGCCTTGCCTGCGCTAGCCTAGGACGGACCGCGGTTCGATCCCCCGGCGTCCCATATGGTCCCCCAAGAAGCCAGGAGCAACTTCTGAGCGCATAGCCAGGAGTAACCCCTGAGCGTCACAGGGTATGGCCCAAAAACCAAAAAAAAAAAAAAAAAAAAAAAAAAAAAAAAAAAAAATAATTAGGGTTTCCATTGAAAATATAAATTGGTGCAGACATTTGGGAAAATAGTATGGCGCTTTCTCAAGAAACAAAAAATAGCTCTAGCATATGATCCAACAATTCCACTTCACATTATTCATCTGAAGAACTTGAAAGCATTAACACAAACTGTTGCATCTTCTTCTGTTGATTATCGCCTTACTGGGCACAGTAACTCAGCTATAAGAGCAACCACAATGTCCACTGACACCTGGTTAGGTGTATATTAATATAATGGAAAACCATTTAGGGGCCAAAGGATGAAATTCTGACATTGAGTCCAAAATGAAAAGACAATGAGGAGATGATGGGTAAGTCAGGAGGAAAAAAAGTGTCATATGATTTCTCTCATGTGTGCTATTGAAGGACTTATGATTAATGAACAAATAGAAAGAATTGAATCACTGCTGGGCCTGAGGTAAACTACCACTGAACCACCAAAACTCAGCCCTGCACTATTGGGGATTCCTTTCCCAACAACTAAATCGAAACCAACCCAGTGGATAATCACAACACAATGAGAGTTGCATGAAGGGAAGAAGGCAGAGAGTTGGACACAGAAAGGGGGGTGGGGTGTGGGGAAGAGTGTTGTGTTGTTGTTTTAAAAAATGAAAACTCATGCCTTCCATTCCTTGAGCACAGGAGATCTTTCACTTACTCATGTTGGGTTGTGTGTGTGTGTTAAAGTTTTCCTGTGCAAGTGCTATCCTTTCCTTTCTGTTTAATGAATCGTCCAGGTGTACTCTTTTGATGAAGTGTTCATTCAAAAGAAAAAGAAATCTTTTCTTTCTCTCTTTTGATGATCCTATGAGGTAGGTGTGGTAAAGCCTAGCACTTCCCTATAACTCTTCTTTACTACTGCACTGAACAAATACTCAATGCTCTTCACTGATTGGGAGCGAGGGGTAGTCTCCACTTTGAACATTTCTCCACAAAGCAGCTGGATATTCCAGCTGGGTATTAACTCTCAGACTTCCAAAACTTTGGCAGAGGAGGGGGGTCCCTAGGATACCAACCAGGTTGTCTTCCCAACAAATTGGAGGTTCCATGACATCTTCCAGTTTGATTAATTGGCTAGAACCATTCATTCACTGGACTCAGTAAAGCACGTGGCCATTCCCAGTTATTAAAGGATCTCTGGGACAGGAAATAACAGATGGTGGGAGGTCTGTCAGGGCCTCAGAAGGAGGAGCCAGTGCGATTGATGTATGACCCCATCCCACCCCTCAGTATTTTTGTGATCAGCCACTTGCAAGTTCCTGGAACCTCTGTCCACCGGGAAGCTTTTCATTTAACTACGATCAGTTATTAACTTACTCTATAGCCCCTCTGCCCTCTGGAGGGCCAGGGGCTGTAGCTGAAAATTCCAAGCTCCAGATTGTGTCCTGATCTCTTTGATAAACTGTTCCCCTCCTTCTCCCAGCCCCAGCAGCCACCCTGGAGTGCACCCAGAAAGTTACCTCAGGAGAACAAAAGGTGCTTTCATCACTTAGGAATTTATGATGGATTTAGAACAAGAGACCTCCTAGTAGAAAATGGCAAGAATTTCAGGATCTTCATTTTGGGCATCATTTCTGTGATCTCACACGCTGTTATTAATCTTTGATTTTTCTGACTAATTTACTATTTTCCACCTTGATTTACTTTTGTGTCCCTGAACAATTATAAATTCTTGTGAGGATCTGTCTCACCTTTTACGTCTGTGGAACACAACAGGTCTCCCAGTAGAAGGCTCTTTACACTCTGAGCGAAAGACCGAGCATGTTGTACATTGTGAGTCATTTATTGGACAGTCACTTCCTGGGTATCTACTTGCTGTGCCATCCCTTCTCTTGAGAAGTTTATATGACACTGGAGAAGTTTTAAAGAAGACAGTTAAAATGTTGAACATATTATGCTTAAACAAGATTAAACAAGATATACCACTAGTTTGGCATTAAATTCATGTCATTATTTATTTGTACGTTCAAATACATTTAGCAGTTATGGAGAAATTAACTCTGTTCTCAATAATTAGGAAAAAAAACTACATAAAAAAGACAGTGATTGTAAGGAGGGCAGATTTATCTAGACTTTTATCTAGGACTGGGACAACGTGAACAAAGGACAGGTTTCATAAGACCAGTATTCATCACATCATTGGTATGTGGCAAAGACTAAAATTGGAATATTTAAAAATAGGTTGGGTTGTTTTGACTGTTTAGGAAGTTCTTCAACCATCTTTAAAAATCATGCAATTCACTTTTTGGATTAGAAACAGGATGGGTGTTGAGGAGTTATAATACACTCTGATTGAACAAAATACCGTTTCTGGTGAAATTAAATGGCATATACCAATTTAAAAATATTTGAAAAGAACTTTTAGGGGAATTATGTTATAAATTTAAAATGAATGATTTGATAACATGATATGTATATATATATAAAATTATATGGATAATGTAAAATGAATACATATATTTGGTGTGGACCAAATCTGTGTGGTGCTCAGAGTTTCTCCTGGCACATGTGCTCAAGAGATTACTTCTGGTGGGGCTCAGGGAATGGCATGCAGTCGACCTGGGTCAACCCAAAAATTGGTGTAAGACAATGTCTTACCCACTGGATTGTCTCTCGCCCTCAGTGTGATTTTGTGAAACAGAACTTTTCTGTCTCTTTTTTTAAAGGACTGAGTAGTTCTTCAATCATAAACTTTCACCTTTGAGAGTAAAAGGGGGGGTGTTCTTTTTATGAAACCCAACTACAATCATGTTGTAATTATGGTGCTTAAATAAAGATATTATTTTAAAAGAGAATAGAATAAACCTGGGGCATTGTTTAACATTCCCTTTATCTGATTTAATTAGCTCTTGATCAAATGAAACATTTTATATGTCATGCATATTTTTTTCCTGATGGGGGTTAGCAATACATTACACCAGCACAAGTGCTTCTCCAATTGCTTTTTCAGTAGTGTCTGTCTGCCAGGCTTTGTGCAGGACATTGACCCTAGGGCCTTCCCCAGGTTCTGTCCCTTTAACAGTTGGAAGCTACTCGGATTGAACTTTTAAATCAGACATCGAGTTGAGTGTCTGCAGCGGGTAGTGTGTGATATGAATTGGGGGGTGACAATGTGGGGAGGAAGAGACTCTTAGGTGCTCTAGAGTTGGAGTGGTCAGCAGGTAGGTAGTCCTCGAACCATTCTAGGATGATCATGAGGAAGGACATCAGTTAGCTTGGACTTGTTGTCTTTGTCTTCATACTAAAAGGATGCATTAGATTTACCCAGAAGCCAACTCATGAATGAACTGTGCATGCTAATATTCAATGAACTGAGGGGTATAGAGGAAAGATCTAGAAAACAGTGGAGAAACAAGAGTCATTGCCATGGGTAGGGGTTCTATTTTTTAATCCAGATATTTCGGCATGAAGATCATTAGTTTTATATTATATTTTGCATGAATAAACTCTTCAGAGTTTTGGCTGCTTTAATTTCTTGCCTTTTTCCAGAAGGAGTTGGTGAATGGGGCCAGTGGGTAATAAGCACAAATTTTACATTCCGCTGACCCTTGTTGCATCCCAGGCACATCATAAAGTCTCTTGAGCATTGCTTGACAGAGCTTGGAGGCACTGCTGGGGTGATCCAGGTTATCCCAGACACCACAGGGTCCTAGCACCTGGTCCAGGTTGGATTGCAGTCATAGGAGTGGGTCTCCAGTCCTTGAGCACTGCTTAGGGTCATCTCCTCCCCAACCAAACTAAAAAAGAGCTGTGAATAGCAAGCAAATATGTTACTGTTTGCTGCTCAAAAAATATAGATTTATAATAACATACCTTTGTTGAATGTTGGTTTCTAGAGAAGAGTCTCTAGAGAAATCAAATTCTAGGGATGCCAGTAATACTTTTAACTCATTTTCAGCTATTAGTTTCTAACTACTTGGCATTTAAGTTTGGATATTTTCCTTGATTAGAGATTTGAAGTTTTCGATTCTCTGAGTTTTGATGTTCGGTTATTGTATTGTGTTTTGTTTGCAGGATGTTACAACCTGGGGTGGGGAGTTGGTGAGGGGCAGGAGGGTGAAGACAATTGCTTGAATTAATTTCTTGTTTTACAGTAAACCCTCATTTTTAGTCCTTTAAATTTTTTATCTTCATTTCATTTCTCCCTGTGCCATCTCAGATTTCCCAAAAACAAAGATGTATTCATTGTTCACAAAACGTTTTCACTAAGAGGGGAAAAAAAACCTGCAACTCCAAGATTGCCACTATCTCTTCCTTAACTAACCACTTGCAGCTTCCTGCGGGTCTTCTTATGAAACGCTGACAGGCAGCGCCATCTAATGGGCGAGACTCTGAACTGCCTGCGGTACGGAAAATCGGATGCCAAAGACTTTGCAGTTTGACCTGGTTTTTCTGTCCGTCCCGTCCGTCCGTACTGTTCCTCCCCTCCCTCCCTTCTCTTTCTTTCTTTCTTTCTTTCTTTCTTTCTTTTCTTTCTTCTTTCTTTTCTTTTCTTTCTTTCTTTCTTTCTTTCTTTCTTTTCTTTCTTTCTTTCTTTCTTTCTTTTCTTTTCCTTTCTTTCTTTCTTATCTTTCTTTCTTTCTTCTTTCTTCTTTCTTCTTTCTCTCTCTCTTTCTTTCTTCTTCTCTTCTCTTTCCTCTCTGTCCCTCTCCTTTCTTCTTCTTCTTCTTCTTCTTCTTCTTCTTCTTCTTCTTCTTCTTCTTCTTCTTCTTCTTCTTCTTCTTCTTCTTCTTCTTCTTCTTCTTCTTCTTCTTCTTCTTCTTCTTCTTCTTCTCCTCCTCCATCTCCTTCTCCTTCTCCTTCTCCTTCTCCTTCTCCTCTTCCTCCTCCTCCTCCTTTCTTCTTTCTTCTCAAAAATCCATATAAGAACTTAAGTTATAGGGGCTGGAGTGATAGCACAGCTGGTAGTTTGTTGGTCTTGCACACAGCTGACCTGGGTTCCATCCCCAGCATCTGGTTGGTCCCCAGAGCTGCTAGGAATGACTTCTCAGCTCAGAGCCAGTGACCTGAAGGGAAGGGCCAGGCTGTTAGCAAAACAATTCACAGGAAATTACATTCATATCTGTGTCTTGAGCTTTCTTTGCTGCAATGCTTGGGCCAGGTTCTGAATGTTTCTGTGTCTTTTCCCCCCAGAATAGAAATATAGATGCTAAGAGGCAGAGTTTGGTCTGAGTCTTAAATGTCAAGGAGGAATCACAGAAAACAGAAACAACCCTGAATTTTCACTTTCAATCAGATAGTAAGGATCAAAGTGTTTTAAATGCTATCTAATCTTTTTGACTACTTTAAATATTCCTATTTAAAAATTTTAATTGATCAAATTTGACATTCTGGTGACAGTCATTATACAAAATGCTACTTGTATATTGTTTCTTGGATTCTTTTCAGCATTTTCAAATGAGGAATTACTATGAAGAGAGTTTAAGAGTTCACCTAAGATCACACTGGCAGTGCAGGGGTCTCTATTTTTTTTTTTTTTTTTTTTTTGGTTTTTGGGTCACACCCGGCGGTGCTCAGGGGTTACTTCTGGCTGTCTGCTCAGAAGTAGCTCCAGGCAGGCACGGGGGACCATATGGGACACACCGGGATTTGAACCAACCACCTTTGGTCCTGGATCGGCTGCTTGCAAGGCAAACGCCGCTGTGCTATCTCTCTGGGCCCAGGGTGTCTCTATTTGAATCAGCGCATAGGCCCATCCACCTATGTTCTTTTGAGCTTCTGGAAAAGGAGATGGGAAGGATTGGAAGAAGAAATAAACTGTGCTTTAAAAAAGTTTTTTAAATTGAAACCATTGTGAATTACAAGTCTTTCACAGTTGTATTTCAGGCACATAGTGACAGTGAATTAGAGCCATTTCGTGTATAAGCTTGTTGTAGTTTGGGTCTCTTGATTCTATTGTCCTTGACTTTGGGTTGGGTATTTAGATCTGACTTTTTTTTTTCACTCAATGCTTGGATCCCATTCAATGTTTTTTTTTTCCCCCTCAATTTGTAGGAAGACATAGAAATATGAGGCAGAACAAGATGATTCATGTTCTGCGATTCTGCAGAAATGCAGGAGCCCCTATCTAGAAGCTATAAAGCTAAAAGAAGGGAGAAAAAAAAGAAGAGGGGGTGGATGTAGCAAGTTTGTTTGTTTATTTATTTATTTATTTATTTACTTACTTACTTGCATAGGCACAGTAAACACTGGGTAAACTAGAAAGGAAATTCCCTTGGCCGAAGAGATACAGGGAGTGTCTACCCTTGAAGCATACTGCCATAGACCAACTACAGGCTCTGAGCATGTTAGTTGTCAAACCCCAAGGTCTTTCTTTATGGTCTCAGGAAAAGTTCTGCTCAGTCGTATTTGTCAAAGTCAGTCTTCTATAATTGGAGATCTTGGTTTTTGCAAGATCCTAGGATGAATCCTAGGATAAAATCTTTTTTAATGGTCCCAGGAAAAGTTCTGCTCAGTTGCAGTTGTTGTAGTCAGTCTTCTGCAATTAGAGATCTTGGTTTTTGCATAGATCCTAGGATGGAGCATCTTCTGATTTTATCTTATCATTATTTGGTGAGGTAGGGCAACCTGCCCTTAGATCAAGTTGTTGCTGTTTCCTCATCATTAGAGTGTCATATGAACCTACTCTGGAGCAATTTGGTCCAGAGCGGTTGGGATCCAGGGTTTGAGGTTGGACAGTCAATGGCCAATCAATTAAGATCTAATAACTGTGTTTTCTAAATAGCCTGCATCTTTCATGAAATAATGTATAAATTGTGGAGTGACACCATATGTATCAGTAGGAATTTCTTTCCTGATATCCTGTGGTATGAGGTGGGGGTATTAGAGTATTTTTATAAACTGAGAGTATTTTTTAAAGTGCAAACATTTGCCTTTCTTTAACATCTTTTTCTTTAGGGTGGGGGGGTCACACCAGGCAGTAAGTTACCAGTCACACCATCATGTGAATATTGGGTTTGAGTAGTATTTCATGGAATATTTTCCAGTGCCAGAGTTAGGTGTGTAACACTGGTGTATAATGAAAAAATACCATATATCATAATAAAAATAATATATCATAATAAAAATAAAAATATTATATATAATGGAGTCATATCATGCTGCAATTTTCTTTCAGTAATTCAACCAAATGCTTGCAAAATTAAGTCTGAGAGGATTCTAAGATGGCAAACTTTTATTTATACTTAATTTAACAAATTAGTTTGCCCATTGCAATACAAGTACACACACAACCCTCTTTCCCTCTGTATCACTTTCCCACTTTCTTTTCCTTTTCTCTCCTTCCCTCTTTCTCTCAAAGGAACCCAAGGGCTTTGACTCACAGACTTCACAGAGGTACCTCACAGAGAAACTTGTGTTGGTCTCCTATGATCCAGTTTTCCACTGTGATATCATGAGAACCAGATCAGTGTAGATAGCATTGGGGTATAGGACCACAGGAGAGAACTTTACAATTATGAGTTTAGAGTTTATAGAGGCTAATTGACGTATCTGTCTGTTTGCCCTTCTGGCATAGAAACAGATCAGATCATCTTTGGGGAGTACTATTTTATAAGTACCCTGGGTTGTTAACAAATGCCTCCAAGGACAGGGAAAATGCTCTGGCTCTCTGGAGAACTCTTATCTCCAGGGCTTTTTTTCCACTTATCCTTGCCTGGTGAAGTCAATGTTGTATGCTCCCAAGGTCCTGACTGTGCAAAAGTGACAGCAGGTTGACAGAACTTTGTTTCTTGACAAGGATGTGTTGTGACATGAACACAATATGGGAGAAAGAATTCCACTGTTTTGTCACTCAATCTCATTTCTACAGATTCAATGTTTTGTGTGTCCTGGTGAGGTCAGCGTATCAGTTACTTCATCTAGTATTCCCCTGGGGAAACAACTCTCTCCTTTATTTGTTTTGGTTTGTGGGCCACACCCAGCAGTGCTCAGGGGTTGCTCCTGGCTCTGCACCAATGATTACTTCTGGTGGTGCTCCAAGAAACCATATGGGATGTCAGAAATCTAATCCGGATCAGATTTGCTAGTCATACACCCTCCCTGCTATATACTCTTTCTCCAACCCAACAGTTTTCTCTTTTAATTCTTCAAGAGCAAACTGCCTGTCAGCTTTAGGTTTTAACTTTTTCCTAAGACATTTGAAGTACAATATTGTCCTCATGATTTTTCAGCTGAAATGATCACTCCGTATTTGCCTGAGATGTAAGTCATTCTAGCTATAGATCCAAGTGGTGAAAACTCACAATAGAGTCATTTTAAAGTAGTATTTTCGTAGCACTAGTGAGTGCTAGTGTAAAGTGGACTGCATGACAGTGCACAGAAGTTATTCCTCATCTACTTCAAAGACAGCAGAGGTGTGAAGTGGTTCACAAATTCCATAGGTTGTGACATTGAAATTGCAGCCAGTAGAGCTGTCAAACTTAATAAAAGGGGAAAAACTTTTTATTTTCCCTTTGCAATATGATTATTAGACTTTGATGATTGATTCTTGTAAGGCAGGCGGGGTGATATATTTTTACCTTGCTTGATGCCACTGATTTTCATTCCCTGCAGAAAAATGACTTTACCAAGCATCTGAAGGATTGCTGAATAGAATTGTATTTTTAAAAATCCTAACAACACTAATTGAAAATTGGTTTCCATGGTAATAGAAAAGTGAATCAGTATAGGAAAAATAAGTCCAAAAATAGATTTGTAAGGAATGAGGACGTATAGGACTTGGAAATTTTCTTTTTCATTTTAAACAGAAAGTTGAATTATCATTAAGTTGATGGAAGTAAAAAATTAATCATTATAGTCATGCCATAAATTTTATGGCCATGTATAGCCCACATTTTCATAGTTATTTTCATGGTTTGTACATGTGGTTTGGCTACTGTTTAAAATATACTGATTGCTCAGGCTTGTTTCCAGGATGTTTCAAAACCCATAAAGCATTCATTCATTCTGAAGAGTTTATTTAATGTTTCAATATTTAGGAGAATATCATCGATCAAGTGGAAAGTGAGCAGCATGTCAATAAAAGTGGAAGGAAAAAAGTAGGCGTAAAAATATTTAAGGGATTACAAGATGAGAGGTTACTGCCTGTAAAAACCAGCACAGACCTTATTAAATTGAATAGATTTGGAACAAGCAAAGACAGATGTGAAGAACATTTAGGGGTGGACAAGTGGCAAAAACAAAAGTGCCTGTGGAAAGGGGATGATTGAAGAGGGGGACTGATTATGAGAAAACATTGTTTAGGACAGGGATTAAATTTCATCCACTTATTATGCCTTTTTTCCTGAAAATGTTGGGAGATTATTTGGTGGTTGTTTTGGGGTCACACCTGGCTCTGTGCTTAGGGATCATCAAGACAGTGTTAGGAATTGAACTCATGGTGTGTGCGAGGAAAGTGCCTTATTTACTGTGTAATTCTGACTCTTTGCCTGAAAAACATTTATGTGGTTAAAAAAACCCATATAAAACTTACACATATAGAGGCTGGAGAGATAGTACAGTGGTAGGGCATTTGCCTTGCAGGTGGCCGACCTAGGACGGACTTGTGTTTAATTCCCAGCATCCTATATGGTCCCACAAGCCTGCCAGGAGTGATTTCTGAACACAGAGCCAGTAGTAACCTCTGAGTACCACTGGGTGTGGCCCCAAAACAAAAACAAACAAAAAAGACATATATAAATAATAAACTATGTATATATATATATCATTTATGTATATAGAGAGAGACCCACACACAGGGATGTATAATATAGTTATGTAGGGCCAGGATTGATATAGTTGATGGTATTTTCCTTGCATACAGTCTACCCAAGTGCAATCCTCAGTACTGCTTATGTTCCCTTTGGTACCATCAAGGATCGTCTCTAAGGTCAGCCAGCAGTGATCCCTGGGCATTAACAGGTGATGCTCAGTCACCTTCTCTCCCCCTCCCCAAAAGGGTTTGCAGATCAAACATTTATTAATAATAAAGCATAAATATCAAATGTTTTAAGTTATACAACTCCATATGGAATCACAACACAATGCCAAAGTTTAAGAGTTTTTTAGGGTTTCAAAGATTTTTGGAGAATTCCTATCCTTTAAGCATCATCCTTTATCCATTTTGCACTTAAATCACTTTTTTTTTTTTTTTTTTGGTTTTTGGGCCACACCCGGCGGTGCTCAGGGATTACTCCTGGCTGTCTGCTCAGAAATAGCTCCTGGCAGGCACGGGGGACCATATGGGACACCGGGATTCGAACCAACCACCTTTGGCCCTGAATCGGCTGCTAGCAAGGCAAACGCTGCTGTGCTATCTCTCCGGGCCCTTAAATCACATTTTTTAACAAATAGGAGAAAATATTGCAGTATGTTGAAAGGAAAGTGCCATCATCACTCTGAGAAATGGAGAGATAGCAATTAGAGGAATTTTGTAATTTGGGGGACTATTACTCATTTTAAAATCAGATTATTTAACTTTATTTTGATACTGAATTATATTAGTTCCTTGTATTTTTAGATTATTTTGATGTCAGATATATGTTTTGCAAATATTTTGTCCCATTCTGCTTTCAGTTTTCTTGCTTCCTTTGCTATGCAGAAATCTTTGAACTTGATATAGTCCTGTTTGTCTAGCTTTATTTCATTTTCAGTTTTTTGGTGTCAAGTGCAAACAAAAAGATTTCCAAGTATGATGTAAAAAAATTTGTGTGTGTGTGTGTTTTTTTTTTTTTTTTTGGTTTTTGGGCCACACCCGGTAACGCTCAGGGGTTACTCCTGGCTATGCGCTCAGAAGTTGCTCCTGGCTTGGGGGACCATATGGGACACCGGGGGATCGAACCGCGGTCCGTCCAAGGATAGCGCAGGCAAGGCAGGCACCTTACCTTTAGCGCCACCGCCCGGCCCCTCTTTTTTTTTACCTGTTTGTCTACTCGGAATTTTATGGGTTAAGTCTTAATGGTTAAGTTTTTGATGCAAATAAAGTATGATGTAAATAAAGGTCCAGTTTCATTCTGCTGTTTGCATATATCTAGTTTTCCTTTTATGTTGAAGAGATTATCAATTCGCCATTATGTACCTTTTTTTTTTTTTTTTTTTTTGGGCCACACCCTGTGCCGCTCAGGGGTTACTCCTGGCTATGCGCTTAGAAGTTGTTCCTGGCTTCTTGGGGGACCATATGGGACACCGGGGGATCGAACCGAGGTCCGTCCTAGGCTAGCGCAGGCAAGGCAGGCACCTTACCTCCAGCGCCACCGCCCGGCCCCCCATTATGTACCTTTGACCCTTTTGGTGAGAATAGTTGACTGTACATGTCCAACTTTCATCCTAGGCCTATGTAATTCACTCACATTGTTTCACATGTCTGTTTTCATACCAATATCATGCTATTTTGATTTATATAACTTTGTAATGTAATTTAAAGTGGAAGTGTGGGCTGCAATGATAATTCAGTAGGTTATTTGCCTTGCATATGACCAACCTAGATTGTTCCTTAGCATCCCATATTGTCCCCTGTGCACCACTAGGAATAATTCCTGAGTGCAGATTTAGAAGTAAACCCTCCTAAATTTACTTCTAGATTAAGAAGTATGACCCCCAAAACCCAGATGAAATAAAAATAAAATTAAGAAGTGTGTGCATATGTATTTGATCTTGTTGCTTTAGATAACTTTAACTCTTCTGTGTTTGTTTTGTTTTGTTTTTGAGTCACACCCGGCAGTGCTCAGGGGTTACTCCTGCCTCCACGGTCTGAAATCGCTCCTGGCAGGCACAGGGGACCATATGGGATGCGGGGATTTGAACCAATGACATTCTGCATGAAAGGCCTTACCTCCATGCTATCTCTCCGGCCCCTCTTCTGTGTTTTTTATGATGGCATATATATATTAGTTCTTTCTATTACTGTGAAAAATGCCATTATAATGGTGCTAGGGATTGCATTGATCCAGGGGTCCTCAAACTTTTTAAACAGGGGGCCAGTTCACTGTCCCTCAGACCATTGGAGGGTCTGACTATAGTAAAAACAAAACTTATGAACGAATTCTTATGCACACTGCATATATCTTATTTTGCAATGAAGAAACAAAACAGATACAAATACAGTATGTGGCCTGCGGGCCATAGTTTGAGGACCACTGCCGGATTTGCTTTGAGTGAAAGCATAGTTTAACAGTATGAATTCTTTTCATTTATTTGTGTCTTAATTTCTTTCATCAGCTTTTTAAACTATCAATTATTTACCTCCTTGTTAAATTCTAGTGTATTTTATTTCTTTTGGGTACAATTTTAAATGAAATTTTTGTGCTTTTAGCTATTTTATTATTATATAGAGTTGCTATGTAGATTTTGTGTCCCTTACTGACTAAATTAGTATGCCAATTCTAACAACTTTGGGGCTAGATTATAGGATTATTCCCCCCCCCTTTTTAATTTCTATATCTATGGGGTTTCCCTGTTGATGCCCAAGGCTTACTCTTATCTCTGCACTCAGGAATCACTGCTGGAAGTGCTACAGGGGATGCTGGGGATGGAACCTGGGTTGGCAAGGCAAACACCTCATCCATTGTATTATCCATTAGTCTGGCCCCAGGATTTTCTTTTTTTATTACTTTTTTTATTTTTTATTGAGACCATTGTGAATATCAAGTCTTTCACAGTGGTATTTCAGGCATATAGTGAAAATGAACTAGGGCCTTTCCCACCACTAGTGCTGACTTCTGCCACCAAAGTTCCCAGCATGTATCCCAAACCTCCACCCCTAGCTCCCTGGACTACTAGTGCAACGGGTCCATTTTGTGTTTAGCTTGTTATAGTTTGGGTCTCTTGATTCTGTTGTTGTTGACTTTGGCTTGGGTATTTAGATCAGACTCCCTCACTCTCCCCCCAAACCCCCCAAACACCACTACTCAATGCTTCTGAGATTGCTTGGCCACTGGGTCCCATCCACTTTTTTGTGGTGTTGAGAACAAACACAAAGGCCTTTGCATGCACAGTATAATGCATTTATTGACTTTTTTTGGTAGTTATGCCAGACAAGTTATGGTAGATTAGGTATAAAGGACAGATAATGCTTAGAAACATTCATTTAAAATCCTGAGTTTTCTCAATTTATCTCCTTAAGCAATGGAGTTCAATTATGTGGCACATCTTACATTAATGTGAAGATGGCAAATATTGTTTGTGTGTGTAGTTTATACTTCGTCATTAATTATAACTTTTGCTTTCTTTTCTTCTGTCACGAAGCTGTCACTTTCAGAAGAGCAGAATGAAGTATTGAAAAATGGCTGTGAATCGAAAGAACTGGTCTACCTCGTACACATTGCTTGTCAGGTACGTGACACATGTATTCTCCACTTTACATAAAATGTGACAAGACGATTTTGAGTCATTTTGCAGTGTGTTTCTCACATTGTCTAATAGAATCCCCAGAAAGACACACAGCATTGAAGTGAAATTTGGTCACTAATGGTCTGTTGTTAAGAAGCTAATGATACTCCGTCAGAAAGAGAAACAAATGTCTTTATACCATCCTTTCAGGAGTACATTTTGGATGATAACTTGGCATTTCCTCTCTGCATTTCCAGAAACACTTAAAGGCTTTCAACATTGGCTTTAGTAACAAGTTGAGTTTTATTCTGTCTCTCCAGTCATATTGCAATTTTTTACACACATTTAGAATTAAAGCATTTGTTAATTTTATGAGGATTTATATTATAACGACCTATTCATTTGAAAACCTAAATGGAAATTCTTCTAAAAAATTTTTGTTTTAACTTTTGGGCCTCCCCCAGTGCTGCTCAGGAATTTGTTTACTCCTACCTCTGAACTTAGGAATAACTCCTGGTGGTGCTCAGAGGATAATATGGGATGCTGACAAGTGAACTTGAGTCAGCTGCTTGCAATGCAAGCACCCTATCTGCACTGTACTGTCTGGCCCTTTCAATGAGAATTCTTGTTTAGAGCAACACACACACACACACACACATAAATATATATAGATATCTGAATTATTGGTGATAATATAAAAGTGAGTTTGATACTCATCATGTATTAGTCACGTAAAGGAGCAGACTATTGAAAGTATCTCTTGTAACACAAGAGAGAGCAGAAACCCACTGCACATGGCTTGCACACTGCCAGATGTGAGATGATCCCCACCATCACCTGGTTTCCTAAGTTCTGCAAAGAGTTATCCCCAAGCATAGAGCTGGGAGAGAAACTCCTGATCTCTATTGGGTATGGTCCACAAGATGAAAGCAAAGCAAATCAAACATTTGTACTATTATTGAGTAAGCAATTCAGTTCCTTTATTTTTGAATCAGTGAATCATTGTTAAAGCAAGTATTTTTTTTTCTTTTGTATTTCATTTAGGTTTTTAGTTTAGTCTTGTGTTATTGGGGTGACATGGTTTCCAGTAGTACTAATAGTTCTGCTTTCACTGTACAGTGGTATTGTGTTCCCACTGTGTGTCAGTATCCTGACCACTGTCCCAAGTCTCTTCGTTGTGCTCCACCTCTCACTCACTTCCTAACTTGGAAGCCTGAGTTCTGATAATAACATCTAAGGGGTTGTTTTCCTTGGCCATTGTCTGTTCACGGAAGCAAATGTTTTTGGTTTTTTGGTTTGTTTGTTTTGGGGGCTTCAGCTGGCAGTATTTTCAGGAGTTACTCCTGGCTCTGCACTCAGGAATCACTCCTGGCAGGCTCAGGTAATCACATGGGATGCCAGGGATCGAACCCTGGTTGACTGTATGCAAGGCAAACTCCCTACTCACTGCTATCACTCCAGACCTAAGAAGCAAGTGTTTTTGGTTTTTTTTTAATATAATTTTTATATTGATCATAGTGGCTTACATATTGTTGACAATAATATTTTAGGTACATATTTACATAAAATCAGGGGGGATTCCCATCACCAAATTGTCCTCCCTACACCTCCGTTTTTGTCCTACCTCCCATTTCCTCTTCCCTCACCCGCAGGGCAGCTAGAATATGTGGTCCCCTCTGTATCTAACCTACTACTTAGTAGTCTTGCACCTGTTTGGTCTTGATGCCTCCCGAAGCAAGTGTTTTTGATGAAAGCTTCTCCCCAAAGATTTTTTTACTTCTCTTGGGCAAGAGAGTATGATAAAAGTATGTTTGTTCTCAAAGTATATTTTTCATGGATTTGAATTTTTTAAAACAAATCCAACAATATAAAAGGTTCTCATAGGGCTGGAGCAATAGCGCAGTGGGTAGGGCATTTGCCTTGCACATGGTTGATCATGATTCCATCCCTGGTATCCCTTATGGTCCGCAGAGCCTACCAGGAGTGATTCTTGAGCACAGAGCCAGGAGTAGCTCCCGAGTGCTGCTGGATGTGACCCCCCAAATCCATAATAATAATAATAAGAGGTTCTCATGCTAACCTCACATGGGAAATATTGGAGATCTTAAAGAAATCCTTTAGAGAAAAGAGTTTTTATTAAAGGGTATTAGAATATAGGATTGGAAGTTAAGTTTAATTTTGTATAGCAATAATTGCTATAAATAAAGAATAAACAATTCTTTATTGCTATACAAAGTAGGCAACTCTGGGCCTTTCAGGTTTATTTTTTAAGATACTATTTAGTGAATTAATTATAAGTGAAAATATCAAGTTCTTTTATATGTTCTTACTAATAAATATGAAAGATATCATATAGACCAGGGATCTCAAACTTTTTAAACAGGGGGCCAGTTTACTGTCCCTCAGACCATTGGAGGGTCTGACTATAGTAAAAACAAAACTTATGAATGAATTCTTATGCACACTGCATATATCTTATTTTGCAATGAAGATATAAAACAGATACAAATGCAATATGTGGCCCGTGGGCCATAGTTTGAGGACCACTGATATAGAGTATCTTATAGATGCTTAAGATTAGATATCTTATATATCTTATATATATCTTATATCTTAAGATATCTTAATTATGGTTAATATGTCAGTGATGAATTTATTAGTCCCTCTACATTAATATTTTAGTAACTTCTTTCTTGCTAATAATTTTGAAATTTTCCAGCTGTACAAATATTTTATTACTGTAAAACATTATGTAAAAAATACTTTTAAAAATAAAAGACCTTGAAAAGCGAAGATTGGTATTTTGTATCTCATGTTAGAATATATAATTGCTATTTGATTATACTTCTGTGAGTTTGTGACCTAGATAGTTAGGCAATTTCCTGGTTGTAAATACCTTGTGAAGCTGTTTAAATAATTTTAGATTACCTGGTAGCTATTTCTTACATCTAAGTAGTAATTTGTAGCATTGTAATCATGCTATTACACTTTTTTGTCCGACTCTGTAAATAATCATTGATGCATTCCCATGCCTTACCTTTTGTGTTCTTGCCATATATGTTAGACATAAACTAGAATCATGCCTTTTTTTTTAAAAAAAAAATACTTAGGGACTAATAATTAAACCCTCTAATTTTGCAAATGAGGAAGCTAAGATCCAGATTCCTCCTTGGTTCTCCAGAATGAAAGGACATCTTAGCTTGCAGAGGCACCCTGGGACCTCAGTTTCCTCATTGGCAGTTTTTCTGCATTTCCTTGGAATTCACCAAGGAGAATAAAGTAGAGAGACAGATTAGTCTCTTTAGAGAAAATCACAGTTACTGATATTAATCAATTCATCTCAGAAACAACTTATTGGCCTGTATCATAGCTGATAGTTTCTAGTTTTTAGTTTTGTGCACTTGAAGTTCATTTTCTTTAGTGTTCCTTGTTTATTATCAGAATAAATGGCAAAGTAAACAGTTGTCATCTTTTTCCTTTCTGTGAATAAGAGACGATTTCCATAAGTCTTCATTTTGACTTGAAAATTAAGCTCTTTGTCTTACTCTTGAAATTGTTATTTCATTTTTAATAGTGAACTCAGAAATGTAAACCGGTCCAAATTCACTAGCTTAATTTTTGTGGCTCGTTTATACATATATTAAAACATGAAGATGTGTTTTGTCATTTAATTCTCATAAAACTCTATGGCAAATGATCTGATTTCTAATTGTTTTTAGATCTAAAGGTTTTTTAGTCTAAGGGTCATGAATGTTAGTAATTTCCCCAAGCTCATAAAATTAAAACAAATTAATTAAAACAGAAAGTTTGACTTTTAGTAGGCCATTTGCCTTGCATGCAGCTGATCTGGGAAAAACCCAGGTTCAGTTCCCAGCAGCGCATATGGTCCCGAGCCTGCTAGGAGTAATTTCTGAGTGCAGAGTCAGGAGTAACCCTGAGCATTGCCCAGTGTGGTTCAAAAGCAAAAAAAAAAAAAAAGACTTTTAATGTTGTAGTTTGTGGTTTATTTTTTGTTTTCCAAGAAAGAAATTCAAATATGATGTATACTTAGTTGACTACTTTGAAACTTACCCATATCCCAAATGTTAACCAAGAATTGTAGACATGCACTGGAATTGACCATCTGGTTTCCTTGCATGCTTTCAGTACAAGCTCTAGATAGTGCTTAACATATAATTATAGCTCTGCTTGCAAACATATTATAATATGGCTTTAAGAGGAAGCTTGTGTTCCGAGCTACTGAGAAAGATCATCCAGGCCAACTGGGCACAATTCCAGGCCAATTGATAGTAAAAATATGTAACAGCTGGTAATGCATAGACCCAAAGGAATTGGAACAGATACCTGACATACATATCTCATGTAGACATCTTGGTGTCTCTCCAAGGTTTATTAATTAGCCCTAGGATAAAGTTATTTTTATAGATGCTTTGAAGTACAGAACTTTTAATTCATTGCTTAAACTCACATCTTTCTCCTTTTCATATAACTTACTATTTAGAATGCAACTAGTATATAGGCATGTTGTGCCTAACATGTTTCTTTCCAGATATGTTCATTATATTCTCCTAGTAAGCAGAAAAAGAAATGTCATCTAGAACAATCCCATGTGCTGTGTACATGAAGAAATCATTTGTATCATGGCTATGACCACAAATAGCAATTTTCCCTCTCTTGAATATCCTACTGACTTTCCCATCTCCTGAAAAATATATTGACATTTGTTTCTGCATCCTCTCACTTTTCAGGAAACACAAATGTATTTAACTTAAAATCAATAAAAACTGATGAAACTCCTAGAAAATTCAAGACTGTTCAAGTAGGGATAATTTTATAAAAAGCCCTTTATTGTTCCAAATTTTGTAAATTCAGTAATTTAAGCAAGACTCAAATAGACCCTGGCACTAATTGTATTCAATTATATAACTGTATGCAAATAACATATACAAATATACAGTTGTATATAGAATATGCATTTACAAGTATATATATATATTTTTTTTTGGTTTTTTGGTTTTTTGGTTTTTCGGCCACACTGGCATTGCTCAGGGGTTACTCCTGGCTGTCTGCTCAGAAATAGCTCCTGGCAGGCACGGGGAACCATATGGGACACCGGGATTCGAACCAACCACCTTTGGTCCTGGATCAGCTGCTTGCAAGGCAAACGCCGCTGTGCTATCTCTCCGGGCCCTACAAGTGTATTGTTAACAGCAGTGAGAGTTAAGGCACTTGTTTTATTCTTTGGTAAATAGGCAAGCACTAGGTCTTAAATGTTAATTTTTAAATGGCAAATTTAGACCTTGCAAGAATATTTCTTCTGTAGTTCCACTAGTGTAAGAATAACTAATAAAATGGTCCACATTCTATAATTGTCTCACAGTAAGCTTAAAAGTAGATGAAAGTAATGGTTCTTAGTGGAACTGAATTGTATCTTAACCAGAATTCACATGTTATATGTTTACTTTTTCTGAGAATCAGGTTTAGTATAAATATGCATGGTAAACCAAAGGCTCCTTTATATCTTAGTAGTTGGGGTAAACAGTTGGTTTTAAGGGAGTGCTTTCTCACCTCCAACTATTTCCTGTACTCAGATGCTACCATGCTTGAAATTCCACAATCAGAAATGTTTGCCTTGGTCTTATATTTCTCCTACACTAATTCCCTCTAGAAACCACTTCTTCTGAGGCTGTGGGGTTGAGTCTGAACATTCTTAAAGCCTATGTGTATGAACAAAATGTAGGGGGAAATTTCCAACCATACCTTGTAATTAAACTAAACCTCATAGCTCCTATCTGGCTGCTGTTGCATCGAACAGATGAGTCAGCTGTCACTCAGAGGGGGTAGGTGGCGTGTGTAGTCTTCTAGCTAGGAGGGGCCAGGCCAGGCTGTCTTATCCTTCTCACTGGACCTCCTACCCTTTGATAATCTCTGGCATTCATTCCTGTCAGAAAATACTCCCCCAATAAAGGGATTTGACTTGCAGGAACGTGGATGGAGATCACGCTCAGAAATAGCAACAAATCTCTCTTGGCTACCCCTTCCTTTCATGTCTGTTGAACCAGGCCAGCCCAAGTGGTGCTTTTTGGGTGTGGGGAGAACATTATTTGCAGCCTGGAATTTATCATCCTTTAAGCTGTATTGTATAGTATAACCTCCACAGACTGAGAACCTGTCATGATTGTTCTCTCACACTCCTGGCATGACTGTTCTTTCACACTCCTGGGCCCTGCTGACTCTCACTTTTAGTCAGAGCCCGAAAGAACCTCTGGTTTTCCCTGTAAGCAAGTCCTGCCCTTGGATCACCCGTATGGCCAGTATGGCCCCACTTGCTGTGCCTGACATCCTCTTATAGTTCACAGGGAGTTTAGATTCTGGCTCTTGGGAGGGACTTTTCCTGGCCACCCTGGCTGAAATAGGTTCTTGTTTACCGCTTCAGAGTACAAAACCATCATTGTCTGTTCATTATTTACTTTTAGAAATGTTTTCTTTTTCTCACTGGAAGGAAATTTGAAGTAAGAGCTCTTTTTTTTTAATTGGTTAATTTAATTTATTATTTATTTATATTTGAGCACGCAATGGTGTTTAGGGCTTACTCCTGCCTCTGTGCTCAAGGACCACTTGTGGCGGCACTTAGGGCATCAGGGATATGTGTTGTTTGAGTTCAAACCCAGGTTGGCCACGTGCGAGGCAAGCGCCTTCCCCTCTGACCTGGTTTTGGATAAATTTATAATGACAAATCTGTCTATTATACAGTGTGAATGGAAAATTTTTAATCTCCTAAAACTCTTATTTCCCCTTTTTCTACCCACCTTTTTAAACCCCTTTCAATTATTGATTTTTTTTCCTGTTCTTATAATTTTGCCTTTTCTGTGAAGACATGTAGTTGGAAGTCAACTATATGCATGCATCTTTTTGCTATGCTTTGTTCACTTCTGCAATTTTTTTCTTTGTTTGGTTTTTGGGCCATACCCAGTAATGCTCAGGGGTTACTCCTGGCTCTGTGCTCAGAAATCGCTCCCGGCTTGGGGACCATATGGGATGTTGGGGGATCGAACTGCAGTCTATGCTCGGCTAGCACGGGCAAGGCAGATGCCTTACTGCTTGCGCCACTGCTCCGACCCCTTACTTCTGCATTTTAAGTTTCGTTTTGCATATATATTTCCTCCATATTTTTTACAGGGCTCAATAGCTTATTTCTTTTTATTGTTGAGTAGTATTCTGCTCTCTAGATGTGTCAGTGTCTCCTTTATCATTCATCTCTGAAGGATATTGTGATTGCTTCTTTATTTGGGAAGTTATGAATACAGCTTCTCTAAACACCTGCAGGTTTTTCTTCTCTAAGCTGGTTCCCACAGAGCTTACTGCTTGTGGACTTTTGTCTGATACATTGTGCTATCTGTGTTAATCCCTTGTTGGGAGTGGAGGGAGCAGAAACTTGCCTTGTTTCTTTGCTGGAACTTGAAGACTTTTTTTTCCCTTTTCCAAGTTTTTCAGCCTTCTATATTAAGGACAAGTGGGAAGGTCTATGCTGCTTACAACCAGAGAGGAAACTTGAAGTTTAGCAATTATTTTTTAAATTTACAGAAAAGATTATTTCAGAAATATGACTGCGTCATAATGTTGTCCTATAGCTGCTTTTCTGTTTGTGCTTCTCACCATTACATGGCACTTGACAAGACAAAGCCAAGTGAAATGAATATTAAAGCAGCAAAGCAAATAACAGAAGACAAAATACATTTGCAATAATTAATTTCACAATTATTTTCCTATATTAATCTTTTTCTTATTTTAGCTGAAAACTAATGCCCTAATATAATAAACAATTTAACACACCACTGCAGAGTGCAGTCAAGGATTTTTTTGCCCTCCATGTTGAGACTCAAACCCAGGGCCTAACACATACTAGGCAGGTTCTAGACCACTGAGCCCATATCACTGGTCTTCCAGAGTTCTTTCTCTTAATTGGAGTGAGCTAAGCAGTTTCTAACTCTCAAAGGGCAAATAGTTCCATTCCAGGGTTTGATTTGCTCTGCACATTGGTAAGTTTTTCCAACTTTGATAAGGGTTATAACAATTATAGCTGTATTATAGAGTAAAATTGGCAGGTGGGATAAGTAACTCATTAAAAGTGAAATGGCCCTTGTGAAGTATGTTTACATTTTGTAAATAAGCTAAAAAAGCAAAAATTTAAAAATATACCATTTTCTCTATACTGGAATATTTTTAAATGATTATTTCAGGTTTAGTGATGCCATTAAATAGTCCTAAGTAATCAACAAAAAGTGATGTAATTTTTTCATTTTGTAGGAAGTACATATCTGTAAGGGATGGGTGTATTTTATCCTTTTACTCTAAAACAAGTGTAGATTTGTAGGAAAATTTCAGAAGTCATATAAAATGAAAGTCTAGCAATTACTTTTTAAATGGACAGAAAAGATTATTTCAGAAATCTGACTGTGTCAAAATGTCGTCCTATAGCTGCTTTTCTACTACATGCCCTCACTTAGTTCATTTTTAAGGAAATTATAAATATAGGGCAGTGGAACACAGAGTTAAATACAAGTGTGTTACTCCAATCTTACCATCAATGATTGCATTTTAATCTTAGAGCTTTCCAAGTACATCAGGTTACAGATTTTAATTACCTTTCTAAATCTGACCTCTGTCAGTGAGGGGATCACTGTAATATCAGTACATGTGAAGCATTGCAACCACACTGTTAGTTCTCTGTTTTGATTCGTGCATGGCAGATTGTAATATTCATGGCATGAGTACACAGGAGAGGTATTTTTGTGTGTATGCCAGGAAGATGAGTAAGAAAATGATGTATCAGCTAATATTTACTGGATTGTCAGACTGGATGATAAATTTGCATGTATTATTTTATTCTATTGCCTGACAACTCCAGGAGATTAGATTGACCTCTTTTGTGACCTGAGATTGAGAAGAGTTGCCTAACAAGTAGATCTGGTGTGTATAAAGTTCAAAGTTTGCATTCCTAATATGACTGTTTTCCTGGGGTTCTTCTTCCCTTCTTTACCCTCTCACAGTGGTGGAAGTCTAGAGATCTTCTCTCTCTCTGTCTCTCTCTCTGTCTCTCGCTGTCTCTGTCTCTCTCTCTGTCTCTGTCTCTGTCTCTCTCTCTCTCTCTGTCTCTCTTTCTCTCTCTCTCTCTCTCTCTCTCTCTGTATTGTTTGTGTGCATGTGTGTGTGAGTGAGTGAGTGAGAGAGAGAGAGAACAGACAGACAGGCAGAGACAGTGTGTTATGGGGAAAATTAAATTTCTGGTACTGGTGGTAACTTATGTCTTGTTCAGTTTGGCTGCTGCCTAGACTAGGTGAGTTAGACACAGTAGGCTGTCTTTTCTCACAGTTCTTTCTGAGTTCTGGAATTCGGAGATTGGAGAAGCAGCAGTGTAAAGTTCTGCAAGAACTTTCTTTCCAGTGACTGTCTAATTTTCTTTGTACTCTCACACGGCAGAGTGCACAGAGCAAGGTCTTTCAGGGCTTTTTAAAGGGTATTAATCCCATTCCTAAGGGTTCTGTAGGGCAAGATTGCAGGAATTTGGGAGGAGTCACATTTAGTCCATATAACATCTTACAGTCAAGAGAGAACATTTCTTCTTTTAAAGAAACGCATGTGGAAAAGGAATTAGAAACTGAGCTCATTTCTCTTCTAGAAAATACCAGGCATCAACAAATACCAGGCATGACCACATTTCATTTAAATTGGCTGCTAAGCTTAGTCCCTTGGCTCAAAAGGAGAAATAAATGTGAACATACCAAATCTTTTAGGTCATTATGCTCTTTCAGCTAATATAGCTGAAGGGTTAGAGGTGTTTACAGTTGATCACTATGGACTCCTATTTGCCTTCAGGCTAGAGATGAAAAATTCAGCTCTGTTGCTTTGTAGGGGGTGGAGGTCACATCTTATGATGCTTATTCCTGGCTCTGTGCTTAGGAATAATTCCTGGAAGTGCTCTGGGGACCACTAATAGTCATTAGGACTGCAAACTTCAACTAGGGGTTGAATCTGGTTCTGCCGCATACAAGGCGAGCACCTTATTATCTGCTGTTCTAGCATTCCAACCCTTATTATTTATTTGTTTGTTTGTTTTGTGATTAATAGGCAGTAGGGAAACAAAAAAATACGTCATCCAGGGCTCATGGATTTTTTAATATAGTGCTACTGAATTTTCTGTTTTTGATTTTGGGCCACACCCAGTAATGCTCAGGGATTATTCGTGGCTCTTCTCTTGGGTCATTTCTGGTGGTGGTCGGGACCTGGGATGGGATACCAGTGATCAAACCTGGGATGGCCACATGCAAGGCAAATTCCCTACCCATTGTGCTGTCACTCCAACCCCTAATGACACAGAATGTAAAAGTTTTACTTTCTTTTTTTTTTTTTTTTTTTTTTGGTTTTTGGGCCACACCCGGTAACGCTCAGAGGTTACTCCTGGCTATGCGCTCAGAAGTTGCTCCTGGCTTGGGGGACCATATGGGACACCGGGGGATCGAACCGCGGTCCGTCCAAGGCTACCGCAGGCAAGGCAGGCGCACCTTACCTTTAGCGCCACCGCCCGGCCCCAAAGTTTTACTTTCTAAAACCAAAATGAATAATTTAACCAATAGGGATTTACAACCAATCCTTGATGAATAAATGTTCTTTTGAATTGATGAACTTTTTTGTGATCATTCACTGTTTTGCTAAAAAAAAAAAAAGATTGGAGAGGAGACTGGAGTTATAGTACATTGGGTAGGGTGTCTTGCCTTGCAGTAGCTAACCTGTGTTCAATCCCCCAGATTTCCATATGATCCCCTAGGCCTGCCAGGGGTGATTCCTGTGTGCAGAGCTAGCAATAAGCCCTGAGCTTAGATGAGTTGGGCCCCTGAATTGGGTGCCTGAGTTGCATTCAGCCCACCTGGGTTCAGTCCCAGCATTCTCATATGGTCCTAACACCAACCAGGAGTGATTCTGTAGCACAGAGTGAGGAGTAAGCCCTGACTACCACTGGATGTCACCCAAAAAACCCGAGTTTTTGTTTAGAAACTTGGTTCCTTAGCTCCAGTATATTCTTAAAAGATTTCTGAATTGATAAAACCCAGTGTAGCTCCCATGTATTGGGCTGTTTCTGTGATCTGACATCCTTTCTAGCAGCTTAATTAAATTTATTTTTTAGTTCTGTTTTCTTCTTAGCCAGTCATAATTGGGATGCCCTGGTCCTCGAGCCAAGCTGCTCCTTTCTTCCAGGAAGTGGTAAATCTGTAAATGTTCAGGATCTATGCAGAGTGTCAAGTCACTGTGAGGTGTTACCCTGAAACATAAGTAGAATATTTCTCACTTTATCAAAAGTGTTTTATATGATAGACATTATATACAAGTTCAGGACCATAATTTCTTTTTTTTTTTAAACTTTTCTGGATGCATTTTTTTTTATTTTTATTTTGACCACAGTGGCTTACATATCTTTCACAGTAATATTTTAGGTACATATTAACATTGAATGGGAATACAGTTTGGGAATACCCATCCCCAAATTTGTCCTCCCCCATCCCCGTTTCCTTTCTGCAACCCATATCCTCCAATATCACCCCCTGGGCTGCTAGAGTAGGTGGTCCCCTCTTTGTCTAGCTTACTATTAGTGATCATATATCTGTTTGGTCCTGGTGCCCTCCCTTGTTTCCCCCTCTGTTTGAGAGGCTGAGCTAGATAAATCAAGTTATGTGGTTTTGTTTGAGGGAAAGAAAAGCAATAAAATGGGGTAAAAAATAATAAAATAAAATAAAATATGCTGAAAATGGGCGGAGTCCGAGGCTATCAACCTCAGTTTGAGAGAGGACATGAAAAAGGTAATTGAAACACCGTAACAATACAAAAAGAAATGTCAAATTAAATATCCAGTGAGCACTACAGCAATAAAGACAAGCACTTCACAATAGTCTCGGTTCTGAAATCAAATCATGCCGGAGTGCAAAAAGAAAGAGAAAGATAAGATAAAATAAAATAAAATAAAATAAAATAAAAAAGGAGACATCACCTTCAATATCTATACCAAAATAAGGACATCAAAAAAACAATAGATCAATCAATAAATATATATGTGGGAAAATGATTATTTTGTGCTTTTTTTCTTTTTTCCTCCCTGCATAGGCACAATAACTATTGGGGATATTATAGAGGGAATTCCCTTGGCCTAGGTCAAGATACAGGGTTTCTCCACCCCTGAAGTATACTGTCATGGGGTTAACTATAGACTCCTTGCATGATTATTTACTCTTTCCTTGGTGCTTTTGTGGTGTATGGAAGACTTCTGCTTCATCATGGATGGTAAAATCAGTCCTCTGTATCTAGAGATCTTGGTGACTGTGCAGCTCAAGGAATGGAGCTTATGATGAAGGCTTTCTTTGTGGTTCTAGCAGTTCTGCTTCTTCACAATTTTTAATTTTTTTAATTTTTAATTTAATTTTTAATTCACGTTTTAATTCATCTTCTGTAGTTGGTGTTCTTGGTCATTATGTTGCTCCTAGGATGGAGCCTGGGATAGAGTCTTTTGTTATGTTTCTGGAAGACCCATTCACTTGTGGTTGTCTCAGTCAGACCTCTGGAGTTGGAGATCTTGTTTGTTGAACAGATTATAGACCAAAAGCTAGATTAGAGCTTTTTGTTGTTGTTGCTGGTCCCGGGATGCGTACTGACTAGTCCTGGTTGTAACAACCAGTCATCTGTATAAGCAATCTTGGTTTTTGCACAGATCAAAGGGTGGCATGTCTTCTGATTTTGTCTTATCGTTGGCTGGTGAGGAAGGATAACTTGCTCTAAGATCTAGTTGTTCCCAATTCCTCATTGTCAGGTTATCAATTTAGAACTGGCGTATGTTGGTGTCAAAGCAGCATTATAAATGCCCTGGAGGGACTTGGTTCCTGGAGCTGTTGTGAACTCTGTCTTTTCTATGTCTGGGATCCAGGAGTCAAGGCTGGATGGTCGGTGCCTATTTCCCTAGAGTCTAGGTTGGTTCACATGACATACGTTCAGGGTGGGAGATGTCCTTGAGTTGTAAAAAAGTATAAGTTCTTATCCCTAGTAGATAAGAGCTTGTTTTTACACGTAAAATTTACCCTATTTTTAATATGCCTTTGCAGGAAGAAGTGGTGCTACATTATATTGCTGGTGGATTTGGGGGTGGAGAGAAAAGAAAACAGACCCATGACAAAAACTAAAAATATATATGCTCAGACATATCAAAAGAAAAAAGAGTTTCTTTAAAAAAAAAAAGATTAAATAAAAGACGTAATTAAAGGAATAAAGTGGGGCCGGGAGGGATAGCATGGAGGCAGAAGGACGGTGGCTGATATCCCGGCATCCCACATGGCAGGACCATAATTTCTTATGAACACATGCTAATATCCCAAACATATAAAACTTGCATTTTTGGCCTGATAACAGTTTTCATCTTTAAAGAAGACATTAGAGAATGGGAATTAATGCTTTCAGTAATTTTTGATAATGAAACTAAAAAGTGGCAATAAATGCCTTTGACGATAATTAGTTCAAGTATTGTATCTCTTTTAAAGCATGTATGGACATGGCATTTTTAAAATTTTTTTTTTTTTTTTGGTTTTTGGGCCACACCCGGCAGTGCTCAGGGGTTACTCCTGGCTGTCTGCTCAGAAATAGCTCCTGGCAGGCACGGGGGACCATATGGGACACCGGGATTCGAACCAACCACCTTTGGTCCTGGATCGGCTGCTTGCAAGGCAAAGGCCGCTGTGCTATCTCTCCGGGCCCGGCATTTTTAAAATTTTAACTGATGATTTGCTGTTTTATATTTAATTATCATCATCACTTTTTATTTTGGCTACTCCAAAGGAACCAATATTAACCCCTTGCAATCAAGGAAAACTTGATGTAGCAGGCAGTGGTGGATTGGAGAAAACAATTGAGTAAGGGATTTTCTCTAGCACACAACATTTGCAAAATAACAGAAGGGAAGCAGCAGCCTATAAATTGTAAACAGCCTAGCAAAGTGAAGGACCAGATAGGGTTGCAAATTTAGGAGACCCAGATGATGCAAGTCATGAGATATGCAGATATACTTGGACTTAATCCAGTTTCAGGCTCATCAGCAAAATTAGAGCAATCTATTCCAGATTTAGAGCATTAGCATTTCTGTAAATAGGGACCAAGGCCCCATTTCCTCAGTCTTTCCCTCCAAAGTCTGTTCCATCTGGCATCTTATTCACTCACACAGTCCCTTGAGTGACAGAGTTGGGATCATTCTCTGTCTCCGTCATGGGAAACAGCAGCCCTAAAAAGAGTCAGACAAGTTGATCCTGTTAGTGTGTGGACACCTGCACTGAGGCACCTCCCATCCCTTCTGCTTCTGCTCCCTCTGCCTGAGGCCAATGATGAGCTTCACACACACACACACACACACACACACACACACACACACACACACACACACACACACACACACACACACACCCCATATTTTTTCAATTCTGAGCTGGTGGCTCTCGAGGCTTTTTAAACTTCCTTCAGTTTCTTAAACTGAAATCCACTTTATAAAATTGAATTGCAAATCTAAGTAGTGCTCAGTCAGTTCACCATTGCCAAATCCTTGTGAGTTTGAAGCCTTTGTGGCACTGTACCTTATTGTCTTTGCATTGGAATTGGTTGGGGGTGAGATTGGAGAGAAAGAGTTTTATAGGGCTGCTCCAGGTGAGAAATGATGCTGTTTTTCTTTGTAAAATGTGGATTTTTGGAAATAGGTTCAAGAGAGAATTAGAAGCCAGTCTTTTCGTGCCTGTTCTCTGTTAGGAGATTGCTTTTTAGTGACCTTGTACTACTGTTAAGCAGAGAAAGAATTCTAAGAAGTGGGCATATAGATATAATGGGTTTTCTAGATGGTGCAAGCATCTAAAATGCTTAGAAAGCTGAAATCTTCTGTGCTTTTTTTTTTTTTTTAACCTCACCATACTTCCAGTCTCAGTACTGGGTTTTAATTTTTGGTAATATTCTCCCTCAGAAAATGATCATAGTATTATTCCTGTGGCTCAGGGTTCAATGCTGTCTCACTTTGAATTCCAAATGGCCAGTGGACTTTGACAAGCAGCTGGAAGTTGATGGAGAAATCTATCGTATTTCCTATTGTTGACTTTTTAATGGAAGATAACTCCTAGAGTGTTTCAGAGTTAACTACTGACTACCCACTAATAAAAGCATTTTGGGAGAAGAGACAAAGGCTTGTGAACCAAATAACATTAGCAATTATGGCCTGATTCAAAAGCAATTTCTTTTTTTTTTTTTTTTTTTTTGTTTTGGTTTTTGGGCCACACCCGTTTGATGCTCAGGGGTTACTCCTGGCTATGCGCTCAGAAATCACCCCTGGCTTGGGGGGACCATATGGGACGCCGGGGGATCGAACCGCGGTTCGTCCTACACTAGCGCTTGCAAGGCAGACACCTTACCTCTAGCGCCACCTTCCCGGCCCCAATTTCTTTTTTTTTTAATGGGTCTTTTTATTTTATTTTATTTTATTTTATTTTTTGATTTTTGGGTCACACCCGGTGGTGCTCAGGGGTTACTCCTGGCTGTCTGCTCAGAAATAGATCCTGGCAGGCACGGGGGACCATATGGGACATCGGGATTTGAACCAACCACCTTTGGTCCTGGATCGGCTGCTTGCAAGGCAAATGTTGCTGTGTTATCTCTCCAGGCCCTCAAAAGCAATTTCTAAGAGAGACAAATTATCTGTCTTTTTCTTACCTGTAGGGCAAAAGCTGGATTGTTAAAAGAAGTTACGAAGATTTCCGGGTCCTTGATAAACACCTTCATCTGTGTATTTATGACAGAAGGTTCTCGCAGCTCTCAGAACTTCCCCGCTCCGATGCCCTGAGGGACAGTCCTGAGGTAAGCATTTCATACTCAACAAAATCAGTCACAAGATAGTGTCGGGCATTTCAACCACGCAGGATGATTCCTGACACTTCAGAAAGATTTCTGAAGTTAACTACTTAATAATTAAAAAATTAATAATGCTATATAGGAGGTTTATAACATAGATTCTGTATATATGCTTATAATGAATACACTCTCCTCATTATAAAATGGGCATTGTGTGTGAGCAGACTGCTCTTCACATAGAATATAAAAAATGAAAAAAATGTCAACCATGGGACAGGAGAGTTTATACAAGGGTTAAGGTACTTGCTGACCCTGGCTCAACCCTTAGTGATAACAAAATTATTTTAAGAGGAAAGATTCTTGATCTTTTCAACCCCAGCTCAAAATTATTTTAATAAGAGGCTCTTTATAATATTAGAAAGTAAAAAGAAAGAAATCCCAGGAAATCAAAATTTGTATAGTATATTTTAAAGGAGATAGGTTAGAATTATGAGACAGTAGTGAAGTTATTTACCATAAAAATATATAAACACTAGATCAGAGAGCTAATCTAGCAGGTAAGGCACTTGCCTTAAATGCCACCAACTGGATTCTATCCCTGAGCACCACCAGGAGAGATCCCCAAGCACCTAGCTGAGAATAAGCTCTGAGCAGCATTGGGAGTGGCTCCAACTCCAAAACAAACAAACCAGACAAAAGGAGATCAGAGGACAAGGAGATTAAAACTCTTATATGGAAAATATGAATAAACAGAAGAACTGAGTCTTCAGAAGCCCTGCCATTGTTTTCAAATATAAAGGCTCCTATCCAGGAGTGAGAACAAACTCTCTGAAAAGGAAGTAATCAGAGCTTTTAGGAATGATCATATGGTCCTTTAAATGACTTTCAGTAGTAACAAATGTGAACACTTAGAAAATTGACAAAAATGGAAGAAAGAATTAGTAAGATAGAAAAGGAGACCTAGGAAATCCTAGGAATGATCCTAAAAATTTTCAGGAAAATCAAAGGGTGGATAGGCTCAACAGCTCTGTCCCCCAAAAGGATCTGGGCACTTTGGTGGTAGACATAGTAGAACAATTTGATTTTGAAGAGAAAAAAGTAAAAAAGATACACTCGATTTACAATATATTCTGAAACACAAACTCTGATGTTATCCAATTTTAACTCGGTAAATAAATATGTGTTTGTATATATCCCACAAAAGAAAAACTATGAAGTTGATTGGTGGTATTTGGGAATCATAGAGAAGAACTTGAAAGGTCCTACATCAGCTCTTTCAGAGAGTGATATGAGAAAATAGTAGCTGGCGGTAACTTTAACTTATTATCAGAACATCCCTGAAAGTTAAAAGCATGTTTGCATGTTTTCATGCACATTCAATGCTAATTTTTTTGATAAAAAGGCACATGTCTAAAACAGTACAAAATAGAGAAAATAATCAAGCTTATGAGAGAACAAAATTTTTTTTTATTTCCTCTAAAGAATAAGAGTTGTAGTGACATTAGACATCTCATCGGTGGCCATAGGCTCTTAAAAGATGTAAAATATTCCTGAGGGGAAGCCCTGGCAATTTTTTAACTGCCAGTTTCAAGGCAGGTGAGGAAGAAGGTGAAAATAGACATTAAGGCATTCTTTCCTGTTTTCTATCTCTGCCTAGTCTCTGTCTCTCTGTCTCTCTCTCTTTCTCTGTCTCTCTCTGTCTCTCTGTCTCTGTCTCTCTATCTCTGTCTCTGTCTGTCTCTCTCTGTCTCTCTGTCTCCCTCCCCCCCCTCTCCCCCTCCCGATGCAAAAATTGCATCACTTTCTGATTTCATGAGCTTGTCAAGTCAGCTAATATTTGGTCCCTACATTCCTAGACTAGTTGACTAGCCTGAGGTAAAAAGATCAGCCAAAGGCCAGAAAGGTTATCATTGCCTTCAGAGTGGCAGGAGAAGCTGCCAGTATGGCGAAACTATAAAAATGTCATGAAAATAGAAAAGGCAAAAATAAAATAAAGGAAAAGAAACTATAAAACAGTGTGTCCTTTGATGGGAAAAATTAAAAGAAGAAATTCTCCATAAGGCAGAGAACTCTGCATCTGTGTCCACTGCTGCAGTTCATGGGACTGAATGGTATTCCAGAAAATCCTCCATTAGTATGAAGATGCTTACAACAGATCTGCAGATTGTGTATACCCCCCACTCCCCACCCCCCAGCCTTGAAACCACCAGTTTATACTATTTTTCCCTTGCATGCAGGTCATCTGCCGTCTTAGTTACTACTGAATTTTCTCTTTCTCTATAGTCAGTGACTCAGATGCTCATGGCTTACCTGTCCCGCCTTTCAGCTATTGCTGGCAACAAGATCAATTGTGGACCTGCTCTTACTTGGATGGAGGTATTACTTTATTCAACTCTTATTTAAGTTTATTTTTAAAGTGATCTACTTAAGAAATTTAATATTTCATTTTGATAATTGTTGAGTTTCATTAAGCAAATAGAATGTATTCTCATCTTTTGAAAAATATAGGTGTGCTATTCTTAATTATTACTATTATTATTTTATCACAAATCTGTCTTTGCAGGAAATATCTTTATAATCCAAGAAATTAATTTTGTGAAACATACTATAATTTATTATTTTATTGTGTTAAAATATGTGCATCTAGCAAAGAATATACATTTTCAATTGACTGAATTGAATTTCAATTGATTTAAGATTTAGAGACTTATTCTTTTTTTTCTCACACCCCTAGAGACTTATTCTTTCTTTCTTTCTTTCTTTCTTTCTTTCTTTCTTTCTTTCTTTCTTTCTTTCTTTCTTTCTTTCTTTCTTTCTTTCTTTCTTTCTTTCTTTCTTTCTTTCTTTCTTTCTTTCTTTCTTTCTTTCTTTCTTTCTTTCTTTCTTTCTTTCTTTCTTTCTTTCTTTCTTTCTTTCTTTCTTTCTTTCTTTCTTTCTTTCTTTCTTTCTTTCTTTCTTTCTTTCTTTCTTTCTTTCTTTCTTTCTTTCTTTCTTTCTTTCTTTCTTTCTTTCTTTCTTTCTTTCTTTCTTTCTTTCTTTCTTTCTTTCTTTCTTTCTTTCTTTCTTTCTTTCTTTCTTTCTTTCTTTCTTTCTTTCTTTCTTTCTTTCTTTCTTTCTTTCTTTCTTTCTTTCTTTCTTTCTTTCTTTCTTTCTTTCTTTCTTTCTTTCTTTCTTTCTTTCTTTCTTCTTTTTTTTTACCTCTAACCACCTCTTCTTAAATAATTTTTATTGAGACCAATGTGAATTTCAAGTTTTTCACACTTGTATTTCTGGCATAAAGGGACAGTGAATCAGATCCATTCCCACCACCAGTGTTGACCTCCCTCTGTCAGAGTTCTGAGCATTCAACCCATACCTCCACACTTAAGCCCCTGGACTGCTAGTGTAACAGGTCCCTTTTGTGTATTACTTGTTGTTGATTGCCCCATCTTACTATTTAACATTTTACTGAGGTACTTTTTTTTTTTTAATTTTTATTGTGACCAAAGTGCATTACAAATCTTTCACTGCATCATTCATGGTACATAGTGACAATAAATGAGGGGCATTCCCACCACCAGTGCTGTCCTCCCTCCGCACCTGTTCCCAGTATGCATCCCATATCTCCCTCCTCTACCCCCCAGTATGCTAGTGCAACTGGTCTCCACTTTACAGCTTGTTGTAGATTGAGCATCTATTCCACCATCATTGGAGATAAAAAGGATAAGAAAAAGGGGAGAAAAAACTTTGGTGACAACTACCAAAAAAAGAAAGAGAGAGAGGAAAAAAAAAAAAAAGAAAGAAAAATGGAAGAAAAAAGAAAAAAAATGGACCTGGCAAATAAAAATAAAAATAAATCTCTAAATAATAACCACAAGAGTGAAATAGAATGAGAAAAGTGGAAGAAAAAAGAGAAGGAAAATAAAGTAAAAAACTAACAAATCAAAACAAAACAAGAAAAAGTATGGGTGCTGGAGTGGTAGGGTTTTTTGTTTTTGTTTTTGTTTTTTGTTTTGTTTTGTTTTTGCATAGGCACAGTAAGCATTGGGGAAGAAAGGGAATTCCCGTGGCCTAAGAAATTCAGGGTTTCTTTATCCTTGAAGCATACCATCATGGGATCAACCCCTGGCTCCATATATACTCATTACCCCATCCCAAAGGCTTTTTAGTGATGCCAGGAAAGTTTCCTCTCGGTTGTGTGTGAGAAAATCAAGCCACGTAGCTAGCGATCTTGGTATTTGCACAGGTTATAGGTCAGGGTCTAGGATAGATTGTTGTGGTGTTTAGTCTTCTGTAACACTTGCTCCCTGTTTTCGTTCAGTCCCTAAGCCGAAGCCTAGGATATTATGGATCCAAAGGTTCTGCTCAGTCTCTGTTGTCCAAGTTGGACCTCTGCAATAAGACATCTTGTTGTTGTTGTTGTTTTTTTATGTGTCCTGGACTATAGCCTAGGGTAGGGTTTTCCTTATTAGTCCCAAGGTAGACTCTGTTCAGTCACGGTTGTCTTAGTCAGTTTTCTGTTCTTGGTGCTCTTATTTTTCACAGTTCAAAGGACGATATCTCTTCTGATTTCCATTTAGTGTTAGGTGATGTGATAGGACAGCCTGATCTTAGGTCAAGTTTTCCTTTCCTCGTTGTCATATCAAAACTGGCACAAGTTGGTGCCAGAGTAGTGTTATAAATCTCCCAATGGAGCTTAGTTCCTGGTGGTGTTGCCTGGAGCTGTATCATTTCTACGTCGGGATCTGGGGTTTCGGGTTGGACTAACACTGTCCAATCTCCTGGGGATAATTGTATCCATATGACACATGTTCAGGATGGGAGGCAGCCTTCTGCTATAAAAAGTGAGTTCTTATCCCTAGAAGATAAGATCTTGTTTCTGTGTCTTATGTTTTCCCCTTTTTTTACTGTGCCCATACAAAAACATATGGTGTCATACTGTGTTACTGGTGCTATTCTGGGTAAGGATGACAGGCTGCACACACAGTCTCTGTCGTCTGGTTTTGTTTTGAGGTTTTATCCCAGTCAAGGCTTTTTGTACCAAGCAGCACCAAAAATGGTAAAAATAGAGAAAAAATGTATATATTAAAATAGAACAAATAAATAAAACTGAGTTAAAAAGAAAAGGTATTCGAATAAAACAAGTGGTGGAGGAGGCTACTTGTATATTTAGGAATACACATCTTCCCCCCCCCCCCAGGAATACACATCTTAAGATGTATTGTTTGTTATACAGGAATTGAGCTTCCATAGGCAATATAAGACTCCCAATGAAGTCTTTTGATATATTCTTGTGGGGAGTAAAAGCCAAGGTACTTTTCGATTCACAGGCCTTGGAATTGAGTTTGAGAAATGCTTTGCTGCATTACGAGACCATATAGTGTCTTTGATCTGGGATTTTTGCTGAGGCTGATTCCTGTATCCTGCAACAGTCCACAATTTGGTGGGGGTGAGAGGGGCCATCGAGCATGAGTCAGCAGGCGTGCTGGTTGTAGTTCTTTGCTGATGCATGAGAACGGGGACCCAGAGGGTGTCTTCCACTGAGGAGCTGGAAGGTGGTCTGTTGGGGCAGGAGGTCAATCTTGGTGCCTACCGAGTTAGGAACTGAGGGTAAAGAGGGTTAAATTAGGGGAAGATAACGGATCAGGATTGGGAGATGAGGGAATAGAAGAGACACAGGGGTAGAGGAGAGGCAATACATGACAGGGGCTATATACTGTATATATATATATATATATATATATATATACACACACACATATATGTGTATATATATGAGTTTATATATATATGAGTTTGTGATTTCGGCTTGGAGTCAGTACGGAAAGTCACGTCCATAAAGACTGACTTTAAAGATCTATTTGAGTGTTATCATCCAAATCTTTGGTATTCCGTTTCCTTTCCTAGGAACCGTCTAGAATGAAGAACATTTTTAGATAATGCTTAAAAAGTATATTTTATAAAAATGAGTATTAGTAAGAAAAGACACCGCTGCAGGGCGTCCAGAAAGAATACTGGAGGAGTTTCCCTCCTCCCCCCTCCCCCCAGAGCCCAGTTGCCAAACCTGGCCCTGAAGACCAGTTTGGCATGGGGGGATCTCGGTTTCCTGGACTAAGTGTCCAGCCCAGAAGGCCATTGGCCAGCTGTCTTCCCAGATTCCCAGCCATACCTGTAGGAGAGGAGCAGGAATCCTGGCATGTGGGATTGTCTGGGTCCAGCTGCAGCCTCCCTCTCCGGTATGAAAAAGCATGGGGGAGGAGTTTGCCTCCTCCCCATCCCCCCAGAGCTCAGATGCCAGACCTGGTCTTGAAAGCCAGCTTGGCATGGGGGGGCTCTCAGTCTCCAGGACTAACTGGTCAGTCCTGGAGGCTTTTGGCCAGCTGGCTGTCCAGATTCCCAGCCATGCCAGTAGAAGAAGAGCAGTAATCCTGGCATATGGGATCTTCTGGGTCCAGCTGTAACCTTCCTTTCCAGTTTGAAAAAGCATGGGATTGGAGTTTCCCTCCTCCCCGCCTCCTCGCAGAGCCCAGTTGTCAAACCTGGCCCTGCAGAAACTTATTCTTAAAGGGTCTTGTTTAAGAGTTATTTAGGGGCCAGAGCAGTTGTGCAAGCAGTAAGGCATCTGCCTTGCCTCCTAAGACGGACGTGGTTTGATCCCCTGGCATCCCATATGGTTCCCCAAGCCAGGAGTGATTTCTGAGTGCATAACCTGGAGTAAACCCCCGAGTGTCACCAGGTGTGGCCCAAAACCAAAAACCAAAAAGAAAAAAAAGAAAAAGAGTTAAGAGTTATTTATTCTTAATTTAAGAGAATAGTCTTATCTGGTGGTTATGTTACGTATATCTCCATCAGCTGCATATGTAAAGTTTAAGTCTCTTCCAAGTAGAAATTGGGAGCCTGGAAGGATGGGGAAGTTGAAAGAACAGAGAACCTAGAGGCAGGCCTTACATTGAGATTTGCATTGCGATATTGACTCTTCCATGTGCTCAGGGGTTACTCCTGACTAGGCGCTCAGAAATCGCTCCTGGCTTGGGGGGACCATATGGGATGCTGGGGGATCAAACTATGGACCGTCCTATGCTAGTGCTTGCAAGGCAGACACCTTACCTCTAGCGCCATCTCTCTGGCCCCTTAAACCAACTTTTATAATTAAAGAAACCTTTGCAATTCCTGTATCTGTAGTGACACATGTTCTTTGCTGCAGATTGATAATAAGGGAAATCATCTTCTGGTTCATGAGGAATCATCCATCAACACTCCTGCTGTTGGTGCTGCGCATGTCATCAAGAGGTACACTGCCCGGGCCCCCGATGAGCTGAACTTAGAGGTAAATGGCTCCACATTGTTCTGTTACCAACCTTTCTCATCTCATCTTTGAACTTTTTAAAAATCACTTATTTTTTAATTAAAAAGCAGCAGTATTTTTCCTTTTTCTGTTATCTTTAAGTCTGAAGTGACTATTCTTATTTAAATGATTGTCCTCATCTTAGAAAATAGAGCTGAAATGTCCCCATTTCTCAGAGGAAATCAACCTTGGTCTCTTTCCCCTGTACTCCCTACAAATATATTAATTGTTGAATGGTTTTCTGAAGTGTTCCCCCGGCTTAATTTCTGACATGATATTTTTTTTATAGCCAGTCTTCATTGTCTTTCTGTTTGTTACTCTTGAATTTCTTGAAATCCAAGTCTGAGGCCATAATCTTTGTGTTTTTAACACCTATAAGAGATCCTTAAAGATACTGTCTTTTCATTATTCAAAAATTGAATTAAAAGAGCAGATGCAAAATAAAATAAAAATTTTTTATGTCTGATGCAAGAGGAGATGAATTAAGTATGTGTATACACACACACACACACACACACACATACACATATATATATAAATATTTTTTGTTTTTGTTTTTCAGGCCACACCCATTTGATGCTCAGGGGTTACTCCTGGCTGCACTCAGAAATTGCCTCTGGCTTGGGGTGGGGTTCATATGGGACACGGGGGGGATCGAACCAGTGGTCCTTCCTTGGCTAGTGCTTGCAAGGCAGACACCTTACCTCTAGCGCCACCTCGCCGACCCGAATTAAGTATATTTAATGTTGGCTGGTAAAGGATAAATGCTGATTCATTCCATTTAGGGAAGAAAAAGTATAGAATTTTTACTTGATTGAATTTGAACTCTTTGCTCACTAAAATTTTAGATTTGGGACAAAAACAATATTGGTATTGGTGCCTTTGTTAGCAAATATGACTTGTGAGGATGACTCACTAACTTGAAAAATGAGTTCAAATGTACACTGAAAAATTCTGAAAGCACTGTTTTAAATACATTTTTGTAAATGCTATTGAAAATACATTGCTCTGAAGTATTTTATTTTATATTTGATCATGGAACTTGGGATTTAATCTTGAGTGCTAACCTCCATTATATAATTAATACCTGCCTGTGATTTTTCTATTTGTTTTGACAAGTTTGTATGAACATACTAGTTTGACTTGGAGAGTAAATAAGGCAAGCTGTTTAGTGGAAATGTTATCTTTTACCTATAACTAAAAAAGGGAATTATAAGAGCCGGAGCAATAGCACAATGGTAGGGTGTTTGCCTTGCACGCAGCTGACCCAGGACAGACCTGGGTTCTATCCCTGGCCTCCCATATGATCCCCCAAGCCAGGAGTGATTTCTGAGCACATAACCAGGAGTAACCCCTGAACATCACTGGATGTGCCCCAAAAACAAAAATGAGAGAGAGAATTATAGTTGACATCAGACTTTCGTGAGAATAATCTTATAGTTGAGAACAATTTTCCTGTTCGATTAATTTAAGATGACCAAATTCTTAGCCAATGCCCAGTGCCGTAATTAGCACACACTAAAATGTGATATTAATTAGAATCTGTTGTTCTAATTAAAGTATTTAAAAAATTTTCCCCCTTCTCTCACATTTTAAACTTTTTTATGAGTGAGACTGTCCACTTTTAATCACTGTAGTAATAACATTTTTACAAAATGATGATGGTGGCATGATACCCCGCATTCAATACCTTCGTGCCTCAATTTTGGTCTTGAAAGTCTTACATATATGTTAGGTCATCATCATCATATAGCTGTTCTCTGTAACAGGTAGGAAGATTACAAAATCCTTTCAAGAGAGCAAGGTTGGGATTCTTTAGAAATGACTAGCCAATGAATAAGAAAGTACTTAGCCTTTTTTTGTTGTTGTTGTAGTCCAAGTGTAAATTCTATCCCAAATTGTTGCTTGGAAATTTGACTAAAATCATTTTGCTTCTGTTTTCCCATAGGTGGGCGACATTGTTTCGGTCATTGACATGCCCCCCAAAGTGTTAAGCACATGGTGGAGAGGCAAACATGGATTTCAGGTAAGCAACTGAGAATGCGGTATGGGAAGGTCTGAGACTGTTCTCAGTGTGGTGTATTGGCATGGTTGGCGTAAGCTGTGGGCTTCTCTTCATCTGCATTGATGGGAAGATACAGGTGGTGCTGGACTGGAATTTCCTCTTGCTCTTTCTGGTCCTCTTCCTGCCTGAGGCTACTAGTGTGAGCATAGTTAGCAACCAATAGCTGGTTCTAGGTCTGGGCCTAAGCCACAATTTTTAATACTTGTTTTAAGTCAAAAGTCATTTTATGTGGTCTCTCTAGAATTTGATTACTAATTATTTTTAGAAATGCATTGTAGGGGTTGGAGATATGACGCTAGAGGTAAGGTGTCTGCCTTGCAAGTGCTAGCCAAGGAAGGACCACGGCTCGATCCCCCGGCATCCCATATAGTTCCCCGAAGCCAGGGGCAATTTCTGGGCGCTTAGCCAGGAGTAACCCCTGAGCATCAAATGGGTGTGGCCAAAAAAACCCCCAAAAAATAAGAAATGCATTGTAACTGCTAATATGATCAGGGTATTCATTGCAGCACAACAAAATTTAAAGTCAGTTCTTCTCTTTCTGAACTTGATAACCCCACTTTTTAGATGGATGAATACTAGTTTCTATGGATTGTATCAGTTCTCTCTCTCTCTCTCTCTCTCTCTCTCTCTCTCTCTCTCTCTCTCTCTCTCTCTCTTTCTCTTTTGGGTCACACCCAGCAATGCTCAGGGGTTACTCCTGGCTGTCTGCTCAGAAATAGCTCCTGGCAGGCACGGGGGACCATATGGGACACCGGGATTCGAACCAATCACCTTTGGTTTTGGATCGGCTGCTTGCAAGGCAAACGCTGCTGTGCTATCTCTCCAGGCCCAGTTTTCTCAATTTTTTAAGCCTGCCAATAGAAAAATATCTGCAAGTGCCTTAAATTTATGCCCTCCTTACTTTACATTTTTTTTGGTGGTCTGTTTTTAAAGGCATTCCTATAATCCTGCTTGAATAAAATATGCATGCTGTGAAGTTAGAAATCTTAATAACTCTTACATAAAGGATTGAGCTTTAACTACATGTGAAGTAAAATCAAATTACTATGTTCTTATAAATTACTAGGTTTTTGTTATCTAGTTTCAAACAGGACAGCACTGTCATTCAAGAGCAAGGACTCAGGAGTCTGACTGACAAAGTGTTAGTCTGGCTTTTTCTTGCACTATTGCTTAGTTCTGTGTCTCAAGTCTCCCATATGTAAATGAAGATTTTAGAATAAATATGGAAGAATCAAATATGTGAAGCATGCAAAGCAAACTTCCTACCCAGGGTACATCCATGTACTATTGCTTCAGCCTTTTATGCATCTTCATTTAGAAGGATAATTAGATTCGAAGTGTTTCTAATATAAATGATGATAACTTTCTGTCATTTCATATGTTCTGGTGGAATTTGGTATGTAATTCAGAATATATAGAGAAAATAATGCCATTTTCTTTATGACTTACACTGAGTTTTTGTTTATTTGTTTTTCTGTTATTGAAAGTCACTGTTTCTGAGCCCTATTTATTACTTCATTTACCTTCATTTATGTATTAGGTGCTGTGTTAGTTTGCTGGGGTTGCCATAGTAAAGAAATACATACCGTATCACTTAACAGAATTTTTCCCTCGCAGTTTTAGAGACAAGACCAGGGTTCTGTTGGATGGTTTCTTTCTACTTGGGCCTCTATTCAGCTTGCACATGATCACCTTTCTTATTCTTCTGAATCCTCTTTTTGGTTGTCTCTGGATCCTAATCTCTGACACAGATTATATAATAATAGCCACATCACATCATTTAACAATAAACACTTCTTTGCAAGTGCTGTCTGCCTACACAGTTATCTTCTAAGGTACTGGAGGCCACAGGAAGTGTGGGGCAGTGGGAGATGTTAGAGATTCAACATGTGAATTTTAAGAGGATGTAGTTCAGCCCATCCAGTATGGGAGGACCCACCTTGTAGGATTGGCTTGAGACCCTTCATACTGTCATCCTAACAAGGAAACAAGTAGGAATGAGGCTTGTCTTCTCAAGGACTAAGGCTTAAAGCCCACTTTCAGGAGAGTACATGAGGGAAACAAGAATCTGGGCTACCTACTAGGATGGAGGCTGACCACGGGCATCGTGCCCAAGCACTGCTGCCAAGCTTTCTGGAAACAGCTGTGAGACATGGCCCCATGAATCTCCTCTTCTGAGTCTTGGGACAAGCTTTGTCCTTGAAGCTCCACTTCTCTGTACTCAGTCACAAGTATGTGTGTTGACTCAGCTGCTGTAGTGGAGAAAGTATGAATTTGGACTTTCTGTGTCCATATCTCTCCTTTCTATTGCTGCTTTCTGATCCTGAGCACCTCTGCACTCTGGCTGTTTGCATCCATCATTATTTTTAAGATGCAATAAGTACAACTTTGTTTTCCTAGGACATGTTTTAGTTGAATTGAGCAGATGGTCGTGGTTTCACATAACAGTGCTCATACACTCATGCAGTTCTCCTACAGTGCATTGAATAGAATTGGACAAGTGTTGGTATACTTTAATTTCCAAATGATTGACAGGAGTTAATAGATACCCTAGGAGAGAGGTCTAAGAAAAGATGGATAAAATGCTATGTCCATTGAAAATGGAGTGACAGTACTGGGGGTAAGGCAATGCATTCAACTTGACTTGAATCCCAGCCTTCAAATGGTCCCCTTATCATCATGAGGAGTGATTGCTGAGCACAGCTGATGTTGCCTCCAACAGAGAAAAATATGCTATGTCTGTTATCTATTGTACAATAATTGAAACTGATTTGGGGTTTTCATTTTTTATAATTAATGGTCCAATATTGATATTATTGGCTTTGTTTACATTAAAGTTCATTCCCCATGATGCATAAATCCATGGATTTTGATAGAAACATAATTACATGTATCTATGTTACATTTTTATGCAGAATAGCATCAGTGTTCAAAAAAAAATCTGTGGTTTTGCTATTCATCCCTTCTCCTTGGCCCCAAATAACCACAGATCATTTACTATCTTCATAGGTTTGCTTTGTCCTGACTTATCTTACATTTGGGATTGTGTCAATATGTAGTCTTTCCTTTTTTTTTTTTTTTTTTTTTTGGTGGGGGACCACACCTGGTGATGCTTAGAGGTTACTCCTGGCTATGTGCTCAAAAATCACTCCTAGCTTGGGAGACCATATGGGACGCCGGGGGATCGAACCTTGGTCCATCCGTCCTAGGTTGGCCGAATTCAAGGCAAACACCATACCACTGTGTCACCACTCCTGCCTCAATATGTAATCTTTTCAATCTGGTTCTTTCACTGAGAAATGTGCAGATAGGGTTCTTCTATGTCTTTCCATGGTTTAATAATGCCCCCTTTCAAGTTACAGTTTCATATTCAGTGTCATAAATATTCCAAAGTTTATTTCCCCTATTTAAGGAACATCTTGATTGCATCTAGATATTTATTTTGTGGGAGGCAATTACAAATAAAACCGTAAACATCACTATGTAAATGTGTGCGGATAAAATTTTTCAGCTCCTTTGGGTGTTCAAGGAGTGTGATCTGGATCTTATGGTAGAACTAAGGTTAGTTCTTTAGGAAGCCAAACTCTTTTAAAGTTCTTGCTCTCTTTTGCATGCCCACCAGTGGTGATTGAGTGTTACTGCTACTCTGGATTATCACTGGCCTTTGACTGGACTATTGTTTTTGTTGTTTATTTGTTTGTTTGGTTTTGGTTTTGAGGCATACCCAATGTATTCAGGGGTTACTTTGGCAAACTAAGGGTACCATATGTGATGCTGGGGTTGGAACCCAGGTCAGTCCAGGTCAGCCATGTGCAAGGCAAATGCCCTATCATCTGTGCTATTGCTTCAACCCAACTATTGTTTTTAGTTTAGCTGTTCTGATATGTTTTGTTTTGCTTTGTTTTGTGGGGAGGGTACACCAGTGATGATCAGGCCTTACTCCTGTCTCTACACTGAGGGATCCTTCATGGCCAACTCAGCGGATTATATGTAGTGCCAATGCTCAAACTTAGGTTGGCTGCTACAAGGCAAACACCGTTCCCACTGTATATGACTCCAGCCCTCTAATTGATTTTTAATGACATCGGATCACTATCTTCTTTTGCAAGCAAAGCTGATCCAAAGTTGATCCTTTACGGATCCTTTACTCCTTTATGTATGTGTTTATGCATAAGTATATGTAATATATTTAAGGGTGCTATGTTGCCCTTTTTATTCCTACATGACTATTTATTCTTTCTAGTCTCCATTTGCTGATGATTCTCAAATGTCATTATATTTAAGAATCCAGGAAAACGTGTTGAAATAGAAAATGCTGTGACCTAGACCTAAAATTCCTTTGCAGTACTTGTAGGGGATAGGGTGCAAGGCTATATTTTTATTTATGTAGTTCTGACCCAGTTGTTCTTAGACCACTGTTGCAAAATACTTACATTTGCTGATGGCTAGTTCTGGTCATCAGCGGGTGGTTGATATGGATCAAGCTTTGCCAAGTTCCCATCTGTGTATTATTTCAACCCAGACTACATGTAACTGCTGTGTTAACAGACAGCTGAGTGTAGCCTCGTGTGAGAAATTGTATCCTGACTCCATTTCTTTACTTAGATTTCTGAAGTAGGAAGTGTGAAATTATATTAATGATATTAATTAACTTGAAATTCTGAAATTTTTTTTTACTTTTTACTAATGAATATATTGAACCATTTTAGCTTTGTTTTCTGAGTATGTGATTTTGGTTTTATGGTTTTTTGTTTGTTTGTTTGTTTGGCTTGGTTTGGTTTGGTTTGGTTTGGTTTTTGGTCATACAATGTACTTTGGCCCAAAGGAAGGAACTTAAACCTTCTGGCTCTCTCTCTTTTTAAATGACATCAATTTTTACAACTGTTGTTTAGAAATGTAAGATGAAGATGGCCCCTTCACCTTACATTTTTTTTCTTCAGAAAGAGGTATATTTGTATTTAAACACAAGTATAAAATTCTCGTAATCTTAAAGGATTGTTTGTCTAGTGGAGTTTCTCAATGTTTTATCTGGTTGCCACGAGAATCAACATGACCCAAGAAAATGTTAAACCTCAATTTGATATTGCTAATCAGACCCGTAATTGGTTATTATATACAAAAGATGGGAACCACTGATCCCAGCTCCTATTTATCCTATGCACAGGTAAAAGAATTTAAAGACGGTTTAGCTAATATTTCATTTTCCCTTCTGAAATCTTCCTTTAAACTTGTAGTACATTTAATCTAGTGTATAAAACACTAGAGATGACTGAGATTTTATACAGCTTGTCACACATATTGAACTAAGTTCAGTCATTTTATCTTCCAAAAATGTTGCAACAGTGTTGTAAATGAATGAATGATTTTCGTTTTTAATTTATTTCAGAGGTGGAGGTTTGGCTCACTACTGGCAGTGTTCAGGGGGTAATGTAGTACTAGAAACTGAACCAGAATTGGCCGCAAGACAGGTGTCTTACTGTCTCTCTGGCCTTCCAAGAGTATTTGATTTTTGTTTGTTTTGGGTCACTTTGGGCTGTGATCAGGGCTAACTCCTCCTTTTATACTTAGAGATCACTCCTGGCAAGTTTCAGGCCAGAGTTGGCCATGTGCTAAATTTGTCTGCCCCTGCAAGAACTTTTTTTTTTTTTTTTTTGGTTTTTGGGCCACACCTGGTGATGTTCACGGGTTACTCCTGGCTCTGTGCTCAGAAATTGCTCCTGGCTTAGGGGATCATATAGGATACTGGGGGATTGAACCACAGTTTGTCCTAGGCTAGCACGCACAAGGCAGGTGCCTTACCGCTTGTGCCACTGCTCTGGCCCCTGCGAGAGTATTTTTTGTGTAGAAATGTCAGAGAAGACATTTTTGGCACAACATCAGTTTCCTTACCTTAAGTGTTTAATGTGGCTTCAAATAATTTATTTTTAGAAAATATCTTTTTATTTCAAAGCAATTAATAATTTATTCAGAAAAGAAAGAAATTATAAGGAATTAAACATTTTTATAAGAATACTTGTATTAAGATAAGGGAAGGTTTGAAAAAACTCAATTTGGTAGTATATATTTTCCAAAAGAGAAGTGATTTAAGTAGCTTAAAAATGAAGGAAAAACATTTATTTATATAAAGATCATCATACTTATAGAGATACTTCTCTGGAGATGAAAGCCAGAGCTTTTCGTTGCTTTAAATGTTTGTTTGTTTATTTTATTTACTTATTTATTGATTTGGGGGCCACACAATGGTGCTCAGGACTGACTCCTGACTCTGTGTTCAGGGAATACTCCTGATAGGTTTAGGAGTGTTGGGTGCCAGGAATTGAACCTGAATTGACCACATTCAAGGTAAAGACTCTACCCTCCGTACTAGCACTCCAGCCCCTTTTTCTTGAAACATAATAAAATGGGACTATAATTCAGTGATCAAACCAGCTGTCATTCATGTATAAGGCCCTGGTTTGATCCCTGGCACTGCCAATAAATGAATAAGTATTTCTTTGCATTTTAAGTGATGGAAATGTGCTCATTATAAATACTTACCTATAGTATTAATTAATTTCAAGGGAAGGGGGAATTTATGATTTAAGTGATGGAAAAGTGCTTACTTTAAATATTTACATGTAATATTAAGTTATTTCAAGAGAAGAGGGAATGTGTGATCCTATCACTAAACTTAATTCTGCAGTTCATGAGTGCTTTTAATTGCTGCTTTAAATCTTCATTACTGTTTAAAGGCTAAGCTGATGTTTAATTCTCACAACTCTATATAAAGATGGTAGTTTTTACTTTGTTACGGACTGGGAAACTAAAGCAGAGAGGAGTTAAAAACAGTGCCCATTGTTACTTGCTTGTTCATTGTTAGTGTAGATTGAAATCTAGAGATTTTCCTGGATGAAGATGGACCATAAAAGTAATCTTATTGTCCAAACAATAAGTTTTGCCTGTCTGGTAATTACTAATTTATGTAACAGAAAATAAATGGTGGTAGATCAGTTGGTCCTATACTTTCATTTTAAAATGTTCAAATCTAGAAATAAGAATATACATAGACTGTTCTGATTCATCAAGACAGAAGACAACACCATATATGCCCTTGATGTATAAAGATAAATTTTTCCATTTTGATTAACTTTTTTTCTTTTTCTTTTTGTTTGTTTTTGGGCCACACCTGGTGACACTCCTAGCTATGCACTCAGAAATTGCTCCTGGCTTTGGGAGACTATACAGGACGTTGGAGATCTAATTCAGGTCCATCCTGGGTCAGGCATGATAGGCAAATGCCCTATCACTTTGCCATCGCTCCGCGCCCCCCCCCTCCCCTTCATTTTGATTAACTTTTAACATGAGAATGTCTTACCAAGTTATTATTTTTTGTTTTTTTTGGTTTTTTGGGCCACACCCATTTGATGCCAAGGGGTTACTCCTGGCTAAGTGCTCAGAAATTGCTCCTGGCTTGGGGGGATCATATGGGATGCCGAGGGATTGAACCACGGTTTTTCCTTGGCTAGCGCTTGCAAGGCAGATACCTTACCTCTAGCGCCACCTCACCGGCCCCCCAAGTTATTATTATCACACTCAGTTTAATTGAAATTAGATATTGAAATAAAAAAGATTAAACATTGCCTCAGAGTTATTTATAGTTTTTAGTTCATCAAACTTTTTACCCCCTCAATATGTTTTTAAAGCTCTTTATGATTCTAAGGTAAAATTGTCATACAAAACAAATTTGTACATAAAACCAAATTTCAAAAGTCAAGTGTACTTTTTCACAGTTTAGGGAGAAATAAAAATCACATATTTTAAATACTGTATATTTAAAATAGAAATACTTGGGACAACTGTGTATAAATCTTGTTACTCTAAATGTAGTTTATAGTCAGAATAAATAATATAATTCATTTGTTTTATATATATAATTACTTTATTTAAGCACTGTGGTTACAAAATTGTTCATGGTTCAGTTTCAGTCATGGAATATACCAACCGCCACCAATGTCCCCAGTTTTCCTCCTAGCCACTTCATCTAGAGCAGGCTTTTTAGTTCTCTCTCCATCTCTCTCATTTTCTTTTTGACACTATTGCTAATATCACTTTATTTCCTTTGAGCACCCAGTTCTAATACAAGCCTTTTCTAATGGTCTAAAATACTTATGGATATACCTGAAAAATATGTGAAGCACTGAGTACTGAAGACAATGGAACAGTTCTGAAAGAATTTAAGAAATTAAATACAATGTATAATAAAATAAAATAAAATAAAAATGTACCTTGTATCTGGAACACAGGGTACTTTCCCAGTATACTGTTTATTTTATTATTAAGATGGAATTTCTGCTTGGAATCATCCTAGTCCAATTTTCAGTGAACCCTATATTTTTGTAGAAAATGATTACCAAGTTGAATGATTCATATGGAAATACAAAGGACCTAGTATAACCAAAATAAACTTGCCAAAGCATAACAAAGTTAGAGAATTACACTAATTTATTTACTTATTTATATTTAAAAAGGTAGATAGTGTTACTTGGTGTATTATCTTAAACTGAAACCTCTTGTATAGCATTTTAATCCTATTATGTATAAACTTAAAGATATCTTAATGTTTATATTAAGATAATGTTAGGTGACAATTTAAAGTCAAGCAAAGGAAGGTTGCATTTTATATTAAGGTTGCATTTATATTAAATATATTAACATATTTATATTATTAACATAATATTTATATTGCATTTTATAGTAATTATGGAGAATATTATGTTAGTGGAAAGACAGACATCAATAGAACAGAATAGAGCATCTATCTAGAAATAGACTTTTACGTACACCAAACAACAGATTTTCAACAATGTTTTAGTCAGGTTAGTGATGAAAACAGTATTTTACAAATAGTACTAGAACAATTAGATATCCAGATACCTCTAAAATACACTTTTTCTTGTACCATCTGCTCCACTCCATACAAAATGGATCTTTACTCAGATATTGATTTTTAAACTATAAAGCTTTTAGAAGAAAATAATATTTCTGTGACTATTGATTAGGCAGAGATTTCATGAAAACCAACTAGAAAATACAACTGATAAAGACTTCATCAAAATGTAAAACTTATTTTCTTTGCTATTTTTTTTATTGAAGTATGGAGATATACAGTATTGTTAATTAGATTTTTCATGCATTCATCGTTCCAACACCACCCCTACCATCAGAATGCCTGATTCCCTTATCAGTGTCTTAAGCGGTCCTCCCAGCCATGCCATTCCCTATAAGTTCAGTTCTGTAGACAAAATCTCCAGTTTAGGAGAGTAAGGTAAAAAAAATAAATCTCCAGTTTAGTTGAGTTTGGCCATTTGTTTTTCCTCACTATGCAAAGCTACTTTTTTTTTTGTTGTTGTTGTTCTGTTTTGGTTTTTGGTTTTTGGGTCACACCCAGCAGCGCTCAGAGGTTACTCCTGGCTCTATGCTCAGAAATCGCTCCTGGCAGGCTCAGGGGACCATATGGGATGCCGGGATTTGAACCATCGACCTTCTGCATGAAAGGCAAATGCCTTACCTCCATGCTATCTCTCCGGCCCCTGCAAAGCTACTTTTTAAAAGACAGTACTAATAGAATGAAAAGCAAAGCCACACTGGGGGAAAAATATTTGTGATAATGAAATCTCACAAAACACTTGTATCCTGAACAGAACTCTCAAAACTCAATAAAAAAAACAAACAGAATTTCATTTCCAAACTAATTGGATATTATTGGACATATACCTTCCCTCAATGTTCCAAGGTAAGTAGGCAACATAAAGAGACAATGTTTTATGTCAGGCATCTTTAGAGTGAAGCAAATTGAAATGAAAATGAGTATTGCTGCATACATAAGAATATGAAGATGTGGAAAGTTGGAACTCTCCCAGTGTACTGGTAGGAATATAAGATGCTTCTTCCAATTTGGAACGCAGTTTGTCAGTTTCTTTTTCAGGGCAAATTATTCCATGTAGAACTGTATATTTGGAGTCTGTAGGAGGAAATGAGTCCTTCCTCAGCATCTTGATCCACCTCCGGCAGTTTCTTAAGTCAAACATGCACCTTCTCTATGATATAACCATCCACTTGCTAGGTGTTTATGCAATACCACAGGAAGCATGTGACCATATAAAAACTCAAACATGACTATTCATAGCCGCTTTCTATAAAGTAACTCCAAACTGGAAACAACCCAAATAGCTACTGACAATGAATGTATCAGCCAAAAATGCCATCATGACAACAGAACTACCAGAAACTTCATCTTCTTATTAGGTTGAGAAGATCCTAGCCCAAGATGAACAAAACATTTCTCGATTTGTCATTTCACTTAAAGTTGCAGTTTAGGGGAAAACTTAGGAATTAAAAGAATGCCACTTGGATAGGGAGGAGCGATTATTAATAATTCATGTCAGTAAAATGATTGGTCCTCAGATTAATCATACTAGAAGAAATCATGAAAGAAGCTAGAGCAAAAGAGTATCTCTCTCTCTGTATGGTTCCATTCCTCTAAAATTGTGGGAAATGCCAAGTACAGAAGCAGGATTCCTGGTTGCCTATGCGAGGGAATGAAGCAAAGGGGAAAGGAAGAGATTTCAGAGATACAAAGATATTTAAGTGTTGATGAAGATACTTGTAACCTTCGTAGTAGTTGTAGTTTTAGGGATATCAGAATTATCTCGTATATACATTTTACAGGCACAGTTTGTCAATTATAACTGAATAAAAGTGGAGGAATCCTGAAGAAGTATTATTTTGTATGCTTCTGGGAATGGAGTTGGGCCACACCTGACTCTGCTCAGGAACTGTTCCTGTTTCTGTGCTTAGGAAGTGCCCTGGCAGTGCTCACTATATAAGGAACCAGGGTTCACAGGACACAAGACAAAATGCCCTAACTCCCCTGTTCTCTCCCTGGCCCTGAAAAGCACTCGGACTTAATCCTTCTTATACATTAATAGTTGTCATTAATAGTTTCTCTAGACTCATAACTCTTAAATTCACATACACTTCTTAATTGTATTTTTGTATTATAGGAGTTTGTTCCCTTTCCAATATTGCAAATTCTGAAGTAGCCTTTTGCTTCTCCTCACCTCTCACACCTACCCTGAAAGGCAAATGTTGCTTCTAGAGTTTCCTTACTAAGCCACACCTTCCCTGCCCCCTCCTCTGCTTATAGTTTGTCACTTGAATATTTCCCAGAAGAATGATCAAACTCCTGGTCACAAAAGATAAGACTGTTCACAAAGTCTGATCTCATTCCTTTCTAGTCTTCCTTTCCACTGCTCTGGTTCATCAATTCACTCACTGTTGCACCCAGATGTAACCGCTGTTTTTCTTCACCATAAAGTTGTTTATTTGTACCTGCCTCTCTATCAGTCCTTTCATTATACTGCCTTTTCTATCTTCTTACTCTTTCCAAGAAGGAAAGGTCAGACAAAGTCATTAAAATTTTAAGCCAATTGAAATGTTGTCTTATTTAATATTTTATTACACTAACTGGGAACAGAATTTCATACTTGCCTATTATTTACTTGCTGTGCAAGAAGCAGTCATGCTCAGTACTCACTTAATAGTCCAGTGGCACCCAGTTTCTGCTATCTTCCATTGCCTGTTCTCACTGTCTTGTCCGACTAGAACTAGCATCATTGCATTCACTTTTCACAGATAGTATTAAACCCTTCTGTGCGCTCTTTTCCTTTCGCATTGTTGATGGTTTGTTTGAACTAATTCCAAAATAAATACTTTGCTGCTCCTCTAATTATACTTGTTGCTATTTAAAACCCCACTACTTTCTTCTGATGATGACAGCAACATTTTTAGAACATTTCCTGTCTTCATCTTCCTTACAGCACATTTTCCTTCACTGAATCTCTGGAAGTTTGGGGTTGATCTGCCTTTTGACTCTATACTTTATCTGTCTTTTGTCCTCAGATTTCTATGCCATCTCTGTGCCATCTTGATCATTAGTTTTTTGGTTTATTTTGTTTGTTTGTTTGTTTGCTTTTTTTGTTTTTTTGGCAGGGAGTCAATCCCACTAGCACTCAGGGAGCACTCAGGGTTTATTCCTGGTTCTCATTCAGGAATCACTCCTGGCAGGGTTCCGGTGTCAGGGATTGAACCTGGGTTAGCCACATAAAAAATAAGTGCCCTCCTCCCTCCTCATTGTACTATAGCTCTAGCCCCCAACTTGCAATTTGTTGTTGTTGCTTTTTTTTTAGGATTTGGGGAGGGAGCACACCCAGTTATGCTCAGGGGTTATTCCTGGCTATACGCTCAGAAATTGCTCCTGGCTTGGGGGACCATATAGAATGCCAGTGGATTGAAATGAGGTCCATCTTAGGCTAGCGTGGGCAAGGCAGATGCTTTACCCCTTGCACCACCACACCGGCCCCTAACTTGCAAATATTTATATTGACCTTGTTTCTGAGTATCTGTTCTCTATATCAGACTGCAAGACTGTAAAAGCAGAATTTAGGGAACTGGCATTGCAAGTTTAGAAGACACAATCATGTGATGTGGTATTTGGTGGGCAAGGTAAAGAAAGGAGAGAGAAGAGTGAGGGTAGGGAGAATAAGTAGGAATGTGTCAAAGAACTCAAAAGAAGGGTTGTTGGTAGCATAAGCAAATGCATTCAGGAACTAAGGAATAAGGAACTGAGGATGTTTGCTTCCAGGCTTTGCCATTTTTTCTCTCACCCCCTTCTTCCTCTCACTTAAAAAAATTATTTTTTCTGATTCTGACAACTTAGTGAGTATAATAAAAAAACTCCCTATTCTTAAGAACCAGGTTAATTGATTCATAGTTTGAATCAATCAATCAGTTTGATTAGTATGCTGGGATAAGTTAGACTGATGATCTGTCTGTATAGAGACCCTAAAAAGAGATCATTCTTTAAAATAGTGAGATTAGATGTTTGCTTACATGCAGCCAACTCAGGTTCAATTCCTGGCATCCCATATGGTTTCCTGAACATTGCCAGGAGTAACTCCTGAACCTAAAGGTAGAAGTATCCCGTAAGCATGCTGGGTATGGCCCATTAAAACAAAAAGAATAGAAGAAGAAAGTGAGAAGAAAATTAACTTGCATTTTCAAAAGGGAAAGTGTGACCTTGTATTGGTTGTAATCTCTGGGAAGCATTTTTTTGTTCCAGTGAAGAGAAACAGGGCAGTCTGTTGATTTAGTTTTGGGAACATGCTGGATTGATTTGTCAGCAGATAAATATTGTGAGGAAACTTGGTTGCTGATTTTTAAAAGTCAGATACTCAATCCAGGCTCTTCGAGGGGCCAAAAAGAGAATGGGAATGCAGTGCCTCTAAACTGGAACTGCACTTGGCAAGAAAGACATGGGAGAGCAGAACATTGTGCATAGAAAAAAGAAGCTTGGAAATTCTTCAGGGCCAAGCAGTTTCAATCACTGAAAAAATCTATGGTATGTATCTGGATTCAGGAACAATACTTTACTGAGACTAATTAAAAAAATACTTTGTTATGCTAACTGCCTCCAAATTTCACTAACCCTAAATTAAACAAACCCTTAGAATAATATTTTTTTCTAAGTCAGTGATAAACATGCCCTAATGTTGAAATTCCTTTTCAGCATTTGAATCAGTGCCATCTCTTTCGGATCAGGGGTCAGCTTTAAACCAAGATTCCTATCTTTTCCCACTGCCACCAAAGCTTCAGGCTTATTTATTATATAATTTCTTCTCTAATGCCCTCTAGTATAGTTTATACTAAAATAATTTTAGTATAATAATAATTTGCATTTACTTTTGTAGCGACCCTGTTTTTATTTTTAATAACTTGAGTATATTCTTCTATAGAAGACCTAGAGAATCTGATTAAAGGGTCTCTTAAAATTAAGGGTGAGGTACTTCTGTTTTGTCAGGCTGTTGGATAAATAGTCTGGAGCTATGAAGGATACTTGTTATTTTTTTTTATTTTATTCTATTAAAGCACCATGATTTACAAAGTTATTTGTAGTTGAGTTCTAGATATACAGTGTTTCAGCACTAATCCCATTTGGTGTCAGCATCCCCCCACCAATGTACTACCCAAGTTCCCTCCTATACCTCTTCATTCCCAGCCTGCCATCTTCGCAGGCACCTTTGTAAATTTGTTTGTTAAAGTTTGAGTCTCTTTATTTCAGTGCTGTTGACTCTGTGGTTTGGATTTTTAGCGCTCTCATTCCTTATCACCACAGATGTACCTGAATTCCCTTGAACCTCGCCCCTCTATTGCTTCTTATCTGTCTCTCCCCCTCCCCCCCAATTTTTTTCTCCCTCTATACTCTGGGACCAACAGTGATTAAAACATCCCACCTTAAACTATTGCATTCCTTCCTGCAGTTATTCTAAGTACCACATATAAGTGACACCATCCAGTGTTTGTCCTTCTTGTGACTTATTCTTTCTTTTATTCGATGTATCTTCCAGTTTCCTCCCTATTGCAATGAATTGCATTTCATCATTACTTAAAGCTGCTTAGTATTCCATTGTGTATATATGCTACATTGTATGAAGAATACTTTCTTTTTTGAATTATATCTTTATTTAAGCACCATGATTACAAACATGTTTGTACTTGGGTTTCAGTTATAAAAGGAACACCCCCACTTCACCAGTGCAGCCTTCCTACCACCAATGCCTCCCATCTTCCTCCTCCCCATCCCCTGCCTGTCTTCAAGGAAGGCATTCTATGTCTATTACTCACTACCATTATCATGATAGTTGTTGGTGTAGTTATTTCTCTAACTGCACTCACCACTCTTTGCAGTAAGCTCCATATTGTATGTGGACCTCATCTCTGTTGTCTCTGGGTATTATTACAGTACTCTTATTTTTCTTAAGTCCTACAGATGAGTGAGACTATTCTGTGTGTGTCTCTCTCCCTCTAACTCATTTCACTCAGCATAATAGTTTTCATGTCCATCCGTGTATAGGAAAATTTCATGACTTCATTTTTCCTGACAGCTACATAGTATTTAATTGTATATATGTACCACAGTTTCTTTGACCACTCATCTATTGTTGGGCATCTGGGTTGTTTCCACTTTCTGGCTATTGAAAATAAAACTGCAGTGATAAATAAAATTATATAAATAAATAAAATAAAAATAAAATTGTAAATAAAACTGCATGCAGAGGGTATTTTTGTGTTGTGTTTTTGTATTCCTAAGGTATATCCCTAGGAGTGGTATAGCTAGATCATACGGGAGCTTAATTTCCAGATTTTTGAGGAACCTCCATATTATTTTCCATAAAGGCTCCATAAAGGGGGGAGGCGCGTTTGAACTCGGCAAACACTGTCATAACAAGCTAAGCCCCGTGTTTATGTCTCTCTATGTCTCTGGAGCTGAGAGTTGCTGTGTCCTGCTTCAAACCCCCCTTCGAAAAGCTATGCATTGCAAAACGTGCTTATTGTAGCCATTAATCCAGACATCACCTCTGATTAAAAAATAAGCTCAAATTATTTTATATATTTTTGTTTTTCAGGTTGAAGTTTTTTTTTAATAAAGATACTATTTACAGTCATGCAGGGGGTGTGAAAAATGTTTTCTTCTTCCGAGGGGGGCATGCCAGAAAATAATTGAGAATCACTGGTGCAGTGCAAAAACCCTATTTGATGTGCTATGGCTCTGGTCCTGAAATACTATCAATTTAGTATATGCCTCTAAAGTTGTTCTTATATCCAATGACTGAACTTCCAATCCCAACAAACCATATCAAATAAACTAACAGGTTATCATTCAATTCAAGTTCCATCTTTAAACTCTCCACTATCTTCTTTGGTCATCGGATCCAAAGACAGGTTCATTCTTTCAGTAGGTGACTGTTGGCATTTCAACCTGAGTTTATATTTTTCATTTTCTTCAAGCATTTTGGAAATGACTGATACATTTTATTATGTTGATTGACTTGCATATGTTAAACCATTCTTGCATCTCTGGAATAAACCTACTTGGTCAACCTTCTTGATGAGGCGTTGGATCCTATTTGCTAGGAGTTTGTAGAGGATATTAGCATCTGTGTTCATCAGACATATTGATCTGTTGTTTTCTGTTTTTGCAGTATCTCTCAGTTTTTGGTATCAGGGTGATGAAACTATTTGAGAGTATTTCTGTTTTTGTTTTTTGGTTTTTTGGTTTTTTTTTTTTTTTTTTTTTTTTTTTTTAATTTCCTGGAAGAGCCTAAAGAGGATTAGTAGTAGTTTCTCTTGTAAGGTTTGAAAGAATTCCTTAGTTAATCCATCTGGGTCTGGTCTTTTGTTTTTGGGAAGACTTTTGATTGCCATTTTAGTTTCTTCAATAGTGGTGGCTATTTAGATATGCTAGATCACCCTAGTTCAACTGTGGAAGATTATAAGAGTTCAAGAATTTATCCATTTCTTCCAGGTTCTCTTGTTTTGTGGCATAGATTTCTCAAAGTAGTCTCTGATTACCCTTTGAATCTCTGTAGTATCTCCCCTTTTCATTTCATTTCTTTTTTTTTTTTTTTTTTTTTTTTTGGTTTTTGGGTCACACCCAGCAGAGCTCAAGGGTTACTCCTGGCTCTACGCTCAGAAATCGCTTCTGGCAGGCACTGGGGACCATATGGGGTGCTGGGATTCGAACCACAGTCCTTCTGCATGCAAGGCAAATACCCTATCTTCATGCTATCTTGGTCTTCTATTAGCATACTGTGATATGGGTTACATTAAATGAGTGTTTACTGCATGCCATTTTTTTCTTATTCTGGAACCCACTGAATTATCAAAGAGCTTCCCCAACTTACTTGGCCTACCAACAATCACTCAGCGCTCCATTTCCTACCGAAATCAATCTAATTTACGTGAACAAAAATAAAACTTATTCCCCGAATTTTACCCAAGACTACTTCTGACCTCCTGGGCTCATACCAGGGCTCCTCATCTTTCTTGCCAGGGGTGTTATCACTCACTTTGGTTTTTGTTTCCTTTGGGGCCACACCTACTGATACTCAGGGTTTACTCCTGACTCTACTCCCAGGAATTATTCTTGGTGGGCTCAGGGGCCCATTTAGGGTGCAAGGGAGCAAACCTGGGTTGACCGTATGCAAGGAAAATTTTCTACCCACTGTATTCTCTCTCTGGTCCCAGTAATACCAACTTTGGGAAACATTTAATTATTATGACAATTCTCAATCTTAGGTATTGCTTTATATTTAGCTGCTGAAACTCAGAGCCTGTTACAAATCCAATTTAGCGGTGTCAGACCTACAATTGTACCTAGTAGGCTCTTACTTGGGGGATGGGGGTTTGTTTCCCATAGCTGTGAATACCATCTGCCTACTCATGATGCTTTGTTACTGAAAGAAAGGTTTCAGAGCCTTTTCTTACCTAGTTCAAACCAATCTTGGAAAAATTTCTGTTGTTTAGTTAAATAGAATGTAGAGTAGGATCTTGTATAGGATTTCACCAAGAAAACAAAAACAGCATTATCTTAGAAGCCAATGCATAGAGTCTTTAAGAATTCACAAATCCTAAAAAAAAAAAAAAAGAATTCCCAAATTCTATCTATCAAGCAAAGCATGTAATTTAACAACCCTTCTTTAGCTCATTGATGACTGGTTGCATCTTTATGACTTTAAGACCCACTGTAGAATATTGATCTAGTAAGCAGCAAAGATTATGCAAAAAATATTCCCACACAGATGGAAATTATACAGCTCAGAACTTGGTGATGAATCATGGTCTTGGAAGACCATTCCTTTCTCCCCAGAGTCTGTCAACATTGGGCGTACAAAAAGAAGCTGTTTGCATGTTTTAGTTTGAACATCTGCTGCATTGAAGCTCATTTCTATTCCAAGCTAAGGAAACAGCTATCAATATTAGTAAAGACTTCATTTTTATTTTTCTTTCCAGGCTGTTTATCTCTGTTCTGGCTATCTTTGCTGATCTATTGTATTTCCAAATCTCTGGGTGATCTGAATTTTAGTGTTCTCCTAATACAGCTTCTTAGAATTCTGTGTAATTCAGAACAGTTGTATCATCACTGAGTTAAATTCTGTCTTTTCAAATACAGACTCCTTCTCTACTGGTTAACTTAGCTGTTTTGTTTTGTTCTTTTTTGTTTTTTCACATATCCATACACTCCCACCTAGCTTTCTAATAATAGTAAATACCAGAATTTTTTAATGAGTCATTGTTTCACCATTTACTTTTATTCAGCCATTATCCAGAAACCTGGAGGAAAATGCAGAAAAATTTCACAGAAAATTTGAATGTGATTTAGAGTCGAAATTAAAAAAAAAAAATCACAGCAAAGACTGTTACTCTCTAAGTTGGTAATAAAAATGTCAGCACAATTAGACTGATATTTCAACAAAGTAAATTATTAAGAGGTAAAAATTATACCTATTACATACATAGCTTGGTGTCAGACAGATTATTTCAAGTGGTGTTAAAAAATGTTTGTGAAATTAAAATCCAAAGCTAAAAGAGTAGACAGATACTTGGACAAATAAAACACATAACTCTATAAACACATAGCAACAGATTGTTCCACTATTTGTTTGTGCCATTGGCATCATCTATGACTTGGAGTCTTGGAATAATTGCGTCCATTGGGAGGAACTGCAGAGCGCATTACTGGAATTGAGTTGGCTGGGTGCACACATGGGTCTGTTCTCTGGTTGAGATTCTGCTTTATGCTGCTTTTCTTCTACAGGTCGGACTCTTCCCAGGACACTGTGTTGAATTAATCAACCAGAAAGTTCCTCAATCTGTGACCAACTCAGTGCCCAAACCCGGTGAGTGCATTCTTTCATTCATGTGATAAAAGGATACATACTTTTTTGTTTTTCCTGCCAAATGCATATTTTGTTTTGATTGTATTAGTATTTAATAACATTGGATGCAGTCTTAATGTTGTGTGGTTTTGATTTTTAATGTACTTTTATTTATCTCTTGATCATTTCACAAAGCTGTGTATCCATCCCATCTGGTGTCCCGAGCTAGCCAGGAGTAGTTTCTGAACGCAGAGCCAGGAGTAGCCCCTGAGTACCGCCAGGTATAGCTCAACCTCCCCCCCCCCCAAATTGGTCTTTTGTGATTGTTTTTCCCCACACAGCTTTCCAAGGATCTTCCATGATTCTTTACTTTATTCTTTATATTGCTAAATCATGCTCGATTGTATGGATATTATATTTAACTTATTTCTATTGAGACAATAAAGGTTGATGAGACTATTGATGTTTTAGGGGTTTCATTTTGTACCTCTTAAAACATATGCCACATCCACTGCCAAAGTCCACATATCCTCCCAAATCTTGTGTTTTATGTGTTCCTTTCAGTTCTTCCTCTTGCTTACTTTGGTAACCACACTTGCATGTTTTACAGTTAGAATCCAAGATTTTGATATGTTTGGCTTTTCTCTGACTTTGATTCTCAGTTTATCAGATATGAGTAAGGTTATCTGTTATTTGGCTTTCTGGCTTATTTTATTTAACATAACCCCCTCCAGTTCCATTCATGTTAATCGAATAGCAGGCTTTTCTCTTTACTTATAGTTGATTTCTATTCATTGTGTGTGTGTATATATTCTCTGTTCTTTATCCACTCATCTGACTTTGGACACTTGGTTTGTTTTCATATCTTGTCTATCATGAATATCTGTTCAAATTAGTGGTTGTCTTGTGTTCTTAGGAGATACATAGGAGTAGAAATGCTGGCTAACAAGGTAGATCTGTCTTTAACATTTTGGCTTTTTTGCTTGTTTGTTTTGGGGCCATGCCCAATATTTGTCAGGGCTTACTCACAGCACTGCACTCAGAGATCACTCCTAGTGGGCTTGGGGACCATATGGGTGCCAGGGATTGAACCTGAACTAATGGTGTGCAAGACACTTGCTGCTTGCTGTCCTATCACTCCAGCCTCTATCTTTCATATTTTGGGCAGCCTTTATGTTGTTTTCTTTAAAAAATTGGAAAACTGGTCATTCTCAACCACAGTGAGTAAAAGATTCCTTTATCTTCCCATTTCTGCTAGCACTTGTTTCTGGCTTTGATGTAAAAATCCATGTTCTTCAGCCCCAGGTCTGTGGATCATTGCTAGTCTGTGGAAGTTTCTGACAAAAAAAAAAAATCTTTCTCAATCATATAGCTGCTGTATTAGTGGTTAGCATCTGCTTGGTTGCTCAGTGCTAGTTGTTAGCTGATGGCATCTTGACCATCTATGGTTATTAGCTGATATATAATATAGATAGATAGATGGATGGATGGATGGATGGATGGATGGATGGATGGATGGATGGATGGATGGATGGATGGATGGATGGATGTGATTTTTAGCCGACAGTGCAGGGGCTTGACCAGTGCAGGGGCCAGTAGTGGAGCACACATGCAAAAAGGTTAAAAACCTTGATATAGGACATTCCTACAGGTAAGCGATAATGTATCCTTGCAGGCCTAATTTGCACTGCCTTAACATAAATGAACATATTTTCATGTGTTTGTTGGCCGTGAGTATGTCTCCTTTGATGACGGTTTTTGTTCAATTTTTCTTATTTTTTGATGAGATTATTTGAGGTCTTTCTTTTGATCTTGGGTTTTGTTAGTGCTCTTATATATCTTAGCTATCAGCCCTTTGTCAGAAGTGTGACATGTGAATATTTTCTCCATTCAGTAAGATGTCTTTTTGTCTTAATTAGAGTTTCTTTCCCAAAGCAGATTTTTTGTTTGATATATACCCATTTGTTTATTTTCTTTTATTTGCTTATGGAGTTGAATCATCAAAGACACCACTAAAGCCAGTATCATAGAGCATTTTCTGTGTATCTGTGGGGTGGGAGTTTACTGGAGGAGAAAAGATTAGTATATCTTATGGATTTGGCTCAAACAACTAAATGGGGGGGGGCACAGCAAGCAGTACTCAGGAGTTATTCCTTTTCTTTCTTTCTTTCTTTCTTTCTTTCTTTCTTTCTTTCTTTCTTTCTTTCTTTCTTTCTTTCTTTCTTTCTTTCTTTCTTTCTTTCTTTCTTTCTTTCTTTCTTTCTTTCTTTCTTTCTTTCTTTCTTCCTTCCTTCCTTCCTTCCTTCCTTCCTTCCTTCCTTCCTTCCTTCCTTCCTTCCTTCCTTCCTTCCTTCCTTCCTTCCTTCCTTCCTTCCTTCCTTCCTTCCTTCCTTCCTTCCTTCCTTCCTTCCTTCCTTCCTTCCTTCCTTTCCTTTCTTTCTTTTCTTTCTCTCTCTTCTTTCTCTCTCTTTCTTTCTTTCTTTCTTTCTTTCTTTCTTTCTTTCTTTCTTTCTTTCTTTCTTTCTTTCTTTCTTTCTTTCTTTCTTTCTTTCTTTCTTTCTTTCTTTCTTTCTTTCTTTCTTTCTTTCTTTCTTTCTTTTTTTGGGGGGGCACACCCGGTGATGCTTAGGAGTCACTTCTGGCTATGCACTCAGAAATCGCTCCTGGCTTGGGGGACCATATGGGACACCAGGGGTTTGAACTGTGGTCCATCCTAGGTTAGCCACATGCAAGGCAAACACTCTACCACTGTGTCATCGCTCCAGCCCCTCAGGAGTTATCCCTAGCTCTGCACTCAGAAATTGCTCCTGGCAAGCTCGGAGTGCCAAGAATTGAACCAGGGTCTGTCCCAACTTGACCACATGCAATACAAACACCCTACTGCTATGCTATCACTCTAGCCCCTGAACAGCTAATCTTTAATCCATTGGAATTCACCTTTATGAACGGTGGAATTACTGATCCATTTTCATTCTTTTGCACATGGCTATTGTATTTTCTCAGAACCATTTGTTAAAGTGACTCTATTTTTTCTACTTTAGACTTTTGGCTCCTTTGTTGCAAATTAACTCTTATGAGAATTAATTTCTGGCCATTCATTCTGTCCCACTGGGTATATTGTCTGCTTTTAGTCCAGTGACATACAGTTTTTATTTCTATACCTTTGTAGTATAATTTGAATTGGGGGATTCTATGTCATTTTCTTTATCAAAGAAGGTATATTTAACAAGTAGAAATACCTTTGGAGTAAGGGAAATAATTCTGTGGCCAAAGGCACATATCTTGCATGCATAGGGATCTGAATTTGATCTGTGGAACCCTCAGGGCACTTCTTAGTATCTCCCTGGTGGGCCCCATCACTGTCAGGTCCCAGAATATCACCAGGTAAGCACTGATCCATTTTGAATTAATTTTTGTATATACTTATGATTCAGTTCCATTGGCTATCCATCATTAGATGTTGAAAAAAATATTCTTAAATGTTGAATTTTCTTGGCTTCTTTGTAGAAAATTAGTTGACCTTACATGTAGGATCTTATGGCTGGGCTTTAAATTTTATTTTATCCATCTCCATCTCTAATGCCATTACCATCTTGATGACTGTTCCTTGTTTTACAAATGAATAGTCACCTTTTTCTTAAGATTGATTTGGCTTTTTTGGGTTCCTTGTAGTTTCGTATCTATATTTATTTTAGAATTGGCATTTCAGTTCTTCAAAGAATCAATTGGTATTTTGAAGGGATTATATTGAATCTATATATCAATTTGTGAAACATTACAATCTTATCCATCTTTATTAAGGCCTCCAATTCATGAATATGTAATTTTTTTCCACTTAGTAGATCATATTTTATTTGATTCAATACCTTATGTTTTAAATATAAATTTGGGTTTTTTTGGTTAATTTTAGTATTTTTTTCTTCTCTGCTATTATAAATAGAATTGTTTTCCTTAAAGTCATTTTCTTTCTTTGGTACTGCATGAACAGTTTGGTTATATTTTGACTTGGTTTGGTATAGTTTGGTTATATTTTGTACAATTAAATATCCTACTTGGATCCTGAAATTCCATGGAATGGTTTATTAGCTTGAATCATTTTTTAAAGTGGTTTCGATTGCCTTGGTACTTATGACTGCCAGGAGATTTTTAAGAACTTGGGAAAATTGATCAGTTAGTCGTATTTTTGGTCAAAGGTTTCTTCTCATACTTATGGTATGGTTGATTTTCAATGAGTAATGACATTAAATAACAGTGGACCTTATAAACAACAAATATATCTTTAGTGAGAAACAATGAGAGGTCAGTAGTGCATTCTCAATACATTCTGGAAAAGATGATGTGAATTCTCTCAGCCCGAGACTTGTTTCACACTTTAAAACTGTCTTTGCCTACAGTATAAACAACTTGAATGTTCTATTTATTTTTAACATTGCCATCTGTCACTGCTAGATGCCAGATCCAAAAGATACAGCTATAGTTTGAGATGGAAAAATTTAAAGCCCCCTATATCATTACACAAGCAGGGTCACAGGGCAAAAAAAAAATTCTTTTGGAGCGCTTCTTAATGTTCTCAATGTATTCAATTATCTCTGTGTATAAAAATAAAAGTGAGTCACCATGTCCCAATCAACATAGCAAGTGTCCATAGTTCCTAAGGAAAAGAACATGAAGGGAGAGAGAAGAGGAAAGAAAGGAGTACAAATGGGGGCAACTCGTCCATCTGGAGGAAACAGTTTGTCTAGTTATACCTGTTATTGTTGTCTACAGATGCTGAGATTGAGGTGGGAAGACAGGAAGGTAAAATCATGAGGTTTTCCCTATGTAGCTCCTGCACAGCATTTTCTGAGTCATTACATCCATTTGTTGGTCTTTATCTCTATTTTATTTTCACATTAATGGTTATTAGCGCTCCAGAAATTTCTTCTGTCTACTTTTCTTTCCCCTGTCTCTCACGTGCTTTCTATGTCCTAACTGCCTCTCACATCTTTACTGGCCCCCCAAGGCTTCCCTCTGTGGAAGTTTCTTTGAAATCTGCTAGATAGAATTTAAACTTCCTGTTTATTTGTTTTATATGTATGGTTCACGTTTGTTCTCTTTTTAGTTCTGGTGGTAGAATTTCCTTTCTGCCATATGTTTACCTTTTCCTTTAGAGAAGAAAGAAGAGGGTAGAGTGAGGAAAAGAATAGAACAAGAGGATGAGCTGTGAAGAAAAGGAAAAACTTTGGTATTTGGACACACTTTTACTCTGAGAGCCATTAGATTATTGGATAGAAATTTTAAAATTGCTCTTTTCTATTTTTTTTGCGGTATCCCTACCATGCTCAAAGCATACTCTAGGCTTGTTGCTTGGGGTTCACTCCTGGTACTGCTTGGAAGACCGTCTGGGGCTGAGTTAGAGGGCTGAACCCAGGCCTCCTGCATGCAGTGCTTGTCTCCTGCATATAGAGGTGTCTCTCTGGCTACAAATCTCTTCATGGAGCAGATGAAGGTTAATCAGACAGTATGAGTTGTGGTTTAACCAACAGCAGGAGGAAACCAGAGAGGTGACACCAGGAGAAGGAGATATAATACCCCTGAGCACATTGCTAATGGAGCAGATGAGTCATTATATTAGGGCAGCAGAGATTAGAGTTCATAATCCACTAGGTTAGAAAACCCCCCAAGCCTTACTCAGTTCTCCTTAAAATGATGTGGGCTATACAACCTCAAATATTCAAGATAATTTTGAAAGGCAGAAAAGTGGAAAACCTGTTTATAATACCAATTATTATTATTATTATTAAAACATCACTAAATTATAACTGTGAAAGATTTATAATTCACAATAGTCTCAATAAAAACTATTAAAAATCACTAAATCTTGGCACCTACCCCAAGGACCCAAGAACTCAATTTGAAAACAAAATATATGCTTCTCTGTTCATTGCAGCTATTCATAATAACAAACATCTGAAAACAACCCATATCTTCAAGAACAAATGACTAGATAAAGAATTTTTAGTGTGTTCATAACAGAATATTATCTGACTATAAGACAAAAATTATGCAATAATCCACATGAATAGATATGGCGAGTATCATTCTAAGTGAGGCAGAAGGAAAGGGACAGACACAGAAATATCTCTTATATATGGGATATAAAGAAACATAGTAAGATAGTAACACATGGCCAGAGGCAACAGAACTGGCCTACACAATTTAGCTTACCATGGTGGGGATGGTAGGATTTGGGAGTGGGCCTGGGGTAAGTAGAGACAACACTGAGATCATGTAGAGGGAGTCAAACACTCAGTGGATAGTTGGTCTTAGAGCATTGTAAAAATAAAAACTCATCATCCTTGTAAATTGAGGTGCCTAAAATCAAAACCAAAGAAACCTCCCCAATTAAAAAATTAGCTTTGATGCAAGAGTAGACAGTTGAACAGAATGGAATCCTGAAACAGCCTGTGTGTATATTAGAAACTTAATCTGTTATGGGGATGGCATAGTTGAACATTGTCAAAAAGGAATCTCAGTGAATGGTACTAGTTCACCTGGAAATACACACAAACTTTTTGAATTTTTTGGTTGGTTTGTCTTTGGACTGTACCCAGGGCTTACTCTAGTTCTGTGCTCAGAGATCACTCCTGGTGAGACTTGAAAGTCTAAACATGTGCTAGGGATCAAATTGGGATTGGCTGCATGCAAGGCAAGTACCTTACATGTTGTTGTATTGTTCCAGCCCAACATTTTTTAATTGTTTTATATTTCTGACCTACTGTTTTCTCAAAATCTTCTAGTGTAGTAATTGTAGAAACTTGAATCCACTGAATCTTCCCCTCTAAAAGAGAAGATTCTCTTCTTTTTTAATACTGATGTGCTTGGGTTTATATTACCAATATAGTTTAAAACATACTTTATATGCATTTTTACCTGATATGAAATTATCATCTATAAACATTTGCATATACACACCCGGTACCTTTTCACCTCACATGCAAAATGCTTCTCAGGAAAATCAGACATCTGCAGGTGAAAGGTAAAACAAAGCTCTTAAAAATAGTACAGCGCAATATTCTTATGACCTATTTTCTTGATCTTAGATCATACATAAGGCAGTAATTATAACTGAAAGTTTAATAATTAAGCTTATTAAAATTCATAATTTCATCATCATATACTATTAAGATACTAAAAAGGCAAAGGGAAAAAGGGTAAGATAGTTGCAACATCCATGCTTGACAAAGGTCAGTAACTAAAGCATATAGAGATCAGTATGAACAAATATACCAATTTTTAAATTGAGTAGAAACTTAGATGCTTTTCAGAAATGCCCAAAGTACTTACTATACATGATGACAGAGCATCCATATTTTAATATTAGATCATTAGGTAAATGCATAATAAAACCTTATTGACTTCTTAGTATACTTCACCAATAGGATTGAAATGGAAAAGCATTGCTACATCGACTTGGCATGGATGTAAATCTGTGGAGATTCTCAACAATGCCGGGGGATGCATAAAGAGGGACAGACTTCGGCACTGCCTGCTAAATTTGACACTTATAAATCCAGCAGAGTTCCAGCATTAGAACATATAAAATGTTCATAGTCACCTTATTTCTGGTCATCAAAAGACTCACAAAGGGGGCCGAAGAGATATCATGGAGGTAAGGTGTTTGCCTTTCATGCAGAAAGACGGTGGTTCAAATCCGGCATCCTATCTGGTCCCCTGAGCCTGCCAGAAGCTATTTCTGAGCATAGAGCCAGGAGTAACCCCTGAGCGCGGCCAGGAGTGACCCAAGAGCCAAAAATAAATAAATAAATAAATAAAAAGGCTCAAAAAGCTCAAGGTATGACCATAATGGAAAGATCAATAAAAGCATGCTCATTTTTATAGAATGAATGGATTATAGTCTCTTCAGCCATTCTCTCCAAATAATTCAAGTAATTTCTAAGAGTTCTTAGTGTAGCCACCAATAAAAGTAGATATATGTGGCCATAGATTTAGTGCAGATATTTTATTTAGGAGCACAAATAAAAGAAAGAAGAACTTCTCTCACCACAAAGAAATAACTACACTGAGAACTACCATAACCATGTGAATGAATGAGGGAACTGGAAAGCTTATCTAGTGTACAGGTGGGGGTGGGGTGGGATGGAGGGAGACTTGGGACATTGGTGGTGGAAATGTTGTACTGGTGAAGGGGGGTGTTCTTTACATGACTGAAACCTAAACACAATCATATTCGTAATCAAGATGTTTAAATAAAGATAAAAATTATAATAAGAAAGAAATTAATAAATGTATGTATGTGTATTGAGTATATACATATGTATGTATGCATTTTATTCCTTCCCCCGAAATACCTATAAATATAGAAATAAGTAAAAGATAGTAATAAGCAAAAATTCATGAGTTAATTTTCGGGGAGCTGCTATAATAAAGTACCAAAAATCAGATAACAACAACAAAAAAAAGAACTTCTATCTCATACTTGGAGTATCATCTCTGTGCCATTTTTTCTTTTTTTGCTTGGCACACAGGGAATAAGGGTTTTAAAAGCCCCAGGTAGTAAATGCTATCTGAGAATGCATGCTGATTTGCGTTTACTGCATAATGCTATATTAAATATCAGGAACTAGATCTATTTTATTCATATACTTATTTAATTTATTATTTGCTGTATAAATCTGTCTGTTGGTATCTCTCAGCATTCCACTGAAAGACTTGCATGGGCCCATGCTGACCCAATAAAGCCCCCCAAACCAACTCCCTAAAGAGCAGTAGAGGGTATAGGATTGAAAAAAAAAAAAAAAAAAAAAAAAAAGACAGATGACTCTTGATATGAACTTGACAAGAGGCTGTGGCAGCCCAGAGAGGGTAGAAGCTACTCAGCTGTGAGAAGTGAACAGTGGCTATATTTTTAGCTACAAAGCTGGCAGGTTTTCTAGGCATCCTGTGAGATACATGAGTATTTGCGGTAAATTTTGAAATAGAATGATCAAAAAGTAGTCCTTGCCTCTGAAGCTATACGTATAGTCTAAAGAAGTCCAATCAGCATAGGAGACATGTGTCCAGTTCTCACATCATTATTTACACTGGTTCTCATTACCAGGGACAGACAGGAAGTTGACGGTGTCATAACTCAGCTATATAGACCTACTTCACTATTATTAGTATTGTTAAATACTAGACATCTGCCATATTTAAATGTCTTTAGTTTTGCCTCACACTCTTTCATTTACTGTTATTTGCATGTGTGTGTGTGTGCGCGTGTGCACTGCTAGGACTAAAACACAGAATCTTCCACATGTAAGGCAGGAGCTCTGAGCAATGTTCCTAACCCTACACTCAGTTTCTTACCAGATATTTTGATATATCAGAGAAGAAGGAGCCTTTCTTCTGAGTCAAAGTTATGGTTATTAGTTATACTATTGTCTCATACACAGGCAAATCATCAAATTCAGTTATTCTGGTCTACTCTCAGCATCAGTGAAGTTGAGGTTTCTAGGCATGGTACAAAGTATTAAGGAAATGCCTTTTCTGTAACATGAACTTCCATTTTTTCTCTTTCTTTTCTTTCCCCTCAGATCTTTACCCTAATGCCTTTAATAGTGACCAAGGAGCTAGTGGGACCAGGAAAGTGGTGGAAGGAGGAGGAGAAGAAGAATTGAGGGGGTTTAGTTTAAGAGCAGAACAAAACACGAGGAGGAGGAAGCATAGTTTGCCTTTTCTACAGTGAAACACCTAAAAGTGCTGTGAATTAGTCTTAGTAAAATCCATAAATGCTATTTCATTGGTTTAAAAAAGTGTGTGTTGTGTTCCTGCTGCAATTCTGATGATAACTTTGATATGTTAATAGCATTCATTGTCTTTCTTATTGAAGCACACTATCTACCAACAGTTTTACATGCAGGGACTAAGTTCTGAGGGAAAGGAAAAAGAAATGTGACCAGTAGCAGAAGAGTTTCACCTGGAGCATAGTCCTTGTTCCCTGTGTATCTTGAATCTGACCATTTCTATTGGTCTTGCCTTTTTCTCCCAAAGATGTGAACTGTAGAATTAGGCTCAGAGGGTTATAACAAATAATCTATAAAGTACGTAGAATTTTGCTTGCCACATAATAAATTTAAACCTTTTTAAAAATAGTATCTTGAAACACCATGATCACAAACATGATTATAGTTGGGTTTCAGACATAAAAATAATACTCCCTTTCACTAGTGAAAAAGTCCCACCACCAATGTCCTTCATCTCACTCCTCCCCACCCATTGCCTGCATTCGAGACAGACATTCTACTTCTTTCACTCACTAACTCAATAACATGGTAGTTGTTAGTGTTTTTCTCTAACTGCACTCACTACTCTTAGTGGTGAGCTTTATATCATGAGCCAGTCCTTCCAGCTCTCATCTCTGGGCATTATTTCAATAATGTCTTTTATTTTTCTTAAGCCCCATAGATGAGTGAGACTTCTCTGTGTCTCTCTCTGTCTCCCTTTTTCTTATTTCACTCAGCATAATAGTTTCCCTGTGCATTCATGTATAGGAAAATTTCATGACTCCATCTCTCCTGACAGCTGCATAATATTCCATTGTGTATATGTACCACAGTTTCTTTAGCCACTCATCTGTTGAAGGGCATCTTGGTTGTTTCCAGAGTCTGGCTACTGTAAATAGCACTGCAATGAATATAGGTGTGAAGAAAGGATTTTTGTATTGCGTTTTGTGTTCCTAGGGTATATCCCTACGGGTGGTTTAGCTAGATCATATGGAAGCTCAGTTTCCAGTTTTAATAATAATAATAACAATCTTTTAATTCATTAGAAACTTACCTAATAATTATAGGAAGTTAATAATTATCAAGTTATTAGTAATAACCTTTTATTCATTAGAAACTTACATAAATGGATAGTTGAAGTGGCATTAGTAAAAATTGTTTGGAAAAGAAAATGTGACCTCTTCAAATAATTCTGATACTGTTAATTCAGTATAAATAACAACTTTTCAGTATTCATACATGTCATATCACCACCATTAGCACTTGGGCAGCCTATAGTGGGGGGGGCAATCAGGAAAATTCATCCAATTTTGACAATAACTTAATCTTTGCCCCTTTTAGTGTTTAATGGATTGTTTCCCCCCCCCCCCCCAGGATTTTAAACAGATCATCTTCTTTAACAGATTTTTTAACAAAGTATAAGCTAATAAATTTTAAAAAATACCTCTTGGTAGAAGAACAATTATAGCTCGGTTTAGAAAAGATATTAAGAAATACGTTTCCCTTCCTAGTCTTGTCGCTTCTCATTTAATGAATCAGCCTTTTCCTGGCAATACCTCCTGCTGCTTATTTTTCTTACTTTACTTTGGGTCCTAAAGAACTCTGATTTCTGTTGGATACATGGTCTGCCATCTGGATAGCGTCATAAATAATAAGTAGCTTCGGAAAAAGATGAAAGGAATCACCCCATGCCAGTGGGGCACGGGTGTCTTCGAGCAGGAAGTGCTCACCTGGGTGCAGCCATGGGTGGAGCTAGGCTGGCACTGGCTAAGCCTGTTCTGCAGGGAGTCTGGGCGTTGTTGGTAGCGTTTCTGTGCTGTTGCAAAGCAGATCCTGCTGAGAGTGAAGGATTAAGCTGGGGGAAAACTAGAGCTCTCTGGAGTGCACCCACAGGCCAGGACCAAAAAAAAAAAAATTAATAATAACAGTGAGGAGGAGGTGAAGAAAACTGCCTGAACCCTGAAAACTGAACTGGAACATGCAGAGTTTTGGAACCTTTGGAGATTAGACGTGGAGTGGCCAGGTGGAGGATCAGCTCTGAGCCAAAGCGATTCTCATTTATTGGGCTCGGATTGCATAGAATTCCTGTGGAATCTGCTGCTCAGGACACTCACTCACTCACTGGGAGCAATTCTCAGGATTGATCCACAGAAGACCAGGGTCACAGCCAGAGGTAAGGGCATCAAATTCAACTCAGAATCCCAACACTGCTTGTAGGGCATTTTAGAGCAGGCATTTCCTTGATTGCCTGGGGAGGGGGGCTCTGGTGGGGTGTTTTTTGTTTGTTTGTTTGTTTGTTTGTTTTTTCAGAAATTGGATAATTGAGCTTTAACAATTGTTATGTTTGTAGAGAGGATCATGTTTGAAGTAGATCTCCTTATCACGTACATTAGCATTAGCATTACCATCTCTCCCTTACTCTGCAAAAGTTTTCAGAATTAAATGTATGATTTTGTTTTATAAGTATCTATCCTGTCTATAGCTGTATATTATCATTTTAAAACGTTTTTTTTTTTTTTCTGGTAACTTGATGGCATTTTAATTACTAACTGAAAAGTGGCACCAGTGCTTTGTTGTCAGAATTTGGTTAAACAGTGTAAGGAGACTAGCCAACACCAGGAAGTAGAGAACCTTCTGCCCTTTCACCTTCAAGGAGCCCTCGTTTTCCTCCTTGACATTTGTAAGAATAACTCTCTATTCATAAAATATTTGCATTGGCTCTGTTTTCCCTCTGCAGAGATGTTTTTGCCACTTGGATCATTTTCCAGTTGTATAAATTGCTTCTTTATGTCTAGATGATAGATGCATGGCAGTAAAATAACAGAGACCCTTCCACTTCTGAATTTTCTCTGAATCACAGTTTATCTATTTCTGATTAGAAACTAAGCATTTTTCTTGTCAAGACTGTTCAAATTATGTCAATTTTTTTAACTTCAACTATAAATGGGGGGGGCTTGGGGAATTTAAAATTCCTTTTTATTAAAGATAATACTAGCCTATATAATAATAGTTTTTCAGACCATATTTTTCCCCATAAAAAAAGTATATTTATGATTGAGGTCCTTGTTTCAGAAGAACTAGAAAAGCACTTTGGGGTTCCCTGTCCTGGGCTGCAGAGATACAACCAGATGTGACTAAAGCTGGCTGGATAAACTGTCAGCCTGATAAATCTCTGAATCTTCAAAGAGTATTTAATCAAAGAGAGAAACTGGAATGGTAAAATTATCTTTTGTATATTGACACTGACTCAATGTTTGACATGTAAAATTTCTCACAGTCATGATAGTAACATATAGAGGCATGGAGTAGCAGATGTAATGATTGGCATCACATTCTATGTGGAGGTGAGGTAATTAAGGAGATTTACATAGGCAATTTGCTCAGGATCTTGCAAATGTGTAAATGATGCATCAGTGGATTCTAATCCTAAAATGTGCCTAGCTCCAAACTCATTGTCTTATTCCTCAAGCCAAATGGTGTACAAAGTAGGTTGCATTGGCAGCCTTCTATAGAAGTCTACAAATAAAGGGTCTTAACTATGGTGTGGAATGGTATGGCATTATTCTCCTCTACCTCTTGTCAAAGAAACAAAACAAAACAGAATAAACAAAACCCAATTCACACCAAAAAGGCAAAATCGGCCTAAGGTTACATTAATTTCCCATATGAAGCTTTATGTTTTAATAAAGTACAAAGGAGTAAATTTGATTGAGATGCGTATATTAATTTCAGTCTAATCAATATGAAATAAGGACAAGAGAATTTCTATATTTCTAGATTATAACTTCCTATCCATTTGAGGTTTTGGCTTCTATATTGATATTACTAAACTACTATTTTTTTTTACTATTCTTATAAGAATTAGAAATAAATAACCTCCTGAAATAGTACTAAAATAGTAGTTATTTAAGTTTCATTCCCAGTAGTTCATTATAGGAAAGCAAGATCTCAGATGATTTTTAAATTCCTTAGCCCCATTAGTTTTCTCTTCCCTTCCATGCTGGTGTCAGGGATTTATATCCACCTCGCCTTCCCTCCTCCTCACTTGTGAAAATGCAAATCTTCTTGTTCCTTATTTAGAAATGAATTTAGTCATCTTCTTTTATATAATAACTGAGGTGGTAAATTCACCAAGTTTAAAAAATAAAAAGAAAACCTTTGCTTTGGGTACAGAACAGAGGGACAGAACTCACATTGGGGGTTTTTAAGGTTGTTTTAATTGGTAACTTTCATCTTCAAATAAAATATGTAAATCAATTTTAGAAGGAAAAATCAGTTTATTTATATACCCCCAGGATTAAATAGCCTAACTTGGAGCCTTCTTTGGTTATCATAACTGAAATTTATTGCTCCTGGGAAAGTAAATATAGAATGAAAATAAGCATGTCTTGTCTTAATCTGATGTGCCTTTTCTCCAAGGAAATATGATTTTTTTTTAAGGTTTAACATATCATGTTCTTCATACGCTGTAACTGTTGATGTCTTCTATTCTTCTACAAAGAAATAGAATGATGTTGTTTGGGTTTGTTTCTGAAACCCGAAAAAAAAAAGACATTTTATTGAAATGTCAGAATAATTCAGTTAACCACAGATATGCAATTCTGCCCCACAGTCGTACTGGATATTCCGAAGAAGCAATTGGTTGTCTTTTTCTGGTTGTCTTTTTGCAAGTGAATTGTTCTTTCTCTCTTTGTCAGAGATTCTTTTCTAGAAATGATAACATTGATTTTTCTGGATCCCTTGATACTCATCTGCATTTTGCTTAGTAATGCTTTTTGAAATACCTTTGTTCCTAAGTCAATACGCCTCTTTGACTTAGGTACTGTTAGTAGGTTTTGAATTTTTCAGAGGAGAGCCACTGCTGTCAGTGCTATTTTTAATTTGGCATTGCATGTGCATGACATTTTTTGAATGCCAGGTTTCTCCCCTGACAGTGGAATGCACAGACACCAAGCAAGACCTCCAGCGAGCCACATTCCAGAGTTCATCACTGCTCGCAGGTTCTTAGTGGCTTGCAAACAAGCCTGCAAAGGACTTTTGTAGCTGTTACATGTACAGATTAGGGAACCATGTTCCTCTGACTTTAAGGGCTGCTCAGGACATATTAACCTGAAATGATGCTGTACCATATTGTCCCACAATATAGAGTATTTAATACTCAAATTTATCTGGTGTGGCTTTTTTTGTTTTCCTAGTCTGCTTTGGAGCAGAAGGAAGATTGAAATCTAGGGCTAAAGTTGCTCTGTTGGAAGTGTTTGGGGGCGAGGGGCTTGTAATTCAAAATGAAATCAGGTTCCTAAAGAGGCAGTGAGGATTTTGAGTAACAAAACCTGTAGAATATACACGTTTAGAAGTTCGGAACCTTTAGGTAGTAATGTTTTTCCTTCTCCTGCAGTGAATTCCTTGAAACATAATTCAAAAATTATTTTTTTCTAAAGATATTTATCAAGTACATGACATTTTATAGTACAAATGGTGTGATAAATGACCATGTACTTTTCACTGAGAACTTGCTATCAAATAAATCAAAGGAGCAAGCAATAGTGACTTAGATATGAGATGACTGTACTAGCCATACAACTGTGAATGTGTCTAACAAAAATAGACTCATCAAATACCAGAAATTCATTATAACATACTTTATCGTGGGGCTGGAGTGATAGCACAGTGGGTAGGGACTTTGCCTTGCATGTGGTCAACCTGAGTTTGATCCCCAGCATCTCATATGGTCCCTAGAACCTGCCAGAAGTTATTTCTGAGCACAGAGTTAGGAGTAATCCCTGAGTGCTGCTGGATGTGGCCCCAAAACAAACAAAAAATAACATACTATGTTATTTAGAAAGCACTCTGTTACTACTGTAAATTTATGGGAAAAATAATTTAAAATTAAGTGTTAAGCCTATATTTACTATATTATATTGTATTATATATCATATATTATAATATAATTTCAAATGTTTTCCCTTTTGATAAATCTCTCTCCTCTCTCTCTCTCTCTCTCTCTCTCTCTCTCTCTCTCTCTCTCTCTCTCTCTCTCTCTCTCTCTCTCTCTCTCTCTCTCTCTCTCTCTCTCTCTCTCTCTCTCTCTTTGGTTTTTGGGCCACACCCGGCAGTACTCAGGGGTTACTCCTGGCTATCTGCTCAGAAATTGCTCCTGGCAGGCACGGGGGACCATATGGGACACCAGGATTCAAACCAACCACCTTAGGTCCTGGATCGGCTGCTTGCAAGGCAAACACCACTGTGCTATCTCTCCGGGCCCTTGATAAATCTCTTAAAACAAAACTACTTTCTTCAGCTTTAGAACATTTGTTTTGGTTTGTTTGTTTTTTTTTTGGGGGGGGAGCTCAGGGGTTACTCCTGGCTCTGCACTCAGAAATCGCTCCTGGCTTGGGGGACCATATAGGATGCTGGGGATCAAACCAAGGTCTGTCCTAGGTCAGCCATGTGCAAGGCAAACACCCTACCATTACGCCACCACTCTGGCCCCAGCTTTAGAACTTTCAGTGCTTTTCTAACTTTCTACTTTTTTGAGAGTATGTCAAGATGTCTTGGGTATTTTATCAGAAATCTAGAATTTGTAAATTGGCTGGTTAAATTAATTTCTTCCTCTGATAAGATAGAACTCTATAAACTGTTTAATTATCTTGTCTGAAATTTGTCAGCAAGTTACTGGTAAGAATAGGATTAAGACTAGATCTCTGTATTCATAGTCAAGTACATTTTCATTGCTGGCTAGTAATAGACATGATTTGTAGACACCTTCATCAGATTGTTTTATTACTGGAAAGCTGTAAAGAGAACAAATGATCATTGACTCAGTTATGCATTTATAAATATTGAAGTAGAATTGGTAAATTTATGCTTGCTGAATATTTTTCCATATATGAAAACCCATATTTAGATATAGGAAGTTAGTGCCTAAACCTGAAAGAAATTGAAGTACTTGTTTTTTTATTTTGAAGAAGAAAATTGAAGAATTATAAGTGGAAAAATTGGATTTTTTGGTATTTACAGCTAGTTACACAGAAGAGAGGAGAGATAAACTGTCAGTTTTATAATCCGGTTGAATTTAAAGAACTAAATAAAGATCATTGTAGGGAATATATATGTATATATATACATACATATATACATACATACATACATATAATATATAGTGGTACATATGCTTCACATGTGTGAAATCCTGGGTTTAGTTTCCAGCAAATTAGATATATACATACTACATGCAAATTAGCAATTAGTCATTACATATAGTATACTGGCAAATTAATTAGATTTTGCTTAATATACTGATTCTTCTGGCATAACTTTAGAGGAGAAAACCCTCAGGATCAGATACTGGTTTCTATTTTGAGCTTCAGTCATTCAGAGGATGACAGCAGTACAAATGAGATTGGCCGGTGTGTAAAAAGCTCTCATGTGGGAAGCAACTCAGTAGTAGTTGTACAATACTGCTGTGGTATTACTCAAGTTTCTAGATATTCTTCCACTTATTGGTTGGATATATGATTTAGTATTTCACTTTTGTTTTTATGAAAAACTGCAGTGGGTAGAATCAGGAAAAGAACAGATGTAACACAGGATAGATCAGGTGGTTGAAAGAAATTGAAAGTGGAATCCCTGGTAGTATTGCTCTTAAATGTCTATTCTACTCAATAAAAACATCTTTACTCATCATTGAAGGGTGTGTTTTTTTTTTTTTGACCACCTCTGAAATTACTCATCATCAAAATTACTTATGTGTATTTTCATTGGATCTCAGGTATCTTTTAATATCATTAATCATCATTAATGTTTATACTATGGGGCCAGAGTGATAGGACAGACTCAGGTTTGATCCCTGGCATCCCATTTAGTCCCCTGAGCCTGCTAGGAGTGATTTCTGAGCACAGAGCCAGGAGTTAATGCCTGAGTGCCACTGAATGTGTCCCAAAAACTGAAAAGGATAAAAAAAAAAAAAAAAAAAAAAAAAAACATTTTTACACTAAAGCTCTTTTATAGTTTATGAGAAATGAAAAATTTCTGTTCTATACGTCAGTTATATGATTTCCTTAAGCCTCCCAAACTGTGTTCACCCTAGACATGCTTTCATTTTACTTATCAGTAGAGAAAGTAAAAGATGGTAAAACAAATGGTCATACCTAAGAGAAAAAGTAATATGGCTATATGTCTATCCCATTCTAACACATGGAAAAGTTCCATTTCAGCTGAAAAAATATTGTATAAAGGGCCATGAGAGATAGTATGGCAGAGAAAGTCCTCACCTTGCATGTGGTCAACTCAGATACAATCCCTGGTACAGTTTATGGTTCCTCCGGACTACCTGGAGTGATCTCTGAGCAACTACCCAGGAGTAAACCCTGCCTGGTGTGGCCCAAAACCAAAAATGAAACGTGTGACCAGGTTTTAGAGAAAAGTGTAGATTCAATAGAACAATATATTTGTGGCTTGGCTAAGGACAGATGAGTATCTGTTGAGCCTCCCAAGCAGTACTTATAAGCCCTAGTGGCTCTTCCTGTGGTGTTTAGCCTAGAAGTTTAGTCCTTGGGCCTGGACTTGCCTTGGGGCTGCTTCAGGACTAAATGGGTGCTGAGGACAGGACTCATGCAGCACCTTCCCATGCAGAACCTTTGAAGTGCAGAGCTTTCCTATGTAGTGCCTTAAGTGTGCAGTTTTTCCGTGCAGGACCTTCCTGTGAACAGCATGTTCTTGTAAAGCCACTCTCTAGCCACACCACTTAGATATGGTGTAAATGTCTTATGTGTAAGTAGCTAGAAAACAAAAATGTGCTTGGAAATGATTGGAATAAAAGTTCTCTCTAAAAGAAAATAAGATTGGATCAATTACACAGGATCGAACTGTATCTGTAGTCTGTTTACTTTTTACCCTAAAAAAAAATTGGAAATAGGCATACTTAAGGCTCGTGTGGCCCTTGCACACACATTACACTTGCTTATCTCGTTTCTTTGCTTGGTTTTTTCTATTCTGGAGAAGCCTGTGTTCTCTCTCAAAAACATGTATTTTTTTTTCTCTTCTCTCCCCTCACGTCTTTCTAAGTGTCATTCAATATGAACTGTCTTGCTTCATTTAAAAAAAGAAAAGTAGAAAGTAAACCCAAAGAATCTATGCAACTAAATGGTTAGATGATGGAGTGTGGATGGATATTCATTGATTGTAAGCCTTTCTGTATAATCACAGTGCTTAGTAACTTATAAATTAAATATCCGTCACATCCGAGCAGCCATTTCCCACACCTTATTTCTCTTTTTGTCATGCTTTTAGTTTGTCTTGTCTAAATCCAATCACAAGGCCTCCAGGACCAGTTCAATGGCAAAAACAAACAAACAAACAAACAACAACAAAAAACACCACATTTGCTTTCCAAGTGTGAGGCCCTGAGTTTTACCTCCAAGGCTGTTTGAAGTCCTGAGGTCCTATGCTAAACAGCTCTGATGGCCTCAGCTGCCACACAGCAAGGGCTGTGTCACATTTATACTCTGCAGCCAGGCCTGTGCAGAGCATTGTTACTTGTGTGAGAGCCCACATTAGTACTGAGGCCACAGAGATGCTATGAGACCTCTACCATGCTGTACAGCCAGATCCCTCACCCCCAGTGAATCTCAGGCTGGCGAGATCATATGAAATGTCGGAGATCAAACCCAGGCTGACTGCTTGTAAGACAAATACCCCTCCCATTGTATCACTCTCTCCCAGAACTGGCCCTTTAAGACTCACTTTAGTCAAGAGTCAAGTAGGCTGGAATCCAGTATCCTTCCAGTAGTAATCACTTTACAGCTTAAGCACGATGAAATAGACTTTCTCTCAAACATTGTTTCATTTTCAAAAACATCATTTTTTTGGGGGGTTTTTGGTTTTTTGGGCCACACCCGGTGACGCCCAAGGGTTACTCCTGGCTATGCGCTCAGAAGTTGCTCCTGGCTTGGGGAACCATATGGGATACTGGAGGATCGAACCGCGGTCCGTCCTAGGCTAGCGCTGGCAAGGCAGGCACCTTACTTACCTCTAGCGCCACCGTGCCAGCCCCCCAAAACATCATTTTTAAATATTATCTTGAAGAACAGAATTTTTAAAACATTCATCAATCCAAAAGTCTTTTCTCTGTACTTTTTAATATGAATAAATATATTGTTATGCTATTAATAAATGCAAGTTGACAACTTCAAGTTAGAGCTCAAGTACATTCGTATTTATACAAAATATGTCAGAGCTTGCTTAGAACTTGGAGAGTCTTCCATACACCACAAAAGCACCAAGGAAAGAGTAAATGCTCATGCAAGGAGTCTATAGTTAATCCCATGACAGTATACTTCAGGGGTGGAGAAACCCTGTATCTCCTAGGCCAAGGGAATTCCCTCTATAATATCTCCAATAGTTACTGTACCTATGCAGGGGGAGAAAGAAAAAAAAGAAAAAAAACGCAAAATAATCATTTTTCCACATATATATTTATTGATCGATTTTTTTTGACGTCCTTATTTTGGTGTAGATATTGAAGTTGATGTCTCCATTTTTATTTTATTTTATTTTATTTTATCTTATCTTTTTGCACTCCGGCATGATTCGATTTCAGAACCGAGACGATTGTGTCATGCTTGTTTTTATTGCTGTAGTGCTCACTGGATATTTAATTTGACATTTCTTTTTGTATTGTAATGATGTTTCAGTTACCTTTTTCATGTTCTCTCTCAAACTTAGGTTGATAGCCACTAGAAGGACTTCGCCCATTTTCAGCGTATTTTAATTTATTTTAATTTTTTTTCTTCTTATTCTTTACCCCATTCTATTGCTTTTCTTTCCCTCAAACAAAACCACATAACTCAATTTATCTAGCTCAGCCTCTCAAATAGAGGGAGAAACAAGGGCACCAGGACCAAACAGATATATATATGATCACTGATAGTAAGCTAGACAGAGGGGACCACCTACTCTAGCAGCCCGAGGGGTGATGATGGGGGATATAGGTTGCAGAAAGGGAACAGGGAAGGTGGGAGGACAAATTCGGTGGTGGGTATTCCCCCGATTCAATGTTAATATGTACCTAAAAAACTACTGTGAAAGATATGTAAGCCACTGTGATCAAAATAAAAAATTAAAAAAAAAGTGCCTTAAATATCTCACAGTCCATTTGAGTACATTTCTCCTGGCCTCTGATCAGTTTCCACCGAATGGTAATCAAATCTGCATTAAAAGTTTTGGCAGAAGACAGGATGTTATGTAAAACTGAAAATCGATTGGACATGCTAAATAATATACTCATGCCATATTAATCCTCAGGTTTAATTAGAACATTTTCTTCAGTTGTAATGTTCCCTCTCATAATAGCTTCTTGACTTTCTAAACTTATTGTAGGTCTTAGAACTTGGTATATAAAATCATACAAAAACCTAATGCAGAGGCCATTATCTAGTGCCCATCCTCTTTCCATTTTGAGAGATTTAGTCAGGATTTCCTTAAACCAGTCCAGAAGAGTTCTTAAAAGCAAGTCAAAAATTACTGGTTTAAGGTATTAAGAGAAAGGAAAACTTCACTAAAATATTGGTGTAACTAGAAACAACCAGTATCGTACTCTCCATGTCAAGGTTCATTGTCGGTTACTGAATTATGTGTGTTTTAGTGTATCATAAAGATTTAACTTGAAGATAATTAGGATGTGTCATACTACTAAAGCTTTTGAACTACTGGTAAGACTGGTCTGCTTGGATATCTGATACACAATCTGCCATGTCCAAGAAATATAAAAGAGCTTGGTGGCACCTGGTACCTTATAACTCAGAATAAGACATTTGAATGTAAAGAGGCATGATATTGCTTTTGGCTAAGAATCATTTTTTTCCTTTTCTTTTCTTTTTTAAATTAAGTGCTTTATTTAAACACTGTGGTTACAAACTTATTCATGATTGAGTTTCAGTTACACAGTATACATCACCTTTTACCAGAGCACATTTTCTACCACAAGTCCCCAATTCCCCCCTGCCTATCTCTGGGACAGACATTTTACTTCTCTGTCTCTCGCTGTCTCTGTCTCTGTCTCTGTCTCTTTCTGTCTCTCTGTTTCTCTCTCTGTCTCTGTCTCTGTCTTTCTCTCTCTCTCTCTCTCTCTCTCTCTCTCTCTCTCTCTCTGTTTTTGGTTCTTTTTTGTGGTCAAAGTGAATTACAAATATTTCACAGTAATATTAAGGCACATAGTGACAATGAATGAGAGCCAGGCTCCAGCCTCTGCATCTCTTCTCACCTGCACTGTTTACTGTCTTCCTGTTCTTCACATGTCTTCAGCTCATCTTCCCTCACCACAGAGTGGATTCTTTTTTTTTTTTTTTTTGGGGGGGGGGCAGTGTTACACCTGGCAGCCCTCAGGGGTTACTCCTGGCTCTAAGCTCAGAAATTGCTTCTGGCAGGCTCAGGGGACCATATGGGATGCCGGGATTCGAACCAACGACCTTCTGGGTGCAAGGCAAATGCCCTACCTCCATGCTATCTCTCCAGCTCCATGGATTCTTGCCTCTCATGTCACTGTCACCTCATTTCCTCACTAAGGTTACCATGTTGTCTGAATTCAAGCAACATCGTGTTGCAGCTAAGAATTTAGAACTTGAATTTCCTGATTTTGAATGCTGTTCCTCTGCCTTAGGCTTTGATAAAAGCAGTTGGTGCTTGAGTTTCTTCATCTAAAAATGACCAGAGTAATTGTATTCTCCCTTTCAGTTTCTATGAGAAATGAATGACTAAGAAATACTTGTGCAGTTCTTGGCACTTCCTACGTGCAGCAATATTATTAGCTAATTGTCCATTGTATTTCACTGTGAGCTCAGTGATAGCAAAGAACTTTTCTTATCTCCTCCCCCATGTACACACATGGTAATGCCTGAATATAGAACAGTTCCTAAGATACAGGACATGATTAGGACTTCATAGATCTGTTTTTGAATGACTAATGTGAACATTTGAGACATTTTAGAAATCTAAGACTAAATAATAAAAATCCTTTCTCATATAAATTATATGCAGTTGTCAAATTCAAAAGATATTTTCATCAAATTTGGCATCAAAATATGAAGGGACAGGAGATCATGCTTTACTTTTAGAAGCCTTTGGTTTTTGATCCCCAGTACTGCTTGGTCCCTTTAGAAGCAATCTTTGAGCACTGAACTGGGAGTAGCCCCTGAGCATTGTCAGGAATGGCTCCTAAACCTCACAATATAGGGGCCGGGCGGTGGCGCTAAAGGTAAGGTGCCTGCCTTGCCTGCGCTAGCCTTGGACGGACCGTGGTTCGATCCCCCGGTGTCCCATATGGTCCCCCAAGCCAGGAGCAACTTCTGAGCACATAGCCAGGAGTAACCCCTGAGCGTTACCGGGTGTGGCCCAAAAACCAAAAAAACCAAAAAAAAAAAAAAAAAAAAAAACCTCACAATATAAACATCTACTATTAACATAGGATTTGGAAGCTCTGACAGTTATCAAAATCTGACTTAATTGAAAAAGGATAAAATCACCATAATATACAATTACATGTTTCTGAAATCCAAAAAAATTAAAATCCTCCTAAAATTGTTAGTTTAGAAAATGATCAGATTTGAACTATGTATAGATAATTTTCCAGCTATCCTAACCAGGCCATAATTGAATAAAAGTACTTTTTTCTAATTCTATTTTCAAAAGCAGCCATATTGTAAAAGAACTAGCAGTCTATATGTAGAAATATATCCAAAATAAAACTAGATTTAAAAACACTCTAATAAAACCTGAAAGTTAGTTTTACTGGACAATATAAAAATAAAGTCTAGAAATAAATCATAATAGTCATATTTTCAAGTAGAAATAATGGGAAAAGTTTAAAATTTAAAATATATTTTATAAGTATAAAATTCCAAATATATATGGCATTATAAGTTTATCAAAATACCGTAACCCAAACTCATTTGTATTTTATAAAGAAATTTTGTCTGAAAGTGAACAAAAATGATTTGATGGCCACACTGTAATAAATACCTAGCTAGTGGGATAATTAAACTCATATCACTGCAGTAACTTCAATACATAATACATTAAAAAAAATATATGACATGCCTTTGAAGTTTTCCAAGTATGATATAGGTGTATCATTGACTGATAAGAGAGAATGTCTTTTTAGTTTACCATGAGGAATCTCAGATACATGATACAAGAGAAGTAGTTTACCCAAAGTTTTCCCATGTGTCGAGGATCAACATTATCATACCTATTAACACTTATGACTATAAGTAAATTTTAAATAATTTATGAGTCAAACTAAATATTCCATTTAATCTGCATATAGCCCGAGGCAACCTTTTTGTCCCAGATTATCCAGGACTTCCCCTGATAATGATTATTCAAGGCTTTCTAGTAGTAAAAGTCTCCAGTTATGGACAAAACTTTGGTCCTTTATATGTAAGAAAAATGCTACTAAGAAAGATGATAGTACATGGAGAGATAAAATAAGGGGAAAGGTGCTTGCCTGCATGCAGCTAACACCCATAAAACCCTGGAGGAAGGAAGAAAGGAAGGAAGGATGGGAGGAGAGAGGAAAGTAGTAAGGGAAAGAGGGAAAGAAGGAGGAAATCATTTAATTAAGCTCCATGTATGTCCATACACATAATTCCTATAAAAGTATTACAAGTTCAGGAGAATTGAGGTCCACTGAACCTGCAGTGAGAGTCAGCCAGACTCCCAGTAATCAGCTGCAAACTGAATAGGGAGCTTGAGGTCATAAAATTTAGTCTTCTGTACTACAACTCATCTCCAAGCTTATGACAATCACATATTATCCCTGGGAGCAGATTTCCCTCTAGACTGCATTTCTTTCCAGACTCTGCTCAGAATATGCTTGTTATCAATTCTGTTACTGTTGTCCTTCTAATGTAGCAACCAGTGAAATTCTTTTACGGAATTTGCTTTCTCTTTCCTAGATCTATCCATGTTTATAGTGATATATTTTGTATACCGACTTCTACCAAGCACTAAATTTAGTCTACCATGGGTATTAATATAAGGTCTTGTTTTTATATATATATATTTATTTTAGTATCTGCATGTTTTTTATGCTTATATTATAAAGTTTGACAAGTGAGTTCTGTAATGGAATTGGTCTTTTGCATACTGAGAAAAAGGGACTTGTTTCTTTATTACAAATTACAGATTTACAAATTAGCATATTACAAAATGCTATTAAAAATGTCTAACCAGGGCCCGGAGAGATAGCACAGCGGTGTTTGCCTTGCAAGCAGCCAATCCAGGACCAAAGGTGGTTGGTTCGAATCCCGGTGTCCCATATGGTCCCCCGTGCCTGCCAGGAGCGATTTCTGAGCAGACAGCCAGGAGTAACCCCTGAGCACTGCCGGGTGTGGCCCAAAAACCAAAAAAAAAAAAAAAAAAAAAATGTCTAACCACCAAGAAAAGACATCTTAGAAATGGGCTAGAAACGTAAACACATGTACAGCATTTTAAATATTCCTTAGGAGGAAGGTCTTTGAAGCAGTGTATTAAAGTAAACCTCACGTCCCAGGCATGATTCTGCAGCATCCTGAGGTCTGCATTGGGAATGCAGAAGCTGGCTTACCAGGTCACACGTGGCAACACAGGACAGGCCGCGGTTCAAACCCCGGCATCTCATATGGTCCCCTGAGCCTACCAGGAACGATTTCTGAGCACAGAGCCAGGAGTAACTCCTGAGTGCTGTCGGGTGTGACCCAAAAACAAACAAACAAACAAAAAAGTCAGATTTTAATACTTAACACTTGTTCACAGTCTCATTAAATAAAATCACATGCTGATGCTGATGAGCAGAAAGTGCCAAATTAATGTTGTTATTTCTAAAGCAAGCATTTTCCTAAACTGCTGCTGAAAACTTCCCACTTCGAATGGGGCGAATGCTCAGAGCTGTTCATGTCGCAGTTAGTCTGTCCATTTGTTCACTACTATCACAATTAAGGTCTTCTCCTTCCTCTTCCCTAGTGTCGAAAAAGCACGGCAAGCTCATCACTTTCCTACGCACATTCATGAAGTCTCGGCCAACAAAACAGAAATTGAAGCAGCGGGGAATCTTGAAAGAGAGGGTGTTTGGTTGTGACCTGGGGGAACATCTCCTGAATTCTGGGTTTGAAGGTAAGAATAAAACGTAGAAACTCAAACTTTCATTTCTAACCTTTCTATCTTATTTTTTTTTTGTGCACGTTTATGAAGATGACTATTGGCAAATACTGTTTCTGGTCAGTTCCAGAATACGGATTATAACTAGTTATATTTGTACATGGTAGATGTACGTTTAGAGAGACTAAAGCTGTTTTGAAGTCTAAATTCAAATGGAATTTAATATATAGTCTATCAAGTATTCTAAAATAGGAATTGAAATAGTTGGGCCGGGCGGTGGCGTTGGAGGTAAGGTGCCTGCCTTGCCTGCACTAGCCTAGGACGGACCGCGGTTCGATCCCCCCGTGTCCCATATGGTCCCCCAAGAAGCCAGGAGCAACTTCTGAGCGCATAGCCAGGAGTAACCCCTGAGCGGCACAGGGTGTGGCCCAAAAACAAACAAAAAAAAAAGAAATAGTTGTATATGGTTATGTGGAGAGATGAACTAGATATAGATAAATATGGGTCTATAATGTTTATAATCATTCTCTATCATTATTGTTTCAGTTTGGACTTTAAAAATAGTATTCAAACTTTAGATAAAGCAGATTTTGCTTTGATTTTTCTAAAAAGGAAGTTCAAAATAATGTACTGCTGAGTCTCTGAATTGCATTCCTGTGAATAATCAACTTTATAAAGATGAGCCTATTACACTTTTTTAATTTTTGCAAACCTCCCAATCAAGTAAAAAATCCACTTTATTTATTTTAGTGTATTTTTTGCTTTTTAATGTGTGTCTGTACATGCATATGCATGTGTGATTGATCCCTGTGATCATCTTAAGGATAATCTTGTAGTTCGAGTTACCATAAATCACGATGCTTGTACTTGAAATGATTCAAGTGTAGAACTGAATCTTCTATAGTACTGTTTCTAACCTTTTTCCCACTATGGGCTCTCTCTGACCTTATCTGCTTCTTGTACTCCCATCACAAACCCTGACCTTTTAGTTAGTCCCCTAGTCTTGTGTAGTCCCTCCACCCCCTATTTACATGATTTTTACTTCTGGATCCTTTAGAATATGCTGGTGAGCCACTGTGGCCATTTATCACTTGATAAATACTGATCTGGGACCATAATTATGGCTCAGCAGACAAAGATTTGTTCTGCCACTTTGGAGCCTTGTGTTTGATCCCTAACACCCTCCTAACCTCCCTGCAAAAAATTAGTGAGTGAGAAAAAAAACACAAATCTATAGAACTATGTTTTTTTAAAAAATATACCTACATAGTATTTCTTAATTAAGTGATCAGACTCATTTGTCTTTTGTGGAGAGTTAACTTAATAATAAAGTCAAGTGTTTTCTGTTACCATAGTTCCTTTCTTTCTTCTTTTTGTGTTTTGTGTGTGTGTGTGTGTGTGTGTGTGTGTGTGTGTGTGTGTTTCTTTCTTTTGTATCTTTTTATTTGATTTTGGTTGGTTGGCCAGTGTGTGTGTGTGTGTGTGTGTGTGTGTGTGTGTGTGTGTGTGTGTGTGTGTTTCTTTTGTATCTTTTTATTTGATTTTGGGTGGTTGGCCGCTAATACTAGGGAGTGTTTTCTAGTTCATTCTGCCTTACTCATTAGATTTCAGATGTCAATTCAAGTTGTAGCTTTTATTTCAAAATCTTAGATATGTGTGTCTATTAGGAGTGAGAATAAGAGGTTCCCCATGCTGTTTCTTTCTGGAAAAATAACCTCAGTGTTTAATAACTAAAGTATTCACACATTGGGGCCGGCGTGGTGGCGCTAGAGGTAAGTAAGGTGTCTGCCTTGCCAGTGCTAGCCTACGACAGACCATGGTTCCATCCCCTGGTGTCCCATATGATCCCCCAAGCCAGGAGCGACTTCTGAGCGCATAGCCAGGAGTAACCCCTGAGCATCAGTCACCTGGTGTGGCTCAAAAACCAAAAAAAAAAAAAAAAAGTTTTCACACATTCCCAAGCTGTGATAAAAAATCTGTTTAATTGAAGAGTGATTTTTTTTTCAGGTGCCATTGATGTTTTTTTTCTTATGACTTGCTTTATTTGCTTTACTACTTGAGGCCTGATTTTTTTTTAAATATTAATTCCTTATTTAAGCACTATGATTACAAACAGGATTGCTATTGGAGTTTCATTCGTAAACAGAACACCCCCCTTCACCAGTGCAACATTCCCACCACCTATGCCCCTCCTCACACCTTTCCATCCCCTACCTCTATTCGAGACAGGCATTTTACTACAGTTACTTTTTTTTAAGTTTAGTAAGCTGTTGGTTTTTTCTTTTTTAAAGGATAAGTGTTAAAAAAGAAACAATGGTAATGGTGTGAGAGTGGCAGTCACCGTTGTTTGCTTAGGCCCAGCAAAATATGGGGAAAACAGGGGAAATAAAAATAAAGAAGAAGCTTTGGCCTAAATACAAGGAAACCTCCCCCCTGAAGTTTTCCAGCATAAAACCGACTTTGGACTCCAGGCATACCAGGCTGCCCAACCTTGAGTCATTCTCCATGGTCCCAGTGAAACATTTTCACACATTCAGCTGTTGTTGTCAGGTTCCTGTAGTTAAAGATTCTGGTTTCTGTGCATTTCCTTCATCGAAGTCAAGCTGACATGGGGTGTCCTGTAGTTTCACCTCATCATTAGATGCAGAGAGACCTGCCCTGCAAGCAGGTTGTTGCTGTTTCTAAGTCGTCTGGGTGTTAAGAGAACACTCTTTGGAGTAAGTCAATGCCAGAACAGTGGTAGGGTCTTCCCTGGTAGAGGTTTGCTTCCTGGTAATGTTATAGACAATTGTGGTTGTTTCCATAGATGGTATCCATGGTTCAGAGGTGTGTGGACTATGCCCATTCTTCTGAGGCCTGAGCCAAGTCATTATGAGGCCAGATTTTCTTAAAGTCAGGTGTTGTTGTGCTTGGTTTTAGGGTTTTTCTGCCTTTTATTTTTGTTTTTTTGAAATAATTTGTTATTTAAGGAACCAGGACTTAGAAAGTCATTGATAGTTGAATTTAGGCATATATTATTTCAACATCAATTTAACACCAGTATTATCTCCCATCACTAGTGTTCCCATACTCCACCTTCCACCTTGTCTTCCACTCCACCTTCTACCACGTTGTGGCAAATTAGTCTGGTTCAATCCCTGTGGGGAACAGTTTGGAAAGACCTCAGTAAACTAGAATTATGTTGCCATGTGACTCAGCAGTTCCACTTTTGGGTATCTACCCCCAAGACTTAAAAACGTTCATTCAAAATATGTACTTCATTATATTTTGCTACACTTAGTACAGTAGCTAAGATATGGAATTTTGCAACATGAGAATTTTTTTAAACCAGATAACTATTTAGAAAACTCAGTGGAATTGTATTAATTTTTTTTTTTTTGAATTTGTTTGTTTTCTTTTTTGTTTTGGTACCACAGCTGCAGTGTTTGGGCTTACTCCTGGCTCTGTGCTCAGGGATCATACCTAACAATGCTCTGAGGACTGTATGGGATGCCAGGGATCAAATTTGAGTCAAACACATGCCCAGCTAAGTCCTTTCCCACTGTACTATGTCTCCAGCCATTTTGATATTTATTATTTTAAATCAGAATTCTTTAAAACCTCAAAGCAAAGAAACTGGTTTGAACTGGTTTTTCTGTTTGAGGTTATCTGACCCATCATCAAGAGGTGTTTCTTTAAAAGAATATATAGATAAATAGATATATAGAGATTTTATCATCAGCATACTGTAGGAAAACCAGGTTTCACTAATACCTGAAGTGAATCTTTGTTTGCTTTTAGGCCAGACCTACCAGTGCTCATGTCTTATTACTGATTCTACTTAGGAATCACTCCTGGCTACTTGGGGACCATATGGAATGCCAAGGGTTCGAACCTGTGTTTGAGATGTGTGAGGCAAGAGCCCTCCCCTCTCACAGTACTGTCACTTTACCCTTAAAGTGAATCTCTCAAGTAATCCTAATTTCCCAACTACAAGTTACACTGAGTGTCCCCATGGCCCCAGCCATCCCACTGGCCAGGACCTTCTCACCTGTATCACAGACTCATGTGGTACTTACGCCATAAGGGCCTCACCCTAATGGATGGTTGAATGGTCCAGGGAGGGAGGTAGTGAATGAAAGAGGCAACAAGAACAGATGAACAACCATGAAGAAAAATCCTTGCTTGACTAATTCTTTTTTTTTTTTTTTTGTGACTAATTCTTAATCTGACATTCATAGCCATAGTTATCTTTTAGCCATGGTAAAATAAATGTGCACCTGAATATATTATTTGAAGAATATGGTATTAATTATTAAAATCATACCACCTCTGCAGCCCCACTCTTCACCCTCACCTGTCATCACTGAGTCCCACAATGCACCTGAAGGATGGACGGGTGAAGTTTTGGACTTTTTGGTTTGTTTGTTTGGGTGCCACATCCAGCAGTGCTCAGGGCTTACTCCTAGCTCTGAGCTCAGGGATCACTCCTAGCTGGGCTCAGGGGACCATATATGAGATCAACTCCAGCTTGGCCATGTACAAGGCTGTGTGCAAGGCTTTCCTTTCTCTACTATTGCTCCAACCTCAATCAGAGTTTGTGTGTCCCCTGAACTGTATGTATGCAGCATTAGTGTCACTGTCTATCCTAACCATTTAATTGGGTATGAGAAAATTGTTTTTTTCCCAAGTGGAGTTAAGTGGGGTTCTTGGTGCTTGCTTGCCACTGCAGTCAAGTAGTCTGTGTGGCAACGTGAGAGCTATTGCCGCTGATGGAGATGACCGTGCAGATACATATTTTTGACTGTTTCATTTGAAAGTTTACATTTTTATGCTTTGTGTTGGTGTGTACTTTTGTACAGTTGGTGGCTAGTTTTTGTCTAAAATCTTTATTGGAATATTACTTAAATGTTTTGATTTTATGATAGTGAAGCTTGTATTCAGTGTTTTGCCAATTAATATTATATGCTTGTAATAAAAGCAAAAGAAAAAAATCATACCACTTCAATGACCCATTGAGGAGGTTTTTGATGGTATATTTTGATCAGGTCATTAATTAACCTGCACTTGGCTGGTTTGTTAAATGGTTGAGGAGTGGAATAAACGTAGTCAAGTAGTGTGACTTTTTGTTTTGTTTTGTTTTTGGGTCACACCTGGCAGCACTCAGGGGTTACTTCTGGCTCTGTGCTCAGAAATTGCTCCTGGCAGGCTCAGGAGACCATATGGGATGCCAGGAATCGAACCTGGGTCTGGCCCAGTTCGGCCTTATGCAAGGCAAACACCCTACCTGCTGTGCTATCTCTCCAGCCCCTAATGTGACATTTTTCAACTAGAATTTTTTCCAATGATATATTGAGTTATTATATTGCTGACTTATAAGTCAGTTAAAAATGAAATCAGATTTCTCTCTTTATCTGATAAAACTTTTTTAAAGTTTCTATTCTTGTTCAGATGGAGCACTTATATTTTTCCATTTTGTTATTCATTTTATTAAAGGTCATGTGTCTCTTAAAGTTACAAGTAATAGCAATGCGAGGTTATGTAATTAGATTTTATTTTTTGGGTTTTTTGGGCCACATGCAGTGATGTTCAGGGGTTACTCCTGTCTATGTGCTCAGAAATTGCTCCTGGTTTGGGGGACCATATGGGACAATAGGGATCAAACCCAGGTTCGTCCTGGGTCAGCTGCGTGCAAGGCAAATGCCTTACCACTGTGTTACAGCTCCGACCCCCCCCCCTTATTTATTGACTCGATTTATGTGATTGTTTTAATGATCTTTCGGTCTTTTTTTTTGGGGGGGGGCCCACACCCGGAGGTGCTCAGGGGTTACTCCTGGCTGTCTGCTCAGAAATAGCTCCTGGCAGGCACAGGGGACCATATGGGACACCAGGATTCGAACCAACCACCTTTGGTCCTGGATCGGCTGCTTGCAAGGCAAATGCTGCTGTGCTGTGCTATTTCTCCTCGGTCTTTTTTTTTTTTTTTTTAAGAAACATGAGTCATAAAGAAATAATTCACATTGGACACTAGAGAAAAGCATGATGGATAAAGGTCCTTGCCTTGCACATAGCTGACCCATGTTCAATCCCCTGTACCAGGAGTAATCCCTGAGCACAGAGCAAGGAATAAGCTCTGAGCACCACCATCAGTGGTGTGCTCCAAAAGCCAGAAGAAAAAAGGCTCATGTTTACCATGAAGTTTTAATGCCAGTATTTATCAGGGAACCACCTCTGATTTCCTGAAAATATTTTCGAAAGTTTCTTGCTTGATAGCATATGTGAACCTATATATTGTTATATAAAGATAGCAAATAAAAACCTAGCATCACATGGAGATTAGTGCCAAGATCTTTACAGACTTTTTTAAATCTTAATAAATTTATTTATTTAAAGAAAATGTATCACATAGTTGACATAACTGACATAATACATTTGTTTCAGGATGACAGAAAGCGAAGTTATTAAAAATAGAAAGAGGGGCCGGAAAGATAGCACAGCGGCAATTGCCTTGCAAGCAACTGACTCAGGACCTAAGGTGGTTGGTTCAAATCCCGGTGTCCCATATGGTCCCCTGTGCCTGCCAGGAGCTATTTCTGAGCAGATAGCCAGGAGTAACCCCTGAGCACCACCGGGTGTGGCCCAAAAACAAAAAACAAAAACAAAAAAGACAGAAATTAGAAAATCTAAAAAAGATAATTGGAAAAAGAAGAGGAGAATTCATAAGCAGTTATATTTGTGATAAAAACACAGACTTTTTAAGATAGTTTTTAAGACTGTTGCTTTTTAAATACAGCCGCTTATTTTGATGACTTTTTTAATACTGCACATGAAGTATACATGCATTATAGAATTAAAATTGTATGTACAGAGGCTCTTGTTTCCAAAGCCAGCCTGGGGACTTAGCATACTGATTTGGAATGTACATAGTGAGAAGCATTTTGTTTTTGTTTTTGTTTTTGTTTTTTGGGCCACACCATTTGATGCTCAGGGGTTACTCCTGGATAAGCACTCAGAAATTGCCCCTGGCTTGGGGGGACCATATGGGACGCCGGGGGATCGAACCACGGTCCTGATCCTTGGCTAGCACTTGCAAGGCAGACACCTTACCTCTTACGGCCACCTCGCCGGCCCCAGTGAGAAGCATTTTTTAAAAAAAAGTTTAGGGCCCAGAGAGATAGCACAGCGGCGTTTGCCTTGCAAGCAGCCGATCCAGGACCTAAGGTGGTTGGTTTGAATCCCGATGTCCCATATGGTCCCCCGTGGCTGCCAGGAGCTATTTCTGAGCAGACAGCCAGGAGTAACCCCTGAGCATCACTGGGTGTGGCCCAAAAAAACACACAAAAAAAGTTTAAATTCTGGGTTTTTTTATGTTATTACTCCAGTAATCTTTTAAGTAGATTTTCTTTGAAGTGATAGAAATTCCCCTCTCCAAGGTTTAAGATTCTACTCCTAGCTATTAGAAATAATATCTAAGATTATGGGGGCCCGGAGAGATAGCACAGCAGGGTTTGCCTTGCAAGCAGCCGATCCAGGACCAAAGGTGGTTGGTTCGAATCCTGGTGTCCCATATGGTCCCCCGTGCCTGCCAGGATCTATTTCTGAGCAGACAGCCAGGAGTAATCCCTGAGCACTGCCGGGTGTGGCCCAAAAGCCAAAAGCCAAAAAAAAAAAAAAAAATCTAAGATTATAAGAAGACCTTATAGACATATGTGTTTGTATATATATGCATATATAATTTTTGGTTTGGAGGCCACATTTATGCTTAGAGCTCAGTACTTCTGAATGCCAGGGGTTAAGACAAGCACTTCCCTTAACCTTTGTGCTCTGACCTTCTACTTGAGAGAGCAGAAAATACATATTTTTCTCAAAAAGAAAATATATAATTTACATATTATTTCTGTAGAAAATAAATATTAATAATAATTTTATTATCTAATATTTGTTATTAATGTTAATATTTGTCTTCTAATATCAAACAGTCCACAAAACATACTGAAGATATTCACCTGCATTTCATCTCCACCACACAAATGTGTTCTTTTTCCTGTTACTAACATTCTTGAGAGTATTATCTCTGAAAGCAGTTGAAAATGATTGCAGTTTCATAGGAAAACTAAGATTCCAACATAGAGCTTTCTTTGTCAGGCTCACATAGAATGAGTCAGTGGATTCATTTACTGCTTGAACATTTTGTCTAGACAGTGCTGCTGGACTTCAAAGAGTGAAGCATGATTTTGCCCGTTAGAAGCTGAAATAAGAAGTAATAATCATTGTGTAAACAAAGAAGTAATAATAATTCAAAGTCTGTAGACTGTGGGCACCTGAATGCAGAATAGCTACCTGTATGGGGAGACTCAGAGATGACTTGCTTAAGAGTAAGTGTTTGTTTAGGCCAGAAGAACAATGCCAGGCTTCCGGTAAGAAGGTGGTGGTAGAGAGAGAGTTCAGGTAAAGGAAACTGCTGTAAGGAAGTTGTAGGACTGGTTTGTAGAGCCAAAGATGAGACTTCACATATCCAATTGTGAAGGCCCTTATATTCCAGGTAGGATGTAGCCATCGTTGAAAATTGATTTTCAAACTTACTGCTTTACTAAATTCCTCCCCAGCTGGCAAGTTTTTTCTTTTCCTTTCTACTTTCTAATAAACTATTCTATTTCCAAAAAAGAAAGTCGATTCCTTCCTTAGACTACTTGAGTTAGAATCTAATTTTAGCTATTTATTCCCTGCTTTTCCTTGGGTAAAACTTAATCTTGATGAGACCATTTCCTTTCCATAAGAGAGGATAAGGACGGAACTTCCCCTAAAGAATTTGTATTAGAATTAAATGACAGTATCCATTGTAAAGCACTTAATCTGACACATAATGTGTTGAGTAATATAGCTTCTCTTTGGTTCAAAGATAAGGAGTTAAAATTTTAGACAGAAATTATAGGATCTAATAGAATTTAAAAGACACTTCAATAAAAATCTATTTCAATAATGAAGGAATGATGCAGACTTCAAATGAAAAACATTGGACACAATAATTTTATTATCTTCTCTAATGCTTCTGAATGTTCCATTTCTTGTGTAGTGGATGTTTTTGCAGACCAAATAATGTTCTTCAAAGCAGTTTTCTTAAGGGATTTGAACTGATGAGATCAAATATGCATATGAGTCTGTAAAATAGTCGAGTTCAGCTATTTTAAAAGTTTTAATAGTTATAAAAAAGATTGATCATTTGCTTGAAACAAAAACTGAATGCTTGAAACAGCATTGAATGAGGCCATCAGAGCTCATACCATTGTTTCCTTTCTGTTTATTCTTAGAGTGAACTGAGAGTTACTAATTTTTAGGGATAACTGATAATATTAGGTCAGATTGTTAATAATTTTAATATAAAATATAGGCAGGAATTTAAAAGATCCCACCTACTTAAAATTTCTTTGATTTTTTTAATTTAGTTGGTGTTTTGCACACTTACTGAATATAATTTAATTAGCATTAACAGAAAAAGAGGCTTAAAAAGGTATAAAATGGCAAAAATTTCAGGCAGGTATTAGGTTGGAATGGACTTTGTAAGTCCATTTGTAATGCACAAAATTCAGTGAACTGCTGTATTTTTTTTTAATTTTGGTAGTGTTTGAACTTTAACATGATCTAACATGATCTAAATAAATAAGTCTATACAGTAGATCTTAGACTCTCCCAATCACGTATGAATTCATTCACTTCACTGAATGTAAGAAAGAGAGCTTGTCTTGGTTTTTTGTTTGTTTGTTTTTTTGTTTTATGAACCAGATTTATAGTTTAGAAGTAAAATTAAGTAAACACATCCTTACCATTTTGTTATCATTTTTCTGTCTAGCCATTTTTATGCTGGAATTTACAGTACTGTTAAACACACTTTTCACGCCAATGGCATTCTAGCACCATACCCTCCATCAGAGAACCTGCTTCCCTCCACCAGTCTCACAAGGGCTGCTCACAACCATAGTCCATTCTGTAGACAAAATCTTCAGTTGCCCTCCCCACTTTTATAGATTTGTTTCTGCCCCTTTTAACGTCAAGTTACAATTTTTATTTTGATAATAAAAATTTAAATTGTCTTTGTGTGTATGCGTGTGTGTGATTTGATTTCTCTGAATGCTCTTCATTTAATTTTTGTCTTTAAAATTTCTCCTAGTACCCCAGGTGCTTCAAAGCTGTACGGCATTCATTGAGAGGTATGGCATTGTGGATGGAATATATCGGCTCTCCGGTGTTGCCTCCAATATCCAGAGACTACGGTAAGAGCTTTGTGATATTTCTTCTCACCCCTGTTGTAATTAAAATGAAATGATTTCAGAAGTAAGTCACAGGGATTGTCATAATCTTTGCTAAGATAGGTTAGATAAAATAAGAATAATTTCCAGGGGCCGGAGCAGTGGTACAAGCGGTAGGGCGTTTGCCTTGCACATGCTAACCTAGGACAGACTGTGGTTCGATCCCCCAGCATCCCATATGGTCACCCAAGCCAGGAGCGATTTCTGAGCACATAGCCAGGAGTGACCCTTGAGCGTTACCGGGTGTGGCCTGAAAAGCAAAAAAAAAAAAAAAACCAACAACAACAACAACAAAAAAACAAATAATTATCATGAACCAGGGCAATAGTACAGTGGGTAGGGCACATCCCTTGCATATGACTGTACTGGGTTTGATCCCCAATACCCAGTACAGTCCCCGGAGACCTCCAGGAATGATTGCTTAGAGCAGAGCCAGTAGTAAACCCTAAGCACCACTGGGATGGCCCCAAAATAAACAAAATAAAAAGAATGATTTTATGTTGTTCTAGGTATATCCTTTCCTAAACAAGATATCTGTTTGCAGTATCTGAAAACCAATACTCCTTAACACATTCAGTACCTGACTTTTTTACAATATTTGAAGATGTTAGCAAGTTGAATATGAACCCATAAAAATGAGATGAAAATCCACATTCAAATAGGATTGGTTTTTAATTACTATTTAAAATAGGTAGAAATGGGGATTTTTCCCTTCTTTTCCTATATGTATGCTTGTAGTGCATGTTCAAGTCTGCGTGTTACATAATCCACATTCCCTCAATTATCTCCTCAAATAAAAAATAGCAATGCTCTTTATACCAGCTATAGAAATTTTATTTTTTGCTTAATCTTTTAGATTCTGGTCTGTCCTTAACATATAATTATCCTTTTGTTTTTGTTTTTCATTGTGATACATGGTAATTGTCCTTATTCTATCAAGATCTTAGTATTTTAATTGACCGCAGTATACATCTCTATTTTCAGGAGCACGTGTTTAGAAAATTCTAAAATTGATTATTGTACTGAAAACTGTTTCAGATTCAGAAAGCCTCTTATTCAGTTCATCCATAAATACTAGTTGTCTAGATTGATAAGTGGCTCGATGCCTTTAATTATTAATTAACCCCCTAGCATTTACATCTAATCTGTCTTCATATTTTGAGAATGAATTCTGGTTTTCTTCATTTAATACCATGGGTTTTACTATCCGTTAAAATTCAATGTTAGTTCCTAATTCTTGTATGTTTCTACCTTCCTTTAACCTCTTTAGAAAGCATTCCTGAACTTCTTGAATAGTTCTATAGAAATTATGAGCCATATACAAGGTTGTTTAATCTACAGCTCCCTAGATTCTAGAATGGCCAAAATTTGGGGTATTCCAAGAGAGATTCGAAATCCTGTTTCTGGGTCTGTGTGCACAGAACTACTCATCAGAAAGCATTTCAGAGATTATTGTCCATTCTGATATCAACCCTAGGGGAACTTTTATTTGTCTGAAAACAACCCCCTTCTGAGCAGACATCTGATTGCTACTGAACTCATATAAAGTATAATTTGCTGAAGGAAATGTTAACTTATGGGCATGAGGTTGGAGGTTTTTTGAGTCTCCCCTCAAGTAAATAACCTTGTCTTTCTTCTCTCTTTTCTAGTCATGAATTTGACTCTGAGCATGTCCCCGACCTAACAAAAGAACCCTATGTTCAAGACATCCACTCAGTGGGCTCTCTCTGCAAGCTCTACTTCCGGGAACTGCCCAACCCTCTGCTCACCTACCAGCTGTATGAGAAGTTCTCAGTGAGTATAGGGCCCTTGCTTGCCACCTTCTGCTTGATGTTCTGCTGTGGTGTGTTCAGAGCCATGTACAAATGATTCAGTCGTTGAGGAGAAAGATTTCTAAAGAAAACAAAAAGCAAGACAGTTTATAGCTTATCTAGTACATAGATTTTGTTGTTTTCAGAATTTCCATCTCTCATTTCTGGCCTTTTTTGTTTGTTTGTTTTGTTTTGGTTTTTGGTTTTTTGGTTTTTGGGTCTCACCCAGCAGTGCTCAGGGGTTGTTCCTGGCTCTGCGCTCAGAAATCACCCCTGGCAGGCAAAAGGGACCATATTGGATGCCAGGATTCAAACCAATGACCTGCATGAAAGGCAAATGCCCTACCTCCTTGCTATCTCTTCAGCCCCTCATTTCTGGCTTTTATCCACCAGTCTTATAGCCCTTAATGTGGACTCACCATAAAGTTTTTAGTTAATAGGTTTCAATGTCCACATAGTATGAGCACCAAGTTCACTTCCTTAATGCTGTTTTGTCGTCTTTTGCCATTTAGCATTCAAAGGTAAAATGACTTCTTTGCAAAATGAAAATGAAATTGTACCTTTCACTTTCACCAGCCAGCTGGCTTATGCTTTTTGGGTTTGAATTTCGCAGGATGCTGTTTCTGCAGCAACAGATGAAGAAAGGTTGATAAAAATTCATGATGTCATCCAGCAGTTGCCTCCTCCACACTACAGGTAAACTACACACTACGAGGGACCAGCCCTGAGAAGTCAGTTGATGAGGCAAAGCAGTATATTCCTTTTTATTTTCTTTGGGAAGGGCCACACCTGGTGGTGCCCAGGGGTTACTTCTGAATCTATGCTCAGAAATTGCTCCTGACAGGCTCGGGGGACCATATGGGATGCTGGGAATCAAACCTGGGTCTGTCCCTGATAGGGAGTGTGTTTGCCTTGCACGCTATTGCTCCAGCCCCTTCCTTTTATATTTCTATTTAACTTTCCTTAGAGTTTTAACCATCTCAAACTCCATTTACTTAATTCATGTATATGTATTTACTGACCTCTGTATCCCCAGAACCCATCCTAGTGGTTGGCATGAATGAACCAATGGAGAACTAATGAAAATCTTTTGTGGTTATTTATTTTTAGCTACCTTTTTTGGTGGAGGAATCCTGGGAGGGCCAGTGGCCCTAGCAATATTTGCATGGCAGCTCAGTGCTAGGACCTGGCTGGCAGTATCATTCTGCTCAGGCCCTACTGTGCTGGAAATCACCAGGGCCACATTCCCCAGTGCTAGAGGAATTATGTCAGACAAGGGATTGCACTTGGGGTCTCAGGCATTCAAAGCACATAACCAATTCCTATCTTTTCAGCCCCCCCCCCCCCCCCACATTTTAAAGCACAGTTTACTTTACCTAGAGCAGTGTTTCACAACTCACATCTATGACTTTCTTCCCACATTATTCCAGTCTTGGGCTATGCCCCCATATTTATGAGACCCTAAGGCAGAATAAAATTGAAGATACCATTTAATGAGAGAAAGGATACTGCATAAATTGTGAGAGATAGTATGCCCCAAAACTGGAGAATTAAATTTTAAAACCAGGCTATGGAGATAAGCAAAGGGCCAGAGCACTGGCTATGCATGCAAAAGGCTGTGTTGGGTCTCTACCACATATGGTCCCCTAATAAATTAAATTAAATTTTTAATAAATTTTGAAAAAGAAAGTAAAACACAAAATTTAAATTAAAGCTTAGTTCAGAAGTTGACAAGAAATTAGATTCAGCATACATTTCACAGTACACAATGATGCAATTTTTTTTTTTTGCAATTTTTTTTTTAATGAAGCAGTTTAAAGCTGATGTTTTTCTCAAAATTTCATGGTTTGTAAATATTTTAAAAATCAACACTAAACAGTATTAAATCAGTAGTAATTTTTTTTCAAGTCCAGGCATACTTTCTATCTATCTATACTTCAGTAACCAAAAAAGTATGATGTAGCCTAGTCATTTGGGAAATGTCTGACTTGTAGACTCTGATTTCTATAAACTTGGGGTTTTCATATCTTCTCATCACACATCTTTTCCAGCCATATAAAATGTTCACTTTGCCTTCTGAAAAAATCATTGTCACCATCAGCAAATATATCGTCTCTTCAATCTCATCTTTGCATGGCTTTTTACCTTTTTTAAAATTAAGATAATATTACATCAACTTTAGAAGTACAGTTTGCCAGCTGAAATCCTAAGATCAGCGAAGTTAACATGATAAAAAAAAAAAAAAAAACAAACCTGCACATGCAGCTGGAGACATAGTACAGCAGGTGGGGCTGCTTATGGCTCAACCTTGATTCAATCCCTAGAAACCTTGTGCTAAGAGCCTGGAGTAAGCACTGAGCACTGCTGGGTGAACTAAAAAAAAAAAATTAACTTTATAAATATACTTGATAGTCAAGAGCCAGAAGGTTGGTAGTTTAGCTTTAACTCTTTGCTCTATTAATGTAGCCTATCTTTGGAGGACTGTGAGGTATTGGGGGTGGTCTTAAGAACTCATTGATGAGTGGTGAAAGAGAAAATCTTTTGTGAAGCAAACACAAGAGATTTATGCCTGAAGAAGAAGACTAGGTAGTCAAATGTGCTGTTAAAAATGAATGGGCCGGGCCTGGAGAAATAGCACAGTGGCCTTTGCCTTGCAAGCAGCCGAACCAGGACCAAAGGTGATTGGTTCAAATCCCGGTGTCCCATATGGTCCCCCGTGCCTGCCAGGATCTATTTCTGAGCAGACAGCCAGGAGTAACCTCTGAGCAACGCCAGGTGTGGCCCAAAAACAAAAACAAACAAACAAACAAAAAATGAATGGGCCAGGGGCCAGGGGCTAGAGGTAAGGTGTCTGCCTTGCAAGCACTAGCCAAAGAAGGACCACGGTTCAATCCTCCTGCGTCCCATATGGTCCCCCACCCAAGCCAGGGGCAATTTCTGAGTGCTTAGCCAGGAGTAACCCCTGAGCATCAAACGGGTGTGGCCCAAAAAACTAAAAAAAAAAAAAAAAAAAAAGAATAGGCCAGAGAAAGCCCAACCAACTGAGCTCACACAAATCTGCAGTATCACATGTTCCCCTGAGCAGCACCAGGACTGATCTCCATGCACAAAGCTGCCGTATCCCTTGAGCACCCCCAGGCATGCCCTTCAGAAAAAAAACAGAAAAGACAAAAAGAAGACAGATTAAGTGTTACCCATTTCATTGAACACCTCTTATGTGAATTTGAAGTCTTCCTTCCTGGGAACTGCCAAAGGAACTGGAAAACAAGAAGCCTTCATGGGATATAGACTAAAGAACAAGGAAGACAAAAAAATAAGACTTATCTGATTGTCTGGGACCACATAGTCTGCCTGGTGTGGGTGAGAGGCTCAGCACTGTCTTGGCACTGGAGTTGTTTAATTGACTCACACTTTATTTCTAACCACACAGAGGGAGAGGGAAATGAAAAGTTTCTGAGTTTTGTTTTACTGATGGGTCATCCCTGATAGGAGCAGCTTGGTCTGGGGCCTGGAGCTCTGTTTTAGCAGCACAGAGTTTTAAATAGTCAAATGATATACCAACCTGACAGGGAAATCACCAGCTGTCTCCTATGCCACACTTCCCATTTCTGATTTCTCTTTCCTGGAAGTCATTATTCTAACTCTTTAGAGTTCTATGCTCTGTTCCTAGATGGCTTGGTTATATATTTTCTTGATTTTGCTGTTGTTGTTGTTGTTGTTGTTGTTAGCATTTATTCCCTTTTATGGCAAGTGGGCTGTCGTGTAAGTGCCTAACACTTCCCAAATAATACAGATTAGACACCACTTCCACTTCTTTCCTGTTTATAATCTGGCCAAGTCTGTACTCAGTGTCTACAACATAATAACTGTGTTACAAGTATTCTCAGCTGCACCAAGTTGTCCATTAGAAAGAGATTTACTTTTCAGAATAACTTTGTTTTCATAGTGTGATGGCCCTAATTTGGCTTTCAGCGTCCTCAGTCACAGCAAGCAACTGCTTTTATTCCCATGAAAATATCCCTTTCTGTCCCGTCCTGCAGGACTCCGTTATTCCATGGGTGTATAGAGGGGACCAAGCCCGAAAAGAGAATGGGGGGATAAAAGAGACGGAGACCAAGTAAAGTGTCTTATCAAGGTCTTGCTTTATTGAAGGGTACAGGCTCTTTTATGCATGATTAAACAGGGGGTGGAGAGGAAGCAAAATGGAACAGCCAGCATTACAGACAGTCTCCACAGGGAGCATCCTGTGAATAAACTTTGTATGCTATCTTTACACAGGAGCCATTTTCACTCTAAGATAGTAAAGCTTCAAAGATGTCTCAAGCTTCCTGGAATGTGCGATTGATAGAATGCTGCGGCATTTCTTTGAGCTCTTGGGCTAGTTAATAGCTAATGCCTTAGGTCACTCATTCAGGCCACACAGAGTAGCTTGTCCTGCAGAATTCTGTATCAGGGTTTGGTCTCTGGCAGTCTCTGACACCTTTCTACAATCTGTTCCCCATGGAGGCCATCAGCCTTTCTCCTCCTAGAGCTCCCCTCTTTTCCCCCTCTGAGGTAGATACATCCTTGCTTCTTTGGAGCTCTTGCCTTTATCCTCCTTGTCTCTGATGTTTTAGTTGTTTTACTTTGGTTTTATATTTGGTACATGTAATGACACTCTGTAGAATCTAGAATTTGGGGACTGGAGCAGTGGCACAAGGAGTAAGGCATCTATCTGTCTTGCCACACTAACCAAGGACGGACTAAGGTTCAATCCCCTGGCGTCCTCATATGGACCCGAAAGCCAGGAGCTATTTCTGAGCACATAGCCAGGAGTAACCCCTTAGCATCACCAGGTATGCCAACCCCTCCCCTCATAAAAAGAATATAGAATTTTTTTCTGCTAGTTCTATACTTATAATGTTATTTAACTAGCAAAGAAATTTGATTTCTTTTTTTTTTTTATCTTGCCATAGAAAACTCACATAGGGGCCAGTGTAATAGTACAATGGGTAGGGCTCTTGTCTTGCATGTGGCTGATTCAGGTTTGATCCCTGGCATCCCTGTACAGGGTCCTCCTGTACCCTGCCAGGAGTGATTCTTGACCTCAGAGCCAGTAATAACTCCTGAGCATCACTGAGTGTGGCCCCAGAACAAATAAAAAAAAAATAAAAACTTACACATTAATCAGTTGGATTTTTATGCTCTTTTACTATTACGTGGATTTTTTTTTTTTGGTTAATGGATTGTATTTCATTTTTCAGAACACTGGAGTTCCTAATGAGACACTTGTCTCTTCTAGCTGACTATTGTTCCATCACAAATATGCATGCAAAAAACCTGGCCATCGTTTGGGCTCCAAACCTGCTCAGGTGAGTTTATATTCGTCTTTGACCTAACATGTGATTTAGTATCAGCCATCTTAGATGTCAGTGTTTCTTTAGGATAGTTTTGGAAAGTAAAATTAATCTGCATATTTTTAAATTAATATTTACTTGAAACAGCAATTGAGGTATGACCAAGAAATCATAAAATTATTCTGGGCTAGAAAGATAGTACAGTGGGTAGAGCATTTGCCTTGCACACGGCTAACTGGGTTCAGTCCCCGGCATCCCATATAGTTCCTTAAGCAGAGAGTAAGGAGTAATTTATGAGTGACCAGTATATGTGTGTATGTATATGTTTATATTATGCTTTTTGTATTTATGTATATGTATATATATTGTGCTTTCTTTCTTCCCCTGGGTTGTCTGATTTTCTTATTTCAAAAATGAAGACTGACTTTGAAAGACCCTTAAGGATGTCTTTGTCCACCCCACAGATCGAAACAGATCGAATCTGCCTGCTTTAGTGGAACCGCAGCTTTCATGGAAGTGAGAATTCAGTCTGTGGTGGTTGAATTCATCCTCAACCATGTGGACGTGCTCTTCAGTGGGAAGATCAGTGCTGTCATTCAGGAGGGAGCAGGTGGGGCTGCTTGTGTGGTTCCCTGCACGCACCTCCGTCTCATCCTCTCAGGACACAGACTTGCTCTTTGTGGCTGTTGCTATTGAGTGGTTCTATCCTAGGCAGCAAACAGCTTGAGTTAGGCCTGTTTCCCAAAAGTGCACAATCTGGCAGTCATTGCTTTATATCCACAGCGCATTCTGTATATTGTGATCTCAGCTCACGATACTTCATAAACATACTCTTTTCCCCACTGTTGAGGTATTTAAAGATGTCCTGTGGAGCAGTAGGAGAAAAATCTCCTTTCAAAACTGAACTTGGAGTCATAACCAGACCTGCCTAGATCTTTTAAGAAAAGAAATTGATTGAGTCCCATAAAAGGATTTTTCACATTTTCCAGACACCACTAAACCACCACCTTTTCTTCTTCCATTGCTACTTGGGCCATTTAAGAATATAGTGAAAAAGTTTACTACTGTGTACTACTACTACTACTACTGTAGTAGACTGTCAGGTAGAAAGATTAATAAGCACCAGCCGATTTAATATTTTTATGTGCTAAAGCATGTTATTCTCCATTATAATTGTTTGTTTTTTTTTTTAAAGCTGCTTTATCAAGACCCAAGTCTCTGTTGGTTTCCTCTCCCTCTACCAAGCTGCTGAGCCTGGAGGAAGCCCAGGCACGAACACAAGCACAGGCCAACTCTCCAATGGTAACGGAGAATAAATATATCGAAGTGGGAGAGGGCCCTGCTGCCCTGCAGGGGAAGTTTCACACCATCATCGAGTTCCCACTTGAAAGGTAAAAATCCATGAAATGGCCTTTAAAAATGTGACTCTTGTGGCAGGGGATTCTTTTATTTTATCTTGGCTTGACAGTATCGCTCTGCTGATTCTGTTTCAGTTTGGGGGAAGCCTGTTAATTTGATTTGGAGGCTACATCTTTGGGCAGAATACAAAGCATCCTCAAAATATCATAGCCATCCGATGTCTTAGAGTAGAAAACATTAACAGCACAGGGACATTTTGATGGAAAAGAATCTGTGCTAATTCTGGAGGTAACTTGAAGTCAGAGTTTTCTGGAAGTAGGGACTGGAGAAGGGCCCATTGGATCATGGCTCCAGGTCTAGTTTAGACAGAATGGGGCAATTTTCCAGCCAGCATGTCCATCATTGATCCAGAAATTGTTAGAAATGCTAGAGCCTCTGGGGTGTCTCGACTCAGGTCATGTTCTCTCACCTAGGAGGAGGCCTCCAAACAAAATGAAGAAATCTCCCGTGGGCAGCTGGCGTTCCTTCTTCAACCTGGGGAAATCATCCTCTGTTTCAAAGCGGAAGCTGCAGCGCAATGAAAGCGAACCTTCTGAGATGAAGGCCATGGCTCTGAAAGGTGGGCAATGCTTCCTTTTTTTATGTGGGGAACTATATGGTAGATTCTGCATGGACCATGCTTCTGATCACACAGGCTGGCTCTTTCCTTACTTTGGGTGCCCACTCAGGGTAGCTCTATAGTTTTCTTCAGAACAGTCTGGCCGCACTGGCACTGCACCTTGTAAATTGTCTCCTATTACCAATTATTTATCCCCAGATACTTAAGTAACATATAAATATGTTGAAGTCTGCGACATCTTACTGAAACTCAATAGGCTATAAGTTGGCTGTGAAAAATGCATGGCATATTTATAGTGATTTCTGTGTTCTTGGTATAAATTGCTGTCCTATTTTAAACCATTAGCTTTTTTTTTAACATGTAATGATTTATTTAAGCACTGTGATTACAAAAATGTTCATAGTTGGCTTCTAATCAATGAGTAAATACCACCTTTCACCAGTGTAACTTTTTCCTGCCACCAATTTTCTCCATTTCCCCCCACCCTTCCCAACCCCTGCCTGTCTTCGGGATGGGTATTCTATTTCTCTATCATTGCCATGGTAGTTGTTAGTGCAGTTTTTTTCTACGCTTTTTAGTAAGCTTTATATCATGGTCTGGTCTTTCCAGCCCGCATCTCCATTGTCTCTGGGCATTATTGCCATACTGTCTTACTTTTCTTAAATCCCTCAGATGAGTGAGACTATTCTATGTCTATCTCTCTCTTTCTGGCTCATTTCACTCAGCGTACTAGACTTTATGTCCATCTATATATAGGCAAATTTCATGACTTTATTTTCTCTAACAGCTGTCTAGTATTCCATTGTGTGGATATACCAAAGTTTCTTTAACCACTCATCTGTTGTTGGGCATCTGGGTCGTTTCCAGATTCTGGCTATTAAAAATAGTTCTGCAATGAACATAGGTGTACAGAGGGCATTTTTTGTATTGTATTTCTAAGGTATATCCCTAGGAGTGGTATAGCTGGGTCATGTGGGAGCTCAATTTCCAGTTTTTTGAGGAATTTTATTATTTTTCATAAAGGCAGGACTAGACATTCCTACCAGCAGTGAATGAGAGTTCTTTTCCCACAGCATTCATGCCAATACTGGTTGTTCTTATCCTTTGTGATGTGTGCCAATCTCTGTAGCCTGGGATGGTACTTCATTCTTGTTTTGATTTTCATCTCCCTGATGATTAGTGATTTGGAGCATTTTTTCATGTGTCTGTGTTTCATCTTTGAGAAAATGTCTGTTCACTTATTCTCTTCACTTTTTGATAGGGTTAAATGTTTTTTTTTCTTTTTCAGTTCTATCAGTACATTGTATATCTTAAATATTAGCCCCTTCTCTAATGGGTATTGATTGAATAGTTTCTCAGGGCTAAAGAGAAAGTACAGCAGTAAATGCACTTGCTTTACACGTTGCTGACCCAGGTACAATTCTTGGCATCATATATAGTCTCCTGATTACCACAAGCAGCAATTCCCGAGTACAGAGCCATGAGTAACACCCAGAACATTGCCTGATGTGGCTCAAAACCAAATAATAAGTAAAAGTTTGCTTGACTATTAACTTTTTATTTTAAAGGATTTACCAGATGACAAAATCATGTTTCCCCATGTCTTTCAAGTTTATAACCACATAACCTATATAACCTATAACCTCACTCTGACTTTCTTTTTACGAGATGACTTATTAATGTGGCTTAATGGAATAAATAAGTTTATTACTGATTTAAAAAATAGCTCTCTTAAAACAAGATCAAAAGTCATGTGTGCTGATCTGAAGAGCTTCTAACTTTGGAAGGGGAAGTGATACTTATGTTTTTAGATGTCAGAGATACAAAATAGTTCATTGAACTCATTGGCAGTATGTTCAGGAAGACTGGAGACCAGACATCCAATTAGGAGACCAGACATCCAACAGTAAGAACTACCAGATTCCTGGAATTAACCAAGGATCTGGGAAGTTGGTTCAGAGATATTCAAGTTCGATTAAAAGATCAGGCAAATGCATAATCTGTTACTCCTCAGTGAGACACATGTCCGAGAAGAAAATTGTTGTTTGTTTCAGGCCCTGAGTTAGGACTTGCTGAGAAGTGATTTAGAGGTGTAGATCTATAAATCAACTGAGATTTAATAGGACTAGACAGACAGGTTTGGAGCCATTAGTGAATAGCCCTGGGTGATCACTGAGTTCGGGCAGCAGGCAGGTAGGGAAGGTGGAAGAAGTCAAAATGGACAGGGCTGGACAGGTGGAGGAGACATGCCAGGACTATGAGAAGGGAGAAAAAGGTGGACAAAGTACACACACCCAGGTTGCTGTTGCTAGAACGAATGGAGGGAAGCTTTGAAAAGAAAATGTAGTGAAGGTGGTGAATTCAAAAAAAAAATGAAGAATTGGATGGAGGACTTGGGCTTAGCAGTAAAAAGATAACCCCTGTGCCAGTGTCCTAAGTGCCACCAATGAAATGGGTGGCTTTAGATACTTTGAGGGCTCAGAGCCAGAAGTAAGACCTGAGTACAGACAGGCGTGGCCCCAAACAATCCTCCCTGCTCCCCCCCAAAAAACTATTAGGACATGTAAAAGAAAAATTTTATTAATTCATCTTTTAGTTCATAATTCTTTAGAAATCTTTTAGAAAATAGTTTGTGTGGTGCCCAATTGAATATGGTAACAGCGTTTAATGTTAGACTTCTGAAGTCTCACCGAGTATAGAGGCAAATGCTCCTTTCACTGCCCCTGTAATGATTAATTCAGCTGCATACTGTTTGGGTTTGTTTTTTCAGGAGGCAGAGCAGAAGGAACCCTGCGTTCAGCGAAAAGTGAGGAATCTCTTACTTCACTCCATGCAGTCGATGGTAAGACTGAAACCCATGATTTCAAATATTTCTCAGTATATTTCTCTCTGTGTGTGTGTGTGTGTGTGTGTGTGTGTGTGTGTGTAAAATCTTTACTTATGCACCATGATTACAAGCATGATTGTACTTGGATTCCAGTCTTTAAAGAGCATATGACTGAGTATATTTTGAAAATGGGTGTTTGCTGAGTACATTATCACTTCCTTAAAATGCAAGTGTCAACTAAGCATGACCTGTGGTTGTTTCATATATTACTGCCCTTCATCTTTGCACTTTTGCCTGATTGCTTTTTTTTAGATTTTACAATGACAGAACAGTATCACAAAGTATCAAATTAATCAGTTCTATAAGTATAAATGTATACTTTATACTTATTAACATATTTATTATATGATTGTGTGTCGATGTGTTACAACATCATAGTATATATGCATAAAAATAAATTTATACTTAGAAAATTAAGCTTAAAATTACTATTGAGACCAGTGCTCTTTTATCTTTCAGTGGGTCAAATTTCAGAGGTGAGCTTGAATAGCAATAGTTGCCTTTAGTTCACAATGATCAGTGTGCCAGGAGAAGCCTACCGACAGTAATTCCCCATAGAACAAAAACCCCAACTTCATTCTAGACAGTGCAAAAAATTTTCATTGCAACTTACTTGACAAACTAAAGTATTTAAATTGTTCTTTAACAAAAGTTATAGTTGCAATGATGGGCGAATGCTTAGAATTAAAAGGGGATTACTTCATTGTCAGCCTGGAACTGCTACTAATTTGACAGAACCATGGAAAAGCAAACAACACACCCTTCACCTTGTATTTGGCTTGTGTAGTAGAATTGTATAGAAGGTTCTTTTGAGAACTTGTCTTGAATAGAAAACTTACCACAAGGGTGGGGCGTGTGAGACAGGATCTCAGGGAGGGAAGTGGATACCTAGATATAGGGTGTAATGCTGGGATAGTTTATGCGTGAAGCCCAACTAATAGTTTGTAGGCCATGGTATCCAAATACTTTTTTAAATTTTTGAAAGGTTCTTTTGACAAAAATAACCAAAAGCTCCATTGATTTCCCAGAAGATTTTGCTTAATCTGACAGTTTTTAATATGGAGATTCCTCAAAAAACTGGAAATTAAGTTCCCATATGATTCAGCTATACCACTCCTAGGGATATACCCGAGGAACACAAAAAAACAACACAAAAAGGCCTTCTTCATACCTATATTCATTGCAGCACTATTTACAATAGCCAGAATCTGGAAACAACCCAGATGCCTGACAGCAGATGAGTGGCTAAAGAAACTGCCGTACATATACATAATGGGATACTATGTAGCTGTGAGGAAAAATGAAGTCATGAAATTTGCCTGTACATGGACGGATATGGAAACTATTATTGTGCTGAGTGAAATAAGTAAGAGGGAGAGAGATAGACACAGAATAGTCTCGCTCATCTATGGGTTTTAAGAAAAATAAAAGACATTATTGTAATAATACCCAGAGACAATGGAGATGCGGCTGGAAGGACCAGCCATGCATGAAGCTTGCCACAAAGAATGGTGAGTTCAGTTAGAGAAATAAGTAGACTGACAACTATCGTGACAATGGTAGTGAGTGAGAGAAATAGAATGCAGGCAGGGGGTGGTGAAGGAGGGAGATGGGGGGATATTGGTGGTGTGAATGTTGCACTGATGAAGTTGGATTTTTTTTGTATACTGAAACCCAACTACAAACATGTTTGCAATCATGGTGCTTAAATAAAGATACTATTTTTTTGTTGTTGTTGTTTGGGGGCCACACCCAGTGGTGCTCAGGGGTTACTCCTGGCTGTCTGCTCAGAAATAGCTCCTGGCAGGCACGGGGGACCATATGGGACACCGGGATTCGAACCAACCACCTTTGGTCCTGGATCGGCTGCTTGCAAGGCAAACGCCGCTGTGCTATCTCTCTGGGCCCGATACTAATTTTTTTAAAAAGCAACAAAAAATATTTGTCAGGGCCGGAGAGGTAGCATAGCAGTAGGGTGTTTGACTTGCACGCAGCTGATCCAGGACAGATGATGATTCGAATCCTGGCATTTTATATAGACCCCTGTGCCTGCCAGGAGTGATTTCTGAGGGCAGAGTCAGAAGTAACCCCTGAGCACTACTGGGTGTGACCCAAAAACCATAAAAAAAAGAATCTGACGATTTTTAAGTCATACTGTTTTGAAGTATCTTCATTCTAGTCAGCTCTCTCATTTACACTTATGAGCTCTTCAGTTGCTAATTATAAACCAATGGTGTTCCTTGTTAGTCAGAAAAGCTCTGTATCCCTTTGGCCCAGTAGCTGACATCTTGTGATTTTTCTGACCTTCTCATTTCAGTGCACTTAAAGTATGGATCTTACTTGTGTGATACCCTGGATTAGATCTGTGGGAATAGGAAAAGAAAAGTTAAAAAAGAGGAGCAAGTAGGACATTTGCCTTGCAAGTGGCCGACCCAGGTTCAATTCCCATTTGGTTCCCCTGAACCCCTCCAAAATTAATCCCTGAGAGTAGAGTCAGGAGTAAGCCATGAGCACTGCCAAATGTGGTCACCCCAAAAAAATTTTTTTTAATATTTTTTATTTAAACACCTTGGTTACAAACATGATTGTGGTTGGGTTTCAGTCATATCAGATGACACCCTCCCCCCCATCACCAGTGCAACATTCCCATCACCAATGACCCAAATATCCCTCCTCTCCTCCCCGCCCCTACCTGTACTCTAGACAGGCTTTCCACTTCCCTCATATATTCTCATTGTTAGAATAGTTCGCAATGTGGTTATTTCTCTGACTAAACTTATCACTCTTTGTGGTGAGATTCATGAGGTCGGCTGTAACGTCCAGCCCTCCTCTCTTATGTCTCTGAAAGTTGTTGAGAAATGTCTTTCATTTTTCTTAAAACCCATAGATGAGTGAGACCATTCTCTGTCTTTCTCTTTCTCTCTGACTTATTTCACTCAGCATAAAAGATTTCATGTACATCCATGTATAGGAAAATTTCATGACTTCATCTCTCCTGACAGCTGCATAATATTCCATTGTGTATATGTACCACAGTTTCTTTAGCCATTCATCTGTTGAAGGGCATCTTGGTTGTTTCCAGAGTCTTGCTATGGTAAATAGTGCTGCGATAAATATAGGTGTAAGGAAGGGGTTTTTGTATTGTATTTTTATGTTCCTAGGGTATATTCCTAGTAGTGGTATAGCTGGATCATATGGGAGCTCAATTTCCAGTTTTTGGAGGAATCTCCATATCGCTCTCCAGAAAGGTTGAACTAGGCGGCATTCCCACCAGCAATGGATAAGAGTTCCTTTCTCTCCACATCCCCGCCAACACTGCTTGTTCTCATTCTTTGTGATGTGTGCCATTCTCTGTGGTGTGAGGTGGTACCTCATAGTTGTTTTGATTTGCATCTTCCTGATGATTAGTGATGTGGAGCATTTTTTTATGTACCTTTTGGCCATTTGTATTTCTTCTTTATCAAAGTGTCTGTCCATTTCTTCTACCCATTTTTTGATGGGATTAGATGTTTTTTTCTTGTAGAGTTCTGTCAGAGCCCTGTATATTTTGGAGATTAGCCCCTTATCTGATGGGTATTGGGTGAATAGTTTCTCCCAATCAGTGGGTGACTCTTGTAACAAGTGGTGTTGGCACAACTGGCTAGCCACTTGCAAAAAAGCGAACTTAGACCCCCAGCTAACATCATGTACAAAGGTAAAATCCAAATGGATTAAAGACCTCAATATCAGACCTGAAACCATAAGATATATAGAACAACACGTAGGTAAAACACTCCATGACGTTGAGCCTAAAGGAATCTTCAAGGAGAAAACTGCACTCTCCAAGCAAGTGAAAGCAGAGGTTAACAGATGGGAATATATTAAGCTGAGAAGCTTCTGCACCTCGAAAAAAAAAAATTTTTTTTTTTTAAAGAAAATGGTTTGCCGTGAATCAGTGCAGTAATCAATGCAGTGGTCTGAGTAGTTCTGTATTAACCAGGAGAAAATACTTAGTAATAGATTTAGTCTACAGTTGGTGAATAATATATGTGAAGTCTTGCAGCATTAGTGAACATATTTATCATGCAGTAATTTTTGTCACCTCATAGTACATTTTCGTTATGGCAGTTCCAATAATTATAACAGTAAACAGTGAGTTAGAGGACTATTACATGTTGAATATTTGCAGTACTAGAAAATTATGTAATGCCTTTTTGTTCTTGAGATTCTGCCTGAGAATCTTAAAGGCTACTCATATTAAAGGATTAGAAAGAAAGAAAATTTTGGTGTCTGAAAAGAGTTCTTTACTAAATATACATGAATACTCTATGGGAATGTAAATATTGTATTCATTGAAAGTTTCGGCCATTTCAAAATTGGTTATGAAAAGGAAATTTCTCCTTTTCCACATACAAAGCAAAAGCACCAAATTCTTTCTATTGTTTAAGACCAAAACTACGATTTGTGGGGACTGACTCTTGCCTCACGTGTTGCAAATGAGCTCAGTTTGACACAAAGAAAGAAGAAAATCTCCCAGAGTCACAGAACCTGTGTCTATTACTATAGACTAGCAATAATATCAGAGTTCTGAGTTCTTTCCTGCTGGCACCAGCGAATGATACATTCTGTCCTTGCTTTATCACAGATATGATGGTTAGTTCACCTTTGCCCCAGATGTTAAATTATCTGTGTGCTTTGAGACCTAGCAAGCCAGCCAAAATTCTTCCCTACCCTACAGTGTAGACTGTCTATGACCCACAGTGTCATCTCTTTTCCTTTGGTCACATTCTGCTACTGTCTATTTTCCCCAGGTGACTCCAAGCTCTTCCGGCCCAGACGGCCTCGGTCGAGCAGCGATGCCCTGAGCGCCACCTTCCCCGGAGATGTACTGGGCAACCGCTATAACTCCTACGACAACCTGCCCCGAGACAACGAAAGTGAGGAGGAAGTGGGGCTGCTCCATATCCCTGCCCTCATCTCTCCGCACTCCACCGAGGAGGTGGACCTGAGCCCCCCGGACATTGGAGTAGCCAGCCTAGATTTCGACCCCATGTCATTTCAGTGCAGTCCCCCCAAGGCCGAAGCCGAGTGTCTGGACAGCGGCACCTCTTTTTTAGATTCACTCGGCTATGCCAAGGAGAAACCAAGCAGTGAGAAGAATGAGGCTGAGCAGGGCCAGACTCCGGGCAGCACGGCCAGCTCAGAGCCCGTCTCTCCACTGCAGGAGAAACTGAGTCCCTTCTTCACCCTGGACCTGAGCCCCCCAGAAGAAAAATCCTCCAAGCCCTCCACGTTCACCGAGAAGGTGGTTTATGCCTTCTCCCCCAAGATCGGACGGAAGCTGAGCAAGTCTCCATCTCTGAACATCTCTGAGCCCATCTCAGTGACCCTGCCCCCACGGGTGTCCGAAGTCATCGGAACCTCCCCAAATAGCACAGCCCAGAGCACCTTGGCAACTACCTGGAGCCGAAGTGCAGATGAAAGCGACTTCCTAAGCATCTCCCCCACCCAGGCGGTGACCGAGAAAGTCCCAGAGAGTGAGGCCCCGGCCCCCCATGAGCGTGAGGCAGAACCCCTGGAGCCAACAGTGCCAGAATCTGGAGTATCCGAGTCGCCAGGAAAGGAGAAGCCGCCGGTGCCAAGCTGCCAGAGTCAGGCTGTACCTTCTGGACAGACTCAGACAGGTACTGTTTGTTTTCCTCCGTTGTTTCTTTAAGCTGAGAGGGACCTTCAGTCCTGTATGCCACCTGTGCCTTTCAGAGAGAGATAGGCTCTGCCAGGAGCCTTTAATCAAAGAGAATGTTTTTCTGGGCGGTGCTAATGGCTCAAAGCCCTAAATTAAAAGCAATCCAAATGAAACCTCCCCCAAGGGCCAGAGGCCCCACTGCAGACCGTCATAGCATCCCCTTTGTCTGTTGATTATTTTTTATTTTGGACAGTTCAGAATTCGTGGATAATTTCTGCACAACTTCGTAGCTCTTGATACTGTGTTTTTTTCCTCTTCTAATAAAAATATTTGTATTGTAGTCTTACAAGTTCACCAGCCAGCCTCCAGCATCAAACATAAAGACTGCTCTTAGTAACCCTTGCAGCTTGGGGTCTGAACAAGTTTCAGTTTTGTCTGAGTCTGATGTGGGACCCACTTCCTCCCCCTCTCTCTGGCCGTCCGGGAGGAGACTTATAGTCTCTGAGCACTTGGTTTTACTTTTCCTTCTGCACCGGGAGTGTCTTCGATGGCCTTGCATGCAGGATACAAGATCGTGGATTGTCATTTTGAAATATGGAAGGCACCTCTTTTTTTTTTATTTTTGTTAATTTTTTTAGTGATCAGATGGGGAGATTTTGTTTTCCTTTTTGGCTTTCCCTCTAGGATAACACAAGCTGCCTTTTCACTCTCCTCTTTTTTCCCAATTTCCCACCAGGAGCAGTTGCCCATGACCCCCCTCAGGATCCCGTTCCCGTCAGTTCAGTCTCTATTATCCCACCACCGCCACCTCCGAAAAACGTAGCTCGCCTGTTGGCACTAGCATTAGCCGAGTCGGCGCAGCAAGCTTGCACTCAGCCCCTCAAGAGGCCAGGGCCTTTCCCAGCTATCCAGCCGGAGTATGGAGCCGCTGCAGTCACAGCGGAGGACAGAGTGCCCGGCCCTTATTCTAGTGATGCACTCGATAAAGCCTACTTCCCGATGGACAGGCCAGGAGAGCAACCCCAACTCCAGAACAATGCAGCCAGCTTCTGTGGTCCACCAGGGCCCAACGCAGCAACCTCCACTGAGGATCACATCCACTGCCCAACCCAGGGAACAGGGGAACATCTCCAGCAGACCAACTTACCGGGGAATCAGGCGCATCTAGCCTATTTGTCTGGAGACCCAGACCAGCCCAGAGTGGCCTCTGTGGCCTCGCCAGAATGTAAGTGTGAGGAGCAACGAAGTTTTCCCGAGGAGCAGCGTGGGAAGGCCAGTCAGCCCACTGTCACCTTTCTGGACCTCGACCCGTCCCAGCTGCACTTCTACAACGTGGACCAGCCGCCGGCCCTACTGGGCTCTGGTGGGGAGATGGCCCGTCAGCCCGCAGAACAGGCAGGCAAACCTCTAGCACCTTCAAATTTCCCCCGGGACAAAATCCACCTGCCTTCTGCATCCTCTGAGGATCATATTGGCACAGCTACAGCCGTGGCTGCTGGTTACCTGGCAGCTGCTGAAATGGGTGCCCGAGAAGCCAGCTGGGAAGCCACCGAGCCCCCTCTGGTCCCCAGCTCTGCTGCCGCCACCCTCCCGCGTTCGCACAGGACTAACCGACCCCTTCCCCCGCCTCCTTCCCAGCGCTCAGCTGACGTGCATCTACATGTGGGGCAGGTGCCAGCAGCAAGCAGTGTGGGCCTGGCCGCCCCCCACAAGGTAAGTGGGGAGGAAGCAGGCTGCTCCTGAAGGTGGGTCTCTTTACTACTGTGCACAGAGGCAGAGTGCCATTTTTCACCCTCATGGCAGGAGTTAGCTTGAACCTCATTTCCTGATTGAGGCTGAATTCTGCCTTGCCCCCCTCCCCAAACCCTGTGCTGCTTTCTTAGAGGAAGGAACCATGACTTAACTGATAGCTATGGCTTTGCTGAAGCTTTTGCCTCTCTGTCCTTCCTGATGGTGCCAGATAGTAGCAGCAAGGTCAGGGCTGCTTCAGTCCTGTCACTGACTCCATGACCTGGGACAGCTCACCTCACCACCTCTGCCCACTGATGCCCTCTGTAAGACATTCTGTCCTGCACTCAGCCTAGGTAATGTCTGCAGAGCACAGGTCTCTTGCTGATTTCTTCACTTCTGAAAACTGCCATGGACACTTGTAGCCTGGCTCCAATGGGGTCTTTCACAGGGAGCCATTTCCAAAGCTGCTTCTATGGAGATAAAGGATTTGGCCTCTGGGGTGGTACAGGAGGGAGAAAGGAAGAGAGGGCTGTCACTGGCACAAAGGCCATATTTTATCTACCTCCTAAGCTCTCAGCTTTTAGAACTGCCTCCAGGAAGAATTTTCTTCAGGCTGAGCAGAGCAAGCAGAGCTCTGATGGACCTTGCTGGCCAAGGGGCTATGCATTTGGTCTGAGCCTTTCCTTTAGTCTGTATGTTAAGGTTATGCCACAGGAAAGGTCTTAGCTCCACTAGGAAGTCCTGGACACTATGAAGGCCTGGGACCAGAATTCTTTCTCTGGTGACAACAGTGTTTGTCTCACACTGTCAGCCATGCAGTCTGAGAACAGTCAGGCCACTGTCCATATTGTCCCGCTGGGTGACAAGTGGGCAGCCTTTGCCTCGCTGAAGATTCATCTATAAACAGGTCACACTCGTTTCCTCTCTCAGCAGGTTCCAGGAGCAGCACTAGTTACTGAGAGGCCACCGGAACCCAGAGTCACAGGTGACCCAGCCCTGGTCCTGCTCGGCGACGTGGGCCCCGTGCCTCAGTGCCCCATGCCTGCTCCTGCTCCCCAGCCAGGCCTCCTCGAGAAGGTGCGGGAAGGTACCAGGGCGCCGCCACTGCAGCCGAGAGCTGAGCCCATCCCCTTATACTCCTCCTGCGGCTTCTCAGCGCCTGTACCTCCTACCAGGACCATGGAAAGTAAGATCGCCGCCGCCCTGCATGCGGGCACTGCTGACATGCCCAGCATGTCCACCTACCACTCCTTTGCCACTGTGGATGACAGCTTGCCTCTGCCCCTGCCCATCTCACAGCCTAAACACGCACCTCAGAAAGCCGCATACACCGCCTTCGCCACTCCCGATCTCACTGCTGAGCCCTTTGGTCCGGAAAACTGTGTGCATTTCACCATGACATCCAATTGCCAGTTTCGCCCCCAGAGTGTCCCTCCACATCCCAATAAATTGGAGCAGCACCAAGTGTATGGGGCCAGGTCCGAGCCACCGGTGTCCATGGGGCCCCCGTATGGCACCTACGTCGCCCCGGGGAGGAGCACGACTGGACTCCACGCCAAGCCATGCAGCCGAGTAGAGTATGTCTCTTCCCTGAGCTCCACCATTCGGAATCCGTGCTACCCCGAAGACATCCCCCCGTACCCCACCATCCGCCGGGTGCAATCTCTCCACGCCCCACCAGCCTCCACCATCCGCTCCGTCCCCATCTCACGGACGGAAGTGCCCCCCGATGACGAGCCAGCCTACTGCCCCCGTCCCCTGTACCAGTACAAGCCATATCCGCCCTCCCAGGCCCGCTCCGACTACCACGTCACCCAGTTACAGCCTTACTTTGAGAATGGCCGGGTCCACTACCGCTACAGCCCCTACTCCAGCGCTTCCACCTCGTACTTCAGCCCCGACGGGACCCTGTGTGACGTGGACACGTATAGCACCGTGCAGTTGCGGCCCCTGCACCGACTCCCCAACCGAGACTTCGCTTTCTACAACCCCAGGCTGCCCGGGAAAAGTTCGTACAGCTATGGGGGTCTGCCCCCACGCCCTAGGGCCACCGCGGCTGGCTTCTTCCCCGGCCATGACCACAGCATGGGCACCGTCCTGCCACCATCAGCTGAGGCCAAGGCCTCATACGCATCCTGGGACCTGGAGGACATGGAGAAGTACCGATTGCAGTCCCTGCGGCGGGACAACCGTGCCCGGCAGAAGGCAAAGGGCCCCGTGATGTCACAGTATGACAACATGACACCTGCAGGCCAGGACGACCTGGGCGGCATCTATGTCATCCACCTGCGCAGCAAATCTGATCCTGGGAAAACTGGACTCCTATCGGTGGCCGAGGCCAAGGAGGGCCGGCTCCCCACCAAGGTGAGTCCCGAGGGTGACGAGCGCTTCTGCCGGAGGCACCTCGAGTCGGAGCTGGACCCCAGGGTGCACTCCCACTCCAGCTTCGGCAATGGGCAGACCGAGAAGCCGTCGCTGCCACAGAAGCAGAGCAGCCTCCGGAGCCGCAAGCTACACGAACCGGGCTGCGGCCTCCCCGAGCACCGGGCACACCAGGAATCAAGCCATAGGCCGCTGTGCGAGTCCAAAAATGGAACCCCCTTCCCACCAGGCCCGTTAGAGTACGGGGCCTCCGCAGAGCCCATCAGCTACCACAACTCTGGAGGGAAATACGTCCCCACGGGCCAGGAGGCTTTGACGTTGCGACTCAACCCCAGGGAGGTCAGGCTCTTCCAAGAGCTGGAGCGGCCCCGGGCCCGTGCAGAGAAACACTCCCGAGACGGCTTCAAGGAGGAGGACCCTGGAGCAGCACCCCCTAAGCCAGAGCGGAGCCACAGCCTGAAACTGCACCACAGCCAGGCTGGGGAGAGGGACCCTAACGCCCCCTACCACTACCCAATGCACGGCAAGCGTCACAGTGGCGGTGTAGCGGTGGTGTCACAGTACGACAACCTGGAGGGTTACCACTCCCTGCCCCAGCACCAGCGAGCAGGCTTCGGAGGTGGAGCCGGGGGCCCCTGTGTGCCCACCGGCTTTCCTCACCCGCAGAGCAGGACTTATGCCACGGCACTGGGGCAGGGAGCCTTCCTGCAGGCCGAGCTGGCCTTGCAGCGGCCCGAGACACAGGTCCATGCAGAATGAGCCCCCTGGAAGCCACAGAGTCGAAGCAGCCTCTGCAGGACAGCGGACTGTTTTATTTTTGTCAATAACCAAAAAAAAAAAAAAGAGAGAGAGAGAGAGATTAAAAGTTAAAAGAATAAAGTTACCACTCCCCCCATCACATTTTAAAAACAATAATAATAGGGAAGACAAACAAGACGCCATCTCCCTTCTCCCCACCCTTTCCTCCACCCTGCCTCTCTCATCCATAGGCACCCCTTTATTGTCAGTGCTGCAGGCTGGATGTGCATAAAGTCCAAGCTGGGAGAAATCTGTCTTCGGTATTGGCCCCCACAGAGCTTATCTGGAAAGATCACTGTTGCGGAGTCTTGAGTTTGTTGCCCTTTGGGGTCTGCCTGTGTGGTTTTGAGCGATAGGTGTTTCCTCAAATGCCTTGCTGCCTTCTCTAGCCTGACCCACTGCAGGGGTCATGGCCTGTCTGCTTCTCCCTGGTCCTGTTTGGGTCCCAAGTGGAGGGCAGCCTCTCCCCAATCCTGCAGACAAATATCTAACAAATAGCTAACAGACGAAGGCATTAAGGTTTTCAGCATTTAGCGATTATCACCCTGTATCTGATCGTGTAAACCCAGGTGAAACCATGCTCACTAGGATCTGAGTTTTAACACTTGAATTCTCACCTCTCATGAACTAGGCTCGGGGCACACACAGAAAGGAGGCTTTGGGATGTTCACATTCACAGCCGTCTTAGAGCCTTATCCACACCAGAAGACACCATCAGTACTGCTAGCCTGCCTTTTGTTGCTTTTTGTTCGCCAATGTTTGATAGAACACAATCCTAGTAAAACACCTCACACCATTTGTTCTCTTGGAAAATTTTTCCTCTTTTCATTAAACAATGAAAAAGACAATAACTGGATGAGCACACAGTGATCATGAGTACATGCTGGCATGCTCGTTTCTGTTCCTCCCGGCATGCCAGTCTCTGCCCTGGCATTCTGCAGTGAGCTGGTGAGCCGCACATCCCCACTGGCATCATAGAGCCCCATCACACCTGCTGTAATGTGGGGGTTTTGGATGGTTAGGTGTCTTTCCCTCAGGGTTTGTTTTCCTTTCCTCCCCTGCCCAGATCACAGTCTTGTGATACTTGTTGATACCAACAAGTGATACTTGTTGGGTGGCTCTTAAAAAGTCCATCATGCCTGAAGTGCAGGTTTTGTCTTGGAAGTTGCATTCCTAATGTGAGCAGGCTCGGCTACCTCTCCTCCGCTCCTTTCAGTCTTCTCCACTCTGCCCACCCCGCACACTGCTCACCGCCAAGGCAGTCCCCTGGCCTCCAAAGGCGTGTTGATGTTCTTCATTCTCCAACTTTGAGCTGAACCCGGGAGTTTTATACATTCACATGGTTTTTTTGTTTTGTTTTGGTTTTTTTTTACATTCTTGTGTCTTAAAGCCCTGTTTGTAGAAGACACCCAGAGATTTTCATTCCATGGATGAATGGTTGCTGTTCTGGCTTTTTTAAACTTGGAGTTAATTTTCATTTATAGAGAAAGGAGAAACCTTATGAGATGGTTTTTATGCTGCTATTTACTGCTGTGAAATCGTATCCACATTCCAACTAACCTTTTTGTTTGAAATTAAAAGGAACATCCTATGATTGCACTTTAAAAGTTTATAGTTAGAGGAAAGTAAATTCTAAGATCAACACCTTTACGTACACTAGAAATCCACCATAAGGTTATCTCGCATTCCCCCTATGAATGCATCCCAGGGTTATAATAAAAATCATAGTAGAGAGAATCCTGAAACCGAGAGAGCTGAAAGGTCTGTGGGAATCGAGGACTCTTACTAGCAGTGCAGGGCCAGCCCTACTGGGGCAATATTGATTGGGCTTAGGATTAGGGCAGTGTTAAGATGGGCAGAGCTGGCTTCTGTGTAACTCTCAGACACTGGTGCTTCAGCCAGGAGTCAGCTTTGGTGACCCTTCTCCCCATCCCAATCCCCTGCCCCTATATTCCTTATTTTACTGGAGGCATCTTGTTGCCCAGTGGGCCAGCCACTGCCCTGTAACATCCCCTTGTTCTTGGCAGTAGGAATGAGGAGAAGTGGGTGTGAGAGGGAGCGGCTCAGTGACAGCAGATTCTCAGAGCGACAAGCCTAGACATTTGCAATGTGTTGTTAGACCCCTGTGCACGCTGCAAAACCAAGCCTGTTCTATCAAGTACAAAGGCAGATTTCTCCCTTTCTGAATGTCCTACGAGGTTCAAATGATCAGGTTAGTATTTTTGGATACTCAGAAGACTAGTATCAGTGTCAAGTGCAAAGTTGAGGTGAAATCCAGCATGGGCTCGTTTCCAATGGAGCCTTAATTCATGCAGTTGTCAGGACTCTGATCCTTCCAGGCTGCTCCTGTGGGGTGGAAATGAGACGCAGGTCCCCTCCACTCTGCTCCCCATGTGTGACTCCACTGACAGCAGAGATGTGTGTCCTGGTTCAAATTCAGAAAAAGAAACCTTTTTATTTTCTAGAACACTTAGTGGAGCTGGTGCTGTCTCAGGCAAGAAACCCGCTGGCTGTTTCGCTCTTAACCTTCCCCAACATCTCCCCGAACTTTTATTGTAAATTTCCATGTCACTATTTGGTTTGACTGAAATACATATTCCCTGGAGAGTCTGACCAGAGACATTGCTGAGAATCTCAGAGGTGCCATTTTCGATGAATCAATTTTATCTGAGCCTTATTGCAGACTGTATCCCACTCCCAGGCCTCTGAAGGCCTGCCTATGTTTATAATAGCAAAGCATTATTTTTTAAAAACAGGGTCTGAGGAGTAATTCTGTAGAGGAGAGGCCCTGTATGTGGGAAAAGATGCAAGGTCGCACTTCTGAAGCAACAGACAGCGTCAACTGGAAATTTCTCTTTAGTTGAAAGAAAAAAGAAAGAAAAGAAAAGAAAACTAGGAAAAAAGTCCCATTTCTCTGCTTCATTCTCCTGTTTAGCATGTTGCAAGGTCTTGTCTGAGCCGTGGGTAAGGAAATAGTTATGAAAGCAAAGGTATGTCGGGAAGTCCCTTCCAGATGGCTATGGGCATGTGATGTTTGGTGCCGTGTGTGACGGAATTGCAGGAATGGTCTGTTTTTACTATGCGCGACAATGTGTGTGCACAGAGGGTCTTTTTCATTTCTTTTATGAATAGTACTGTTAGTGTTCTGAGAATCAACCAATAAAAATAAAAAGCGGTTGTTTTACAGCTTAGATTCTAAAGTAGCAAAACCTGATTTTTCAACCATGACCTGCATGAGAGAGACACCCTAGGATGTCTTAGATCCTAACTCTTTTGAGTTCTTAATTTTAATTTATATAGTGGTTTTTTTTTAATGTTCTAATATTTTTGTGAACTGGTGTAAATTGTTAATGCATATAAGCTTGTGTATTTTTGTAAATAGTTTTGTGATTTATTTCTTGGCCCCTACCTATGTAAATATTTAGAGTTTCATTTCTTCAAAATTTATTCAAAGCTGAGTTGTGGGCTTGGGGTTTTGTTTTGTTTCTTCGTTTTGTTCTGTTTTGTTTTGGTTGGGGGTTGGGGGGGAGAAGGGGTTTTGTACTCTTGAAAATCCTGATGGCCATATCTTATGGTTTAAGGCAAATGCCCCACCGAAAGCAATTCAAATATCAACCAATTATTTCAGGTTAAAACAGACTTTTGTGTATGTGTTTCTTTAGTGTGTGTGTGTGTGTGTGTGTGTGTGTGTGTATGTGTGTATGACTTTTGTGTATGTGTTTCGTGTGTGTGTGTGTGTGTGTGTCTGTGTGTTGGGGGGGGGGGGATTGGGCACCGCAAGGGCCTGTAGGCTCTAGAGATGTTCCTGAGATATTCCTGGCTCTGTGCTCAGGAGTTACTACCTCTGGGGTGCAGAGGATTCAAACCAGGTTCTTGGGTAAGGAGATAGAGCTCTTTGTTCTTTTTCTAGGCCTTGAGTTTCATTTTTAAAACTCCTTTGAATGACAATAACATAGAAATTGTATTGAGAGCAAAGGTTAGTGTTTGGTGATAGCTCATACAAGCCAGTCACTTGCCACTTGCCAAAAGGGTGACTTACTCTGATCTGTTTGCCACAGGTGGTCTGGCTGACACTACTGAGGCCTCCCCTGCCCCCCACAGGTGCCTGCTCCAGGGAGAAACAAAGTAGAAAATAGACACCCACCACCACCACTGCCAAGTCTCACACCCCACACCCACACACAGAGTGTCTAGACCTCCCAGCGGAGTGCAATGCTAGAAGGAATCACTCCTCTACTGGCCTACACTGGCCAGCCATGAACTACAATATCTGGGCTCTTGGATCCCCAAAGAAAGTGTCCTAGGAGAATGGTTGTGTGTAGCCTGTATAACTCATGCTACCAGGACCTCGGCACTCCACAGGAACCCCAAGACACAGTCCTGCACCACACAGCCTCCCCCGGAAATAATTCCTTACCAACAGAATTACCGCCAAAGCCCACTTCTGGGGCTGTGGATGTAACCTAGTTGTAGGTGACCTACCAAGTCTTGGAGTTAATCCTGTCAGCCCCTACCCCTGATTGCCCCTCTGCAGATGGAAACACAGCTCTCGTCAGGAATCCTTACTTTACCCATCAGCCTGGACATTGGGCTCAGCTCTCCCTCTGGATGTGGGGGCTCTCAAGCCTGGCTCCCGGGACTGCAGATCAACTGCAGCTGCTGTCTACATGCCACCCTTCTGGTCCCAGGGGCACCTGAAACTGCTGGAAGAGAAGTGGTAGAGTCCCAGCATGTAGCTTGGACAGAATTTCCCACACTCCCACACCCACTATGTCATAGCCAGTCTCGCCCATGCCTATTTGTGGGAGTCACTATGTTACCCACCAGTCCTGAGGTCTCGTGAAACAGGTGCCCTTTAGCACCTAAAACTGTGGCATGTGCACCCACCCCATAAAAGATATAAATGGGCCAAGCTTGGCACATGGTTCGAGTTAAGCTCTTGTTCAAGGAAGTGGTGAGGTTTGACTTTGGTGAATTCCCTGAAGTATTCCCAGAGCAAATGCCCACCTCCATCCTTCACTGCTAGGACCCAGGGAGCCTGTCTATTGCTGCCACAGGCCTTCAGACACATGGGCACTGAGATTAAAGCAGCTTCTGTGCTGCTTCTTCAGCACTTCCCTAAACTCATTTTTGCTTTGATTATATGTTGTCTATAAGTTACCTGTGAACCTTACTTTCCCGCTGGTCACTCAGAAAAAAATTAGCCTGTAAGATGCTGAGCATTCTGTACACAAGGGTGCAAGGGCCCAGGCTCTTGTTTCGTGGCTCACAGACTCATGCTCCTTCACTGTGCTAGGACATGAGATGCTGTAGAAGAGGAGAGACCTGAGCAAAGGCTGCACTGGAAGGAGTAATCAGACTCAACAGATCTTTTCTCTGTAGCGCTGTGGGTGGTTCCCTCCTAGCAGAAGGCTGATGCTCCAGTCCATCCATGTTCGAATACCAAGGCAAGGCAAGCCATACGTGTGCCATGCCATGCGTTAGAACTATTCAATTCCTGGCGCATCTTTATTTCTTCTCAGTAAACATTTTGGTAGCTTGGGGGACCATATTTGACATGCTCTGAGGTCGGCTGGCTATGTGGGATGTCAGGATCCAACCCAGGTTGGCAACATGCAAAGCAAGCAACTATGTGCTATCTCTCCAGCCCCTTCATTCCTCAGCCTGTTGCTCATATTTTCAATTTACTTATTTTGGTTTTTGGACCACACTTACTGGTGCTTAGGGATCATTCCTGGAGGCGTTAGGGAACCATTTGGAGTACCAGGGATCTAACCTGTGTCAAATGTGCACAAGACAAGAGTCACTATATTATGACTGGCAGCAAATGTTAAAACCACATGGAGAGCTGGTTCAACTCTTCAGGTACCTTGAACAAGCTGTGTACAGTGAATGAGTGGGCAGGCCTGGGATAGGCTTGAGAAAGCTGCCGTCTTAGCAGGCTGTCCATGATCTGAGAAACATCATCCATTTGGCTGGCTTTGGGGTTTAAGCGTTAAACCCAGATTAAATTATAAAGCTGACACAGGTAGGCCAACTGATAGAGCAATTCATCTCTGACACTGCTGGAAAATGATCACTGATCATTTTCTGGTCATGGGGTTTGGTTCTGTGCAGATACTGAATTGGTCAGCGGGGTGAAACCACACACTCATAAGGTTTCTAGCTTCTGGCACAGCACAGATAGACTATAATGAAAAAGCAGGCAAGTGGGGTATTTGAGTTGTCACTGCCACTCATTTTAAACCCCTTCTGAAACTCTCAACCCTCATAACCAGGTTTTAAAATCATGCCCAGCCCTGGCTCTCTCATCCCCAGATAGAACTAAATCCCAAGCCAGCTGCCATGGGCTGCTCTAAGGAGTAATGCAAGTCTGGAAGTTTCTAAAGGGCCAAGCAGCAGAGTTGGACCCAGCAGTGACCCAGGATCTGTGTACCCGGGCAAGATGGGGCAAGACCCACAGTGGCTAGCTGATTCCGTGGTGTTGATATTATTGTTTCATGGAGTGACTCACCCTCTGAAGGCTTCCTGTGGTTAGTGTGTGCTTGAATGACTGAAAACAAACCTCAGTGACGCTCGCACCCTAAGACCCGACTGTTTCATATACTTGCTATTTCTCGGCGGATGGAACCTGGGTGTAGACAGGTATTTGCCTGCATCAGGGTTGGCCCAGAGTTCTGTTGTTGAATCATCCCAGTTCTACTCCACCCATCCCAGAGTCCTGCTAAATCCCCCTGAAATTGTACTACTGCTCCCCAGAAAACGGCTGCTTTCTTCCTGAAGAGCCACATCCAGCTCTTGGGCCCCTCTTCCATGACATGGCCTTCTGGCCGTGGCTTGGGGGATACATGGTGCTGAGCAGTGTCTGCACCAAATCCCTGGGCAGAGGATGGGCAGGGCAGGCTGTTTTCTTAGCAAAGCTTCTGCAAGGCTCTTTAGCACTCTCTAAATGTGAAAGCTTTACCATTATTCTCAAACACACATTATTCTCTCCACCATCGAAGCAAGATGCCCAGGGAGATTCAAGAATCTGTCTAGTAAAGGACCTGGAAGTAACGTCCAACACTAACAGTGTGATCATTAGTTGCCATGTACTAAGGTATTTAAAATGGATTTTCACGTAGGTCAGTGTTAACTCCATAATGGGCAGAATCTCATACTCAGGAAAGCTGAAGGCCGCACATGAGAACCTAAGTTTAGTCAAGACCCACAGCCTGCTCCAGGGCACAACTCCACAGATCAAGAGCTCTGATTGGGACAGGAAGACACCCAGACCCTGCCAGCAGGAGAGGCCAGTTAGTGTCCTGGTTAAAATCTCTTAACAACAGCAACCCCATATTCCTGGTCCCAACAAAGCCTCCTGCAGGTTCTGGTTGCTCCAGGTAACAGCCAGCTGTAGCCCCCATGTTACCATATAGACAAAAGACAGCTCCCCTATACCTGCTGCACCATCTCAAACACCCCACCCAGATGTGATGGTCAGCAGGGAGCACTGGCAGGTCCCCATGGGTGCCTTGTGTGCAGGCAGCCAGGAGGTCAGCCACACCTCTGGGCATCCTCATATGTTAGGTTACATCTTATTTTATATAAAACAAAGATCATTGCTGGTTTCTTTGTAACTGTTAGTTTATAACTAGGTTTCGCCCAAAACAAAGATTATCTTATATGTAAACTTGGGTGGGTAGGCTCAGGATAGACTGAGCTATCTGCCCCATTTGAGGGTGGTCCCTGTACTCAATAAAAACTGTTCTGGTAGGCAGCTTGGTGGAGGTACGAGGTAGAAGACAGCCAGACTATCCGTGTTTCACCCTCAGTCTGGTCTGGATTGTTTCATGCAGTGACTGCTTCAGACTCATTCACCAGGGGTTGGAGATACAGAGCGTAGGGTGATTTTACACTCCTAGATCATCTCCCATTGGGAGATGCCAGAGCACCTGAGCAGTGAATGCAAGAAGGTAAATTCAATCCCCAGCCCCACCTGCACCAAACGGGATTTGGTCAGCATGGTATCCGGCTCCACAACCAAGCGTGCATGCCCAGTGCAGCAAGAGCACCGCCGCCAAACAGAGGGCACCCCCACAAGCACCCCCTAGTCAGCCAGAAGTAATCCCCAAACATATGTCCCCAAAATAAAACAGAAAAATAAAAGAACCAGAAGTCTGATTTATGGTTCAGGAAGATGCCTGGCCACTGCATCGATGCCTTTGACTCAGCCAATCTGTTCTCTCCATCACAGTGACAGGAATATTTGGGGGTGCTGAGTCTGAAACTGCAGAAGAAATAAGAGAGGAGATTCAGAGCAAGTGGGGACAGGAAGACTTTGAACCCCTCCCAGCCTGGGCTTGTGATCTGATGGCAGAGGCCTAAAGCTATGTGTGTTACCTGGGACTACCTGTGAGCCCACGGCTGCTCAGCCCTGTCCCCTGGCTCAAAGCCCCACAATGCCTTTGAGCACTGAGATGAAATCCAGACAGTCCCCCCCAATCTCTCTGTCCCCTCCAGCTCAGACTTGGGCCAGTGCCTCCACATGAGGTCTAGGGGTATTCTATAGGAAATGCTATATCGCAAGGCCTATGGCCCCAGGCCTCAGCCATCCCCTGGACCCAGGCTTTTATCAATATATTTTTCTTTTAATTTTGTTTGGGGGGGCACATATGGTGGTTCTCAGGACTCACTTCTGGCTCTGTGCTCAGGGGTCACTCCTGATGGTACTTAGAATTATATGAATCCCAGGTTGGCCCTGTTCAAGGCAAGTACCTTCCTTCTGTCTCTCCAGCACTTTTTTTTCTGGTTTAGGGGCCACATCTGGTGGTACTCAGGGCCTATTCTAAGCTCTAGTGAACTAGATGGTTCCAGGACTAAACCTAGGCCTCCTCCATGATTTCAACCCATTTGGAGGCACAGACATTATCCCCTCACTGGCTACTGCCTGGTGCAAGAGTCCACTATCTCAGGAGCGGGTGGGTGTTGTGTCTTTAAGAGCCTCATCAGTGAGGCCTTCTTCTTGGAAAGCCAGATGGAGGCACTGGTTTTCTCCACCACCCTCTGGGTTTTCAGAATATAGAATATATTATATAGATTTTTATAGAATATAGATTGCTTAAAAGTGTTCACTCGTTTGCTAACTAATGGGAGGTACTCAAATGAAGGAAGACAAAAGGGAAACTATCCAAAAAAAAAAAAAAGAAATAATAATGGTTCAGAAAGAAGTTCTGCAGGGTCCGGAGAGATAGCACAGCGGCGTTTGCCTTGCAAGCAGTCGATCCAGGACCAAAGGTGGTTGGTTCGAATCCCGGTGTCCCATATGGTCCCCGTGCCTGCCAGGAGCTATTTCTGAGCAGACAGCCAGGAGTAACCTCTGAGCATCGCCGGGTGTGGCCCAAAAACAAAACAAAAAAAAAAAAAAGAAAGAAGTTCTGCAGAGGAATAGATAATATTGAACAATGACGAACTCTAGGCTTAGGTTACAATCTTGACCACTCAATGGGGGCAGGATGATGATTGATCTTAAGTTTAGGACAATGTGTGGGGGGCAATTTTGGAACCATATATTTTTACACGAATGTACCTGAACTACAAAAAAAATCCTGAATTAATAAAATAAAAACAACGAAGAGCAAGAAGAAACTCTGGAAACAAAAGCTCCCAGAGAAGTCACAGCTTTGCAAAAATTGGTCCCATCACCTCTGCATCGCCATGAGCTGCCGTCCGGTAAGTGATAGCACAGAGTCGCCACCAGATGGCGATGCCAGTTCATTTGCTGAATTGGTTTTACTAGGGTCTGGGTTTGGAAAAGCTCTTGCAAGGGCAAGATTCACTAGGGGGCAACTCCCTTCCTTCTTTGAGCCCCACTTTTACTATCTGAATGGTAGTGTCTAGCCTCGGAGTGGTGCTCCCAAGGAGATAAGGAGTTACCTTGGGGAAGTCAACCCTAGAGAAAAGGTAAATATGCTCTGATATAGAGGTGAGGATAAGATGTGTGCAAAAATGTGGGGGTGGTCCGGAGAAATTGTGCAGAAAGCAGGAAATTTGCCCTGCATCCCCTACATGTCCAGGATGGTTCCAGGAGTGATCTCTGAGTCCAGAACCAGAAGAAAACTCTGAGCACTGCCAAATGTATCCCCAAGCAAAAAGCAGGAGGAGGAAGAGAAGAGGAGTAAGGGAGAAGGAGATGAAGAATAAAAGAAGAGGAAGGAGGAGGAGGAGTGGGAGGGTGAAGGAGGAGGAGGAGGAGGAGGAAGAGGAAGAAGGAAGAGGAGGAAGAGTGGGGTAGAGAAGGGGCTGAAGGGGAGGAAGAGGAAGGAGGAAGATGGAAGAGGAAGGAAGAAGAATGAAGAAGGAGGAGGAAGAGAAGGAGCAGTGTGGAGGGCGCCTTCCACAACAGTCTTTTCTGTCTTCAAACTCCTCAATTCAGGATAAAACAATAGCTCAGCAGTAGGGAGTTTGCCTTGTGCATGGCCAACCATGGAAAGACCCCAGTTCAATTCCCTGCACCCCAAGTGGTCCCTCCCCACCACCAGCCTGCCAGGAGTGATTTCTGAGCACAGAGTTAGGAGTAGCCCCAAAATGTCACTGGGTGTGACCCAAAAACAAAACAAACAAAAAATCTACTAACAACTAGCATGATAATAACTAGCATGTTATTGAATGAGAGAAATAGAATGCCTGTCTCGAATACAGGCAGGGGTCAGGGAGGGGTCATTGGTGGTGGGAATGTTGCACTGGTGAAGTGGGTGTTCTGTTTATGACTGAAACCCAACTATAATCATGCTTAAATAAAGATTTTACATGTCAAAAAAAATCAAACTCCTCAGTGTTGTTCGAAGCTATTTTCAAGTGAAGCCTCCAACACCTGGCGTCTCCACTATGACTCTTAAGTCCAGATTTGAGCTGCAACTTTGTTCCCACACTGGGTCAAGTCAGAATTCCCACAGAATGTTCTGGAAACACACATTTCTGGGCACCAGGTATGGCCAGAGTTGCTGTGAAAGGAATTCTAAAAGATGCAAAGACATGGAAGCTGTTTCTTCCTACACCACTCCATCACTGCCTCTTCTAGAACATTTTTTTTTTTTATTTTTGGGTCACCCCTGGCAGCACTCAGGGGTTACTCCTGGCTCAATGCTCAGAAATTGCTCGTGCCAGGCTCGGGGGACCAAATGGGATTCGAACCAATGACCTTCTGCATGAAAGGCAAACACCTTACCTCCATGCTATCTCTCTGGCCCCTCTTCTTAAACATTCCATCTGCCATCACATCCTACTTGCTGCCTGAATCTCCTCACATATTTTGTTTCACAAGTCAGCATCAGTGGCAATGTTTATGCTTGTTTGACTTTTGTTGTTGTGGGGGTTTTGAGGGAGGGTGTCTGGTAGGCCTGGTGATTCTTTGGACTTAGTCTTGGCTCTGAGCTCAGGGATCACTCCTATCAGTGCTCAGGGGACATATGAGACGCTGGAGATTTAACCTAGGTGGCCATGTGTAAGGCAAACGCCCTCCCTGCTATACTATTGCTGTGGCCCGTTTTTGTTTGTTTGTTTAGGTTTTTGGGGGGGAGTCACACCTGGCAGTGCTCAGGGGTTACTCCTGGCTCTACGCTCAGAGATCACCCCTGGCAGGCTCGGGGGATCATATGGGATGCTGGGATTCAAACCACCGACCTTCTGCATGAGAGGCAAACGCCTTACCTCCATGCTATCTCTCCGGCCCCCTCTGGCCTGTTTTTGATGTCTTGGGACCCCACTCAGGGATGCTCAGGGTCAACTCCAGGCTTAGTGTTGAGGAGCCTGGGGGCTCAGCCTGTGGAATCAAGTTCCTCATGACCCAGGGCAGCTGGTTGAGATATCAGCCCTGTAAGAGTCTTCTCTTCCCTCTGACCTTCTTAGCCTCTGAAGCTCAGACCCCAACAGCAAACTCATCTTATTTCTTGCAGGCATTTTCATGAACTGGAACATACTCAAGCTGCCCCTCAGGGCTCCTCGGGTACCCCTCAGAGGGTCCAGCCCTTGGATCATAACTGGAACTGGGGCACAGTCTGCAGAGAACCTGCCAAAGCCTCCTTCCTGGGTTTGGTCCCTGGCTTCCACACCTGTGTCCAGGTCTAGCTGTGACTAATTGTCACAGTCCCTCAGGTTTGGGGGTCAGATTCCCCACCTCAAGACCAGGTGGGGTGTCTAGGGTTGAGTCTAAAAAGAGAGACAGTCATACTGAGTCTGGGGGAGGAAAATCTGGAGGTCAATGTGTCTCTTGCTCAGGCCCAAAACCTTTCCAAGTGTAGGGCCATTGAGGTCAAGTGCAGAAGGGAACTCCAAAGGCCATCATGCAGAAAACACACAAGCAGCCAGAGGCTCACAGAAGGGTACAGAACTGGTCATTTGTGTGTCCCCCAAATCCAGTTTGCATGTGGTAGGGAGCTAATAAGGGCCGGACAATAAAGGGAAGCTCTGTTCCCCTAAAACTGCTCCTAAACATTGACCCTCACCTCCCTGAAGGCTGCTCTGATCCCCCAACTTGCACTTCAGAGGGAAGCATCCGGGGTATGCCTGTGGGGGCAAGAAGGATGGCTGCTGTCTCTGCCTGTATCTGCCAGCTTCCTATATCTGGCAGCCTTAAAGGGTCTTTTGTTTCTCAGGCCTAGCTGAGTTTCCATGGTAACAAGGGAGCTCAGGTGACATCCACCCCCAGAGCCAGGAGCATTCAAGGAAGAGGAAGGACCTTGGAGAGTATAACTGGACACTCCTTCTCATTCCCATGAGCTGAGAGCTGCCCTCTGCCTGCTTCTGGGGTCTCAGTCCCCACCAGGCAAGAGGGCAACAGTTTCTTGGGTTGGGAGTACAGGAGGTCCTGGGTGGGGGTTGTCAAGCCCTGAATCCTGGGTTTAGCAGTTGGCCCTGAGTTGGCTGAGTCTTGCTGGGAGGGGTCAGACACTAGGCACTGGGCCCATCTCTTACCTGCAGTTCTTTTCACTCAATCAAGTTTGAATTAATCTTTTATGATTGTTTACTCTTGCTTTTTTGGGTATTTTTTGTTGTTGTTGTTGTTGTTGTTGCTTTTGGGGCCACACGCAGCAATGCTCAGGGGTTACTCTTGGCTCTCTGCTCAGAAATCGCTCCTGGCAGGCACAGGGGACCATATGGGATGCCAGGATTCGAACCACCTTTTGTCCTGAGTTGGCTGCTTGCAAGGCAAACACCTTACCACTGTGCTATCTCTCTGGTCCCCATGATAGTTTACTCTTGAATCTCAGGAAGGAAGCCTAAATTCTGACCCAGATGCCACCCCTGATCTCCAGCTCATGTTGGGTGAGGATTGGGAAGCACAGTGTGAATGGCTCCTCAACAGGGGCTCAGAGAAGCTTTTCTGTGGTCAACTAGGATCATCCCGTGCTTATTTCATGAGTGGGAGATGCATCCCCCCACTGCATCAGATGCTTTCACTGTCATTGCGCCTCTAAACTCAGTGCTTATGGACAGGGGTACAATGGCCACCATTAACCCACGTGAGCCTTTCAGTTGAGACCCCTTATCAACACTGCAGCCCTTTCATTTGGCTCCTCAGTCTGAAGTGCTGAACTGGGGCCTCATTCTGCCTCCTTCTGACCACCAGCAGGAGTCTCAGGTTGGGCCTGTGTTGGAGTGTTCCAAAATAGCAGCATTTTATGTGGATCCCTGTAGATATGTTTTAAGAATCATTTCTCATCACCACTGCATCTTGGCATCCTCAACTTCAGGCTGGGCCCTCAGGAGGCCGCAGAAGGAGCCACACCCCTATTTGGGGTCCCAAGATCACTGCTGGACAGCCCCTTCCCAGAGTATTTGTGGGACTGTTTGAGAGTTCAGGTTGGCCCATTGTTCTGCTCAGGCCTTCACCCAATTGGAATAGATCCACCTTGATGCAGGACAATGGACTCTGCTCCAAGTGTCATCCATCAGAACCCCATCATGGAAACATTCAGAAGAGTGTTGGAGCAATATCCAGGCACATTCCCAACACAGAGACCTGGGGTGAAGACACGTTTCAGCTTGGGTCCCTCTCCCCTCCTTGGAGGTCCGAGTAGGTTAGAGAGCGAATGGCACCAAAGAACCTTTTTGGGCCCCATCACAGCCCTGCACAATAACTAAAGGGCAGTTTTATGTCCCCTTTCCTGTTTTATTCCTTTTTGGCCTTCACCACTGCTCTCAGAGCACTGGGACACCCCCTAATTCTTGGCCTGGAAATTTAATATTCACTCAGGGCAAGGAGCCAGACCCACACCAGTGTTGCTCTTAATACCCCTTTGGTGCAAGGGATGGAATTTGGGGTGGGACATACAAGGCACAAGCTGTAGCTCTTTGAGTTCTCTCCCTGATCTGGGAACATTTTAGGACACACCAGAGTTCAGGTCACTTGTAGGTGCCTCTGGGAAAGAAAGTGATATCTTTTTTTTTTTTTTTTTTTTGGTTTTTGGGCCACACCCGGCAGTGCTCAGGGGTTACTCCTGGCTGTCTGCTCAGAAATAGCTCCTGGCAGGCACGGGGGACCATATGGGACACCGGGATTCGAACCAACCACCTTTGGTCCTGGATCGGCTGCTTGCAAGGCAAATGCCGCTGTGCTATCTCTCCGGGCCCAGAAAGTGATATCTTATTGCAGGTGAGACAGGCTTACCTGTCTGGGCCAGCTTGTCATAGTACTGATAAGGCCAACAAGATGATGATGTCAATGACAGTGCTGCTGCTGTTGCCATTCCACTAGTTGAAAACTCATCCTGTTTTAGGCACAGTCAGATCAGGGCTCTCTTTGGTTTGGAACCTGCTGATAGTTGGGGCTGCTGCCAGCTCTGTGTGGGGGTGAGGAAATCTGTGTTCACAGTTGTAAAGTGAACCTAGGTAAAAGGCTAACAAAGGCTCTCCCACAACTTCCTATTTCCCTAACCATTTCTTTTGGTATTTAAAACCACACCTGGATTACAGGGCCTTCCCCTACCCTGGTGGGTGGGGTTCCGAGTAATAAAGAAAGAGTCTGCCTGAGGATAAGGGACAGAGCTGGTCAAAAAGGACATGGGATAGGCAGTAGAGAAAAAAAAAAGACATGGCTAGGAGGACAGGTCAACAAAGAAAGCAGATGGCAGACTGCTTGTGAATTATTTCTCCGCTGTTACCCTGCATCTTCAGACCTGATGGCCCAAGGGGCTAGAGGCGCTGTACCAGGGGAGGACTCACCCAACTCGTGGAATTTTATATTTTATTTTTATTCTACACACAGTATCATGCATTAAACTGGAATTTCTTGTGCAAAGCTACCTCAAAGACCCTACTTTACTCATTAATGTGAGGAGTGGTTTCTACAAGTATGGTTGCTCACAGAGGGCATCACCTAGGGTTCTCCTCATCTGGTGACTCTCTCTGCCTCCCAACCCAAGCTGGCAAGCCGTGCCTGCCTGGGGCACACATGCCCACCATGGGTGCTCACACCTTGCCTTTCTTAGTCATCAAAGAAGAGAAAGGATGTAGCACCCAAAGACTCCAAACTCCTGTTCTCTGGTCCTGTACTTTTTCTCCATTGCTGACCCCTCAGAGCCCTGTGGCTTGTTAGCTAACACTTGCAGTGGTTCTTGTCAGGTCAGAGGGCAGTGCAGAAAGGGGGAGCAAGGGAGGAGACCTGGGCCTGTGGGTGTGTGTGGGGATTTACATGTCCCAGGTAGGGGGAATCTGGGACCAGCCACCAAACATTCTCACCAGACTTGGCTGTTGTTTCTGCTCCCACATCTTTCTCAACAATGGAAGTACTGGTGAACTCCTGGGAATTGATGGACACTCTGGTAATGAAGCCTTGGGCTCTTAAGATGGAAGGACCCTCCCCAGGGATAAAGCAGAAAATTTGGGGGGAAAGTGAAGTTAAAACTGCAACTGAGGCTGCCTCCAGGTTATCTTCCAGAGTCGCCCATTTGAGCACAGCAAGACTAAATGGAAGGTGCACGGGGCAGTAGCACAGAAGCAAACCTCAGGAGAGTAGCATAGAAGTAAACCTCAGATGAGTGTGATTCAAGTAGGCTTAATTAATATTTTTGTACTTGTTTTGGGGCCTCACCAGGCAATACTCATGGCTTACTCCTGATTCAGCACTAAGAGAACTCCTGGCAAGGCTCAGGGACCATTTGGGGTGCTGAAGACTGACCCCAGGTCAGCCATGTGCAAGATAAAAGCTTTATTTGCTGTACTCTCTATCACTCCAGTCCCAAGGGTTAATTACTTAAGGCTCTCTCTCTCTCTCTGAAAGCTGTTCCATTCCATTCCTTTGTCCAGTCTTTCTGCTCCATCTCCTTCCAAGGCCGTGACTATCTTCTCTCTCGGTAAAATCACAGTGAACATTAGAGGAAACTGTGAGTTTCGGGCTTTAAAGCTAACTGCATGCCAAACATCCAATAAGAACCAAGGCAGCAACTCAGAGCTGAGAGCAGGCTTCAGACAGGAAAATCAGGTGCTTGAAGCAGCAGCGGGAATAAAAGACACATCCCAGCTGCCATGTGGAATAAAGAGCTCAGGACAGATTCAGAGCCACTGAGATGCTCCAGGCTAGAACGCTGGAGAAATGGGCTCTTGTTGGAAGATGCTTCTCTTTGTGGCCCCCAGGGGCTAGCCGGCCAGGGTGTGCCCCTTGTTTGGGGCAGACAGCTTCTTGCCTCAGCCCAGAACTGGCTCCTGTTGTGATTGTACAACATGCTTACTGTCAGAACTGCTCACATCAGCTCTAAACCCCAGGGACTCAGAGTCAGTGGCCATGCTTGTCCCTGGAAGGAGTGGAGATAGTTTCTGGTGATGGGACAGTGCCTGATGCACATAGAGAAGTGCTAAGGACACCCTGAACATCTTTTGGGGGAGGGCCACACCCATCAGTACCCAGAGATCAACCCCAGTGGGGCTCAGGGGACCATATATGGTACCATAGATTGAACCTGACTTGGCTGCTTACAAAGGCCAACATCATCCCCACTGGACCTTTTGTCTGGCCAGACCCTAAAATTCTTTAGCATCCTGAATGGCAATTGTAAGGGATCCCTGTGAGGGTCAGTACAGTTTGAATCCACATGCAGCAGAAGCAGCTGCAGCCTTATTGGGGGGAGGAGGGGCTGGGGTGTGAGTCATGAGCAGAGCAAGAGCTGGAGAGCAGGTCCTGGGGGTCTTCATTGGTTGATGTAGGGAGAGAGGTGATGGGAAGTGGTGTTAGTTTTGAGTCACACCCAGTCTTCCAGGGTCCCACATGCTCTGCCCACAATGCCCACAGACAAATTTCCAAAGGCCTTGAAAAGGGGCTGCTTTGTCTTTCTCAAGAGCCTGTTTGTCTTTGGAGGGAGAAAGGATGAATTCTCAAGGTCAGTGCCATATGCCAACATCAACCCAGAGCAGCAAAGCCAGCACCAGGGACCAAGAGTGGGGGCAGCGCCTATAGAAGACGTGCAATCCGTTGCACACTTTCCTTCTCACAGCACCCCCTGCAGAGCTGGGGCTACTCCCAGCTTAGTTATCAGGGGTCACTGCCTGGCAGTACTCAGAGAACTTAAAATTCCAGTGACCCCAGCCTGGGCCTCTCCCATGCCAAGCCTGTGCTCAGCTCTTTGGCCCATCCCAATGCCCATTCCCCGACAAAGCCCCCTGGGGTTCAGAGCCTCCAGGGGCCTTCACAACCCCTGTGAAAACTCCAATTTGTGTATTTTTGTGCCTCCTAGGCAGTGCTCAGAGGTCAGAGAGCCACATGCCCAGTGACACTCAGCCCACGGGTCTGAAGATTCAGTGTGAGATACTGAGGGGGCAGTGCTGGGACCTGCAGAACACACAGAGGACAATTGGATGGCATTTAGATATTGACATTTGTTATTTCTCCCTTGGGGAACAGAGGCCTCCAGCCCACACAATTCTGTCAGCCTCATAAATGCACCCAGACCCCCAGACCCCCTGCACCCATGTTATCCTGTGACATACCTGTTTCCCAGCCTCCTGCCCTCCCAGGCTCTGTAACACAGCCACTGTTATACCAAAGTCCAGGCAGGACCCTCTGCTCTCTGGGCAGTCTCTGAAGTTCCCAGTGTGGCCGAGTGTCTCACTGAAGATATGAGGTGGGGAATGGGGTGTCTCCCCTGGGGTCCTGCTGCTCACTGCTCCAAGCATCTCTCCATGGCTAACCTATTGCCCCTCGCAGTGTCCAATACGGTCATCAGCACATGATCTTCAGTGATTTCAATCAGGGGATCCTGACATTTCCCTCCTTCTCTCCCTTCTGGGGTGTTGTGGCTGTGGGGTGCAGTGACAAGACTTTGTTCATGCTGGTCTGGGGCCCTGGATGCTACTCCTAGTGGTGAGACCCTGGGACCAGCAGGGCTGAGGCCAGAGCTTCAGCGCTAGGCTCTGCTCATGTCCTCACACTTCATTCAGGGCAAGCCTTCAGCACCAGGCCCTGAGCCCAAGTTTTCAAGGAAGGAGTTTCAACAGGAAGTCGGAGGCTTCAGAGAAAGGAGAAGATGTCCTCTGTGATCTAAACTGCTTTATTGGATGGATTTTCAGCAGGGATGGTTGTATCCCTGTCCCTCAGCTCTGTCACCCCAACAAAATGAGCAGTAGAGAATGAAGAGACTTTCTGCCCCCTGCTTGCTCTCAGCAGGAACCTGGAAAAGAGCTATCCCAGGTATTCAGGAGGAGGATGTGCAGTGAGGTGGGGAGACACACAGACTGGGTGAACCACTGCCCTGGGACTCAGGGAGACCCCATAGATAAGCTGCAAGATGCCCCTTCCCTGGAAGAAGTAGAGGGTAAAGGATAAATTTCTCCTGGTCTCTCCTTGTCCTCCCTATGTCTGGGTAACCAGGTCCTTGGGGGAAAAAGAGCAGGTGAGAAGGTCAGAGTATAGTGTGATGGGGTTCAGTTAGGTCAGAGACAGTATAGGTCCAATCTGGGGGACAGTCTAAGGGCGAGTTGGTGAGGGATAAACAGCTTAAGTGAGTGTCAAGTCAAGGTGGAGGACAGTCTTGGGGGTGCAGTCTGGAACACAAGGCCTCAGGACGCTATAGGGGTCTAAACATCTTCAGTGCATCCATTTGCACACCAAGACACAGGCTAGGGGTACCTGAGGTCCCTGTCCTGCTTGCTTCTTCCCTAACCCCAACCAACTGCTGCTCCAGGACCAACAGAGCAGGGGATATAAGGTGCTGAACCGCGGTCCTTCACCTGTAGGTGTCCAAAGATGATCTGACATATGTGACAGGAGATTTCCCTTCTGTAAGGCCCCAGACTTTGTGGCAGGGTCAATACAGGATCAGCCTGGTAGGAGTACCCCAAGCATCTATCCAAGGAGAGGATGCCTGAGAATTTGGGAGGAGCTGAGGTCCATGAAAGTGACCTGCTCCCCACTTCATCTTGAACCTCAATACCCCTAAGATCAACAGGAATGGGAGTGTGGGCTCCATGCTCAACCTGCAGCAATGTTGAGAGTTTCAAGGGCAGGTAGGAAATTCACAAGTAGCCAGGAACTTTGGAGACCTCCAAGCTCTGGAGCCAGGAAGAGGTGGCTTGGATCCTACCTTGGACTGAAGTTTCCAGCAGAGAAAGGCCCTGAACAAGGATGTAAGCCTCCTTTCTGCTGAGGGATGCTCGATAGGGAATTTCTTCTTTTATTCTCTACAGATTCTTGGGATGTGAGAGCTAGAGAAGGACCAGGGGCTCCCTGGGCTAAAGGAATGTTTTAGAATATTAAACTGAAGCGATCATGAAAGGCCCAGGTCCCTCCGAGCTACAAGCTCAGCTTCTCTGCTGCTCCCTCCCTGTTTAGTGGCCACACTGGAAACTCGAACCTGGGTTTTTAGGTGCTCTGGAGGCAGGAAGAGTCATGGACAAGGACAAATATCTTGGGAACAGCTCCAGCCTCTGATTCTTCATAGCAAGCAGTGCCCTGAGGTTGTTAGGTGGGTGCACGAGGGGACCCTATTACTTCTTCCCAAGACCTGGCCCAGCTGAGAGGGATGGTCCTTTAGCCCCGGTACCTCGCTTGCTCACTGTCCCTCTTCTCCTGGAGCCCTTTCAGATTCTCAGACACAGGATCCCCAAAGACTAGACCGGATGCTTCCTGGATCTAGCTGCCAGGCTGAGAGGACTATTTGACCCTGATATGGTCCCACCCAACTGCCCTGCACCCCTCTGAGTTAGGAACCTGGTTCTTGGCTCCCAGCACCCTGGGAATTGCCCAGAAGCCTTGGAACCCCAAGATCCACACATGCCCTCGACCTTACCACAGCCTAGACCCTCTGTGCCCGCTGTCCACCTCCTCTGGGCCTCAGTGCAAGTCATGACACCTTTGAGGACAGTTACTTGGGTACTTCTGGTGACACTTGGCTAGCTAAGCTGTACATGCAATGCTGTCCCCAGTCCCCATCCCTACCCCACATTGCCAACGATGGATGAAACTGGAGTTGCCAGCATGAAAGGCCTACAGCGCCACCTACTGTCGAAACCCACTGTCTCTTCAGAGGGACAGTTGTCATTTTAGTTCTTTAGGTATTTACCACCTCCCCACCTCACTCAGTCATTGCCCTCCTGACATGGTTCTGAGGTGCTGCACAAAACAGCTGTTCAAAGGAGGGTGGCTCTAAAGGACTTCTGCCTGAGCTCATGGGCCAGTGAATGAATCACACCCATTCCCTAAGGATTCTTCATGGTACATGTTCACCATTTTTCCACCTGCCAAAGGCTGGGCTTGAGCCAGGCACCCAGAAGCTGCAGTCCTCATCTTTCCTCTAACTTCTTTCCCTTTGTACCCCTATCTGTGTCTAAATGTCTCCCACTTTGTCTCCATTCACCCATCTCTGCCCTGACCTCCCCTGACTCGCCCTGGCTTTCTCACTGTCCCCACGGTGGCCTCCACCACTTAACCCTGGACCCAGAAGGCAGGGAAGAGACCGAGGCCCCAGGTGCCAGTACAGAGTGGGATGGGGATCTTAGACCATAGTATGGCTAGGACTGTGCATGTGCTCAGTCATTCTCTGTCATCAAGCTGACACCTGATGACAGGGAGTGGGATTGAAGAGGCTACTGGGCACAGGCTGCCTGTGGTCAGTGAGAGGCAGGGAGTGGATCAAAATCAGTGGGCAGAGGAGGTTGTGGGTGGGGTAAAGACAGACACCTCCTAAGCGCCCCTTGGGACCCCATCCTGATGGCCTATGACAGAGGGGCCCTGGCAGAGCCTGGATGAGGAGAGGTGACTCTGTCAGGTGGCCCAGATCCTGCTGAGGGAAGACCAGGAACTGGGCAGCTAGTCTTCCCAATATGACCCCTGGCTCCACACAGTGTATTTAGCTACTTTCCAACCCACCCTGGCCCTGTCCTGTCTGTGCCACAGAAGCCCAAGGACAGTGCTCACAGGACAGGGAGGCCTCATACTGAGCCTTGGGGCTCCCCTTGACTTCATCCTGCTCAGTCTCTCTGTTCAGCTCAGTCTCAGCACAGCCCGAGACTGGAGGGGGGCTGGGGAGGTTCTGGAAGAAGCTGCCCTCCTGCCTCATCTTGGCCAGATCCTTGGCGCAGCAGCTGGGGGTGCTGGTCTCGTAGGTGTCGTGGAAGGTGGTGTAATCTACCTCATAAAAGCCCTTTTCCAAGGTGAGCACTGGTGTGAAGCGGCGGCCCCACAGCACTTCAGTGTCCATGTAGGAGCTTCTTGCTTGGCAAGTCATGCCTGTGGGGACCAAGGGCACATGGTAGGAATTGCCACAATGATCTATCATCCACCCATGACCCATTAATAAATCTATCACCATCTATCACCCATTTCTCCATCATCCATTCATCACTTATTCATTATCTGTCCCATCCTCTATCTATCATCCATCCATCACTCATTCAACATCTATCACCATCAATCCATGGTCCACTCCACCCATCTACCACTAGTTTCTCCATCATCTATCCATCATGCATCCACCATTCATCTATTTATCAATCATCCATCACCCATCAGTCCATCATCACCTATGATTTACCCATCCATCATCCAATCATCATCATCATCATCATCACCATCACTTGTCATACCTCATTCAGTTTATCCTTCCATTCACCACCCATCCAACATTTGTTAACTACCTACTTTGTGCTAAACACAATAGAGCTAGAAAGTTGCGTAGATACAGCCTTGCTCTGGAGATGTTCAAAATGTAGAGGAGACGGAAAACTGAACGCCAACATGCACGATTCCTAAATAGGACTGAAGTAGACCCTTCTGGAATAGCTTGAGTCAGGGACATGGTCCTGAAAACTGCACTAAGGTATGGTAGATTGACATGAGGCAGAGAATGAGTCTGGACAAGATAAATTCAGAGTGAGGGAGTACAGGAAAGTTAACAGGCTTTGTGAGCATATGGCCTGGTTGGAGGTAGACATATGGACTGAAGTCTTCTTTCACCTCCCTCCCTCCCTCTCGCCTTCCCTCCCTCTTTCTCTCTTTCCTTCCTCTCCCTCCTCTATGTCTCTCTCCTCTCTCCTCTCTCCCTCTCTCCACTCAGTTCCTGATATGAACATGCTCCAGCGCTCTCTTCCTAGTCAGCTCAGCCTGTGCCTGCGGTGCTATATTTAGCTGTTAACCACACACACACACCCCTACACACACACAGGAGGGGCTGCCTTGTTTATGGATGTGGAACCCTCAGTGCTTCTGTGATCCTCCGAGATCCACTTTCTGGTGCTGACTCATGGGCCCAGGAGGGCCAAGGTAACCTCTCCAGGAATCTGGAACAGTCTGTTTTAAAGGCCCTGTGGGGGTCCCACAAGATCAGGAGTAGAAGACCCAGAAAGCAGGCTGCTTGATCCACAGTGATTAGCATTCCTGCTGGGCAGCCTTAGTACAGCCACTCCTGAAAACTCTCAGCCTGGGGTGCTAGGGAAGGTCCACCTCTCCTTTTTAGCCCTTGTCCTGGACTCCTGCCCCCCCCCCCCCCGAGATTAGCAAGTAAGCATGAAGCTCTCATAGCCTGGACCCAGACTGTGTCTGAAGATTTGGGGGTGGTAGGAAGGGCAGTGGGGGTTTGAAGCTGTGGACCATCAGCCAGGCTCTTTTTGCCTGTTTTAGTCTCACCTTTTTGCCCTATTTTCATCTCATTTCTTGGGTGTGGCTTGAACTACCTTCTGCTCCCCAACCCAGAAGTTGCCTTTCCAGTGTTTGCTCACTGGAGCCTGGACCTACTCTAGACAGTCACATTTCCTGCTCCTGTGACGGCAGGTGCCAGCAGGCTGCTCTGCTGCCCCTCATTCTAAAACCTTCCTGGGTTCAGCATCTTCCCTTGCTGGCACACAGGGCTAGTTAATCTCACCTGGCCTGGAGCTCAGCCTTGTCTCTCTCCAGATAGGAAATATGCCTCCCACCCCTCTTGCACCATGTTCCAGGGCACAAAGCCACTGAAGTCTCCCTGCAGACACCATTTACCTGTCTATGACTGGAGTTTCTCACAGCAATGGTGCCGTAGAAGTAGTTTCAAAGGAGACCCTATTCCTGGGGAGGGGAGAATGGGGAGCTGTGGAGCCTTAGAAATGGAATGGTGGGCCCGGAGAGATAACACAGCGGCGTTTGCCTTGCAAGCAGCTGATCCAGGACCAAAGGTGGTTGGTTCGAATCCCGGTGTCCCATATGGTCCCCCGTGCCTGCCAGGAGCTGTTTCTGAGCAGACAGCCAGGAGTGACCCCTGAGCACTGCCGGGTGTGGCCCCAAAACAAAAACAAAAATGGAATGTTTGGGGCAGCACAGCGGTAGGGCTTTTGCCTTGCAAGCGGCCGACCCAGGACCAACAGTGGTTCGAATCCTGGCATCCCATCCCATATGATCCCCCATGTTTGCCAGGAGCGATTTCTGAGCACAGAACCAGGAGTAACCCCTGAGCACTGCCGGGTGTGACCCAAAAACCAAAAAAAAAAAAAGAAAAAGAAAGGGTTGGTCCCCAGCCTGACTCCCCACCCTACTCTCTGCCTTGGCTGTGCTTTGCTCTGGGACACAGACTGTATTGTGTATTGTGCATATACATGTGTGGTACTGCAGGGGGGTGGGTCTATACACAGACATGTGCACATGTGTAGATACATGCATATGTTATGGTGCATGTATGCATATATGTGAGTGTAACTCCACCCTGGATTTAGGTGTACCTACCTGAGACCCGCCCTTTTCTGGGAGGGGTCTTGGGAACCGGATATTAGGTGTAACCTTACCTGCAAGACCCCTCCCATTCCGGGGAGTGGTCTTGGAAGGTTATATAAAGCCTTTGACCCAGGGGATTAGGGTCTTTGCCCTTTTGGTCTTTGGCCAGCATGGAGCCCAAAGGGAAGATGGCTGAAAGGAGTTAAGATGCAGGACTAGCTAAGAATGGCTGTGCTCGAAAGGTTATGAATAAAACTGATACTTCCTGATGCTTGCCTGTGAGTGAGTTCAATACCCGTCGCTTTCCTGGACCCCAGACCCACCGGTTGATGGGGGATGAAGCCACGTGGCCGGAGCCTAAGGACAAAGGCCTCCATCCTTCTCCATCCACGACCATCGTTAATTATTTAACACAACATGTGAGTATGCATTGTGTGCATGTTTGCGCACAAGATGGCTGCATATGTATGTATGTTTTGCATGTGCACAGTGTCCTTGTGTTTGTATGTGTGTGCATAGCATGCACATAAAGTTCCATCTCCTCTCCCCCCTCAGGACATGGCTCCTGGAGGCAGAAGTTGAGGGGGGCAGAGTTCGGGTTGAGTGGTTCAATGCTTGGTGCTGGCAATGGTGCAGGGTCAAAGCAGGTGGTGATGAGGATCTGTGGGTGTTATTGCAGTGCCAGATTCAAATTCTCTCCTCGGGGTCTTACCTGTGGCCTCCACCATGCCCTCCAGGATGACCACCACCTCAAACTCCTCCTGGTGCAGCTGCGCCTGGGACATCTCCCAGAAAGGACTCTTGTCATTGATCTCGTGGGAGATAGTGAGCGGAGACACCAGGAAGAGCCGGTCATCTCCAGTGTCGAAGCCCACGTTGATGTCGGTCTGGTGCAGGGGGATGAACTCGCCCTCAGCCGTGTGCCGGGATTTGATGAGCTTTGCACGGATGGAAGCCTCGACTATGTGTGAGGAGCGCAGGTCGCCCACGCGGAACATGAGGCAGAGCTGGCCATCCCGCAGGGAGATGACAGCGTGGCTGGAGAACACCAGCGTCTCGGCACGCTTCTTGGGTTGGCTGATCTTCACAAACATGCAGCCCACCATGAAGGCGTTGACGATGGAACCCAGAATGGCCTGCAGCAGCAGCAATGCAATACCCTCGGGACAGTGCTCTGTGATCACCCTGAAGCCGTAACCGATGGTGGTCTCGGTCTCGATGGAGAACAGGAAGGCGGACACGAAGCCGCTGAGGTTCTCCACGCAGGGGAGCCACTTCTGGTCGCCCACATGCTCCAGGTCACCCCTCAGGTAGGCGATGAGCCACCAAAGGAAACCGAAGAAGAGCCAGGTGACTGTGTAGACCAGCGTGAAGACCAGCAGGCTGAAGCGCCACTTGAGGTCCACCAGAGTGGTGAAAAGGTCGCTCAGGTAGCGATAGGTCTCCTGAACATTGCCATGGTGTACGTTGCATTTGCCACTTTTCTCCACGTAGCGCTGCCTTGGCCTCTTGCCGTCGGCCAGCAGGCGCATGCGGTCCGTGGCCAGGGAGGCATCCTCTCGGGCCTGCTTGGGTACCTTCTTGGTGTCTGAGGGGCGCTCGGCCCCAATCTCCATGTCCTGGTTGGCAGCAGCCCTGGAGTCACCACCGGTCATGGGGCATCCGGAGTGCACCCAGCACAGAAGGCACTGGGCAGCTTCTTGGGGATTGGACTGGCAGTTCTGTTGCTCCACACGTCCCCGAGACCAGCTTTCCGCAGATGTTGGACCTGGCACTCTAGGCAGAAAACATGCAAGATTTTTGTTTTGGTTTGAGGTCACTCCCCAGTGATGCTGGAGGTTCCCTCCTGGAAAGGCTGGGGGATTCTATGTGGTGCTGGCATGCCTGGGTGGGTTAAATAAAAGGCTAGTATCTTATATCCTGTACTATCTCTCCACCCAAATGTGTTTTGTTGTTTGTCTCTTAATTTGTGGAGATTTTCTGAAACACTGCTGAGGAGTGAAACTTGCCCAAACCATCTGGACTTGAGGATGTGGTGTTGCTTGGGCCTTGGGGTACTGGAGATCACCACAACCACCCCAGTGGAACCCATGGGATCTTTAAGGACTGTACCTAGTGGTGTTCTGGGGGCCATAGAGTATGGGGTTTGAACTCAGATTCTATGCCCCAAACCCTGAGACATATCCCTGGGCACCGGACCTTGTGCCTCCTATATGTCCTCACATTCAATCACTGATTTGGCTTTGAGGGGTCCCTGCACTGGCAGCAGGTTCCTGCACTGTGGTTGGTACTCCAGAATCTCCTAGCCTCCCCCCAACCCCATTTCCAGTACTCATGGGGTATATGCCCCTCTTAGCTCTGCTCCAAAGTAGAGGAGGAGGGCTCTCCTTGAATCTACCACAGACAGAGGAAATTTTGCATCCTGATCTCTGGGATATATAGGTCTGTGCCCAGGTCTGAGCCAGGTCCTTGTAATGGATGATCTCTCCTCAGCCACAGAGTCTTACAGGGATGGTTCTGGAATAACAGCAGTGGGCTTTGTGCCTGCCTCTGAAAGACCCAGAATCCACTCTCTTGTAGGGCTGAATGGGTCTGTCTGGTTGCTACTCCTGACAGAGAAGATCCACTGTGGAGGAGATCATCCCAGAAAACAAGCACCCTAACAGGTACCCTCACTTCTGAATATATAGTGACTATCTATCTCTCTATCTATCTATCTATCTATCTATCTATCTATCTATCTATCTATCTATCTATCTATCTATCTATCTATCTATCTATCTATCTATCTATCGACTATATATATAGTCCCTCTCCCTGAACCCCTGCAAGCCCTGTGTCCTTGATTTAGTATCAGCTACTTTCTTCCCCTCTCTCTTCCCCAGTTGGTGGACCTGCTAACCCCTAGGACCATATCACATGCTCCCCTAAGAGCTGCTATAAGGACCCTGCGTTGGTCAGGCTGCTGTGCAGTGAGGTATTTTTTTTAGTATATTTGAGGTCTATTTTGTGGATCCCAAAAAGGCACATGCGACTGAGCCTGGGATCCCTTTATTCTTTTTTTAAATAATCACTTTATTTAAGCATTATTGTTACACAATTGTTTATGATTGAATTTCAGTCATAAAATGTATGCCACCCTAGACCCTTTATTCTTACTAGAGGAGCAAAGACTCAGGACTTCTGGTAGGAAACATCTTGGGGACATCTCAAAGTCCCATACTTAAGAAGGTCTAAGACCCCAAGCTTAAGGGAGCTGTTTTCTATTAGAAAAGGAAATGGATTTGGAAGTATTTCATCATGCATGGGAGGAACAGCCAGACTGAGTTTCTGGGAAAGAGAAGAACAGAAAGAAAAGAATGGAAGTTTTGTCTGAAATGAGCTGACAGAGCCTTTAGGTGCTTTAGAATAGCCTTTAGAGAAAATACAAATGAAACAAGATCCTGTTAGTAAGAATTGAAGATCCACTGGGGTATAGCCGAGTGCATCCAAATATATTCTGTTTTGTTTTTTTAGAGCAGTGTTCAACCAAATTTGAGGTCTGGGATATAGATTTGGAAGGCAGAAACACACTTAGTACCTTTCCAGCAAACTAATACTCATCTGTGATCTAATTATTATTATTGAGCTGAATATGTAAAAAACAAGCTTAGCTTCTGGAGATTGGCAATCCCCTTATCTGGCTTCTCCGTGCTTAAGAGGGAATATTTAAGAGACTTCTGGGGGGACCCTTGAATGTCCTCAAAACAATTTATGTTACTATTTAGCAGTAACTGCCCTAATCTAGATTCCCTTCCCAATCCCCCTCCACGGATGTATGAGAAATCAGCAAAAACAGGCAGAAAAATCCAGCTTGTTCCTTTTCCATTTCCCACATGTTTGTATTTGTCTCGCAAGTCAGTTCTTTTCCCTCCAGTTCTCCTCTTTGCTGTTACATTCCCCTCTCTGTGACCCTGCTCTGGTTCTGTCTTCTGCATAAAATAATCAAGGAATGCATAATTAAATCAAAATGAAAAACTACTTGTTTTCTCTTTCAAACCCAGGGGGAAGAGTTTTTGGTCTGGCACCAATTGATCAATGACCATTTGAGTTCCTGTATGCAGAGCCACCCAGAAGAGGTGATAGAGAAAGCCAAAACATGGGGATGCAAATAAAACACGAGTTAGAGAGGTGGGTAATGAGGGAGGGTGGGGTTCAGAAAACCCCCATGACAGCTGAAACCCACTGGGGAGCTTCCCCAATGCCAGATAAAATCCTAAACATTTTCCATGTATCCTGGAATCATTTCAGAAAAAGGTTGGGGCAGTTTATATAGATGAAAAGACTGAGGTTCAGGGAGGGACAGTGAGGGTCACCAAGCTCAGGGCTGTAGCTCTAGAGACACTCCAAGTGAAAGGAAAGAAAAAGAACAGGACAGGAACAAGTTGTAGGGATGGGAGAGTGCATGACAAGGGAAACTAGCTGGAATGGGAAAAAAGAAGGGATTAAAAGAAGGAGCACCATGAAAGGTGAAGAAATTCAAGGATGAGAGACAAAGTACAAGAATTCTGGATTCTGGGGCCAGAGAGGTAGCACAGTGGTAAGGCATTTGCCTTGCATGCTACTGACCAAGGATAGACCTTGGTTTGATCCCCCAGCATCCCAAGCCAGGAGCGATTTCTGAGCACATAGCCAGGAGTAACCCCTGAGCATCACTGGATGTGGCCCAAAATAAAAAAAATTCTGAATTTTGAATGCAGAGCAGAAGTTGTTCAAAGGACTGGGAATTCCTTTGAAGGGAAAGAAGCGATTCCAACATGGTCCCACTTTCCTTGTTCTTCTCTGTGTCCAGTTGGGATAGCTATCAGACCTGTTCTGCACAAAGTAACATGAAGGTAAGGGGAACTAAGGGAGACATCCAAGGCAATTTGGGGTGCTCAAAGGTTCTTAATAGATCAAACACAACTGCTGGTAGTTACCAAGTATCATGTGAGAAATAAAAGTGTAAGTAAATGGAGAAATACAGCATTCTTGGAAAGAAGGTTCTAGGTTGTAGAGACTCTTCTACATTGATGCACAGGTTTAATGCATCCCTAGCAAATCCTAAAAGACATATTTATAGGTGTAGAAAAATTATTCTATAACATCTATGCAAGGGCAAATAGGCGAATGAGTTTGTGAGGGGAAAAGGAGAAATCTGTCTGATCCATTTCAAACTTAGAGCTGTGATCAACATTGTGGTACTGACAGAACATAGATCAATGGCATAGGACAAGAGAGCCCAGAAATAAACCTTTGCAAATATACCCAAGTGAGTTTTGACAAAACAACAATAACAACAACAAAAACAACATAAGGGAGTGTGATAAAAAAACAAGGACTGAGGGCCCGGAGAGATAGCACAGCGGCGTTTGCCTTGCAAGCAGCCGATCCAGGACCAAAGGTGGTTGGTTCGAATCCCGGTGTCCCATATGGTCCCCCGTGCCTGCCAGGAGCTATTTCTGAGCAGACAGCCAGGAGGAACCCCTGAGCACCGTCAGGTATTGCCCAAAAACAAAAAACAAGGACTGATATTTTTTACCAAAATGGTGCTATTAGTTATCAAAACAAGCAAACAAACTGATTTTGATAGCTGGCACCTCATGATCTTTTCAGTCCCACTTGAAGTGACTTCCACTCATTGAGCCAGATATACATCCTGAGCAGCATCAGGTGTGACCTTTACCCCCTCCCAAATCAACCTGAATATAAATCTTATATAAAAGATAAGTGCCCTACCCAATATACTATGTCTCTGGTTTCATTGTCTCTATTTGACCTGCTCTTCTAGCCTAATGCTCTTGGGGGTCAATGATGTTATCACAAGATAGGCTTTTCCCTTTTTTTTTTTTTTTTTTTTAGAATTTTTTCTTATTTTTTTTTTATTTTTGGGTCACACCCAAAGACCCTCGGAGATTAGTCCTGGCTCTGTGCTCAGAAATTATTCCTGGCAGTCTCAGGGTATGCAGGGTATGGGATGCAGGAGATCAAACTTGGATCAGCTGTGTTCAAGACAAAAGCCCTACCCACTGTACCATCTTTCTGGTCCCCTAAACTTTCCTTTTTCACAGGTAAATTATATTCCACCACGATGCTTTCTCCAGGTGTGCAGTCTGGAGGACACATGACCAGATAGCTTTGTTGCTGTACAAACATCATTGAGTAATGTCACAAGGCTCAATGCCATAGCCCCTGTGCCCACACTTACTCCACAGAAGCTGAACTTGGGTTTCTGGAACCCTGCTGAATTCTGGAACATTGGAGCCTCATGACTATGCATCCTCCTCCTTCTGTCCCCATCTCTGCATGGACACTCAGTTGCTGCCATGACTCAACTTCTGTTGACACCATCAGGTGCTGTGACCAGACTGTCCATTGCTCTAACACTTACTTGCATTTCTTTGGGATTTGTTCCCAGAAGTGGAATTTCTGGACTTTCCAGAAGTTCTGTTTTCAAGTGCTTTGAGGCACCTCCATCATGTTCTCCCTGGGGAGCAGTGAGTCCACAGTCCCGTCTGTAGCATTCCCAGGCCCTGCTCATCACAGCATGTGTTAGCAAAGCTAGTCCTCATCTGACTTTGATTTGCTTTGCCTAATGACCAGTGAGGTTGAGCATCTTTTATGTTTCCTTTGGGAACAGTGTCTACTCTGGTCCTTTCCCCACTTTTTAAAAGCGAGTTATTATGTTACTATATTATTGTTGCTATAATAATTCTGATTATTCAATGAACCATCACACGTTCTCTGGCATCCGGGAAAGATGATCATTCAGGGAGGGAGATGGAAGCACTGCTGGGTAGGCCACTATGTTCCTTCTCAATGCACGGGAGCCTCTAATGATGGTCAAATAAGACATTTGATACCAATAAATGAGAGAGGGAAAAAAGTGTGGTAGAAGAGATTGAGCTAAAGGATCAGTAAAGGGATTTTGTGGTTAAGAGCCAGAATGAGAACAAAAAGCAAAGAGGGAGGAGAAGAAAGAAGAAAGATAAAGGGGCAAAAAGGGAAAAATATTCTTGCATGCATACACTAAGAAATATGAAAAAAAATGGATGCCTATGAGCAGAGAAAGAAGATACACTAGCCTGGCTGCCCTGCTAGCCAGGCTCAGGCAAGTTCCAATGGACAGGGGGGCAGCTGAGCATATATGCCTGGACTGGGAACAGAACCCAGGGCTTATGCAGTGAGTATGTACTGTACATACATCTGTATGTATGTATATATCCCCTCATGAGATACATGAGGGATCTTTCTTGCCTTTTTTGTGTTTGGGGTTACACTTGCAGTTTAGGGCTATTCCTTAGTACGGTAAGGCTGCCTGCAAGCACCTCTTTGAAGTCTGTTCAATGAAGGGCACTTTTCCAAAGTTTACCCAGGTGGTCTGACTATAGACATAGTCCCCACTGTTCTCTGCAGCTTGCTAGACTCTAAGCATAAGTTTTCTCATGAGTCCTTGTACCTGAAATTCTCCCCCCCCCCCAGCTACTGGACCTTTATGAAGAGTAGAACTGGAGTAACAATCTCTGAAGATGGGCACAGTGATTAAAATGTATCAGCATCAGAGGACACCCAGGCTGTGTTTACTTTGTTTTGTGGTGCCAGAATGGAATTCTAAACACACAAGCACAGCAAGTGCCCAGCCCCAAGACATATCCCTGACCCTCATCACAGACTTTGGTTGGGGGAATCACACCCCTCTGTATGCAGGGGCTGCTTTGGGTACTGTGCTGGAGGCAAAGTTGGTGCTACTCCAGCCCTTGGAGACACACTAGCTCAGCCCTGATAGCAAGAAATAGGTTAGGTAATGGCCAAGTCAGTTAGTGAGCCTGGAATATGAAAATTTAGGATGTGGGTAGCAACCTCCCTCCCCCTAACAAATGGTGAGTCCCAAATGGTGAGATTAAGAGCTCTAAGCACCCATGATACCTTCTTTTCTTTCCTTTTCTGCTCCCCTGGTATCTATGGTCACTTATGAACTGACTCTCAGTGACCAGTAAGTTCTGTCATCACCTGCCATAAGGGGTGATCCTCCTGACCTTTACCCTACAGTCTGTGCTCATCTGTAATGATGACAGGGCAGCCATTTGGGCTCAGCTAGGCTCTTTGACATGTCACCCTGAGGTGCTGGCCAGGGCTCTGTTCTAGAATAGCTCCTTATCAGACGGTCAAGGCAGGCAGGGCCAGATAAGCAAGCTGTGTGCCTGTCACCTCCCGCCCTGTGTCTGGACAGCTAGAGGCTGGTTCACTCAGGATGGAAATGAGAAGGGGCTCCTCTCAGCCTCTTAACTCCAGAGACACTGCTGATGGCGGTGCACATTCAAGACCATTTTCCAAATGACTCATTCCATCCAATCTTCTCGATTTGCCTTGGGAAGACCCGGTCATTTTCAGGGGGATTGAACCCAGTCTCTGAGTATAGAGCAGCTGCTTTGCAGCTGCCTGGAGCTCCTCCATTGGGCTTCCCAGGCCTCCTGCCTCTCTGCTCTCTGCAGCCCTGACATTCACGCTTCTAGGAAGCCATGAGCAAATATTGTCCCCAAAGCATCCTGCAGCCTGGGGAATTCCATTGCTAGCTTCTGTGACATGCATCGGGCCTGGTACATGCAAGGACCTAGAGGTCTGGTCCTGTGCCCCTGGGAAAACCAATCCAAAAGCAGATGTGCTTGGCAAGTACCAGAGTGATATATCAGGACCCAGGGAAGGTGGAGTACTAGGCCACTAGCAGGACAAAGCAGGACTAGAGACAGGTCAGTTCGAGTGTATCTGGTCACTTGTACAGGGAACCTGAGCTGCTTTGGGGAAATCTAGGCAGGCTCTTGCTGGAAGCCACCTGTATGTATGCTGCAGGCAGGAAGTTGAAAAGTGTGGAAGACAGAGTGTGGTCCCTGTTTCTGCTTCCCTATATCCACAGGAGCCTCGAGTTCAAGACGGGTATTAAACCAGGGGAAATTCAGTATATATATAGTGTATATATTATTACATAAAGAGTTCAGGAGACCTGGGCCCCTGAGGCCCCAACAGTCAGCCAAGTGTTTGGGCCTGAAATTCCTCTTTGTTCCAAGCAGGTCTCAGCACTGGAGAACCTTGTACCCCTGAGATTTGGGTGGGGCTGGCATCCTAGAACATAGGGACCAGACCTATCTAAGAAAGAGGAGATAGTCCTGCTGGAAGGGCAACAGTCCCCAAGTTGTTCTGAGTGTGGGAGACATCAGGTGCCCCTCACTTCCCCTGCAGTCTCAAAGGAAGCGCCTGGAGGGCAGACTTAGGAGAGGAAGTGAGTAGGTCTCAGTCCTACCTGCCCTCTGAACCCTCACTTGGAGCCAGAACTGCTCCTCAGAAGAATGGACCCCTTTGTCCACCCTCAGAGCATCCAGCACCCCCAGAGAGCAGAGCAAGGCACATGGTCCTCTGGGCCCCTGCCAGGTAGCCCTCCGGAATGCATACAGCTCCTGTCTCCTGCCTTGACCCCAGGCCCTGCAGTACCTGGTCAAAGCAGGCTAGGTACAGCCCCGGGGGTTGGTTAGGGGGTTGGTTGGGGGGACAGGATCCCAGAGCTTCTCCCCCCTCCAACCCTCATCAGCAAGCCTAGCACGCCCTGGAGAAAAGGAGGGGACGGCAGGAACTTACTTGCTGAGATGGGAACGTCCAGTCCCACTGATGCTAACTTGTGGGGTGTCCCAAGAGGCCCTTGCAAGGGCTTGTCCGGTCCCAGTTCCAGCAGCCTCAGCCTCAGCGTCCAGAGACCCCTGGTGGCGGATCCGTGGACAGGTGCCTCTAAGGGTCCTTCAGCCACTGGCTTGTCCAGTGCTTCCTCCAGCAGGAACTGAGCAAGAGTCCTTCTCTGTCTCTGCCTGTTGTCTGTCTGTCTGTCTCTCTCCCTACCTCTTTACACTCTCTGTCTCTCCCTCTCTTTCCCCACGTTCCGTCGTCCACCCTCTCCGCCCTCTCAGTCTTCTCAGGATCCACACCGGCTGTGACAGTGCAGCCGAAAGGCGGAGTGCTGGGGGCGGGGTTCCCCACCCCACCCCACCCCCAGAGTTAGGACGTCAGCGCTGAAAGAATCCGGATGGGGCAGGTGCAAAGGGACCTGAGGGCGGGGCAGCCTGATCTACACCCCCTTACCCCATACCCCCAGGGGTGCTGGGGACGGGGATGATAGGGACATGCAAGCTTGTATTTGTGCAGCGGAGAAACTCCAGACTGAGAGGTGGGAGACACAGGAGGAGAGAGGAGGCATTCGGGGAGGTGCAGCCCTTCGGTGTGTCTCCAAGAGATGTTGGTCAAATTGCACAGTCCTGTGGTCCTGTGGGGGAGCCCAGGACTTGGATGTGGAGGAGGTCCTGAGCTAGTGCAGAACTGCCCATAGTTCATTGGGGAATGCCAGCTCTCCCTATCCCTGGAGGCTAGGAGAGGGGGTGCGGCCGGGGCGGGGTTGGGCAGTCTTTCATTCTGGGAAGACTGAGAAAAGCAGCTCTGGATGGCAGCAGGAGAGACAGTCACAGCCCAGGTCACATCTTCTATCTGAGGCTCGACGTTCCTGTCTCTTCTGAGACGCTGGTGCTGCCCGGTTCTCGGGGCCGGACATCCCGATCTGGACCCCGATTGCGTTTTTTCCTGGGGACAGGCACTGGGATGAGCCAATGTGCATCAGGTCCCCATGGGGTGGGGGCTGTAACTGTCTCATTCTTTCTGCTTGTGGTCCTGGCACCTTGCTCAGGTGTTCTGTGAATACTGCTCAGGCAGACAGAGAGGGTCAGGGCTGACCAGGAGACTGGCATGTCACTGCATAGCCATCTCTACCGCCTTTTTCAGTCCCCAAAGTGGGTTATCACCTTTTAAAATTTTTTTATTATTTATTTATTTTTGGGTTTTGGGTCACACCCAGCAGCGCCCAGGGGTTACTCCTGGCTCTATGCTCAGAAACCACTCCTGGCAGGCTCGGGGGACCATATGGGATGCCGGGATTCGAACCATTGACCTTACCTCCATGCTATCTCTCCAGCCCCTCTTGCTTGCTTTTTTTCCTCTCCCGTAAGGTAGAATGGGGCCACACTACAACCAGAGGTGCTCAGGCACCATGCTCAGGAATTACTCCTGGCTCTATGCTCAGCGATCCCCCTTAGTGATAGACAGTGTCAGGGATCGAACCACATTCAGGTGCTTATAAAGCAAGAACTTCAATCTCTATTAAAGCCACTCACAGAAAGAGACATGGGAGTTGAGGTACAGAGAGAAGCCAAAGGGAGGAAGAGAGAATGGAGGAGTAGGAGGAGGACTAGTTGAGCCTGCGAGTATAGGATGCAGACCAGGGGGGTGTAAGAGCAGGACCTGAGGAATAGGTGACCTGGAGCTCCCACAGATGCCCAGGCTTGTAGTGAAACTAGCTCAGGAGGGAGGTAGGGTTTCTGGGGAAAAACTGAGGCTCCAGCTATATGTTCCTCTCTAGCCAGTTTGTGCTCTGTGATAAAATTACATGCATATATATACCTACACACACACACACACACACACACACACACACACACACACACACACACACACATGCTCACAAGTCAATCCAGTGGCTCTTGCCAAATCTGTCTTTTTCTATATGTAAGAGACTTATCTTGATCTTCCAAACAATACTCAGGGCCCCAAGCCCCCTACTCAAGCAGCCTGTGTGGTTCCATGTGGTTCAGAGCCAAAGATAAGCTGGCAGTGCTACATTGCCCCACTGTGCTGAGGACTACCTGAGTTATCTCAGATGCTTAGGTCACCAAGTGGTGCCTGGGATTGAGCCCAAGGTGATTACCATAATCCGTTAAATGCTTGGGTTGGTGAGTGAGGGAAGCTCTGTGGAGACACTTGCCAGGACAGTGAGAGAAAGGGAGGTGCTTCAGAGGAGGGTTATTTGCTTTCACCCCTCCCATCTAATCAGAGAATCAGTTGAATCCCAATTCCCGGTCAACTTAGCAGAAGGTTGAACAAGTCAGGGCTTTCATCTGGAGGTGCTAATTGGCTGGGCCTATGCTGCATTCTGGGTGCTGCTCACAGAGAAAGACAAGGGAGTTGAGGTGCAGAGAGAAACCAGAGGGAGCTCTGGGAGGAAGAGAGGAAGGGGAGACCAGCTGAGCCTGCTGGTACAGGGTGAAGGCCAGGAACGTGAAAGAGCAGGACCAGAGAAATAGGTGACCTGGAACCCCACAAATACCCAGTCTTATAGCAAATCTAGCTCCTGAGAGGTGGGTTCCTTGGAATCTCGGGGAAACCGAGGTTCCAGCTATAAACTCATCCACTGGCACAGCTATTGACAGTGACTCTCAGAACCTGGTTTTGTGAGTGCTTAGAATCCCAGTGCTCATTGTTAGAGGCTGGAGTATATCTCCCATGCCTTAATACCATGCCTTAACCAATGAAGCCTTAAATAGGCCCCCAAAATACCCCTTATAGAGTGATGACTGAAACTAAAGCAGTCAGGGGAGATCCTGGTCCACCGACAGATGGGTGAGTCTATGGAGATGGTATTTAGGTGCCCGGGAGCCTGGATAGACTCAGACATGGACAACACCATGTGAGGCCTGAGCTAGAGTTGACAGAGCTGAGGAAGACTGGGGTAAAGACTGGTGGAAGCGGCCCAGACACATCTGTATCTCCAGCCCTGTGTGCGAGGGAAAACCTTTTCTTGCTAGTGAAACCCCAGACCTGGGGTCTGAGCTCTGGTGGTCCTTCAAGTAGTCACATTAATGTGGTGCCAGCTATAGATTCTGCCTGTGAAGAAAAGCAAGTCTGTGCCAGGAGAATGATGGATGCCATGGTCTGGGACAATTTCCCCAGAGACAGTGTGCATGTGACTCCTAAATGCATGCCCATGAGTTATAATTGAACCCCAATTTTGTGACCTCCAAGGTTGCAGGGACTTTGCCTGCATGGCCACTTCTGAACCCTAAGCTCAGCGCAAGCACAAGCACAGCAAACTGAAGCCAGAGTGTGGGCTCACAAGCTTCCTTACAGGAGCATATACTGAGGAGAGAGGCCAGATATGAAGAACCTGCAGCAAAATGTCAAGGTCTGGGTAGAGAAGGACCTTGCTCAGTGCAGGCAGTAAAGGGATGATCCCCATCTTCCCTGTGGGGTATGGCCTCAGTATGGGCAGTTCCTGTCTGACATGGTAACAAAGATGAAGATGCAGAGGACCATTGTCATCTGCAACCCCCACTACGTCACTTGGAGAAGCAGCACAGAACATGTCCATGCACCCCTCTCTCTGCTTCAGGGATACACAGGTCAGTGACATCATCACATCATGGTCGGTGGGTACCAGCCCCTTGTCAAGACTGTGTGCTTTCACACACTCAAGGTGACAGAGCCTGCTGGTAGCAGAAAGCAGTTCCAGGAATTTTGAGTTGCGAGACCACCAACAAAATAAAGATCTGGTTAATGTGGAATAAAAAAATGTGACCTTGGGGGCCAGAGCAATAGTATATAGCACGCAGGACATTGTTTTACACATTGCTAACAGGGGTCTGATCCCCAATACCCCACATGGTCCCCTTAGCTCTGCCAGGAGTGATTACTGACTTCTGATCCAGGATTAAGTCCTGAGCATCACTGGGTGTGCCCCCCACCAAAAATAAATAAAAAGTTATTCTGAGAAGGGAGCTAAGATAAGGTAGAATCCTGGAAGAAGGAGGGGACAGACCAAAGGACCAGATAAGTCTGAGGCTACTTTACTTTCTGCAAAAGAGTGGATGGGTCTGAGGCCAGAACTAAGATCTCTGAGGGATGGGGGACTTAAGGAGGGCTATGGGGTGTCAGTGTGGACATAAATTTGGGGTCAACATGGTCAGAGGACAGTGGAGGACAATGAACAGCAGGACAGTGGGGTCTGCAGAGGGCATCATGCCAGAAGGGCAGGCCAAGGGGTTACTTATTCCCTGTTTGTACCCCATTTACTTAGCAGTGGCCCCTAGTAGTGGCTAGAAATGTGTGCCCATTGGTGGGATCTCAAGACCCCAGAGATCAATTGTGCTGAGTCACTTAATTAATACTCAGGCTCTCAGGGTGCTTCTGGGAACATTACAGGGTGTGTACGAGGCTTCAGCCTCTGCTTCCTAGAGGGGAAGCTTCTCAGAAACCTGCCACTGGTATCCTACCCTTGAATTGTCTGGAATTCTGACTTGGTGCTCCTGAAATGCACTTCCTGTGTCCTTTAACTTCCTCTCATTCACGAGCCCAGATGTGGGGGCAACACTGACTGGTGGTTTTCAAGGTGGGAAATATCACACTCTCCTCTGTGCTGGTGGGTTCTATGGGGGAGAGGCCCTGGTCCCCAGGAGACTCAAGAGTTGTGTGCCCAAGTGCCTAGTTTTAGATCCTTGATTGCACCAGCAGGAAAGGACTTTGTTTCTCACCTACTCTGGAGAGAATACAATTTGGAGGTGAAAGGAAGTAAACAACTTCAATTCCTTTTTAATGGCTACTGACAAAGTTCTCACTTTATTATTTCGGACTTTTTTTGTTTGTTTGTTTGTTTGTTTTTGGGCCACACCCAGCAGCGCTCAGGGGTTACTCCTGGCTATCTGCTCAGAAATAGTCCGTGGCAGGCAACGGGGGACCATATGGGACGTCAGGATTTGAACCAATGACCTTTTGCATGGAAGGCAAACACCTTACCTCCATGCTATCTCTCCGGCCCCCAAAGTTCTCACTTTATTATAAGGTGTGAAAAACTCCCTAGAAATGGGACCAACCCACCCTCCAAAGGTCCTATTCAGGGCCACGAGAGCCATCTGGTGGTGAAAGTGTTTTCTCTCCAGGTGTTTGGTTTTAGATTTTTTTTTTTTTTTTTTTGGTTTTTGGGCCACACCCGGCATTGCTCAGGGGTTACTCCTGGCTATCTGCTCACAAATAGCTCCTGGCAGGCACAGGGGACCATATGGGACACTGGGATTCAAACCAACCACCTTAGGTCCTGGATCGGCTGCTTGCAAGGCAAACGCCGCTGTGCTATCTCTCCGGGCCCACGGTTTTAGATTTTTTTTTTTTTTTTTTGGATTTGGTTTTGGGGAATCATCCTTGGAGGAGCTCAGGGGTTATTCTCGGGTAGTGTTTGGGGACCATGTAGTGCATAGGGGGGTGTTGGAATCAAGCATGTGGTGTCCACATGCTTTGCATGTACTCTCACCCTTTGACTTGGGTGCCATTTCTTCATTTTTCTTTCCCATTTTCACTGGAGTATTATAAGCAGGTGTGCAAAGCCTTTGCTAGTTCTGGCAAGTTAATAAGAACATTCTGGCACCCACCAGCCCCGTCTCCAGAGACCACCATGCTACCTGTGTCTCTTCTTTCCTCTACACACTGGAAAAGGCACATTTGCAGTGAAACTTTTAGATGCTCCTGCTTTGTTGTTGACAGCTTCTTTTCAGTGAAGGTGGTTTCATGTTTTATTTTGTTTTAGGGCCACACCCTGAAAGCTCAGGGCTGACTCCTGGCTCTGCACTCAGGAATCACTCCTGACAGTGCTCAGGGGATCATACAGGATAGAATGCTGGAATCGAAAATGGGTCAGCTGCATACAAGGCAAACTCCCTCCCCACTGTACTATTGCTCTGCTTCAAACCAGAAAGACAGGGATGTGTTTGCTCCTCCATCACATACAAACACAGGTGCCCACCCACTTCCCTTCTCCTATTCTCACTGCCCCCTAGTTTTCACTAGCTATGTGTCAGCGTTAGTTTTATTGTGTGTCCAAAATTCTGCTCTCACTGGTTTGCGTGTGCCTCTAGATGATTACTATAGGTTTCCACACAACCTCTGGTCATGGTTGTTGTTCAGTTACTTTGTTTTCCTCCTTCCTCCTTTTCTCTTATCTCTTGCACCTTCTTTTGATTTCTGGTGCTTTGAGGGTGCTTCTGGCTCAGTGCTCCAAGGTTGACTTTAAGGTTCCTACAGCAAAGCCAGCACCTGGCCCACTGTGCTCTATGTAGTTTCCTTATTATTATAATTATTATTTTCGTTTTTGGATCACACCTGTCAGTGCTCAGGCTCTATGCTCAGAAATCACTCCTGGCAGGCTCGGGGGACCATATGGGATGCTGGGATTCAAACCACCATTTTTCTGCATGCAAGGCAAATGCTCTACCTCCATACTATCTCTCTAGCCCCAGTTTTTGTATTTTCATCACTGCTTTCATCCCACCCTCTCTGCCTGTTCTTCCCATCTCTCATGAGGCCCGATCTCTGGGGTACCCTGTCTTTACTTGTTTTCTGTGCAAGGGAAGTGGAGACTCTGCACATCTAAATTGTCCGGCGATCACTTTCCTTTACACTGTCACAGGGCTGTTTCCTCTCTGACAGGCAGCTCTCCGGAGCCTCTTTCTCCGCTTTCTGGCCATCACAGCACTTGGTTCAGGAGTATTTATAGCCATGTGAGAAGGCTCTTTTGGCCCCGAAGCTGTTGGTGAGAACAGTCGGTGGACTATCAGTTGGGCACATGCCTGGTTGGAGTGGTCCTGGGGCAAGCACCCCAGCTTCAACCTGATGAGTCAGGGAGGTTGAAGGGTGGTAGTTCTACAGGTGGGGGTCAGCACTTGCCCACACCCACACTACTTCTATTTGGGCCAGCAGGGTAGTGAGGGTACCAAGGACAAGTGATTGACCTGACATACCCTAGAGAACAGGGGCCACTGTCTCTCCTGGGTGCTTCTGGACAAGGAGACATGAGATCATTGTCACTCAGTGCTTTCCAAAGAGGCAGGCTGATAGCAGGCATCTCTGGCACTATTTCAGAAGCAATGTCAATCTCTCTAAGAGCTGAGTTCAGGGCCTGCAGGAACTGTATTGGGGCTTAGAGTGCTTGCCTTAGAGCATATGGTTTGGATTTCAAGTCACCTGTGTCCCACATGTGCCAAAGCTGCAATCCCTGAGCACCCACAAGCTTTTCTCTGCTGCACCAAGGTCATACATAAGTACCAGAAAGCACTGCAGGGGAACTCACTGGAAGGAAGGGCTAAAGCCAGGAATCTGCCCCTCTCCAGCCAGTGTATGAACACCACTGTACTTCCTGGTGAGCACCTGAAATGTGTAATGTGTGTGTGTGTGTGTGTGTGTGTGTGTGTGTGTGTGTCCTGTGCAGTGCTACCCACTACTAAAGGAGTCTGAACTCTTGAGAAAGATGAACACATAAACAAAGATAACTTCTTGTTTTTGGGTTTTGGTCCATGACCAATGGTGCTCAGGGGTTACTCCTAGATCTGTGTTCAGGGATCACACTTAGTAGAGCCATAATGGATGCTAGGGATCAAATCTGGATTGGCTGTGAGCAAGACAAGGATCCTATCTCTGTACTGTTGTTCCAGACCCTTAAAGCCAACTTCTAAACAAGAAAAATAGTCCTAGGAATCAGTGTCTAAGCTCCCCGTAGGGTTCTCTCTGAAGCTCAACAGCCTTGTCTTGTAGTACCCCAAGCCTAGCTCAGACACTGAGGTGCTTTTCAATCACCAAGAGCCCTAGCTGTCCACAGCCCTGAGTCTCCCAAGGACTCTAGGTTCCCACTGGGGAACCACCCTTCACAGCCAGTGATGGGGAACCTGACCCAGCACAGCACTGGAGTGACTTTCCAGGGGTTGTCCCTGGAGGGGTGACACATGGACACAGTGTCACAGTGATGGTCTGCAGTTTGCCCTGGAGGCTACACTGTCTCCCTGGTGCCAGAATTCTGGGATGGGGGGAGGCTGAGAGGAGGTTGAGACCCAGAACTGGCTGCACTCCTATGCTGTGGCAGCCCCTGAATCCTGGAATTTTGATTCCAAACTTAGCATGTTTCTCAATGCCCTAGCACCCAGAGGCAGACCCCCTGAAATTTGGGGGTCTGTTCTCGTGAATGGAGCCCTCAGTCTAGCACTGGAAGTCACCAGAACTAGCAGTAAAACTGGTGATCCCCTCTTTGGATGTCATCCACAAAAGTTGGCAGGCCACCTTCCTCTTGCTGCTCAGTAAATCAGTATTTGGTTTAGGGGTGTTGCATTATTTTTGCTTGCTTTTTATTGCTGTTTGTTTGAGAGTCACGCCCAGCGATACTCCAGGCTTACTCTTGGCTTTGCAATCAGGGATCACTCCTGGTGGGGTTCAGGAGCCTCAATAAGGTGCTGGGTTACAGCATGAAAGGCTGTAACCTTACCCTTTGTCCTATCTCTCCAGCTCTAGTTGCTCAGTATTGTTATGGGGGCCTTGCTGTGGACTCCATTATCTAACACCTGCTTTTCTCTCAGCCTTTCTGAGGGAAGGAACTGGAGCTAGGCATGCCGCTTCTGTTGTGTTAGGGGATGTTATGGGGGCATACAGGAAATATCCCACTAGAGAGGTGACAGATGATAAATTTCTGCAAGAGATGTTATAAGGGGCTGGAGTGATAAAACAGCAGGTAGAGTATTTGCTTTGCAACAGCTAATCCAGGTTCAATCTCTAGCATCTCATATGTTCTTTCGAGCCTGCCATAAGTAATTTCTGAGGGCAGAGCTAGGAGTAATTCCCAAGCAATGCTTCGTGGTCCCCCCCACCCATAAAAAAAAAAGTCTTAGGAAACTCTATATGGTGCATGATCCTGGGCACTAGTGAGATTCCAGTCCAACAGAGCAGTCCTAGAATGAGAAATAAGAATAGGGCCTAGGAATCAGCTCAATAGACTTAGTGCAAGAAGGAGGTCTGGCTTTGCTCTTCAGCACCATAGGGTCCCCTGAGAACCACCTATTGGACTCTTGAGCACTGCCAATTGTAGTTCCAACATCAAAAGAAAAAAATTTAAAATAGCAGCAGATACTAGGAGGTTAAGACACAGCCTGTCGCCTGTGGTCCCCCCTAGGTCCCCCAGTAGCAGTATGGGGATGAAGGGGTAGCCATGTGCTGGAAAAAACCCAAAACATCCCTTGCCCTTGAGCCTGATCATTTATTTATCAGGCCCAGTTGGCCAAGAATTGCCAGGACTGACCTTGGACCCCCACAAGGCACTGCACTTGGGAGATTTCCACTAGTTCCCCAGAAGAAACTGAAAGCCAGAAAACTCAAGCACAGGGCTTCAGAGAGAGCTCAGCACAGGCTGAGCACAGACTATATGCAAAAGGCCCAGACTAGATCCCAGCACCTTGTGGTCTCCCAATCGCAGCCAGCAGTGAGCCCTGAGTGCAGTGGCAATAGCCCCTGAACACCACTAGGTTTGGCCCCCAAATTTTACTGAGAGACTCACATTCCCAGTGCTGTCTGTCCCTCTCTTTCCCACTCTCAGGACCCCAAGGTCAACCCTTAAGTACAGATGAAATATCCACATGGACCCTCTGCAGTCTTCACCTCCCTCTGCCTCATCCACTGAGTTATCTTCTCACAAAATTGATTCCTGCCCTCAAACCTCCTACACCCATCCCACCCCTCTGCACCCTCTACCTGCCAACGGGGTTCTCCTATGTTACTTTCCAGCATTCAGAACCCCTGGGAACCACAGGGCCCACCTCCAAACCCATCTCCTAGAGCTCCCTAATATCCCTAGCCAGCAACTACCTCTTTGGTTGTTGAATCAGAGCCTGCCCTGTGCATATTTCTGAGCATCTGTGACTCTTCTCCACTATAGATAGGGACACTGCATGCAAGAACTGCCTGGGCCTGCTATGCCTCCCACCAAGGCCTTCCTGGGACTTCTAAGGACAGGATGGATTTTGCTGCCATGTAAGTCTGCTCTTCCTTCAACTCTTTCTTCTTTAAAGATTCTCCTTGAACTGAACTTTCTCACTTCAAGATACCCTTCTGGTCTCTTGGCAGAACAGTTCAGAAGCAAACTTTCATGGCGCTGAAAGGCTTCCTCAACACCTCTGTGAACCCTATGTTCACGAAGCCCTTCCCCACTTACCTTTTTCTGTGGGTTGCCTCTCTCTCTCTTCTGCAGAAAACACCATTGGACTTTGCCATCACCTGTGCCTCTGATGCAGATACTTCAGAAATTCTAGGGTGCATAGACATTTGGATGCCTCTGAGTGGTCAGTTCTGTACCAATTAGGAGCTGGGGGAGGAGGGCCCAGAGCATTTGTTTGTGTTGAAAGTTGCTTGTCACCATTGTCATCATTTTCCTTCCCAGTTTGTCACCATTTTTCTTCCCCCCCAAAAAGCAAAATGTTCCCAAGCATCTTCAGGAAGGGAACCCAGAGCAGATCTCCTACAAAGATTGGGGGAATGTGGAGGTGCTTGGATAAATAACTCAAAATCCTGGCTTCATCCTGCTGGATTGAGATAATATGTCTGTGGAGAGTATAGTGGAATGAGAGAATAAAATGAGTCAGAGGGAGAGGGATAGACATAGAATGATCACATCTGCGGAATATTAAAAAAAATAATATGGGAATAGTAACCAAAGACAATAGGAAGCTTATTATAAAGGTAGAGAAGGAGTGTTGTTAGGAGAGAGAGGGTCACTAAGACAATGATAGTTGGAAATGATCATTCTGGACAAAGACTGGGTGCTAAAAGGAGATATTGTGATATTCATGACAGTGGCAGTATTACAATCCACAATGCCTAAAAGGAAAATAGGTGAAAGGGAATGGGGTAGGGAAGAGAGAGAGAGAGAGGATCCTGGGACATAAGAAGAGGTCTCAGGAGATACTAGGTACTTCAGTTCAGAAGTCTCCTGACTCTTTTTTTCCCCCATGTTTTGTTCTGTTTTGTTTTGGGGCCACACTCAGTGGTGCTCAGAACTTACTCTTGGCTTTGTGCTCAGGAATCTTTCCTGGCTGGCCAGGGTGCTGGGAATTGAGACTGAGTCAGCCCTGTGCCAGGCAAGGACCCTACCCACTGTACTGTCTCCCTAGCCCCATTCTGACCTCTGTCTCCCACTTTGGACCCCTTTACCCAACCTCTCCCATAGACTCCTTTATCTTTACCTTGTCTCCACATACCAAAGACGAGCCAGGCTTCACCTGCATTGAGCTTGTAGGGAATGAGAGTTTGTGGACACTATTGGAGGATTTAGGGGTGCTCCTGTGTGCACAGTCACACAAGTGAGCTCAGCAGAGCTGCCTCCCAGGGTGTCTATAAAACTTTGGAAAAAAGCAGGGACTAGGGCTGCCCCTTTATCTTTACCATGAATTCATAGCTGTCTGCATCCAGGAACTTCACATAGTCCCTCAAACCCATCAGGGGCAGATCTAGGGCTGAGAACTGCTGGATGTGGTACAAAAACAAAAACAAAAACAAACAAACAAACAAAAAACAAACAAAAAACCCAAAAATCAGAAAGAGAGGGAGGTATGGAACCGTGTGTGTGTGTGTGTGTGTGTGTGTGTGTGTGTGTGTGTGTGTGTGTGTGTTGGGGATGGGGGACTGGGCCTTCTGGAAGAAAAATCAAAAAATCTTCCTAGGAGAGCTTTGATTCTCTCCTGATCTTGGCCACATGGGCCTGTGCTCCCTATATATGGGAAATGCCACTGTGAGTTGTTTACTGAGAGCACTATAGTGTTCCTTTTCAGCTGAGAATGGAATCAGTGTGTAGAAGTATCCATCTATGAAGAGTCTGAGTCGGATATTAGAGAAAGTCCATCACCTTCTTTGTGCGGGAAGGTTCTGCTGACCTTTGGAATCACATCTACTCTACCTATGAACAAAAGATCTTTGTTAGGTTTTTGTGGAAAGAATTAATATGTCCTAAATGCTCAGCACCTCAAAAGGTAAGAACAATGAAGACAGAACACTGAAATCTTTGGAGCCAGGAATACTCAGGATGGGTGACCAATGAATGGGTGACTTCCTAATTCATTATACATAAAAGCTCATTATAACACTATTTCTTATGGTGAAAGTCACTCCCACTGGTGCCATGATGGTTTAGAGTAATTATGGCACACCTGGAAATCACAGTATGTCAGGATCTGGGTGGTACTCTGGCTTTGGGAAATCTCTTCCCCAGAGTCCTTTTCCCTAAAATATCATGAGCATCCCTATTCCAATTAAAATGCTCTACAAATGTGTGCTGGAGAAGGCCCTGCCCTCCTGTGTGTCCACCCCAACTCTAACTATGTGCCTGGACCTTTCCCAATGGTGCATCATACTCAGAACAGGCTGTTTGTTCTAAGTTGCCAGTTGAGTCTATGCAATTTTTCACACAACCATTTTATTCTTTATATCTCTTGACTTGCTGACCCAGGCAGGTCACTGGGACCTGTTCCTGAACCAAAACCCTAGCCAGAATCTCCCTTCAACAAGTCCATGACACATCCATGTCCTATGTGTTCTGATGGGGTCAGAATCACAAGTATCTTTCCCATTCGGAGGAAGACACTGCTCTCTCTCATGCAGACTCCAGTCCAGGCTGATATCTCCTAGCATCTTGGAGGAATAGGAGGAAAACCCAAATGGTAGAGAGAGCTGAGTCTGCTGACATGCACCTCTAAGAACACAGGAAGGCAAAGGACTGTTGGTGATGGTAATTGTTTGGTAAAGCAGGGGTGATGTTCAGGAAGATACTAAGACAGGAAGGATGTTGGGAGGAGGGGATGCAGGTTAGCTCTCTTTTCTCCTTTGTATAAACCAGAGGTTTATCTTGGTGCTGAGGGTGATGGAAAGACAGAACAGAAACTGACACTTGGGGATATAACTGTCCACTGTGGGGATATAACTGTCCACTGTGGCTTGCACACTGCCAAATGCATACCAAGTGCATAACATGTATGGACTAGCTCCCACTGCAGAAGCATTGGCAGGGCCTAGGTACTTTTCTGACCCATGGATCTGTGTCCACTAAAGGTAGAATCCCTGATCTGAAGCCCCAACTGATTACCAATGAGTATGACAGATGATGATGGACCAGCATGAGGGATGAGTGACCAAGAGAAACTTTTAGCATCAGCCTGACAAATGACTTTTAATGGGGGAAATTTTGAAGGGGACTCTTCAGTGCATCCTGCCCAAGTACACTGGACCCCAGCTTCATGCATTTGGATCCAACCAGCATGGAGCAAACTCATTTTCTGCACCCAAGCCCAGTTCCATCAGCAAAGCCTTTTAACAAGCCCTAGCAGTGCCACTTCTCTGCTAGGTCTAGCCCACCTCATAACCACGCCTCCTCTTGTTGGAGCCGGTTCCAAAGCAAACTGTGTCCTTCGCAAGCTCTTGCATACAGATGAGTCTACAGCCGGTCTGAGCTGACCCACAGACTCATAAAGCCAATAAGTCCTCTGGAGCCTTCCGCAGGGACACCCAACACTTGCCTCATCACGGCTTTGACTACTTCCTGGGGACCAGAATATTGATGCTCAATCTCTCTGCTCACTCTGACAATCCATGAGGTAAGGCGGTTGGTGAACATTCCCACTTTGCCCCTTCATAGACAGAAAACAATAATTTGGGGAAGGGATTTGATCTTTTGACATTCTTGTCCCCTCAAATCTAGCTAACCGGTCCTCCATCACTTCAGGGGAATTAAAATGGCTTTTAGCTAATTTAGGATTGTATCATCCCCAGGATCCCAAGCTTTGTTGTACTAGCAGTCTTTCAGCACCCTGTCAGGAGAGGCAGGAGAGAGCTGAAGAGCAGGTCAAGCTTGAGCTCCAAACTCTTGGATCCAGGCTGGAACTTTTCCACAGCTTCTTTGAGTGAGACATCCAAAAAAATTGCCCTGGCTTCCCCCAAATACCTTGCTATAATTTTAGGAAAATTCGCTTGATAGTAAGGGACCAGAGGTATTTGGAAGCTGCATCATTTGCTTCGTTCATTGTCTGTGGCTCTACCCAAGGCTCTGGCTGCCCTGCCCGATCCCACCTGCAGCTTTCTCCAAATTCCTAAGTCTTGTAGATTCTGTGTGTTCTCTTACAAGCAGTGTCTTTGGCCATTAGCAAGCTTGAGGGAGAATGTCAGTGCTTGGGTTTTCCTTTAGTTGGGCATCCCACACGGTGTGTGTGTGTGTGTGTGTGTGTGTGTGTGTGTGTGTTTGGGATAAGAAAACTGGGAAACTAGGACCAACCAGCTACAGGAGGGGACCCTAAGGCTCAACTCTGCCCTTTTTATTGATGCTGTTTTGGGAAATTGAACCACAATCAGCTTCTTTTTGCAGGCATAATGGGTTGAAGGCATCAAAGGTAGAAGACTTTGTTTGGTATAACGGCCTGGGCTGGGGTTTCTTCATGGAAAGACATACAGACAGGTTGTGAGGAAATACAGGGTTGGTGACTGCTCATAAAAGAATTTCAAAGCTGGCAGCCTTGAGTTTTTCCTATAGAACTGTTTGCCAGTGTACAAGATACATGTCATTTCTGAGCAAGGCCTGGGTTTCTGGTCCATCTCTTCTTTTCTTAACAAATTATTTTCAGATGGGGTTACAAATAGAAACTTTGGCCTCATCAAAGTTCAGAGGCTTTCTTTTTGGGGGGGAGGGTCACTCCTGGCGGCACTGAGGGGCTACTCCTGGCTCTGCACTCAGAAGTTGCTCCTGACAGGCACTGGGGACCATATATGATGCCAGAATTTGAACCACCATCTGTCCTGGATCAGCTGCATGCAAGGAAAATGCCCTACTGCTTTGCTATCTCTCCGGCCCAGTTGAGGTGGCTTCTTTGCCTGACTTGTTTGCCTTTAGCTTTCCCATGAGTCTGTGGTCAGAAGTTTCCCAAGTCTTTCTCTTGTTCTCACTGGCGTGTGTGTGTGTGTGTGTGTGTGTGTGTGTGTGTGTGTGAACCAGACCCTCAGTATCGCTAGTCTCAGCTCTGGAATGCAGTATGTGAGCTCTGCAATGATGATGACAATCTTCTCTCCACATTGCCCTACTTGCTGATTGAGCACCTTCATAGCACACAGTTGTTATACCCTGTTATGAAGTCATATAGGCCCAAATATGGGGTGCAGGTAGGTTAAATGACACTTTATGGTGTTCAGAGATTACTGCTAGTTCTGTGATTTGGGTAACTCTTGGCAGTCCTCAGGAGACATGGGATGGAACTGGCAGTTCCTTGCAGGTAAGACAAGTGCCTTACCTACTGTACTATCTCCCCTTTTCTAGAATGTCTCTTTATATATGAAAGTTATTATCAGCAGTAAGAAAACCAGGGAAAGGCATCAAAAGGATAGTGTGCACACTTTCTACTCACCTATCATCCATCCATCCATTCATCCATTTATAGATACATACATACATATATACATCATTTATCTTCTGCCATTCATTCATTCATTCATTCATTCCTCTTTCCTTTCATCCATATATCCCTCTACTTCCACTTCGCAAGTACATAACAAGTCTTGAAAGAGTAGCCAGGGTCACACTATTCTTTCTGAATTTCTAGGAAATCAATAATTTGGGTTTTAAAGCCTGATCTACTTCAGGTTACTCACTTTAAAGCAATCATAGGCCTTTTCCCCTCTGGGTACTAGACAGGGTGTGAGGCCCCTTCAGCTGAGTTTAGTTTTGATAAGGCCATAAAGAATACCAGAATATCTATTGTTTTGCTATTTAAAGTTGCTGCTGAGTGGATTTATTGGCATAAAAATTAATGTTTATCTATTGAGGGTTATTGACTATAGGAATTATTATAGTCAGAAGTGCTAAGGGCTTACTCCTAGCTCAGGAGCTACTCCTGGTCTTCTCAAGGGATGGTGCTGGAGTTAGAACCTGTGTTTAGTAACACAAGAACCTGTATTACTGTGAACCTTCATCTTGAGGTCTAGGCTCATTCGCCCTGGGCAGGTTGAGAAGAGAGGGAGTCTAAAGCCAAAATCAGGAAAAGGGTTCAGACCTTCCCCAGCTGCCCCATCTCCTGTAATAGGTGTGATTCACAGGTTACCTTTATTATGCTCTGGACAGAAAATCCTGGTTGGATTGATTGCTTCTTCATACATTTTTTTTCTTCTTCATAAATTTTGATGGTCACAAGAGAAGTGTGTGGAAATGGAAAAAAATCTAATAATAGGAGCAAAGAAATACTTTTGAAAAGACAAAAGGAAGAAGGGAAACAGGGAGTAGATTACAAGGAATTCAGCAACAAATAAGTTTCAACAGCTCTTGCGCTTTCTTTTTTGCCCATGGCTTTCTGAGTTAATTAGAAGTATTCAAAGAGATAGGGTCACACACACCCCTAGTCTGAACCAGGCATCAGAGCCCTCAAGTGGGAAACTCCAGGTTCTGCTTGAACTGCAGCAGAAAATCTTGAACAATGCAGCTTCCCCACCCCAGGGAGTGTGAGGATATGCAATGAGACTTTGCTTTCTGAGAAATGTCACCAGACAATCACAGTGAAGGGCAGCACAGAGAGAATGATTATTCTAAGGGTTCAGCCCTCTAGCTCTCCCAATGTGTGGCAACAGAGGGCCTTGTGGGGTGCTATTAATCTTTAGAAAAAAACATTCCTGGGGGCTGGAGCATTAGCAATGCAGTAGGGCATTTGCCTTGCAAATACCCATGACAGACCTGGGTTTGATCCCCAGCATCCCATATAGTCCTCTGAGCCACCAGTAGTGATTTCTGAGTGCAGAGCTGAGATTAATCCCTTAGTGGAGCCAGGTGTGGCCCAAAAATTAAAAAAAAAAAAAAAAAAAGACACTCCTGGATCAGTGATTTCCTCCCTGGAAGCCTGGCATTTCCCTAACATAGTTCCTAGTATGCAATAGTCTATCTCAATATGCAGAATCTCCCTGTGTTATCAAGTCCTGTCCATTGGACAATTGTCAGATCTGTTCACTCGTCTATGTACTAGGTATTGAGGAGAAGATTCTTTCCAAAGACTCAGAAATACAGGCAACCCGTGTCCATTTCTTTAGAAAGGCCTGACATTCTGGTGCCCCCTCCCTGCTGATTGCACAAATCTCATAATGCTTGGCTGGATCCAGGAATTCTATTTGCTTGGGTCTACCAAAGAACCAGTATATCCCTGGGGACCAGATTTAAATATTCAACAGACACAGCTGAAAGCCACTGGTTAATATGCTCTGTGCAGGGTTAGAACAACCAAAGCACACTCAGGTGACTGCCCCTCAGGGAAGGCCCACGCTCCACTGCCCCCATTAAATTCTGCGAGCTCGCTGGCTCCGTCCAGATCTGCTGTTTGTCCTTGAGCTCAGCAGAACTTGAACATCGTGAAGGATGATGTAGCTTCTCACAGGCCTGAAATGAGGTCCCAGAGTCCACGCACAACAATGAGCCCTGAATGGAGGGCAGAAGGGACCTTAACTTTGGCTGGAAGGATCCACCAGGCCTCTGAATTTTATGGCATTTGCCCTGCTAATGAGTAGGATTCAGAAACACTCAAAGGATAGCCGAGGAGTCCCCCGGAAAACCTTGGGGGGAAGCGCCCAGGCTTCCCAAATATCTAAACTCTCACCCAGGCAGATCAGAGAACTCCTCCGTGTGTGTGTGTGTGTGTGTGTGTGTGTGTGTGGTGACACTTCAGTGTGTATTTGTGACATTTTAAAGTGTATATGTATATATGCATGTATATATGTATACATATATGTATATATGTATATATGCATGTGGGTATTTGTGTGTGTGAGACTCCAGTATGTGTGTGACTTGAGCCAAGGGAACTTTGGGGAGGGCAATTGGCTGAGCACTGTAGGACAGAGTTAAGATTGGCTCTCCTCTCCTCTCCTCTCCTCATCTCTCCTTTCTTCTCTTCTCCTTGCTTCTCCCCTCCTCTACTCTCCTCCCCTTCCCCTGTCTTCTCTCCTTCTCTTCCCCTGTCTTCTCCCCTTCCCTTTCCTCTCTCACCCTCTCTTCTCCTTTCCTCTGCTCTCCTCTCTTTTCCTTTCCTCTCTCCTTCTTTACCTTCCCCTCCCCTCCTCTCCTCTCCTCTCCTCTCCTCACTTTTTATCCTCTCCCTCCTCTTCGCTCCCCTTCTCTCCTTTCCTTTCCTCTCCCCTACCCTTCTCTCCTCTTTCTTCTCCCTCCTCATCTCTTCCCTTCCCTCCCCTCTCTTCCCTTTATCCCCCTCTCCTCTCCTCTTCTCTTTATTTTTGGTTTTGGGGCCACACCTGCCTATGCTCAGAGGCTACTCCTGACTCTGAGCTCAGTATTTACTCCTGGTGGTGGAATGCCAGAGATTAAACCCATCTTTCTTACTAGGCTCTGTGTCCCTTCGCTGCATGTCAGACCACCTGTGTAGAGCTTGGAGAACAGCCCTTTGCACCTGCATACTCCTTAAGGGGCAAGGGGAACAGGGATGTGGAGCATAGGAGTGAGGGTCATCTGCTGGGAGGGGTCTGTGAGCTACACAGGTGCAGAGATGGACACTCAGAGCCCCTAGTGGGCAAGTTCCCCAGGAGTGTCTGCGGCTATTATGGCAGGGTAGCTGGACAAAGATCCTCAGAGCAGCTGTGCTTGGGATGGTCAGCCTTTGGGAGCTCAGGCTTCTTCCAATCTCCAGAGATGGTTGGCCAGTGATTTCTGTGCTCAGTTGAGGATTGGGGTTAGGTGCACTGGAAAATGAGGGTAGTGAGGCAGGAAAGATGGGGTCTGGAGCAGACACAGTGCTGGCTTCCTTCTTGATGAGTTGCAGGTGGGTCTGACTCAGAGGCCTTTTTGCAGCCATGCAGGGGGACTGGCCTGGACCCTGACACTTGATCTTGAGCTCTCATGTGGGACTGAGTGCCTTGTGGCTGCTCTGTGCAGACCTAAGAGGGAAAACTAGCCCAGTCACTGGCTGTGCCCCAGGAATCCTGAATCTGGGGCTCACTCCTTTGGCTAATGCCCCCTCCTACATACTGCTATGCCCAACTCTGGCCTCCCATGCATCACTCACAAGCTGCAATCCAGGGGCCCCTTCTTTTTCCCAGATCAGCCAAGGTAGAAGCCAAGGAAGAAAGAAGCAGAGACACCTGAATCACCTCTGCTGGCCATGTGGCCATAGGAAAGCAGCAGGTGACATAGATAGTTGCATGGTTCTGGCTGCTTGCTGATGTCCTTGGAGACTCCCAGCCACAATCACCTTCCTAGGAGCAACAAACAGAAATGGACTAAGCTGTGGACAGGGTTGTGGCTGTGATGAGGTGTAGGGGCCCCACCCTAGGGAGAGGAGCTGCCAGGGCATCTCCATGCATTGGATGCCTGTGCACTCTAGGATTTCAAGCTGCTCCCAGGCAGTCACTGGATGTGCACAAATGTCCTCCAAAGCCATTCAGAGCCAGTCATGTTTTTGATCAGCTCCACAGTTTTCTTTCTCTTCTCCTTGCATCCCATTAGCACAGGCCTATGGTGAGGCGCTTGTGGCCCTGTTTCCTTTGGTCAAGCAGACACAGCCTACAAGGACCCTCCCTGCATGGACAGTAGCTTACTTCTTTTTTTTCCCTTTTTTTTTTTCTTTTGGAAAAGCCACACCTGACAATGCTCAGGGCTGACTCCTGGCTCTGAGCTCAGGAATCACTCCTGGTGGTGCTTCAAGGACCATATGGGAAGCTGGGGATAGGATTGAACCCAAGTCTCCGTGTACATAGCAATAGCCCTTCCTGCTATACTATCACTGTGGGCCCCAAAGTCACTCATTTTTCCATCTCTCAACTGGTGGGAACTTTCACCTTCCTCAGAGAGAAATTGCTGAAATCCCTGACTAAGTAAGATCAGAGACTTTCATTATTTCTTCAGTTCTTTATTTCTCAAAGCCCTGTCTACATTTAAAAAAATCCGATTGTGGCAAGGGAGCATTTGCCTTGCAGGGTTTATTCATGAATTTCTTTTTGTTTGTTTTTAGGCCACACTTGGTGGTGCTCCGGGTTTATTTCTGGCTCTTTGCTCAAGGATTACTTCTGACAGGGCTCAGGGAACCTATGTGGTACTAAGTATTGAACCCAGATTGGTCATGCACAAGGCAAGTGCCCTGCCCACTATTCTGTCTCTCTAGCTCATGATCCATTCATTTCTATATTTACTGCTCCAGTGAGGTTGCATAACTCTGAGACACAGCATTGTTCCAAGCAGAGAGGTGGCTATCACTTCTGTCTAATCCTGCCATTAGACATAGTATTTCTCTTTGGAAACTTCCTCTGCCATAGCCTGGGGCTGACAGTGGTTCCTGCATCTAATTGAATGTCTGACTCCGTGGTTCCTTGGCTTTGATGTGACCAGTAGGTCACTCCCATCCAGGATTCTCCCATCATCCCCTCATCAGTGAGAAAAAGAAGGCAGTATGACCTTGATCATATGCAGACCAGGAAAGTTTGATTTGTGCTTGTTCCAGCATCAAAGAAGACTTTTGGAGCTCTCTTAGGGATTCCTGTCTGCAGAAAGTTCTAGAATTCTTAGAGCAATGTCCTTGGTAGGAACCTACATATAGTTTCTGTTGCAGATAGTTGGGGAACGGGTGCTGGGGTTACCCCATCCATGGTTTTCATCTATGCACCCAATGCCCTTCTGTTGTGCTTCCCAAGGTCTTATCGCCTGTGGCTGTCTTAGCTTTATTGCTATCTGTAATTGCCATGTTTATTTGGCTCCTTTTTAGTATCTATCCAACTCTTTTTTTTTCCATGCTCCAGATTAACAGCCTATTTCATGCTGTTGCCCCAGCTTCAGGGTAGGGCACCAGCCACTCCAGGGTAGGGCACTAGCCACGTGGTACTTACTCAAGTGTCCATGAATATGGATAAGCAGAAGGAAAAGAGGGAAAAAGAAGGAGCCTCTGAGGGAAGGGAGCTGACTCGGAGGGACTACCCACCCACTGCACCTGCCCACTTCCTCTCCTTCCTGATTGAGTCAGGGCTTAATCATCCATAGTGGACTCTTCCAGTCCCTGTGCAAAAAATCTAGTAATGCTGGGGCTCATTTTTCTATCACCAGTCAATCACTCAACAAACTTAATGGCTAATGGCCCACCTAGGGAGACATATGCCATTCTTTTTATTTTTGTTTTTGTTTTTGAGCCCCACATACCTGATGGTGTCAGGGATTACTTCTGGCTCAGCACTCAGGAATTATTCCTGGCAGGCTGGGGAACTATATGGACTGAACTCTGGTCTTCTGTATGCAAGTCAAGCAACTTCCTCACTGTTCTATTGCTCTGGTCCTAACATAAATCATTCTCACAATGGTTCCCAATCAATAAAATCTGGTGGAGATGAATAAAATCTTATTAAGTTGCATTCTCTCTTGCCCTTCCCCACTGCTTCCTCAGGGCTGGGGACTCTTCCAGAGCCTCTGTTTGTGCAGTATCTCACTTATTCATCTCTTCTTTTCCAGCTGCTGTTGCTTGCCTGAGTTTCCTGCCTGCCTATCATCACCCAGCATCTGCTTGCCTGACACCTCATTTTTGCTCTGTTTTATGCCCGTCTTCCCTTTGTGTGAACCTTTGCACAAGGCTCAGCTGCCTTGGCATATTCGAAAGCCTAGGTAATCTCCCAGCCAAGCCAATCAATGATAACCATGGGTAGGAAATATTGTTTTCATCTTGTAAAAGAGTTTTCAGAAACACAAGCTCTTCTCATTTACATTTTTAATATTGAATGCAAAGCACAGTTGAGTTCATAACACAGGGAATCTACACCCTACAACACAATGTAGAAAATCTCAGCTTAATGTCCAAAGATGTATGGGGAGAAGCCTGATCCTCAAATAGTTGCCTTTATGAGTTGACCACATTTACAGATACTCCTCTCTTAACAACCTATCTGTTTAGCAATCACTCGCACTTACGATCATCTCTTCACCATTGTTTTATTTTATTTTAAAAATCCTTTTTCCATCTTGTACACTCTACAGTAGAGTACTGTGGTTTTGGGTGCTTTCATGTACCTACTTTACTAACTTTCTGTTCTGTCATACATTGCAGTACTGTGTGTAAATTACACAACCTCTGCAAATTAAAACAAGTGGAAGTTTTCAGTTTGATCTTTATCATTATTCTACTTATTCAGAATACTGTAGTGTCAAGTGCTATGCATATACTGTCCTACTGTATACGGTACATGCAGTTCCTTACTTAATGACCAATTCACTTAATGACCAAACGGAACTTGGTCGTTAAGCAAGGAGTATCTGCATCTGAATTCACATGGTCACTGGATCTTATTTGGTTCATTGAGTTAGCAAGTAAACAAGGCATTTCATGTGAATATGAAGAAAATAGGTTCTCTCTCTCTCTCTCTCTCTCTCTCTCTGTCACATGCAGTAAAGAGCTCAGACAAAGTTTCCACATGTAAAATGACCATTTTATCCAGAGGAAGACACAGATTTCCACTCATTCCATCAAGCTTAATTCTCATTTTTCTCGTGGATATCCTCGTAATGGGGAGGGAGATCAAAAGCAAACATATGATCCATTGTAGAATCAAATAATTAAAGATTGGGCTGGATGAAGATGGATGGCATCCCAGGCCACGTGGCTCCGCAACCCACATTCAGCCAGCGGGTCCCAGGTTAGGTGAACGGTGGAATCACTCATCCAGAGACAGGCATCAGGAAGCATCAGCTTTATTCATGCCCTTTTCACCACATGTGTGGCCAATATCATAACCAATTAAGCATTCAGCCATTCTAGGCTAGCCCTGCGTCTTAACTCCTTTCAGCCACCTTCCTTTGACCTCCATCCTGGTCAAAGACCAAAAGAGGCAAAGACCCAAAAGCCAGAGAGCCTAGCAGGGCAGCCAGAGCACGAATCCCCTCGGTCCAAGGCTTATCTATCTTTTCCAAGACCCCTCCCAGGAATGGGCGGGGTCTTGCAGGTAAGGTCACACATAATATCTGGTTCCCAAGACCCCTCCCAAAAATGGGTGGGTCTCAGGTAGCTACACCTAAATCCAGGGTCTCAGATAGGTACACCTACAATCCATAATTAAAACAACCTCCAGATGTTGGGCTGGTGAGAACATAGAGGGGCACAGAGGAATGAGTTGAGGAGTACTTCATAAATGGAGGTTGGGAAGTCTGAGGAGGAGGCAAGAGTGGACCTGAGCACCGTGCTGGTTGTCCTGAGTGCAGATAGTGTGAGAGGGAGGGGCAAAAGCACATAGTTGTCTCTGAAAACTTGAGACTATGGCAGAGGACAGGGCCAAGCTGACCGGATTCTATAAGATCTTGCCGTCCTTTGGACAAAGGGAAATGGAGAGTGGCTTAAACAGGAACATGATCTGACTCACAGTATTAATTTCCCTCTCCAGGGGGAAAGTAGCCAAGGAAGGAGAAGGAGAGATTTGCTGGGGTCACAGAGCTGGAAAGTTTGGAGACTTCTAGCCCACTCAAGAAATGACAGAGAAGGGGCTGAAGGGAAAGGACAGTGGGGAGTGCATTTGCCTTGCACACACAGCCAACACAGGATCAATCTCCAGTAACCCATATTGTCCTTAGGTCTGGCAGGAGAGATCATTGAATAAGTCCTGAGCATTGGTGGATGTGACTCCACACCCTAAACAATCAGTGACTTGGATAAAGGAGGGAGGGAAGGGTAGAGAAGAGGCCAGAGAGGTTCTGGGGAACTCATGACTGCGAGATGGGGTGTGGGGAACAGAATGAAAGGTAAAAAGTTAGAGTCTGAGTCTCAGTTTTTCCTTGAAGTGGCAGTAGCTACATCTTTCTTTTGCTCAAGAAGTCCTGACTTTGCTAAACACACAGATGATGTTGCATTGGGTGCTGACAAGAAGGGGAACAAGATGGTGCTGAGAATTTGTTTTATGTTTTTTTCTTTTTCTTTTTTTGGTTTTTGGGTCACACACAGAAGCACTCAGGAGTAACTCCTGGCTCTAAACTCAGAAATCACTCCTGGCAGGCTCCGGGGACCATATGGGATGCTGGGATTTGAACCACCGTCCTTGTGCATGCAAGGCAAATGCCTTACCTCCATGCTATCTGTACGCCCCCCCTCTTATTTTTTGCTTTTTGGGCCACACTGGGTGACACCCAGGGATTATTCCTGGCTATTAGAAATCACTCCTGGCTTGGGGGACCATGTGGGACCATGTGGGACCCTGGGAATCGAACAAAGATCCATTCAAGATCGACAGTGTGCAAAGGCAAATGCCCTACCTCTGTGCGATTGCTCTGGCCCCTGGGAATTTTTTAATTTTTGTTTTGTTTTTAGTGTAGGCATTTCAACATGAGATAAATAGATAAAGGTGTCCTTCTGATACTCTGTTACTAGGAGGGAGCCAGGCTTCTCCCTCAAGGTCCCCAAATCTCTGTCAGAGCCCAGAGGAATGATGGGACAGGAATGAATCACTGAAGCCTACACTTGTTCCAGCTGCTGCCATCTTCCTAACCTCAGAGGAAATTCAATTGGCCTGAAACAATTAAATCTCAGTGATCTAATCTAATCTCAGCTGCAGTCTCATCCTTGTGTGGGCATCTTTTCCTATTTTCCTTTCTGATCCTCATCTCCTACCACCACCACCCCCCATTTTTGTCAATCCCTTCCCCATCAGCCAAATAAATGAAATATACTTTCTCTCTGGTTTCCTGAATGCAAAATGCTCCTGACAGGTCCTCCTCCACCTCCAAGCAGCCCAGAGCTGCCTATTCTTCCAGTACTAACAATTCTGGTGGGGAGTCAGAACAGAGGAGAGGCCAATGACTCTCCAAGGTCTCACGTCGCCCTCTGCAGGTCAGCTCACTTCCTGCAACTGCCCCTATAGTTTCTATAGGTGCTTAAAACTATGTCCTGCTCAGATTCACACCTGGGCATCCAGGATCCCCAATGTCCAGCCAACTTCTGACCATTTTCTGACCATCTGGCTCAGCAACCCCATTAGGCAAGGCAGGAGCCTGACACCACTAAGATGTTCATGAGTCTGGGCTACCAACTGGCTCCTCTCTCTGCCTTAGCGAATCAGGTCATTTGTGCCTATATGGAGGACCCTCATTCTCCTGAGGATTCTCATCTTAAGCCTAAAGAGCTCAGCCTTTGGTCCACACACCCTCTTTTAGGTGCTGGTGCCAAACTAGACTGTCAACCTCGTCATAGCCTCTCCTAGTCGCTTTGTCTTTCCTCTGTCTTGCCTAGCACCCTGACTTCCAGAGCATTAGCAAGAGGGCTGGTACCCTCTTTCTACCCCAGGAGGTGTAGAAAGCCCAGTCTCTAAGGTGAGAACACACACAGGAAATAGAAGCACAAAAGGACCAGGAATGAGCTAGGAAGAGGTACATGAGTGAAAGAGTTTCAGGTTAGGTGTGAACAAGCAGGGCAGACACAGCTAAAAGAAAATAAAAAGGCCAGAGACAAGAAAGCACATGTAAATATTTAGAATGGGTTCCGGGTCTACGACTGCCTTAGTGAATATTTTATTTTTCATTAAAATTACTATTATTTTAGTTTGTGGATGGTCTTGCTTATCAGTTAAATTTATGTTTTCTTTTGCTTTGTTTTTGTTTGGGGTCACACCAGTGTTGCTGTAAAGTGAGAAGAGAGGGTGCTTTTCATCTACCACTTTTATTGCTTGCTCCGAGCAGTGGGTGGAGGACTATGTGGTTCTAGGAAATGAATCCAGAATCCCCATAGGCAGAGCCTACTCTCAGCCTTGAGCTATCTTACCACTTCCTTTCTCCTTTATAACTTTCTTTCTTCCTTCCTTTTTTAATCTTACATTTTCTCTTTTTCCTCATCTCCTTCCCTCCCTTCCTTCCTTCCTTCCTTCCTTCCTTCCTTCCTTCCTTCCTTCCTTCCTTCCTTCCTTCCTTCCTTCCTTCCTTCCTTCCTTCCTTCCTTCCTTCCTTCCTTCCTTCCTTCCTTTCTTCCTTCCTTCTTGTCTCAAGTCTATAGATACATACTCCTTAGACCTAAACTCCAGCTCTGCAGCATGAGATGCCTCTTTACAAAGCTAACTTCCCACAGCCATTTGTTAAGATTAAGGAAGGGAGAAAGAAAAAAAGAGGCTGGAGGAGAAAAGCAGGAGACAGGCGAGAAGGAGGATTCTGAAGAGGGACACAGGGTTGGAGGTTTGGAAGTTCTTTCTCTAACTGGGCTGTTTCTTTCTCCTTTCCCCCCACGTTTCTTGTTTGCTTGCTTTGGTTTTTATTTTTGGGCCATACCCTGCAGCACTCAGGGTTACTTTGGCTATGGGTTCAGAAATTACTCTGGTGGTCTTGGGAAACCATATGGGATGCCAGGGATTGAACCTGGGTCAGCCAAGTGCAAGGCAAAGGCTCTGCCTGCTGCACTATTGCTTTGCCCCTCCCCAGGGGGCTGTTGTTTCTAGCCCTCTCAGTGCCACATCACTGCTTGCCTTGTAAGATACCCAGGTCAAAAGTATAAAAATGGCTTTTCAGTATCTTTAATAACAACAGTGAATCACCATCATGGCAACCCATACCACAGCATTTACATCATCTCAGATAGCCACTTGGGGACCCAGGGATCACTAGGTGGCAAAGGGACTTGTTTGCCGGCACCAGGCCATAAGTCAGATCTTCACATGTAGTATGCACAGTCCAGGCAGTGCTGCTGTTGGACCTCTGAGAACAGTTCACCAAGTATTTTCTCAGTGTGATCTATGTTGCCAAGCATAAGTCACCCCAGTCACTGCAACACCAACAATGAAAAAGAATAAAAAGAATTTCTCTGCACCATTATCCACCATTCCTCACTCCTTTTAAACCCCCAGGCATCCCTGGTCCAGCTTTCTTCTATAGGTAGTTAGCATCAGAATGGGATCAGACAAGTTCTGGTTTTACTCACTTAGCACAGTGCTTTCACTGCATTTCAGACCCTGTGTAGAACATCCATTCCAGCCCTTCTTGTGGGCCTTAGTATGATTCTTAATATGATTCTGCCACATCTTGCAGATCGACTCATCCATAGATTGATATTTGACTCATTCTTACTTGTTGGTTATTAGGAATAACAGTAGCATGGTCTCATCTGCATATGTATTTTGGTGCATTTTCCACCCATCCGTCATATCCTAAGCAAACCTTAGCATTAAGTATTTGTGGCCTCAAATCTCTCCAGCTCCGAGTTGCTGATTATTATTGGGGGTGGGGGCATGAAAAGCATTTTTTTTTGGTTTGGTTTGGGAAGGAAAGTTGAAGAAATGGAAATCAAATAGAAATCCCTTATTATAGGTATTTGCCACACACTAACAATATAAAAGAAGGGAATGAGAGAAATGAGATATTGGTCTTAGAGGCAAGCATGACTCGTAGGTAGGGGATTTACCCCCTGCTCCAGCCACTCACCCTCTTTGGTGGAGATGTGGATGAAGATAATTGTTAGAGAACAACTTCAGATCATTACTGGATACATGAGAGATTCTCCCCCAAGTGTCTCCTTTTGTTTATTCTTAGAAAGCCCCCTAGTAGGGGCTTCACTTCAGGATAAGAATAGTCCCCCCCAAATAAAGGCAGCTCTGAGACAGGAAATAACAGGTCACCCAGACAGCTGGCTCTGCTTCCAGGGCTTTCTCAGAAAGCACTTGGATGTGGGGTGGGTGAGTGCTGTGTTTCCCCATTAATGTGGCAGAAGCCAAGCCAATGCTGGCAATCATCGACTGTCAGCCACTCCTGGGGCAAAACCATGGAATCTACAGGAACATGGTTCCATAGCAAATACACAGCTGAGCCCAGGCCTTTCTCAGCACCTTTCTGAGAAGTCCTATGCTTCACTGCCTGAATCCTAGGACGGGAGATGCCCCGAGGAGAAGACATAGAGAAGGGCTTCCTCCTGTGCAGGGTTCAAGGGTGAACCTTGAAGGTGCACTCAGGACTGGGGAATCCAAGGAGCCCCATCACTTTCTCTTGGAGCATATTGTTTGGCTCCGTCTAGGCATCATCAGGTGGAGCTAACAGGCCCCCATCTTTGCTAAGGAAGCCAAAATATTAACTCACTTCAGTTAGCCCCAGGTTCAAACTCAAATCATCCCACAGACATCTTTGAAACTCCTGCGTGGTGGGCCACATGATGGGGCTGGGTCAGGCAACCTCAGTAGAAAAGTTAAGTTAAAGGTCTAGAATGGTTCCTGAATTTGCCTGCAAATTGTAGGACCTGGTGTTGGGGGCCTTTGAGTTGGGCTATAGGACATGGTATTTGCTGCTCTGCTTTCCCAATGCCTTGCCTCAAGGCAGTATTGAATTCCTCCCCACCCTGGTTTTTATAACTTGTCAAGGTTTCAAATTCTGTATGTTTTTTTTTTTTTTTAAAAACAAAGTGTAGTTTCTTGTTGCAGACTGTACACTCAGGGCCTTTGGTCCACATGGAATTCATTCATTTCTGGAAAAGACTGGAAGATGGTGTCAGACTAGCCCAAACCACAGAGAATGAATGAGAAAGGTCAGAATAAGAACAGGCTCCCTGCACACTGCATACATGAGCCCTTTTGGAAACCTTTACATTCTCGTATTAAACCCCAGTGCCACTTGAGGTGGGTGCCCAAGAGAAAAGATTTTTAAATGCTTTCATAATAGTCTGGGTTTCTGAAAAACAATATCCCCCGATCCTCCGTCCAATGAATAGCATACTCTGACAAGACTAACAGGAGGGAGGACAGTTTTCTTTGCAAGAATTATTCTTTAGTTTATGGAATAATTCAGTCAAGGATCTCTTTGACAGCTAGTTCTCGAATGAGTCTGCAAAATTTGAGAGCCCATATGTTGCTTTCAGTATAGTATTCAATGTCTAGGCGTGCACAGTATTTTCAACGAGGGAAGGCCTTCTGGACAGTAACCACAAAAAATTGTGAGCTTGGAAAAGCCCTTTGAAGGATTGTGCTAATTGCATTCTCAGCCTTTAGCACATCAGAAACTAGAACTCACTGTTGGGAACAATGACCCTCTGGGTCTTAATTAAATGCATATGGAGCTCCAGGAATTAGAGATAAAGTCCACATAGGCCAGAAGCTTGCCGCCTACCTTTCCTACAGGGAAGATCACCTCTGACCCAGGACAGACTTGTAGACTTTGCAGCTCAGATTTTGTCCAGAGTCTTCTTAGGAGACAGTTGATTATGTTGGTTATGTTTTACAAAATACTCTCTCCAAGATGTTTCTTACCCAGTCCTGACCTCTGACCCAGGTCTATTACAATATCAACAATGGAATCCCAAAGCCAGATGCTCTCCTTGGCTCTTACAGTGCCACACAATTATGACATTTATCTCTAGGAGGCAAGTGACTCCAAAGTTACACACACAGAGTCTTCAATCAAGAAGCAATGGGATAGGCTTTGCATGCGGCTGACCCTGTAGGGACGCAGGTTCGATCCCCAGGCATCCCATATGGTCCTCTGAGCCTGGAGTGATTTCTGAGTACAGAGCCAGGAGTAACTCCTGAGTGCCACCAGATGTGGCCCAAAACAAACCAACAAACCAACAAATAAAAAATAAATAAAAGGAAGCAGTGGGTGGTCCAGGGTCCAAGAAAGCCATTGTAGGTCTGGTGATGTGGAACTGAGACCACATAGGCAAATCTCCTATTCATGAACCATCCTGGGCCCTGAGGCTCAGTCCCAGCCTTAAGCTTAGATATCCTTTAACCTGCTTCTGTAGATAAACAAGTGTTGGAGTTATCCATACCATATGCAGGTATGAGTTTTTCTGCACATACCTGTGCAGGTCTGGATCAGACATAAACAGGAAGAGCTTGTCCTGGCCAATATCTTGTGAGCACTTATTCTATTCATAGTGCTAGATCAGGTGGGAACTGGAGGTGCAGCAGTGAGAACAAGAATATCACTACAGCTGTCCCACCATCGGACCCACATAAAGTACTGCATATGTTATAATTACTGAGAAAACTGCACCTAGAAAGAGAAGATAGCAGGAGTAAGTGGGTGTATGTGGGTGGCTCTGACCTTTTGTCTCTAAAGACCTAACTTTACTGTCTGAAATATGAGCTTCAGCTGAGGCCACAAAGCTGACCTGGTGGCCAGTTGGGGGGCAGTGGAGCTCCAAGTGGAAGCCGTGAAGGGGAGCCCAGGAGCCTGGATACTTGGCTAACGTGCACTCGCTAGTCTCATTGTCTGGGGTCCATGGCCCCCGTGTGTGCTGATGAGCAGCTGCTTCCATGGACAGTGGGTGACCTGAAAGAGGCCCAGTTTCCAGTGTTCCCCTCTTTCCATACCCAGCACCACCATCTTCACAACCTTCAGCTTTGGGAGTACCAAGTCCTTTCTGGGTCCTCATGGTTTTCCAAGTACCTCTGATTACGCCCCCCTCAAAAGCAGTGAAGCACCCCTAAAAAACTCCCACAGTCCTACATAGAACCTGCTGCTCTGAGCCATGATTCATAATTAGCTCAAGCTCATCTCAAGTGACAACCACCCAGTTTTCTCCTAATCCTTTTGGCATTGGGATCATTTTCAGTCACTCTTACAAGGCCCCTCTCTGGACTTTGGAGCCTGAGAACTTCTCCAACCTGCCCCTGAAGTCCTGTCCAGCACTTCCAGCCTTAGAGTGGCCTCCCTCAGGCCACATCGCTCTTCTGTCTTTGAGGTTCCTTTTCTCATGCACCTTTGTCCTTGCTGTGCCAGCCAAATTCTCCTCCCCAGCTAGCTTGGTTATTTAGTGAGTTTGGTCTCGTGTCCTCTCTGTGATCTCTGGAGGAAACCAGGAAGTGTATGGGGAAGCTCTGTCCCCAGGGCCCAGCAAACAGATGCTAAGTAAACATTTATCTTCTCTTGTTTTGGGGCCACATCCAGTAAGGCTCAGGGGTCCTCCTGGCTCTGTTTTGGGCATCATTCTTGGCAGTGTTGAGGTCCATGTGGAATAGCAGGGTCTGAACTTGGGTCAGGTGTGTGCAAGACCAACACCCACTCCACTGTATATAGTCTCTTTGACCCTAAAACTGGCATCCTCGTCTTTTAGCTTCCTTAGAAGCCTCTAATTTGCTGTTAAGCTTAAAGGCAAGCCAGGGAGCTCTAGAAACTTCTGCTATTTATTCTTAGGATTTTTGCTCTGTGATTTTGGGCAAGTTGCTTCACTTCTCTGAATTTTGGTTTTCTACTTCCTATGGAAATACAGTGCTTGTACCTGGACTTCAACCCTAAGCTGCTGGGGTCTACACTCTTACAACTGCAGGAGTGTGCTCTAGGGGGCGCTGTGGGCACAGAATGCTCAGTCACTTCTGGAGCAGGGGTCTGGCTGCTCAAGTCCTATCAGGCTGCAGATTCTTATTCCACATTGCAGAGACTGATCTCAGCTCAGCTCTTCAGCTCTCTTTACTTCCACTTTGGCTTTCCCAGTTCATTTGTGCCGGGTTCTGATATAGCCAATAAAGCAGTGTTTTTCCTAAGGGTCATGTGAACTTCAGCAAGAGAACTCAGCAAGTCTGCCTGCATTAGAAGTCAAGTTGTTTGCATTAGAAGTCATATGGTGCTCCTGTCTTCTCCAGCTGATACCTTTAGAGAGGTCCCCAGTTGTTATTGTTCTCTCATCCAAATTCTGAGCAAGCCTCTCATGAAGGGCTCCCTTTGGTCCTTCCCAAGCAGAGACCCACTAGAATTTGTAACGTGTCTTAAGAAAGAGACACGAAGAACATAAGGGAGCAGAACTGAACATATGTACAGATGAAGCCCACAGCTCCTGAAGCTGAGCTCTGTGACTCAGAGTCAAAGGAAGCCACCAGTGGGACCAACAGAATTTGAGGATACTCAGCTTAGAGTCCCAGTACAACTCCCCTAGCTCCAGGTGCTAGTACATTTCTGGTTGTTTCTCACATAGACCCCCCCTCCAGGTGCCAGAAAGAGACACAGGTGTTTGCAACAAGAGTAGCATTATTTGTTGTTGTTTTCTTTTAGCTTACCACAGTGAACACATTGATTTAGCATTCCTCCACAAAATTTCATCAAGATAAAAACATAAAGTGATTTAAACTCTTAAAGACAAATACTAAATAGGACAATAGTCAACAAAGTACCATAAATGTTATAAGATTAGGAGTAGACAAGATAGTGGTAAATGACTCAACACAGAGAGAAAAACTATATTTTATAACATGCAGGAATGTGATCTCATGCAAAGTAAGCTCATTTATCATATAGAAATCTAGCAGGCATCAAGAAATAGAAATTCTTGATTTAGAGGAATACAGTAAAAAAAAACTTAGGCTTGAGATTTTTTTTTCTCAAAGGTGGGAGAGGGGTAGCTTGAAAATTTGTACACCTAACAATCTATCCTCTTTTCTTTTTTTTAAGTAAATATAATATTTTTTTATTGTGACTGAAGTTCATTACACAGAATTATTTACGGTACATAGTGACAATTTGTGACTGATCCATAACCCTCATGGTCAAGTAAGATAAGCAGAATCTAATACGTAAAGTCGAGCAATTTAACTCCTTTGAAAACCTTTGTGTTTCACATCGGTTGTGTCTTGGATTCTTCACATCTTCCTACTAAAGCATAGGTACAATCTCAAGATTGTAGCCAAGGTGGATGGAAGAGAAAATGGATCTGCATAGACCTAGAATTCAGCTTGTCCTGCTTATTTCCAGCCCCAAACAAACAAAGGGTTCATTCAATTTTTAAGTCTCAAGCACAGAAGCAAGCAAGTGGGTTTACCCAAGCTAAATTGTGACTTTGAAGAGCAAAGGGTTTTACATTAAGAGTTTTGGTTCAGGGGCCGGGTAGGTGGCGCTGGAGGTAAGGTGTCTGCCTTGCAAGCGCTAGCCAAGGAAGGACCGCGGTTCGATCCCCCGGCGTCCCATATGGTCCCCCCAAGCCAGGGGCGATTTCTGAGCACATAGCCAGGAGTAACCCCTGAGTGTCAAACGGGTGTGGCCCAAAAACCAAAAAAAAAAAAAAGAGTTTTGGTTCAGCTTCTATGCTCTAGTGCATGGATCTTCAAACTACGGCCCGCGGGCCACATATTATATTTATTCTCATTTTGTTTCTTCACTTCTAAATAAGATATATGCAGTGTGCATAGAAATTTGTTCATAATTTTTGTTTTTACTATAATCTGGCCCTCCAACAGTCTGAAGGACAGTGAACTGGCCTCCTGTTTAAAAAGTTTGAGGACCCCTGCTAGTGATTTGGGTTTCTTCAACCTCTTCCTTCCCCTTTATGCTTGTAATCTGTCATTTTCCTCAGATCCCAGATTTCCATCAATTTTCCTCACACTGTGTACCCATACAGGTGTGTGTGTGTGTGTGTGTGTGTGTGTGTGTGTGTGTGTGTGTGTGTGTGGCTTCTAGAAGTAATGGAAAAGTTCTGGTTCTCAGCCATTGGCTTGTGCCTCTAATTCAGTGGTGTAAGTCTTCTATTCTCTTGTGTGTGTTGTCCATGCCACACACCCTCCCAGAGAGGATGGAAAGGCTGGATTGGAGCTGGTGCTACATGCTCAGGGACAGAGGGAAGGAAGCCAAAGTTGGCTCTATGTTTAATGCATGGTCAGGAAGTGGGGGAAGATCTAGGATTGAGTGAGTGGGGAATCTCTCTAAAAGGAGAGAAGGCTGGCATGAGATTAAGGTTTGTCTTGGCCAAGAAGAATGGTTGCCCATGATAGCCGCAGGGGAGGGCACGACTCATTTTTGTGGTTTGGACACTGCTGGTGTTTTGTCTGTGTTGAGATATGATTACAGAGTGGTCGTGTTTGATGCTGGTATTCCCTGGAAATGTGCTCAAATGGGGGAGACCCAGTTGGTGTGTGTGTGGTGGTATGTGTGCCGGGATGACTGTTGCCAACACAAGACACAGCCCAGTGCTGGGGCTGCCTCCTTTTCTGCCTTTCAGTGTCACACGTTTCTGGTCATGAAATCAATCCTAGTTCAGTGCATGTCAACCTTTCTTCATCATGGCTCCTTCCAACCTTCACACAGTCTCTGTCCTGCTGCTTAATCCTTTAATCTCATGGCCTCCCATGGAAGCAGTTTTCACCTGTGGCCTCCATGAGGTATCCTGGATGTCCAGCAGGAATCAGTTTGAAGGATTTTGGGTTTCTGCTCCCAGGCCCTATTTTCCTATTTTCTACCTTGAACAAAAAAACCAGAAGCACAGGTGTGCTTCCAGAGGAAAGGTAGTGAGTGGACTGTGAGCAGTTTGGCTTTGAGCAGGTGACAGTGGAAGTCCAGGTAGAGAAGTTAAATCCATTGCTTTGCTAAAGAAGAAGCCTATTTCTCTGACTCTTTCTGATCAAAAGAAGCCTCAGCAAGGGGGTGGGAGGGAGACAGTATGGACAATGCTATGGAACCTCCTTGCCCCCCAGAATTAGCTTGGAACTGGCTCATTCACAACCTGTCATTGTTGGCTGCAAAAGAAGAGGGTACAGGGTATTGCATCTGTGACAGGGAAGGAGCCCCCAAGAAAGGCATGTTTCTAGTTAAGAACCTGAAGGCTTCTAAAAGGAAGGAAGGTAGGCCCAGTGCCCCTGAATATGTACCAGACTTTAGGTTAATCCTGCTCCTCTGAATATCACTAGCACCAAGTTCTCCACCATATCCCAGGAGCTGCCTTTGCTGTTTTCAGCCCTGGGTTTTTGTGAAGCCCAGTGCTGTTTCCTAGTAACGAATCCTTTTTTCATCAGGCCACGCTGGGTTAGCCAACCAGGCAGGATGATCCTAGACTAGAGTCCTGAGGATGTTAATTCCTATGCTGCCTGGGGTCCCTCCAAGCCAACCCTGCAGTGCTTGGAGACTCACAGGGCCACCTCCAGTGGAGTTCAGGGATCAAATTGGAGTCCTATATGGGTCAAGCACATCCCCTAACTCCTCTGCTACCTCTAGGCCCCTTACCTGCCCTTCTTTCAGCTCCTCTCTGGTGGGTAGACTGGGTCACATGTGTGGTTCTAATGACAAGTGTCCAGTGTAGACCCCAAGGACTATCTGTTTTCAAATGTTTTTTGAGAGAGGCAGCTCAGCCCAGCCAAGGCATTGCTTTGGCTCCTTTACTGATGATCCAGTGCCTGGGCTCCTTTATTGATTATTAGACAACAATAATTGTCATCACTTCTGGATGTGACCTGAACTCCATCTTGGTGTTGGTCTTGAAGGCATCTCTGTGCTCTTCATATTGAGCACCTATGGAGGTCTGGCATGTTTCACCATGTGCCTTCTTGCCTGCTCCTCCTCTGGAAATTGCTGCACTGTGGCAAAGATGGTGTTGGTTTGGTCCACCTGGTAAATGACCACATGGTGTCCAGTATACACACAACACACATTTATCCCAGTATATCATTGCTAATCTTTGACAGGTAATTCTGTGGATGAACACCCAAAGGTCTTTACGACTGCTCTCAAGTACATATTTTTTGGATATGATACAAAGGACACACGTGGTTGTGGTTGATTTTTGAGTTTATTTCTCTGTGAGACTGGCAAGTCCCTTGAATGTGGCAACAGACTTCCAGTTGTTCTTGAAATCCTACATGACCAGCAATCATTCAAAGTTTCCAAAGTTAACCAACAGTTTCTTTTCTGGGAATGGGCTGTTTACAGAATGAGAATGCTAAAGCACTGAGGTGGGAGAGAAAATACAAAAGAGCAACCAGTAATCCTGAGACACTCAGATACCTCGTAAATATTAGTTAATGTGCAACCCTGTGCTTGCTATTAAGATTTACTATGTTCAATAGAAAGCAGCCTAAATAGGTGCAAGTTACATAACCAAAACTCTGGGGCTGCACTCTATTTGCTCAGCAGTTTAGACAGACTTGGTGGGTCATCTACGGGGAGATTAGAGACGGTTCTCAAAGCAAAGCAGGCGATGAGCTGTGTCTAATGGGACTGTGTGTGAAGGATGGGATTGGTCAGAGGATGTATTTGTCCTGTGCGCTGGCATTCTTTAGGTAGAATTATTCCCACTCTTTGAATGAAGAAATTAACCACATTGTCTAATCCAGTACATGGTAAAAGCACCTTCTGTAAATACCAGATTTTATCAACTAAATCCAACAGGAAAGTCTCCTGTGTCTTACATAACCAAGCCTGTTGTAAAGGGAGATTACCCAGGTGTCTCATTTCTTCCCGTTTTGGGTTCACTTGCACCTCACAAATCTCTATGTATCTCTGTATTTGCTTGCGCCATGGACAGTGTTTAAAGATCTCAGGAGCTTATCTTGGTGAGCTTATTTCAGAAATTAATTATTCCAGAAAATAATTATAGACTACTTAACAATAACTATATCAAGTGATTGGCACACCCCAATGAGATAGAGTTGGAGGGCAACAGAATGTGGCAAAGCAGGGGAGAAATGCAGAAGCACATTTGTTACCTGCTGCCCAGGGGCCAACTCTGCGACTTGGTCGGCAGTATTCAAGTCTTGTGAGGTTTGTACAAAATATACACATCCAGTTGGAAGCCCTTGATTTTCTGGGTTGAAATCACCTCATGTCATGATCAAATGAAGTGTTTTCAAAATAATACAAATTAGCTTCAGCCCACTGACCAGAGCTTAGACTATATTAGCTGGATCCGAAAGAACCAGTCCGTGTCCAGGCATCAGCTCCAGTCTCCGCTTTCCCAGGCATGCAGGCATCGTTGGGGACATTAAGGATGTTTGTAAGTGCAGACTAACAAGCTTTAGAGGCTTTTGTTCTAGCTCTTTGCAAGGACTGACAGATCATATTTTATTGTGAACCCTAACGTAGCTAAGATAAATCAGTAGCAGGGGGAGGGTGCTAAATTACCTTTAGCTTTAGGCAGGCAGTGCATGGAGTTGAAAAATCTCACATGTGTTCAGAGCTTATTCTGGATTTATAAGGAATGGTAAAGAGAATGTGGATTCAGTTGGCGCATGCCAGGCTGTGATGCTTTTTCTGCAAGGAAATCCAGTCTATTAAGAAGAGCTTTTGAGGGCCCAGAGAGATAGCATAGCGGCATTTGCCTTGCAAGCAGCCGATCCAGGACCAAAGGTGGTTGGTTTGAAGCCCGGTGTCCCATATGGTCCCCCGTGCCTGCCAGGAGCTATTTCTGAGCAGACAGCCAGGAGTAACCCCTGAGCACCACCGGGTGTGACCCAAAATACAAAACAAAACAAAAAAAAACAACAACAACAAAAAAAGAAGAGCTTTTGTGAGTGTCCTAGAAGCTAGCAAGGGAGATGTTAACAATAGATGTAACACACCTCAACTTTGTGTGTGCAGAGAAAGGGTAGAGACTGGGAAAGGAGAAGACAGCTATACCTTTCTTGCTGAACCTCTTGGGACCATCCCCCAATACTCATTGGGGGACTTGAAGCAGATGTGGTTTGGGTGGGAGGAGGGCTCAGTCCTCTGAGTGTTTGTTCTATTGGTAGTCATTTTCTTTTTTGTTTTTATTTTTTATAGGAGCCACACCCAACAGGGGTGGTGGTGGAGAGGGGAACACGAGTCAGACATCAAGGCCCTATGTGGTCAACTATGTGCTCCAACACTTGAGCTATCACCCAGGCCCCCATCTTCTTTCCTTTGTTATCTTTTATATTCTCAAAAGAGGTGTATAGTCTTCATTTCTTTACGCAATGAAGCTGGATTTGACTTCTTGTGTTTTCACCTTACTGTGAACAAGCTCTGTAGAATATCATTTAGGTTTAAAATATATTACCAAGTTAGTTTCACTTCCTAGTTTGTACTAATAAACACTCTGTTTTGAAGGGGGATTTTGATATCTATTTTAGAAACCTATTTGCATTCAATTAAAAAAGAACAGGACATTTGCATGCCATGGTAGGCACATACCTTGGAGTAGGGTAGGGAAGGGTGGGCACACCTAGGGGAGAGAGTTGTGCAAGGTTTTATGATCCCTAGATTCCACCCCTGTTGACTAGTTTGGGGGGTTCTATTCACTTTTGGGGCTGTGAAATGTAGGCTGCAAGATGTATGAATGTATGTATGATGCTAAAAAATTGTTGAGTGCACAGTCCTCTGTTCATTCATTTCTGGACTCATTCCATTAGTGGTATTGAGTGAGCTTCTATTGATAGTGCTAGCAGCTGATATAAAGGAATGTTCTCTAGAAACGACTAGCACATGGTTTTACTCTTCTGCAGGTTTATTCAAATCAGAGCTCCCTATTTCTTCAACTTGGGCAGTGGGAAAAAGAGTCTGAGAATTTGATAGTGGTGACCTTGGTGCAATCTTGGCCAACCTTGGAGAGAGAGAAAGAACAGGTTGGCATCTACACTAAGAACACTGAGGTCATCTTGCAGGATGTGTCCAAATGGTACCAAAAAACTCTGTTCTAAGTAGTGCCAAGTATTGAAAAAGAAGCAACCAATGCTTGAAAAACCTCTCAGGGAAGGTATCATGATAGAAATAGAGGATGCAGTGCAGTGCAGCATCTGTTAACTGGGAACAAGGACATTGGTTAAGTACAGGATTCTATGTGATTGTCTCAGCCTTTGTTGCTTTATTTGATGAGTGAAAAACTGATTTACATCAGAGAGGACTCTCTTGATAAATGAATATCAGCAACACCCTCCAAGATGATTCAGGCAAACTATTGATGGGTGCTTTCTCATAGGTTGATTTTTATATGCTACAAAAATAGTGCTTCATAGTCCTGTGTTTACAGATATTTGTGTTCATCAAGACTAAACAAGATGATAAAAAAGAGGAAAGTAGATTTTAAGAATTATATCCAGGACAGAGAAATAATACTGTGGTTAAGGTTTGATCTCCAGCATCACTTGATCCCCTTATCATCACCAGTTGCAGCCTATGAGGCCCTTACACACTAGGTACCCCTGGTCATATCATATAAACTGTGGGTATTGAGCACCAACTGGGAGGTTGCCCCACCCTAATAATAATATCAAGTAATAATAATATCAAGTATTTATAGTTATTGTCACAAGCACTTTCAACACTGAGTGCAGCTGATGAAGTAAGATTGATAAGTAATTAAGATTTGTCACCAACTGACTAAGCAACATTTAAGGCTTCTTTCAGTCCCTCCCTTCCACTCTGGACTCTGTAATTGCATATATTCTTTTTTATTATATATAATTTTTATTTTGACCATTGGCTTACATATCTTTCAAAGTAGTATTTTAGGTACATATTAACATTGAATCAGGGGAATTTCCATCACTAAATTTGTCCTTCCTCCATCCCCATTTCCATCCTGCATACCATTTCCCCCACCCTCACCCCCATCTACTAGTTGCTGCTAGTGGTCCCCTCTGTGTCTAGCTTACTACATAGTGATCATATATCTGTTTGGTCCTGGTACCCTCCCTTATTTCCCCCTCTATTTAAGAACTAGATAGTTCAAGTTATGAGAGAAAAGCAATAAAGTGGGGTAAAAATCAAATTAGCCAAAAATGGGTATAGTCCTTCTAGAGGCTCTCAACCTCAGTTTGAGAGAGGACAGGAAAAAAGGAATTGAAATACCACAACAATACAAAAAGAAATATCAAATAAATATCCAATGAGCATTGCATATATTCTTTAATACTGTGGTCTTATAATGGAAAGGTTCCATTGGAAACAGACCTAGGGATCCTGAATAGACTTGTTGGTGGTCTTCATTGATGGGCAACACAGGTGGTTTTGAGTAACTTTTTTCACATCTAGTTATGTATGATTGTATGTATGATGCTAAGAAATTGTTGAATGCACAATTCTTTGTTCATTCATTCATGGACTCATTCCATACAGCTAGCAGCTGTAGCTCTAGCACTAATTTACTGTAGCTCTCAATATTTTTTTTCTCTTCCTGTGTTTTCAGATCAGAGTGCTGACAGAAAAGATGTTCAAACATCTTCGGAAATGGTTTATCACTCACATTTTGGGACACACTAGGCAAAGAGCAAGGCTGGTCTCTAAAGATGGAAGGTGCAACATTGAGTTTGGTAATGTTGATGCCCAATCGAGGTTCATCTTCTTCGTGGACATCTGGACAACAGTGCTGGACCTGAAATGGAGGTATAAAATGACCATCTTCATCACAGCTTTTCTGGGGAGTTGGTTCCTCTTTGGTCTCCTGTGGTACGCTGTCGCCTACATCCACAAAGATCTACCTGAATTCCACCCTTCTGTCAACCACACTCCTTGCGTGGAAAACATTAATGGGTTAACCTCAGCCTTTCTCTTTTCACTAGAAACACAAGTGACCATTGGGTATGGGTTCCGGTGTGTGACAGAACAATGTGGCACAGCCATTTTCCTGCTGGTCTTCCAGTCCATCCTTGGCGTCATCATCAACTCTTTCATGTGTGGTGCCATTTTAGCCAAGATCTCCAGATCCAAAAAATGTGCCAAGACCATCACCTTCAGCAAGAATGCTGTGATCAGCAAGCGAGGCGGGAAGCTCTGTCTCCTCATTCGCGTGGCTAATCTGAGAAAGAGCCTCCTCATCGGCAGCCACATATACGGGAAGCTACTGAAGACCACCGTCACACCTGAAGGAGAGACCATCATTTTGGACCAGATCAATATCAACTTTGTAGTTGATGCCGGGAATGAAAATTTATTCTTTATCTCCCCGCTGACAATTTACCATATCATTGACCACCATAGCCCCTTCTTTCACATGGCAGCAGAGACTCTCACACAGCAGGACTTTGAATTAGTGGTGTTTTTGGATGGCACCGTGGAATCAACTAGTGCTACCTGCCAGGTGCGGACATCCTATGTCCCTGAGGAGGTGCTCTGGGGCTATCGTTTTGCTCCCATAGTTTCTAAGACCAAGGAAGGCAGATACAGAGTGGATTTCCATAATTTTAGCAAGACGGTGGAAGTGGAAACCCCTCACTGTGCCCTGTGCCTTTACAATGAGAAAGACGCTCGAGCCAGGACAAAGAGAGGTTATGATAACCCCAACTTTATTTTATCAGAAGTCAATGAAACCGATGACACCCAAATGTAAGTGGCCTTTCAACACAACCAGCAAAGCAAAGTCTCCGATTCATAGCAGTTAGCACATTCAAAAGCAATCAACAAGTTGGGGGCATTTCAACATGAACAAGGACCTCCAATCTCTAGCCTTGAACCCCATAACTGTGATTCTACAAATTCTTAGCTTTGGAATTTGTCATACCACAAGACCACACTTAGAATCTTGACCATGAAGATAGAAATTATGCCAGATTGATGGAAGCAAATAAAATCAAGAACAGGACAAATGAGATGCTTTAAAAGCTTTGTTAGAGTTGGATCGATAGAGTAGCCTTGCACATAATCAACCCAGGTTGATTATGTCATCCTTTATGGTCCTCCAACCCACTTGGAATGACCTCTGAGTACAAAGTCAGGAGTAAGTCCTGAGTACAGTGGAATGTGCCCCCCCCCAAATTAAAAGTTTTAAGTTAAGAGCTTTAGATAGAGTGGACCAGAGTAGGACCAGTAGTAGCACAAGCAGTAGGGCATTTGCCTTGCATGTGCTGACCGAGTCGGACCTAAATTTGATCCCTGATATTCTATATGGTTCCCCAGAGCCAGGAGTAACACCCGAGTGTCACTGGGAGTGGCCCAACACCTCAAAATAAAAGAGCTTTAGATGGAATCAGGGAAAAGTCCTAATCTCATCTTAATTCTACTGACAGGACTTTATTTTAACTTTGCCTTTTATCAGAGGAAATGGTTCATTGGTCCTTTATGTGAATAGAGTTGAGCTAATCAAAGACAAGAAGAAAAGACAGTGTCTTAACATTCCTGAAGCTCTGGCTTCCTTAGACTAAGATGCTTAGACTTTTCACTTGGTTTGCATAAAGCTGTTTCCAGAGGAGCAGTAAAATTCAAGTACATGAACTCTGCATGTCTGGTATTCAAATGAGGAGGAGCCCAGAGCCCATCTGCCTTATAGAGCAGTTGGACACCATGGCTAAGCTAGGCTTTGCCCAAGAATTCTCATGTAGTTCATTTTGATGAAGCCCTCACCACCATTCTAGAATGAGGACAAGCACCTTGCAAGAAAGCTTGTCTAATGTACAATGGTGGGATCTTGATGAGATAAATCACCACTAATCCAGAGAAGGAATAATTCCTCCTCTTCCAAGAAGGCAATGGAAGTTTGAAAAAAAATCAAGTGAGATTAGCAGAGATTAACATCCCTACATGCTCCCGAGAAAAAATGATCTGAAAGGTGTTTGCATGCATGGGTGCCTGAAATGCTGTTTCCAGAAAGAAACATTCCAGAAAGAAATGGAATAGATGTGACACCTGGGGAGGAAAGTTTCTCTTTCTTTGCCAGTGAATAGCCCAATCAAGGTTGGTCTGCAGGGAAACCCTTACTATGAATATTCTTCCACTTTCCACCTACATTTTTTCAATATATTTTGCAAACTATGGTTTTCAAAGCTGTTTAGGAATCCTAATGCTTTCTGTGTATTGATTCATGTATTAAATCCCTGAAACTATGCACATACTTTCCAAAAGTGTCCCTTATTGTACCTTCATTGTAACACACAGATGGAGGGAGAGGGATGGGGAATGTTTCCCTGGGAAAGGTGGGTAGGATGGGAAAGTGGCTGAGGACCATTCTGTGGTCTAGCTTTCCTGAAAGGAAAAATACCCTCCCTCCAACACTCCTCTTCTTATGCAGCTCAGGAAAAGATCAAACCAGTGTGAATCTTGACACCTAAAAATAAAGAGTTGTTTGCAGGGATGAATTTGTTTTCCTAGACCCAGGTTGAGTTTGTATAGATGCCTGCAGGTTTTACACCCGGCCAGTGGCGCTCTAATATGGGCTTTGTTAATAGCCTAACAGTAGATTTAGCTGGCCTGCACAGGAGATTACTTACCAGTGAGCAGGCATCATAATTTAATTAACCAACCAAGATACAGGAAGCCAGCCCTCAGCTGGTTCACTGTCATGAGCTTTACTGATCCTGAAGTCCATTTAGCAAAGAGCAGGAAAATATGCACACTCAGGTCATGAGTATCAGAGCACATCCCTTCCAGTCTGCTCTGCTGGAAATGCAATGACCATTTGCTATTCATTTCTATGTATTATTGAGCAACTAGAATCTTTCTGATAGGTGCTTGTTTCTGAGTCAACTGGTGGAAATTTGTCTGCTTTCAAATATTTCTTTATTCCAATTATAAGACCTTCTGAGACTCTCCTTTCACTTCAAGTTGCCATTGAACTTCTAGCATCCTTTGAAATTCTTACCTTCAAAAAAAAAAAATCCCTCGGCTAGCAAATTCCTTTTGATAATTCTAAATGGCAGCTAGAACTCCAGGGTGAATGAATAAAGAGTAAAGTAAGCAAAGAAAATAAAGAGCAAATAGAAGGTTCTAGAAGGCCACTCAGCATCAAATTTCAATCATTGTTGAATGTAGGCTTTCCTCTTTCTAAAGCTATAGCATCCCCATGAGACCTGAATTCATCATAACATGCTTGTTCTAGGAGGGCAGGTTATTATATTTGTTGATTGCCCAATTCAAAAGCAAGTCAACATCTCCTATCTCTTTAAAGGAAAACGACATTCTCTATTGTATTACCATCCGAGGCTCTGAGAATCTTGGAATCTCTGATCCTGGTTTACAACTGAGGCTGGAAGACTTGGGTTGGCTCAACTTCCAATATTGAGAGTTCAGATATAAGAGACAGTTTGGAAAAGGGTTTCCTCCAGGTTCTAAGTGACTTCCCAAATTTGTTTGTTTCCTAGACTAATGAGTACAGAACAAGGCAGGAAAGAATTGCTGATGGACTGTGGAAGAGGGCCTCCACTTTGGGATGGGTTCTGGGAAGAGGGTAATTGGGAAAGAGAATGAAAGCTCTTTCCCTACCTAGAATAAACTTATGGAAAACACAGATGCCTGGCATGCAAATAAGTCACTGGCCCGCCCATGGGCCATCGGTCCCCACAGGAAGTGTATGTCAATCAAAGCTTGAAAGGGGAGATAGAACATTTTATTTTGGAAGCCAGAAGTTTAAGAACAATGACTGGAATTTCCTCTTTCTGTCCAGCAAGGGCTGTTTGTCACTGGGGAGATAAAAGTGCAGGGGTGGGGAACAAAGGTTATCGGGAACTGCGCAGCACAGAGGCAGGGGAAGGGGCTGCAGGAGGAGGGGAGTGGAGGAAATCTATTTCAATGCCTGTCATTAAGTTTCCATTAAAAGAACATTCAGTTAGGAATTCAAAAATAATTTAATCTCCCCAACCACATGCACCCAGCTGGACTCCTTGGAGCAGAGCCCTCCAGAGAGGGGACTTTGCAGAAAGGGGGTAGGAATGAACGTGTGTGGGCTGCTTCTACCTCCTCATCCAACATGGGCTTGATTGTCTTGCATGTTCTAGAAAACATAAGTAACTTTCAAGCAAATGGAAAGCTTCATGACTTGGGGTACACTATCTCTAAGGTTTCCTCATCTAGTCCTTATTATGACTTGGGTTCTACTCAAAGCATCCTCTAGTTCTGTCATTGTCTTAATTATCCAAAAGGCCAGATCTAGACCTTGTACCTCTTGTTCACATTAACAGCTCAGATAGGAAACTTGCCCATGGTCACTAGATAGATGATGGCTGGCTAGGATGCAAACCCAGATCTGTCTCTCATGAAAGCCCACATGCACCAACCCACTTGGTCTATCTTCTAACCTGGGCCAGACTCAGAAGGGATTCTTGAGGACTATGAGGTCTTTATGGTGCTCCAGGTTAGCTGCGCTGTGTACCTGATCCTGGCTTATGATTTGGGAGACTCTTTGCTGCCCATTGCTGAACACATTGCAGACAGCTGAGCAGGATTCAGGAAACATGTTTGGAGTTTCATGTCCTCAGAAGGGGCTCTGAGGCCATCCATACTTTGCTCTGGATCATGAACCATCCTTCTGGTCAGCATTTGAGAGTCTCATGGGCAATTTTCTCAACCGATTTATGCCAACTATTTTCTATGTCTGTAGATACATTAAGTGGACATATCAATCCTGCACATATGCTCAATCTCTGGATCTTCCTTTATTTGAAGTTGAGGCACATAATCTGCATTTGACATATGGGGTCATCCCCCAGGAAAGAAGTTGCTTCTTGTACTAATCAAATATATTACACAGTCTGTTCTGTGATGAGTGAATGATGAATGAGCTGATCATGGCCACCATGGCTGAAAGCATCCTTGAGTCTCTGCCTGTCTAATGAGTGTTTGACCATTGCTTAAGGTATGGTGCTTTAATTCATGACACTTTTCTAAATCTCTGTGGGCCTGCCAGTAAACTTAAGACAAAGACAGAATTGAATAACAAGGCAAAATGAGGTCTGGTCTTGGCTTGGAAGTTAGGACTAAGCCTCTCTACCTCCAAATTGTTGAGTCGTGGATTGAGCTGGCAGGGCTGTAATGTGATCTCCAGAAGGTTCCACATGCCATAGGTGACCATTTCCCAGTTGTAGCTGATAGAAGACAGGGTAAAGGCTGGGGTAACTGGAGTCAAACCCTGGTCCTTATGCTATATTTCAACCCAACAGATGTCCACAGAGAACACTGGAGCGTCAGAAAAAGGAATACAACTTGGACACACTGAAGCCTGAAGGGTCCCATCCATCCTTGTATCCCTGAACAGAGTGGGAGACAAGTTAGCTGGCTATGGAGGGGACACTGTTTCTCTCTGATGCTCCTTGGAGTTTTGCAAAAATGGCCTCGACATTCCTACAGATGTATGCTCAAAATTGTTTTAAAGAAATGATACTGAGTAGTGTTATTTTGGTTTGATTAGATTTAGGGCAATGCTCAGGGCTTACTCTTGACTCGCTGCTCAGGGGTCATTCCTGCAAATACTCAGGAAACCATATATGATACTGGGGTTTGAACTGGGCTCAATTGTATACAAAGCAAATGCTTGAATCCCAGTTCTGTCTCTCCAGTCCCATTATGGAGGGTTTAAAGAAATTATTTAAAATATGTCCTTTTAAGGATGCAAGACAACAAACTATATTGTTTTTTTTTTTTTTTGCCTTTTTGAGGGGTTTCAGAGGTAAATCACAGGGACCAATAACTAAAAACATACTTTACTGTCAAGCTTCCCATGTTGCCCCTTACTCCCTAGAGCCAACACAAGGTTTGATAGTCACTCCAAGAGATTGTTTTCCTGTGTTACTCTGAACCAAATATGGCCTGACTTTATTTCTAATGATTAGAAAGACTTCAGGGCCACTTTATAATTTCATGGTTTTCTTTCTTAATTATGCAAGAATGATCATGGGCAGGGATTTGAAGACACCCTTCCAAGTTTATGCTGCAGAGTTAGATGTGCTTGTTGGTTTTGTTCTACTGTTTCTTTTTGAAAATAAAATGTAAGCCATATACATTCTCTCTATCTCTGTCTCTCTGTCTCTCTCTGTCTGTCTGTCTGTCTGTCTTTGATTGTTCTGAAAACTCTCAAAACTCTTCAGCAGGGTTCTGGTTACTAGTGCTTGAGGATGGCCAGGGAAGGCTTGTGGCTTTCCCTGACCTACTTTTCCTTGCTGGGTGCCTGTGCCATGGTTGCTAGACTCACTCCAGAGCACCTGCCCTGCTTTTAAACTGAGAGCTGGTGTACACCCCCATTTTGTATTCCTAAATTCTTGCTTCCCTTTGCTGGAGGCAGGCAGTGCTGGAGGGTGCTGACAAATCTGACTCTGTGCATGGGCTCTGAGGCTAGTGATAGGGGTCCAGGGCTCTCAGAATAGGGCTCTGCATGGAAGATCTTTAAGGCTCAAGGCTCCCTGGAATTGAGGCTAGTTTCAAAATTAAAACAGGGATTCTCAAATGCTCTCCTACCTGCCCCTTCCAGGGTTCTGGGAGACTCAGTTTTGAATATCCAAATCACTTTTGGATAATAATTAAATTATTTTTATTTTGTAGAGGCTCACACAGTGTGCTCAGGCTCCCCTCTCAGCTAGGGTTCAATGAGAAGACACCAAGGATGACTTATTGGGACCCACCAAGGCCACCTTGTGAGGTTCAGGGACCCCCTAGGGTTGTACTCAGAAGTGCTCAGGGAATTGTTTCATGTTGGGACACAAATCAGGAATAGCGATGTGTGCTTTAACCCCTGTTTTCTCTCCAGAACATGAATCTTCACCTTTTGGTTGGAGCTCAGGAGCCTTGAGGAGCAAATCAAAAAATCAATCCTTGGTTATAAAATGTTGTACCCAGCTACATTACAGTGGAGATCAAGTCCATGGCTCAAGTGGTAGAGCACCTGATTGCATATGTGAGATCTTGAGTTTAATTCCTGGCACCACACAAAGCTCAACTAAGAAGGGGGGGGGGAAAGAGGGGGGCAGAAAGGAAGGAGTGAGGGAAGAAAGGAATGAAGGAAGGAAGATAAAGAAAGAGAAAATAAGGGAAGATAATGGGAGAGGAGAGAGAAGGAAAGGAAAGGGAAGAGAACTGGAAAAGGAGAAGAGAAGAGAGGGGAGATGAGGGGAGGTGAAGGGGCTGGAAAAGAAGGGGAGGGAGAGGAGTCATGGCTGGAGAGGAAAGTAAGACAACTGAGGCAGGAGAAAAGGTACAAGGCAGGCTCTGGTCCTGAGTGCACAGGACACACAGTGGCTAGGCCTGGGGACTGTGGGAAAGTGGTTTGGCTGTCAAGGAGTGTATGGCAGATCTAGTGCTTACTGGTCATGAGACAGAGGTTAGAAACAGTTTGTAGGGAACAAGGCCTCTGCCGATTGTCCCTACAGTCTCTGGGGAGGCACATGGGCTTGAGGGAAGATTGTAGGAGCATGTCTATAATGTTGGGGCTTAAGATTTATTGGGAAGCAGTTCAGGCCTGTTTTTAACAAAGACAAGAGCTCCCCTGCATTACCCAGTCTCCTGCTGTAGAGAGGGAGGGAGCTCTGCTTTCTGCTAAGTTCTGTGCTTCCTCTGCAGATCCACACAGCTCTTCCTGGCACAGTTCTGGAGGGTGTGCTCCCTTCAGAAAGTGGCAACTCAAAGCAAGACAGAGCCTATAGGTCCAGTACCTGGGTGTGTGACCATGAAGGAGATGACATAAGCTGGGCCCATGGTCACCTCCTTTTGCCCTTGTTCTTGATGCCTGAGACACGTGGAAAGGTGGCCAGAGGCTTGGCTCCTGGTCAGAAGAGGCTCCCTGGCCCAAGGAAGTAAAAGGAGGGAGTCACTGAGGTCTCCAGCAAGGCTCAGAGAAGAGCAAATATGGCAGTTGGAGACCACAACCATCCTGATGACTCAGTCCCCACATCTGGGCCCACAGAAGGTGCACATTCCCCCCCCCCCCCAATAGGTAGCAGGGAGGAAGCAGAGAGACCTAGGGACTGTAGGAATACCTGGAGGACTCTGAAGATGCATAAATTTATAGTGAACTTGGCATCTCTTATGCTATCTTGACACTGGAAATGTTCTTTTTATTTGTTTGCTTTTGGGTCATACCAGGCAGCACTCAGGGGGTACTCCTGGCTCTGTGCTCAGAAATTGTTCCTGGCAGGCTCTGGGGACCATATGGGATGCCGGGATTCGAACTGCTATCTGTCCTGAATTGGCTGCTTGCAAGGCAAATGTGCTACCTCTGTGCTATCACTCCAGCCTCCAAAGTTTTGTTCTTTTCAGCCACACCTGACAGTGCTCAGGGCTTAATCCTGAATGTATGTTCAGAAATAGCTCCTGACAGGCTCAGGGGTCCATGTGAGATGCAGGGGATCAAACCCAATAGATCCCAGGTTGGTTAGCCAAGTGCTAGGCAAACTCCCTATCACTCTGGCCCCGACACTGGAAACATTCCTAACCTTCCAGAATGTTCTTTTGGGTGGTGGGTGTCCACAGTCCCTGAGTTAAAGGGCTATGGAAAGAACAAACACACGGACCAGAACATGAGCAAATGTTGGGGGAGCACCCAGCTCAGGGCCAGAAAGACAGCTCATATATTAGACCCTGAATTGCATCCTGGACACCCAACAGCCCCATGGTTGCGGCCCTGATGGTCCTCAAAAGCACCATTAATGTCTTTTAGAAACATGTCTTTAGACCTTTCCAGTGGTGTCCCCATCCTCTGCAACCACCTTTTGAGACAACTGTACCTAGTGGAAGTGTGTGGATGAACATATATGTTCATGAAGTGGAGGTCTTATACCTTTAAAAGCACAGAGCCCAGGGCCGAGAGAGTAGATGAGGGCTGGTGACACAGCTGAGATAAAGATTTTGAAGACAGCACTAAGGTGACACTCATTATGGGTTTATCCCACCCTCTGCCTCCCAGGGTGACAATGCAGTTGATGACCTAAGGCCATATTAGTTTGATCCATGAATCTGTGCTACCTTGCCCTCTTTCCCTTCCCATCCACTTGCTTCTATTCCAACCTGGACGATGACCTATGACAGACCAGCTCATCTTCTTGCTATCTCTTCTACTTCCACTATACATGGGTGCAGGCATCACACTGTAGATGTGTGAAGGGATTGTGACAGTCCCTTTCTTGACCTGTTTTCACAAGTGGAAACGTACCAGATGTTTCCATAAGACACATCCTAAGTATGTCTTAAGGACACTCAAAAAGCATCAGTGGCAGATTCTGCCCATGCATCAGACTTTCCAGCAGGTAAATTGAAGCAGGGAATCCTGCTGAACTCAACTGCAGTGGAAGGAAGGATCAGGAGAGGAGGCAGCAAAAGCCTGAAAGGAGCCAACCTAAAGCTGACAGAAGCGTTCCAGCTTTTTGTGTTTATTTGAACAGCAGGTGGCACCAGATGCTTCCAGATCACAAAAGAGAACCTGCTTAGAATGGAGAGGCAGGGGCCGGGTAGGTGGCGCTGGAGGTAAGGTGTCTGCCTTGCAAGCGCTAGCCAAGGAAGGACCGCGGTTCGATCCCCCGGCGTCCCATATGGTCCCCCCAAGCCAGGGGCGATTTCTGAGCACATAGCCAGGAGTAACCCCTGAGCATCAAACAGGTGTGGCCCAAAAACCAAAAAAAAAAAAAAAAAAAAAAAAAAGAATGGAGAGGCAGATCTTCCTTGCCAGTCCAGAGAGCAACTCAAAGTTCTAAGACTCACTTCCACCCAGAAACTCATTCCCTTTCATTACTTATACATTTTTTATTTCCTTGAGACAAGATCGTTCCTTGACCTTTGCATAAACAAATATATGTGTTTATTTCTCTCCTGACTTCTTCTGATGGGAAGTGAATGCACAAATGTAGGTTTGTGCATTCTTACTTTTCTTCTTTACGAGCTGTGTTCCACCACCCTTGAGGAATGGATGGCTGATAGTTGACTAAATGAGTGGACGAATAAATAAGTAAATGGTTGGGTGACTTAATCAACAGATGGGTGACTAAAAAAGATAGTTAAAATGAATGAATCTATACAAATAAATGGGTGGATGATGGATGAATTGGTAGTTCTTCCTCTAAGTCTTTAGAAATCTCTGTAGATGTATACATAGTCTATACGTCTATATGCACATATATACACATCTGTAAATATTTGTTTTAAATTTAAATTTCAAATTTAAATGTTAAATATTAAAAAATTTAAAGGTGACTGGAGCTATAGTGCAATGGACTACAGCTAATTTGGTATAGTACAATGTAGTATATGGTACAATGGACTATAGTACATTTGCCTTGCAAATGGCTGTTTCAAGTGCATGTGCTGACTCAAGTTCAATTCCCAGCACCCCAGAAGGTATCCTGGGTACCTCTGGAGTGATTCCTGAGTACAGTCGGGAAGAGCTCCTGAACACCACCAGTTGTGGCTCTTCAAACAGACAATTAAATGAAAGCAATAAAACCTTTTCAAATCTAAGAGTGTTTCCATGCACGCTTTTTTCATTGGCTCATGGCAGCACTTTCCACAAGGATGTCAGTGATGAGCCCGTGAACTCTACACTTGGGATAGGACCGCTTTTTCCCGGGGCACCTCTCCCTGGATCCCCCTCTACACCCTGACCTTGTCCTAGCACCTCCTTTGCCTCAGTTTCCACTAGTTGTCTAGTCCTTAGACAGCTCTCTTGACTCCTGGGTGTGGCTCTTGAGTCCTCCTGGTCCAGATGGGCGCTGTTAGCAGCTGGATGGAGCTGCTGGATCCTGCAGGGAAATGGGGGACAATTCTCTTCCCTGGAACCCACAGATAGGTGACATCGCTCAAGGGGCAGCCCTGAGGGAATGAGAGGATGAGAGGAGTTAGATATGTGTCTCCATTTACATGGCACTAAAAGTCACCAATCTGGACTCTGTCCCACCCCTCTCCTGATACTAGGGATGCAGTGCCTTCCCTGGGACATTACCTGCATGGCTGAGTGGGTCTTTCTTAGTTTCTTCCGTACATCACACCAGGCAGTGCTCAAGGCGTAACCCTGGCTCTGTGCTCAGTCATTGTTCCTGGTAGTGCTGGAAGACCACATGGAGAGATGGAACAGGAGATGGAACCCAGGCCTACCATGTGCAAGACCAGCACTCCATCCACTGCACCATCACTGGCCCTTAGTGGAGGGCCTTTCTCTCTCCCTATTTGGTTTCTTTCTGCTTCCAGCTCCTTCCAGGATCCTTGGGATAAAGCTTGACTGTGCTGGGACCAGCCCCTCTCAGCCCCCTACCCCACCCCAAACTTCCCAAGGCCTCTCTAAGAGGGTCTAAACACTGCTTCTGGAAGGAAGATGGGAATCCTCTTTCTTCTCTGTCCCACATCTCCCTTCCCAACCACCCCTGGCTCTTGGGAGAAGATGAGAGGTTTAGGGATCTGGAGATCTAAGAGACTCTGCTCAGCACCTGGGGGTGGGCCCTGACTCCCTATTTCGGCCTCCCTCCAGTGAATGACCTTAATTATGACTCACCCCTTCACTCTGCATATTCTCCTCTTTGCATATTCTCCCCTGCTTCCCCATATTCTCCCTTTAGCACTCCATCCCCCTTCACCAGCCTCATTCCTGCCAGATCCCAGGTTCAAGAGGCACTGGGCGAACCCCCATCCCTCCCTGGTTCCACACCTCCCTGGCTCCCCTCCATTCACCCCACCCTGTTGTGGCCGTGGGCCGGGCCTGGCAGCTCTGGCTCCGGCTGTCTGAGCCGCTCCTAGGCAGCGGGGTGAATGCTCGGCCTCCAGCCCGGCCGGCAACTTGAAAATACAAATAAAACAGAGGGAAAAGAAATAAATAATAAGGAGCGCGCCAGAAAGCCAAAGAAAATACAATTCCAAGGCCCCAGCCTGCAGCCGGCCAGGGGCGCAGGCAGGCGGGAGGGAGCGTTGGCGTTGGAAGCGGCGGGGGCTTTTGTGCGATTGCCCCGCCGCCCCCCCACCTCCCACCCCAGCTCATTTCTGTCCTAATTGCAGAAACACAATCCCGGGTTTGCGCTGCAGCGCGCCCCAGGGCCGCGGGGGAGGCCCGCGAGGGCCCAGCGCAGCCCCCACCCGCAACAGGGCCCACTTGTTCTTTGTGCCGGCAAATATTTATTTTGGTTCCACTGGCCCCCCTTGCCACGAAGACCACCTGGTTGTAATCAATAACACCTATTTTCAGATAATCTGCTGCTTTCTAGGCCGATGTGGAACTTGCCCAAACAGAGAGCTTTTCAAAGGGCATTTAAATGGGTTGGATTCACAGAAGGCTGGAGGGGGGTGGCTGGTGGGAGCGTGGGGAGGGGTAGGGGGACCCCGCGGGTTGGTGGTGGGCGCTGCCAGGTGGCCAGCTCAACTCAAACTAGGACCTGGCTAGCTGTACCCTGGCTGGGGTGTGGGGAGGCTTTGGCTGGCTGGGGGGAAGAAGGTCAGGAACCTGAACAAAAATAATTCTAAACCTTTGGGCCAAAGGTGGCCATAGGGGTGGACTTCTAGAAACTTCTAGGGTTTCTTTCTCTTGGGTTCCCAGGAAAACACGCCTCTTGTACAATGAGAATTTGGAGTGAGACTGTGTCAAGGGCAGGATCAGAGAACGTCAAGCTTCAAACCTTGCTCCTCACTTCGTCACCTCTGTGTGACACACACCTCTATGTGCTGAGCACTAGTGGGGGACAGAGGATGGGCCAGGGTCAAAGGTTGGGGGGTCAGCAGAAACCCACAGTGACAGGCCCTTACTGCTGGGAGCTCCCTGGTGGTTTGAAGGGAAGGGAGAGAAAGGATTCTCCTTCTACAGCCCCCCAGAAACAACAGGTAAACTGTTTGGTCAGGGCAGCAGTGTCGAGAGGCCCTGAAAGCTGAGAGGAACGTGGGGTCCCCCTCCCAGGGGTGTACACTTCTTCTGTGGCCTCTGGGACAGATCTCGGGGGGAGTTCACGCAGGACCCTACCAGTCAGAAGGTGCTCCTTGTTCTATGGTCATCCATCTCAGGTGGGACCCAACACATGAGGTGCAGGGACCACATATCAAGATGTGGCTCCTGAACCTCAGACCCTGATTGGGTGGACTCCAGCTCACATCCTGGCCCAGGTGGGAAGGTGGCATGAAGGTGCAAAGGCCACTTGTTCCAGCCCTGCCTTTACCTAAGCCATGCTTGCTACAGGCCCAAAGGACAGGCAGTATTCACAGGCACAGGAAGTGTTCAGTGATGGACTTCCCAGGGCCCAGTCTGTGCTTTCTAGGTGAAGGCCAGACAGACTGGAGAGGGGGCCAAGGCTCTGGACTTGCACATAGCCAACCCGGCTTCAATCCCTGGCATGGTCCCCCAACCCAGCCAGGCTCTGAGCAGAGCCAGGAGTAAGCTCTGAGCATTGTTGGGTATAGCCTAGCACCTAGATAATAAATACTATAAAATAAATATTATATATAATATATAATTTATAATAATTAATAATAAATCTAGGTGGAGCCTGGAGATGAACTTGTAGCCAGAAGCTTAGCTGAGGGTTGTTTCTTTGTTCTTCATTGGTGGGCAGATTTCCACTGGGACCACCCCCATACACTCCTGGGACCTGTTGGACATTGCCCTCCGTGGGAACAAGCCAGGTTCTCTGTCCCTTGTTAGCCTGTTTCAGCCTTGCCTTGATCCCAGGACAGGCCCCACAGACCAAGAGCAAGCTTAAGGGACGCCAACAGAGTGGACTGTCATCAGGGTAGGCCTCATTATACACTATGTGGGGAAACAAGGGGCCCTGGTACCAGTCATGTAGGGGCCAGTGAGAAGAGGAGGTCTGAGGGGGCCTGTGGAAATCATGGAAGAAGAGTAGGTCAAGGAAGGGGGTGCAGGAGGTAAAAAGGTACTAAGGTTCCAGTAGATGAAATTGTTTTCCAGAGCTTTGTTTTCTTTCTTTCTTTCTTTCTTTCTTTCTTTCTTTCTTTCTTTCTTTCTTTCTTTCTTTCTTTCTTTCTTTCTTTCTTTCTTTCTTTCTTTCTTTCTTTCTTTCTTTCTTTCTTTCTTTCTTTCTTTCTTTCTTTCTCTCTCTCTCTTTCTTTCTTTCTTTCTTTCTTTCTTTCTTTCTTTCTTTTTCTTTCTTTCTTGCTTGCTTGCTTGCTTTCATTCTTTCTTTTTTCTTTCTTTCTTTTTTCTTTCTTTCTTTCTTTCTTTCTTTCTTTCTTTTTTCTTGCTTTCTTTCTTTCTTTTTCTTTCTTTCTTTCTTTCTTTCTTTCTTTCTTTCTTTCTTTCTTGCTTTCATTCTTTCTTTTTTCTTTCTTGCTTGCTTTCTTGCTTGCTTGCTTGCTTTCATTCTTTCTTTTTTCTTTCTTTCTTTCTTTCTTTCTTTCTTTCTTTCTTTCTTTCTTTCTTTCTTTCTTTCTTTCTTTCTTTCTTTCTTTCTTTCTTTCTTTCTTTCTTTCTTTCTTTTTCTTGCTTTCATTCTTTCTCCTTCCTTCCTTCCTTCCTTCCTTCCTTCCTTCCTTCCTTCCTTCCTTCCTTCCTTCCTTCCTTCCTTCCTTCCTTCCTTCCTTCCTTCCTTCCTTTCTTTCTTTCTTTCTTT